>NC_083359.1:89109313-89721813 GCF_030254825.1 Meriones unguiculatus | reverse complement strand
CAGAGAGTAATTCTTCACATTTAGAATAGTTCTTCCCAGTCAGTTAAAGCAGTTACTATGTCACAGGGACAAGCACTATGTGTTTCCAAAGTAATTCTAAATCCCATCAAGTTGACAATGGAGATACACTACGTTATGGTATAAAATCCTTTCTCTTACCTCTCTTAGTTTGGCGTTGACGTTTGATTTTCTCGAGTTTGATTTTTAAGTTCTTCTTAAACAATTAGCTTATAATAAAGTATTTGCCCTAGTTAGAACCACCCAGAATAAGAGCTTCTTCATTACCAGCTCCTCTTACCCATACTCCCTACTCCCAGGAGAAAGTCTTCCCAATGCATCATACTATATGGTAGCTGCAGTGCAGTCCTGCCTGAAATGATGGGGAACTTTCTAGACTAGGTAATCATTTCTCTCACAAAGGAAAATCCAACCCAAACACACCAGCGTCTGTCAAAATCCTCTTTGTTTGGCACTATGTTGGAGGTGGGAGGGGCTATTCAATGGGATCCTAGCTCTGCTAATGAAAATTGAAGGAACACTCAAATAAGATCAGGGTGAAGTGGAAAAGAAAAATGGAGCGAAGAGTGAAGAGAAGAAAATAAAATAACAAATCAATCCATGGAGCTTGTTCATTTTTGCCAATCCCCTATTTAAAATACATACTTTCTAATCTGTCTTTTTAAAGTGTATTTATTTGGTGTTTCCTTTATATCCTGGCTGTAGCACTACCCCCTCCTCCCCTCCCAGTTTTACCCTCCCTCCCCCTCACCTATTCCTCAGTAAAGGGGAGCTCCCTTTCCCATCCACTTCAGCTCATCAAGTTGCATCAGGACTGAGCATGTCCTCTTCTCCTGTGGCCTGGCAAGGCAGTCCCACCAGGTGGAAGTGATCAAAAAGCCTGCAAGTGAGTCCACATGGGATGCAGTCCCCGCTTCCCTTACTGGAGAAGCCACATGAAGCCTAAGCTGCCCATGTGCTACATCTTTGTAGGAAACCTAGGTCCAAATTCATGCAGGGTCCTTGGTTGATGCTTCCATTTCAGCAAGCCTCTCTGGGCCCTGGTTATTACAGTTTTATTCTCTGTGTATGTGCACGGTTGACCACGTATGTCAGCAGACACGCATGTATCACAGTGTGTCTGTGGAGGCCAGCGGACAATTTCCAGGAATCACACCTCTCCTTTTCCCACATGTGGGTTCCAGGAATTGAACCAGGGGCAAGTGCTTTTACCCACTGAGCCTTTTTACTAGCTTCACTTCCCAAATATGTATGTATATGTGTATATAAACACACGCACACATTTGTGTGTGTGTTCTTAGCTTATAAAAGCAAATTTTCTCACCCCATAATTTTCCAGAGGGCTTTCCAGGTAGTCATGAGGTATATGATGATATAGTTCTAAGGTAAACCAAGCAAGCAACTGAGAGGCAACTCAGCAACCAAGCAAGCAACTCAAACTTTTAGGGACAGGGTAGGGGATTGTCTGGGTGTCTGAGCAGAGGGATAACAGTAGATACTGCACGAGGGAGGACAAGGCCTTGCTGTCAGGACTCAGGCTACAGAAGTGGAAGGATTGAATGATGAGCCTTAAAACCCGGTGCTGTTGTGGTCCAAACCATGAACCCCTGTGGCTGCAAGCTAGAGGTCTGTGAATAAAATATGTCCAGAGCCCAAAGTAGAGGAGATGATTACAAATGGTTTTGTAGCATAAACACAGCTGGAGCCGTTTTATTTAAATGAACAGAAAGGGCAGCTTTTAAAAAGCAAAGCCTATCTTGAGATTCATAAAACTGCACCCAATGCAAAAGCCTTGGCCAGCAAGCTCAGTAAAACATTCGGGACAGCTGGGGTCAAAGAGTCTTTCACAAATATATTAAGAAAGAAAGGCATACTAGAGAGAGAGAGAGAGAGGTCTGCTAATAAATCAGAAAAGGAATGAAAATCATGATGGCTCAAAAAGGACTGACTTACTGAACTGACGTATGGTCAGAAAAATAGATGTTAGCAACAAGGCTAAAGGAAAGCAGTGCGGGTTATTAGAAAGCAATGGATACTCAGTCCATATAAAGTAGCTATTGATGGAGAGCACTGTTAAAGAATATTTGAAAAATCAAAGGCATAAATCAGTAGTCTGGGAGGAAACGTTCCCAGGCTCTCACCGAGGATAATCCAGTCCCTCACTCTGCGAGTGAGACTCACTGCAGCTCTTACTAAAACAAAAAAGGAAATCTGTACCTGTCATTAAAAGAAGAGCTATGGGATCCAAACAAAAAGCAATCATGAAGTAAAGCAAGTAGGAGGCAGGACATAGAAAACAAGTTTTTGAGTGAAACAGCTAAGGGTTGATATTGCAGAAAAAAAGCTATAGCTAAAGTAATGGGGAATTTCAAAGTCAAGCGGATGTTCAGTAGAGAAAAAAATTAAACAGGGTGATAATTTGGGGTTATGTTCTTTCCTTGACAGTTTTTTTTTTTCTTGAAGTTAAAGACGTTGAAAATGGACTTACTGTCGTCAAATCACTCTCCATCTTAATGAAGTCTTGACCAAAAGCCACATTGAAGTCCAAGCTGCCCAGTAAACTCCTAAACAATCTGGATTATAAGTAATACAAATCCTTGCTCCAACTAGGCTCAAATTTAGTATATGCCTTATGTAATAAAATTTCTAAAAATAGGATTATTTTCAAGTGTTTGATGTGGTGTCCTAGAACCAATGGTAGGGTCTTTTGCCTCCCACAGTTTGGGTGCACCATACCTGCTATGGCCCGTATTCTAAGCCCAACTTCATCACTGCCCTGTCATGGATTTCATAGCCAATGTTTCCTCATATGCAGGATTCCTTTGACAGCAACCCCAAGCAGAGTTTAGCATTCCTACTGCTTGGTTAGAGAGATAGCTCAGTCATTACTCACTGCTAAGGACCTCAATTTGGATCTCAGCACCCAAGCACCCACAGAAGGTAGCTCACAAATGTCTGTAACCCTTGCTCCAAGGGGTCCCGCACTCCCTGGTTTCTATCATCTCTCTCTCTCTCTCATACACACATATATAAAATAATAAAATATATCTTAACATCATTAAAATGTATTATAATTGGACAGGTCACAGTTTGATACTAATTATGTCAATTTGCACAGCATATAGGTTGTACCTGCTAGCTCAGCCTAGATCATGTACTTTTTCACTTCTGTGGAGGTCAGGTCGGCCTCCATACGGACTGGGATGACCAAAAATAAAGTAGACTATTTTTGGAAAGTAACAATGGTGGAAACTTAGAGGCAATCGCCTCCTGTTCACATCTATACTAACAGGCTAGATACATAAAGCCAAGAATGTCTAAGGTGATTTTCATCTTAACACCACTAATGTTGAATTTCTAATCTTTTTTCTATCCAAATGCCCCCTCCCCCAAGCATTGTGGGCTGTCTTGCCCAATTGCTACATGTAATTTACGCCATTCTTACTAGAAGAGATACAGAAACCAGGGAGAATCAGACAAGGAAATAAGAAAACCGGAGACCCATGCCATAGGTCATTTCTAAAAAACAGCGTTTCAAATATGGAGGGATTCGGTTTAAACAAACCTCTTGGTATCTGAGGCAGAGTAGGTGAAGTCAAAGATAAAATCAGGTGTCTTGAGCAGAGTGGAGCTGCAGCTAAACACACACTCACTGGGAACTCTTGGGCCATGTAAACTCTACAAATGCGTAACACCAGGGCAGCAGATGTGACAATAGAATAATGCTTGTCTTGCCTGTGTGACACCTCTCATTTGAGCCTTAGACTGAAGGGAAAAACAAAAACAAAAACAAAAAACAAAAAAACAAACAACAACAACAAAAAAATCTTGCAATATTGGGCTGATTTTGATCCTGCCTTAATCATTCATAGCATGTTTTCACATAGATCTTATTTCTTTTGAATGGAAATCCTACTTCCAAGGGCTCTAAAAAAAATGCCTTTCAGCCTTCAGTTGATACATCTCAGGTTCTAGATTCACAGAGTTGCGGATTCCCTTAGACCAGGTCTACAAACAATAGCTATGGAGGTATCAGGTTGACATCAGAGAATGGCTACCAAAAGCATGTGACACCTACTTAATGGTTTTTTTGTTTTGTTTTGTTTTTAATCTGGGTATCAGGAGAGGCAAATTCAGCTAATGTACCTCCCCCAAAACCTACCCCAGTTAAATGTGAGAGCGTTCTAGCTGAAGCTAAGTGCTCATGAAGAAAGAAATAATCATCTTGGAAACGGGTTCATTAACGGCTTTGATTCTTGTTGCTCATTGCTTTGTCTTACCAGTGTACCCTACCTTAGGGTTATAACGTCACAATCTTTACTTCACCCAGCACAGCATTCCTGTCATTTGTACTAGCGAGCCCCTTGTCTTACATTCCACATTTTCCTAGGGAGATTTTTCTTTCCCAGGTTGTGCTAAAATTTCACTGCGTGCAAACCTGGCTATGCATATGGTGTATTTTATGATTTTAAGCCGAGCCTGGAATTCACTGCTTGCCTGCCTGGCCCCTCTCTCTCTTTTTTCACCTCTTTCTTCATCTGTTGCCTGCTTCCCCCCCCCTTCTTTTCTCCCGAATGTTTATGCATTCAGAAAAGAGTCTTCTGGGAAAATAATGGAAGAGAAAAGCTTGTGATTTATCATTACACTATAATGGGTGCCCTGCTTCCGCTGGGGGAGGTCAGCCTCTCTGAGAGATACCACAGTCCCTCCTTATTAACGTTCTGTTCCCACTAATGGCTTGGGGTAGGGCAGCCAGGTCTTACAAGGAAGGCATTTAAGAAGAGCACTTTGTTTAATGGAAGCTGGGGGGGTTTTACGGGGACACATAGAGCACCAAGCATTCCTAGGAGAGTGACATATTCATAGATAAAGAACTCCCTCTCCCCACCCCTGGTGGGAGGCTTTAAAAAAATCAGCATGCCTTTCCCTTGCTCTCCAATTTTTTTCAGTGTTTTTTTCTCCCTCCCCCTCTCTCTCTCTCTCTCTCTCTCTCTCTCTTTCCTGATTTTTATTCTGACAAACTTTTACAGTTTGAAATTTTCACCAGGCCTTCTTGTTTGAGGCTCCTTTCATACTCTTTAATAGAATTATTCTTTGGGTCTGCCTTGTTGCCAGTTCTCTTAAGTCCCTGGCTTCATCACATCATGGCTGTGTTTAACCCCTTTGCACTCACTAAATCAAGTCAAATTCTTTAGCAGAAGCTCTTGCCAGGCCCGTTCCAGCCCCTACATCCCTGAGAAAGCCGTACCTGCATTGAACTCTGAGCCACTGCATTAACTTGGAGCCTAAAGAACCAAAGAGGATGGGGACACGTGGAGTGGGAAACCCCAAGAGTTTAAATCTCATAGTGCACAAGAGCAAATGGAGTGATGGGCTCCTCTCATTTATCCATCCATTTATTTATTGTATGTGTATGCATGGGTGATGTATATGAGGGTTTACATGTGTGTAGAGGCCCGTGTGCTCATGTGCAGGTGTGTGCAAATAATGGGGGCGGGGCTCAAAGTTGATGTTGCTATCTTCCTCGGTTGTCCTCTACCTTATTTATTGAGACAGGGTCTCAACCCCAGGCTCATTGATTCAAGCTAGCTCATTAGTGCAGCTAGCTAGTTTACTCAGAGGATCCCTGTATCCACTTCCCACAGTTGGCTACCACGCTTGTCATTTGTGTGGATGTTGGAGATCCCACACATGCACGGCAAGTGCTTTTACAGCGAGCAGCATCCGAGACCCCGTGTTTTCCAATGATGTTTTCAAAGATGTAGAGATGTGTCCTACATTGGAGACAACCTGTTTTGTATTTCAGTCCTGGGAACAGGGCTCAGTCCATGCTAGAAAGTAATAAAGAAAGAAAGAAAGTAGCAAATGGTAAGATTAATGAATGAAATTCAGTGAAATTCCAAGATAAACTTTTAGAAAAAGAAAAAGAATTAAGCATGGGGCATTAACTTCAAAGCGTGGTGCCAGGAAATAAGCAGTGAGTTTAAAAACTCATCCCGATCTAATGATACGTGATAAGCCACAGACAATGGCGCCAATGACATTGTCCGTTTCACACATGTAAGTACCCCCTAATTATTCTCCTCAATATAAATGATGCGGGATGGCTGCAGACTAGGGAAAAGTTCACACAGGCGCGTTTGTGATGTGATGTGATTTATTAGCACTTTCCAGAAGTGGGGAAAGAGAGAGAAGCTTTCCAAGGTCACAGACTAACTACAGTAGTGTTTATGAGCAGGAGACACTCACCACATCCAGGCGTCTGTCCTGTTATGAAGCTTAAATGCAGCAGTTCATTGAGTCATGGGTTGCTAGTTTAATTGGGTGCTGAGAAGACATACAACATTGTCGCCTTAGCTTTCTGGCTTGAATTTATTATCATATGATCTTGGTCTATTATTTAGTAAGTAGTTGATGTGCCACCTGGCCCTTAATCTACTATTCTAAATTATTTTAAAAATAGCTCCGATATACGTTTGTGTTATGAAAGTCTGTGCCTGAAAACACCATAAGCCTAACCATAGGCATACCCAGTGTATGGATTGGTTCAATAGTAATACTGCAGATACACAAAGCAACCTTGTGCAACTATTAAAATCAATGCAGCAATGACAGATCCATTAATCCGCCTATGAAATGTAGCCAATATAATTTTTAGATTTAAAATGCAAGTTCCAAAATAATACTTACCGACACTCTTTTCACCAGTGAAACAAAGTCTCACTGTTTAGCCTAGGCTAAGCTTGACATAATGATTTCCTTGCCCTGCGCTCTGGGATCCTGAGGTGACAGGTGTGAAACACTGCCCTTGACCCCTAATGGTATTTTTTGTTCTGTTTTGTTTCATAGTTTATTTTACAATCTCTATCACTCTACTAAAATGCACAGTCTGTGAGTGTGCTGAATAAATATGGTGGGAAGGCATTTGCTGCATAAGAAGGACCATCTTATTTGAACTTCTTAACAAGAAAGCATTGAATTTTGTGGTAAAATTATTAATTAGGTACCAGGATTCCAATAGCTAACCCTACTTTAGCCCTACATGGTGTGAAATGATTTTGGGATTAATTTTGCAACCGCAGTATGAGCTTTAACCTTGATGGTCAACTTGGCTGTATTGGAAAGCAGCTAAGTGCTTACTAAATAACACCATAAATATATCTCCGAGAGTATCCCCAGTGAGAATTAACTAAGGGCTGGGGAGTCCTGCCCCAAAGTATGTGGTGCTGTCCCATAGTAGAAGGGCCCTGATGAAATAAAAGGCATAAAGAGAGAAAGCCCACTATAGTGTAGATGCTATTTCTCTTCACTTCTTGGGCTGTTCTAACAAGAGCAGCTTTCTTCCATCGTCACCTTATTCAGACTGTTCTGCTTCATTGGGCACTGAGAAAAGAACCAAGAGGCCAGGGGCCAAAATAACGTTTTTCTCACTTTAAACTGTTCTTTCAAAACTAACACACAGAGTGACGGTGTGCACGAGTGCAGAGGATGCTGTGCCGTAAGATTACTAAAGGAATCGATGAAGAGAGATCCCTCCATTTGCCTACCTATGCATCAGTCTGTCCATATTAGTATCTATCTGTCCATCTGATCATCCTAGCTTGGGATCCTATTAATAAAATAAAAACGGTAATATGCAAGACAAAACAAAATCAATTTTTATAGTTTTGAAAGCTAGGAAACCCAAGATCAGTGTCTAGGGAAGTCACTCTCTTGAGGTTTTGAAATGCTGTTTTGGCTAGTTTAATGTCAATTCCAAATTAACAAGCTATAGTCATCTGAGACGAAGGAACCTCAATTCAGAAAATATCTCTAGAGGATTAGGCTGTGGACAAGCTGTATGGCATTTTCTTAATTAGTGATCAATGATAGAGAGTCCAGCCCATTGTGATGGAGACATTCCCAGGCTGATGGTCCTGGTCTCGTTGAGAAAGCTGGTTGAGCAAGCCATGAGGAGCAAGCCAGTTAGCAGCACCCCTCCACAGCTTCTACATCAGCTCCTGCTTCCAAGTTCCTTTCCTATTTGAGTGCCTGTCCTGACTTGTTTCAGTGATAAACAGTGATTAGAAAGTTTAAGCCAAATAAACTCTTTTCTCCCTTTTGGATAATGTGTTTCATCACAATAGTAACCCTAAATAAGATAGGTGGTTATCTTGTATCATTACACGGCAGATGGAAAAAGTGAGCCCTGGTCCCCAATGTCACTGGGAAAAAGGATTTCATTCTTATGACCTCATATAAACCTTATCATGTCCTGAGTATTAAAACATCACATCAGGAACTAAGATTTTGAAATTAGACAATTCTTAATCCATAGATCTATTCTCCCTCCTTTCTTCTTTTGTATATGTATCTAAAGTAAGTTGAGTTTTCACCCTGTCATTAGAACATGCCCCATAAACAGAGGATTGGCAATATGGACCCCATAAAACAAAGGAACAACAATGTATTCCAATGAACTTTTGAAAATTAAAAAACACACATTTATTTTAATAGAATCTACTAATACATAATGATAAACTCACAGTTTGTTTCCTTTTTTGGCTTGATATGGATCTGTTTTCTGTGTAATGTTGCTCACAGAGTGTGTGAAGATTAAATTCATCTATTACTTTTCAATCAGTTACCATTTTGTCATTGAGTAAAATACAATTAATTATATGCTGTTAAATAATTTATTCAATCATTGTACTAGCAAGAAAATAGTAAACTATTAAACTCTTCTTTGTATATAATTAATAGTTGTATACAGCAGAAAATAATTTGACATCATTAAACAATTATCATTTAATTATTTCAGTTAGAAAAATCTATTAAATATTATCAGTCAGTTTTCCTGCAATTATGTCATTTGCTAAATTGTTTTTAATCTGCCCTTAAAAACAAGATAAATTTATAAAAATCACATTTTCTCACACAATTTTTAGAAAATTAAACATTTAAATGTACTAAAGATAATTTTAAAGATGAAAACCTTGTTTGTTTTTTTTTTAAAGTATAAACTTTGACAAGTCATACAAAATAAATCCAAGTAATTTTTATCATTGGATTTCATGAACAAAATAGTAAATCTTTTTAAAGATGGTGATAACTATATATGTAATAACTTTTTTGTTTTATGTTTGTTTGTTTGGTTGCTTGCTTGTTTGTTTTGAGACAGAATTTCTCTATGTAGTTTTGGCTGTCCTGGACTCACTTTGTAGACCAGGCTGGCCTCGAACTCACAGAGACCCACCCGTTTCTCCCTCCCAGAGTGCTGCATTACAGGTGGATGCCACCACACCCAGCTTATTTAATAACTCTTATATTTAGCACTGTCTTAATTAATTATCAGCTTTGAGTTCTCTGTTTCTGTATCTACAGAACTTGTCTTGTTCATAGATTTGAGCTCTGAAATGGATTCCATCTAGCATTTTATCATATAAAATATCATTCTAGTTTTTCAAGTTCACAAATCTCTTCCTCTATCAGCATGTTAATTTCCTGAAACACAGACGGCAATTTGTGTATATGTGTGTTTTAATTCTCCATTTACTTGAATAATTGCATCAATATTGGAAATTGAATTGAGTGGGAACAGATAAATTCGTTGATGATTACTTCAGAATGTTGACTTAAGCTTATAGAGGTCTTTTTAGAGAGATTACAAGTTTTAATGAGCCAGTCCCAAGGTTTTCTAAATCAAGCACATCCTATTTTCAAGATTAGCTGTTTGTCACATCCCTCAACCCCAAGTCTCTTTTATATACTAATACCAAAATAATTAAAAACTGAAAATCATCAATATTGCCACTTTAGCCTATTAGAGATGCCGTGTAAAGTGGCTTAGACTCAGCTATAACCGAAGGACCTCAGAAAAGAACGTGATTACATTATATTCTTTTGGCAGAGTGAAATGAACATGATATATCTTTTTAAATTGCTCTCTATGATTCTTCTAATGATTTGACATTTGTTCATTATTTCCAGAGTACTATTTAAGTTCATATCTCATCCTTATTTCAGGTTTTCACAGTCACTGATTCCACTTTTATTTTAAGGTCTAACTCAAATATCACATCTTTAGGAGATTTCTTTGATATTCCTTCCCTAATCTTTCCAAACCATATATATATGTAATTTCTGCCTGGGTGGAGATCATTTTGTGTCTTCCATTGAAGCTCCTCTTACTTGGAAGATAAGCAGATCTTTGGTGCCTTCTCAAACACAAACACATTCAGACTTTGTGTTTGGGTGTTTACAAAGTCATAGCAAAGACCCATCTTCTATTTGCTATATGAGCACAAAAAATAAGGTGAGGTGGAATCTCACCTTTCTTTACTGACTGTCCTGCTGGGGTCTAGATAGGAATTGGGTGAAGACAGGGCTTTCAGGGCTCCTATTCTGCCCACCTCTTACATCACTCTTTCCTGTGCCCTGTGCTCTTAAACCTCAGCTGTCAAAACTGATAGACCCAGCTCTGTTCCTGCTTTGGCAACTTTGGCATCCATTAACTCAGAATTCACAACCTTTCTGGCTTTCTGCAATACCACACCCACAGCAATTTGATGATGTCAGGTACAGAATTTTTCTGCAGCTGTACAGATCTGAAGGCTTCCATGGCTCTGCCTGTTTCAATAAAACCCCACCTCTCACCATTTTTAAATACACGTGTTGACTTGTCAGCTTCGACAGGGCTGGTTTGTCTCATTCAGCTCAGCGAATGAGCCAGAAGGGAACAGTTAACTATAAAATAGTTCCTCTGGCAATTTATTTAAAAATATTTATTTATTTTTGTTCGTAATTACACACACACACACACACACACACACACACACACACACACACACTTCTCTGTGTTTATGTGCATGTATGTTTGGCTGCTCACAGAATCCAGAAGAGGGCATTGGATTTCCCAGAACTAAATTACAGGTGACTAAGTTACAGAACTAAGTTACAGGTGACTGTGAGCTGCTCCATATGGGAACTGAATGGGATTCCTCTGGAATGGCATCAAGACCTCTTAACCACAGAGTCATCTTTCCAGGCCCCTCTGGCAACAACTACTGTTATATGCTACTGAGACAAGCAGACTAAAACTCAGTGATTTGGGTTTTTTGTTGTTGTTGTTGTTGTTCTTTTTTTTTTTTTTAATGAAATAAAGTTCTGTCTCTCCATCCCATTTAATTTTCTTTTCAAGTCAGAAAGGAAGTCTTCAAAACATTTGCATTTCAAATTCAAAATTTGTATTTAAGGCACTTAACCAGGTCCTTTGCACATTGACAAGTTCCTTTTTAGCTTCTCCCAGCCTGGGCTCTGTAACGTGTTGAGCCTTAATTTGCAGAATATGTGCATTGGCATACTGTCTAATTAGGCTTCCGTGTCAACTTTAAATCTAACACCATCGGCATCTAATGAAATAACAGAAGCACTTGGCTTCTGCGTGGTGGATCTAAAGAAATGCACTTCCTTTGACTGACGGACTCACTTAAAAATAAATTAAAAAGTAAACAAATAAAGATAATGAGGGAAATAGGAACTCCATTTCCAAGATGAGCTATTCCTACGGCCATGAATGTAAGACAGAAGAAAACAGAATAAAAGTGACTATTAAGGGAAATCAGATGGATCCTCCCCTACACAATTAGCAAAAATTTGAACAGATGGGAGCAAATTAAATTTATGCATATAAAATTATTTTCTCATTGGCTAACATTACAGCTTCAGGTGAGCTTCAGGGTTTTTTTTTTTCTTTCTTTCTTTCTTTTTGTTTGTTTTTTGTTTCATCTGAATTCAGGGACTCAGATGGGAACTGATGAGAGGGACCACAGGAGATGTAAGCACATTCTTAACCTTCAAGGAGGCTACAACCTAGGAGCTGAGCGCTGTGGCTAAGGCAAGCACAAACTACCACAAAATGTCAGCAGCTTGCAAACTTGGGCACGTTGGCTAGCGTTTATTCACCTCATGCTTTCTTTCCAGTGAAATTGTAAATCAAGCATCAATACCAAAGCATTGTCCAGAACAAATAATTAGTGCAAACTAGTCTGCTTATTTCAGTGTAACGCACATAAGAAATAATCATGATTTAGGTGTTCTTTGAACTGACTGTTGAGTTACCTGTTTTCTTAAAAGAGGAAAATTTGAGGAACCCTGCTTATACTAGTTCCCTATGACTACTGACTAAATTAACTCAATGTTAGTGACATAATAATGTCATTGCATGGGTTCTGAAGGTCAGAGTGCAAAGTCAGTTTTCCTGGGCTCTACCTAACATGCTGGTATGTCTTGCTTTTGCCTGAAGCGTCTACAGGGCAGCACCCCTTACTTCTTTATATAAACACATTGTCTTTGTTATTGTATGTGGGGTCTAACAAATGACCTAAAATCATACACCTATTTTGAGACTCTTAATTTCATCATAGTTAAGAAAGAAAGCTCACAGGTACTCTGTATGCTCAGGGAGAAAACAGTGGGAACACCTTTGATATGAGATGGTTCTGTTTTCCTTCATTTTGTTGTCTTTGTTTTCATGATCCCAGTGATATCATCAACACAGTTTAGGGAAAAAAAATCAAGGTAATTCTATGAGCTTCTGTAATTCATTTACTGAGAAAACATCTATTTCCAAATCCTAGATCTTTGACCCTTAGGGAAGCTCCAGGTTGAGGATTTTGAAAGTCAATTTTCTTTCTTATCTTTGACTTTACCCAAGGTATCTATATCCCCTACCCCCCTCAAAAAAAAGTTGTCTATTTTAAAAATATTATACATTTTGAAGTGTTTATTTGAGTGAAAATAGCTTTTTCTATCTGTTTCATCAGAGACATTGTTGTTATCTCATGGGAGAAGGGTCATTACCAGATTTTATATCTGGAGTTCACCTGTTCCTTTCCCCAAATAGTATGCTGACTATTAGTGCTTCAGATTTTTGGGTGACAGGGAAGGACTTTCATTTCAGCTGTGCCTCACAACAAGTCAATGTGGTAGTTAGGAAGATTCCATGTCACCCATCAAAAGCAAGGTCCAGCAAAGTTAAGCAAGCCACACAAGTCTGCACCACACACACAGAAAATGAGCTTGACACTATGTCTTTGTCCTGTTAAACTCTCCTCTACACACTGTCCCTATTTAAGCACCCAGTAGGCTATTTCTCCAGACAGAACACATGGACTTTAAAGTTTGGTTTTTTAAAAGTTCAAAAATAGTTGATGATAATTCAAATCCTGATGCATACATATATTTTAATATGGGGGGGGAGGACATTAACATTAGCTGAGTTTGGAGGAAAAACTGCATTCTGATTGGTTGATGTACCTCTGTTAATCAGTATGCAAGCTAGACATGACTCAAATTAAAGGTAAAAAGCACCCAGCTTCTGGTTATAGTTTCGCCCACACCTGGAGTTCCTCCAATAAGAGTCAGGAATGAGTTATTCCTGGATAGGTAATTTGATGAATCTTGGTTTTCAAGAACACACACACACACAGACAGACAGAGACACAAAGCAAAGACAAAGAGACAGACAGATAGAGAAATAGAGGGAGACACACACATACACACACACAAACACACACACACAGGCTCTGTTCACTTTCTGCCTGGCTCTGAAGGCCTAAGGCCTCCAGTTACTGTGCTACAGGGCCTGCCCTAAATGTTCAGCTCATCTGCTCACAGAACGATGCCTTCGCGACAATTATCTAATCATGTTACAGTAGAATATCAAACACAGCATGAGTGACAAGGGTGGAGCTGCTCAAAGTAAAGGGAAACAGGAGGATTCAACACAAAGCATGGTGCCAAGTATGTGTCTTCAGTGTAAAATGTACATTCTTATCTTCGAGAAGCTTCTGGGGGATCATGTTAAGAAATTAAATGAGCTGATTTGGCACACTGGCTTGACTGAGAAAACTGTCAGTGCCAAATGATCTGTCCAACATGACTGGGGCTCTTGTGGAATACCCACGTAATTTACTATCGCCTCCTGAAGGCATCACTGCACTTGATGAAAACTAATGATTCCCTTGAATATTTTGCTGAATGAATGCAGTATAGTATATGCAAATCACATTTGAATATATTTAAATAGGGCGTGCCTTTCCGTTAGCCAGAGCTCAGCTTGCCCGGTTATGCCAGACTTTCCCCGTATTTAGCTGCTTGCCTGAAACCTCAGCGTACATGTCTGCAACTGCTGAGCGAGTCTCCACAGCCTCCTCTGTTGTCCTGTGATTTACGGCCTTTAATTAAGCTTTGACAGCCTCGGTGGTCATTGAAGCTTTCACAACTGGTAAACTCGGGTTGGGGGGCCGCCACTGTCTATGCTGTCTATGTATACACGATGTTTATGCACTCTATCTGACAAGCCTTCTAGATAATTTGAGTAGCCGTATAGAATGTAAGCATCAAGCTTCCCATTGAAGTTATTAGGAGTTTCAAGAGAAGAGTATCAGATCAATAAGCGCTCTGAAGGTAGAGTCTGCCCATGCTGGAAACCCATGATGATGACCCTGGGCTTAGGAGAAAGAGATTATCTAACCACTACATAGCTTCTCTACCACATAGCTATTTCAGCTTGAGTGGGCTGACTATGTATGGAGTGGGAGAAATTTAAGGCTCTTAACTTGTATTCTTATCCATCAGAAGACTGGAAATTTTTGGTAGATAATGTGTCATTAGCAGAAAAGTTAAATGAGCCTTGTCAACCTGACATAAAAACAAATCACTTAATAAGGCATAACCTTTCCTTTTGTGTTCATTCCCAAGATATCATTTAACAATATAAGCATCATACAGTTTTTAAAGTCCCATGTCTATAAAAATTCAAACACATTAATGGTCCTTTTTTTTAAACATAAAAGTTTCCCTGAAACTCCAAAATCTCTTTAAATTTCCAAGTTTCTTTAACTGTGGGCTCTTATAAAATCAAAATAAGTTAATGCTTTCTTATTCTAAGAGAGAATAACGATGACACAGTCACAATCAGATCAAAGAAAAGCAAAAATATAAAGCACACAAAGCTCAGTGTCAGACATCTGCGATTCAAGCATGTTCTTCTGGGCTCCTCCAGAGAGACTGAGCCACTTTTCCAGCCTCATCCTTTACAGCAACCACAGCTTGTCTTCTTCCACTCATCAGCTGATGCGGTCCTTGGTGGGCATCCCATGATGCTGGCATCTCCAGTAGGCTGTGGGTGCTTCTGCTGCAACTGGCCTACACCTTTATCAACAGCTTTTATTTAGCTCTCATTGGGGACCTTCCACGTGATGAAAAGCTTCAAAATCTTTTCATGACTCCCTCAATCCTTTTACTGAAATTGAGACTGCACTTTCACCAATGGCCTTTCCTGGTCTCTCTTCAGGAATCCTACCAGTACCATCTGGGAAATGCTTAAATATTACCAACTTTGGCAGCTAGCACAAAGAAGAGCTTATGTCCCTCTGGACCACAGCTTCTGTGTACTGACCCTGAGGAAATAGTTCCTAAAAGATTTGGACCAAGTGATGATGGTCTCTTCTTAATTCCAGCTGATTCTTCAGCCCCAAGTGGCCAGAATCAATTTTCC
The DNA here is from genome assembly GCF_030254825.1 of Meriones unguiculatus. Classification (NCBI taxonomy): domain Eukaryota; kingdom Metazoa; phylum Chordata; class Mammalia; order Rodentia; family Muridae; genus Meriones; species Meriones unguiculatus. The sequence goes on along the minus strand of NC_083359.1, from coordinate 89,706,254 downwards.
CAGCAAAGCAAAGGTTATGCTTTAGTGATTATTAATTCAAACATCTCAGAAATGGCCCTGATAGAGTTCCCACAATAGCTCACTGAGCTTTGAATATCCAATGGCTTTTTCTAGCCTAAAGTTTCAAAGTCCTTTCAAAATCCTCCCAATAAAACCCACTGAGCTCAGTCACAGCAATGCCTCACTACTGCTACCACTATCTGTATTAGTTAGGGTTTCTAAACACCATGACAACATCAACTTGGGGAGAAAAAGGTTTGTTCCAGGTTACAACTCTCAGGTCACACTCCATCACCGAGGGAAATCAGGGATGGAACTCAAGCAGGGCAGGAACGTGGAGGCAGGAACTGATACAGAAGCAACTTATGTAGAGGCCATGGAAGAACACTGCTTTCTGGCTTACTCAGCCTCCTTTCTTGGACAATCCAGGACCAACTACCCAGGAGCGGCACAGCCTGTCATGAGCTGAGCTGTCTCACATCAATAATTAAACAAGAAAATGCACTACAGACTTGTGTACAAGCCAGTCTGGTGGGTGCATTTTCTCAGCTGAGGTCCCTTCCCTCTTACCAAGTGTCTCTAGATTTGTATGGTGTTGACTAGATAGATAGATAGATAAATAGATAGATAGATAGATAGATAAATTTATAAACGCACAATAAATAACAGCAGCCCTTTTATTTGCCCTTAGTGATTCCCGGCACATCTTCTGGGTAGTTGAAAGCAAACCCTAACTATGCCATTAGCATTTTTAGCACTAGAACCACATACTATTAATACATTATTTCTTTATCATCATGTATGAGGTAAAGACATAAGAAATAGCCTTACTTTTCATGGATCTTATGTTTTACATTATTATTTCATATTTGAAACAATTCAGTTTTCGGTGGATCATGTTATGAAAGGGCATTCAGTGTAGCAAGAGAACTAGTATCTTTCCACAAGGAGGCTTGCAAGAATGACCAGAAACCTTTTTCCTGAAAAAGAGAGATTTCCAGTTAAAGCTAGAAAATGGACAACATATTTTTATTTCTACTCCCTCCTGAAACTCCACTGTAATTCTGCAGAGTAATTTTTAATAAGATCTAAATCCATAAACTGGAAATCAGAGAGAAGAACTTCCATTTAATGCTTTGTACTAGAGAGCAAGAGAAAGAGAAAGAGAGTGAGAACGAGTGAGAAATACAAACATGGAGAAAATTTAAAATTCTGTAGGAAAAAAATAGAAACTTTAATAGATTTGGAAGATTGAATTGAAAAAAATGTTGGGTAAATTCTAGTTTTAAATATCTTCATGCTAGGTTCACATGATTGTCTTCATAGAGATTTGGAACCATGGTCTGAAAGGTTGGTATCTGGTTGTATGTGCACATGAGTGTACATATGCCACATTATGCATCAGAGATTGTGCTATAATCTTTCTTTCTTTCTTTCTTTCTTTCTTTCTTTCTTTCTTTCTTTCTTTCTTTCTTTCTTTCTTTCAATTTATTCACTTTGTATCCCCACTGTGGCCCCCTCCCTCATCTCCTCCCAGTCTCATCCATCCTCCCTCTTCTCCCCCTATGCCCTTTCCCTAGTCCCCTGATAGGGGAGGACCTTTTTCCCTTCTATCTGACCCTAGCCTATCAGGTCTCATCAGGGCTGGCTGCATCATCTTCATCTGTGGCCTGGTAAGACTGCTCTCCCTGCCCCTCCCTTGTCCAGGGAGAGGTGATCAAAGAGCCAGCCACTGAGTTCATGTCAGAGACAGACACTGTTCCCCGTACTAGGGGACTTACTTGGAAACTGAGGAGCCTGTGGGCTTTTGCTGAGCAGGGCATCTAGGTACGACTCAACTACATTCATAGTAGAATTATTCATAATAACCACAATCTGGAAACAACCTAGATGTCCCTCAACTGACGAATGGACACAGAAATTGTGGTGCGCTTACACAATGGAATACTACTCAGCAATTAAAAACAAAGAAATCATGAAATTTGCAGACAACTGTTGGGATCTAGAAAAGATCATCCTGAGTGAGGTGTCCCAGAAATAGAAATACACACATGATATATACTCACTTATAAGTGGATATTAGTCATATAATATAGGATAAATATACTAAAATCTATAGTCCTAAAGAAGCTAAACAAGGAGGACCCTAGGGAAGAGGCTGATACCTCACTCAGAAGGGCAAACAGGTTAAACATCAGAAGTAGGAGAAGACAAGGAACAGGACAGGAGCCTTCTACAGGGGGCCTCTGAAAGACTCACCCACCAGGGTATGAAAGGAGATACTGAGATGCATAGCCAAACTTTGGGCAGAGTGCAGGAAACCTTATGGAAAAAAGGCAAGATAGAAAGACCTGGAGGTGACAGGAACGCCACAAGGAGACCAACAGAACCAAAAAACCTGGGCCCAGGGGGACCTGCAGAGACCGATTCTCCAACTCTGGAGGGTTTCTTTTTCCCTCTTTACCCAGCCTTCTTCTAATAACACATGTGAAGATTCTCTTGTGTCCTTGCAGGAATTATCCATATGTGTCATGCTTACTTTCTGAAAGGTTTTGCTTATGTCTCTTTAACAAATTTCAGGACCTTAGCCTTTATTCTTCATTAAAAGGCATCAGGGCTGTGATGGTGAGGAATATAGTCCAGCTTAAGAGACTGTATCTGCAGCTCTCAGAGCTGGGGCTGCTCCATTGTCTCATCTATCCATTCCATGTCCCGCTCTACTAATTCGCTTCCACATAAGAAATGAAATCTGTGTTCTTTCCAGCCTAGAACACACCAGCCATCCTTCACCAACATGAACAGGTACAATAAGCCATAGATGACTCTCAATCAAAACATTACCCAAGTCATTTTGAGTAAATGCAGGCCCTCAGAGAGCAAAGAAGCTATTTTGTTCACATTTTATCCATATCAAGGAATATGTTTGGTGTATAGTAAATACTTATTAAATATTTAGATGAATGAATTGATATTATAGTCGAAAACCTCTGTATAGAACTAGAAAATATGTTCCAGGGGCTGGAGAGATGGCTTGTTGGGTAAAGAAAATGCCTGCTGTGCAAGGATGGGGACCAGAGTTTGATTCCCGGTAAAGGGCTAGGCTTGGGGGATACCTGCTTGTAATCCCCACACAGGAAAGGCGGTGAGAGGGTTTAATGGCCAGCTAGCATTGGTGAATCAGTGAGCTTTCAGTTCACCAAGAGAATGTCTCAAAAAAGTAAGCTAGAGAACTATGTAGGAAGATACCTGACACTGAATTTTGGCCTCCATTTTCATGAGTACATAGCTGTGTATGCGCTCTCATGTGTGTGCACACACACACAAACACATGTGCATGAGCACAGGCAAACAAGCAAATCTTACATTTCATACAAATCATACCCTTCATCAAATTTTTACAAATTCTTACAAATCATGCTCTTTGTCGTTGGGTATGAACTTGTTACTTCTATAGCAGGGTATAAAGACCTGTACAGGGGAGAGATAAACACAGTTGTCACAGAGGTGATATTAGGAGTGGCCAGTTAAAGCACCAGAGCAGATGTCCATAGATTTAGCATTAAGTTGGTCATACCTTATCATCCAAACCAGCGTATTCCTGTGAGCAGAAGACAACGATAAAATAATTGTCAGCTATCGATTGATCTAAAATAGACATAAACTAAGAATGTTCGGGCAACTAGAACACACGATCAGCTTATGTAGGTTGGCTGTAGGTTGTTGGTAGTTATTCATAGATAAACATCAAAATGCTAACATTTTGGTGCCAGGATGCATTTTAAACTATAGGAGAGATGATTATAAAGGCCTTTTATAACATCCTAAAGGGAACTTAGGTGAGTAGGCCTCTCTATGCCTTTGCTACCCTGTCTTTAGAAAATAGAGTCCATGTCAGCATCTGGGTGTTTATGGATGTTTTCCCCACCCTTGGCCTTGATTCTCACATGTTCTTTTCTTTTCCTATGACCTTTTGTCTTCCTTTGAAGGAACATTGCTCCCATTAAGCCAACTTTCTATAGTAGAACAGGGACCAAGAAGCTGCAGGAAGCCAGCACCTCCTCTCGGGGCTGGGTGAGGGGCTGTCAGGTGATGAACGGCTGCGTGTGGAGCAAGGTGATAAACCAACGCCTCAGTCATGTAATCTTCCATTAAAATGAAATGCGTACCAGGCATGCAGTGTTTCTGCAGCTTGTACCCTCTCCCATTGAAGATCATGAATAAAAAGGGGAAGTGTGCTGCTGACAGATGCCAGCACGCATAAAGGACACTTCCTATAAAGGCGAAGCTCCGACTAACAGATGGACTAAAGATGTGAGATGCAGAAAGATTTACCAATCTAAATAATTCAAGGGAATGTCGTATGGCAAGCTAGCGCTTTGTGGAGGGAGCCGGCAGAAGGTGCAGATGGAAAGGCAGGCCAAGCCTTTCCCATAAACCCATTAAGAACAGTACTTGTCTGAGCGACAGTATGTCGCAGAAGGCCCAGAGAGAGGCCAGCAAATGAGAAATTTGCTTCGAGACTTTGTCCCACAAGGTCAGGAACATATTTAGTAGTGAAGGTTGAAGCATGTAATGAGAGTGAAAAGGGAGGGGGATGCTCTGTGTTCTATCGCTCATTCTCTTATCTTCTGCAATCCCCACCCCCACTCAGGAGACCTTTATTTGTCTTGTGAGAATTAAAATCATGGAAAGTGAAGACATTCAAGGACCTTTCGAGAGGATGTCCTAGTTGCTCTTCCCTTTGTTGTGACAAAATGCCTGGAATACTAACAGAAGGAAGGGAGGGTTATTCTAGCTCTGAGTGCCAGGCTGTACCATGCTGGAGAAGATATGGTGGTGAGAACAAATGAACTGAAAGGAGAGAGAGAGAGAAAGAGAGAGAGAGAGAGAGAGAAGAGAGAGAGAGAGAGAGAGAGAGAGAGAGAGAGAGAGGAGCTCAGACTCAGGTCTTTTATTCCTTGGATCACCCTGGGACCTCAGGGGGTTTCCCCTCCTCAGTTAAACCTTTCTGGAAACACACTCACAGAAGTGCCAGAGATGCTTCTCCTCAGTGATTCTGAATCTACTTGAGTTGACCCAATGGAGATGAAATATTGAAAAGGCTAAGAGGACTAGTCTTTGCACTTTTTAGTTCGACAAAGCCAAATGACAAGTGACAACGTCCCTTTTGAAAAATTTCAGAGAACTGTAGAACTATGTTGTCTCTCTAGATTCCATATATACTTGTCTGTGCCTGTGCTTAAAAGGAGTCTACAGACCATGATTGTAGCTTATTTGGGGGCTGATTTTCATATACTTCCCCCATCTTTCAGAGCACAATATTTAAACACATTTGAAGAAATGCTGCCTCTTTCTCAGTTAGCAGGGGTAAGTATTTGCTTATTCTCTCCTGGTAGTGAAACTCTTTCAACTGGAAACATTCCTGCCTGAGACACCGCTATGTCCTGTAAACCTGTGCTAACACGTTATTGGCCCAGGAAGGAGAAACTGTGATGGACAACATGACAAAGCATGTGGTTACACCTTGAATTGAGGAACAGAGGCCTGCTCAGGCCCCAAGGAGATGAGCTATGCCAAGCAAGCCAAAGCCCCCATTCCTCAACTGTAAAGCAAATAACCAAAGCTCTAAAACTCTCTCAGTTGGTTACATAACTACAATGAGGTAAAGTAGGAGATGCTCAAGTAAACATTTCAGATACTTAAGACAATCTCTGTGTTGTGGCTGTCTTCTTAATCCTTACCCACTCCTTCACCCCACTGGTAACCCACAATGCAGTGCTTCTCAGTGCTGCAATAAGTAGATATGCATGTGCACACACACACACACACACACACACACACACAGACACACACACACACACACAGATGTGCTTTTGTTGCAGGTCCTTGCAGAGACCAGAGAGGGGGCATTGTGTCTTCTGGAGCTGAAGTTACAGGGGGTTGTGTGAGCTGCCCAGCATGAATGCTGGAAACTGAACAGAGGTCATCTGGGTAAGCAACAAGTGCTCTTAACTACGGAGCTCAGAGTTTTTTCTCTCCAGACCCCTCCCTCCAAAAATATTTTTAAAAAGAAGAAAACAAGCAGGAATGAAAAACTTAAAAAGAAAGAGCAATAAAAATTGAGAATCAACATTTGGAGTAAAAAAAAAAAAAGAACTAGGAAGAAGAGTAATGGTTTTAAACAAAATATCAGCATATGATGTTTTCCCAAAGAAAGCAGTCTTAGCATAGAAACGAAACAAAACAAACAAACAATAACAATAAAACAAAGTTCTATCAGGGTCCACCACTATGGTGAAGCTGAGCTCATCTGGAATGGCAAGAGACGCTTCAGAATGAACACATATGCATTGTGCAAAGGAATGGAGCTGATGGAGGATGCTCCTTTCATGGAAATACTGAAAATCAGAAGCCTATAGGAAGCTCGAAGATACAAGAGGCATTCTTTTCTATTTCCATCCAGAAATCTTACCTACTGAGCTAGCCCTACACGGACATAAAGACACTTCGGGATGTCTTGGCATTTTTGTCTACAAAGATTAGGTATACTCAACTCTCACTTGAGAAGGAAATCCTAAAAGGACCAGAGAAATGGGGAGTGAACTCAGAACAGGAACAATCATCTCAAGTCGTGCTGCTGTGACAGCCAGACAGAGATGTTCTGTGAGAGCCCAGAAGGATAATCAGAAAGAAACATCCTCCAAACAAGCAAATGTCTAACACATCAGAAACAGATAGGCTACTTCTGTCTTTAGCCATTCTTAAGGTAGCCTTAGAAATTAGTCCGAACTACTGTGATGTAAGGACATAGTAGCAAAAACAAAACAATGATTGTAAACATGGGGGGAAACTATTATGAGAAAAAGAATTATAGTCAGGACACACACTCTAGTAAGTGATAGTTACGTAATGACCAAGCAAACAGAGTCCACTCTATAACCGCGAAAGGACCCTGCTGGAAGCGACGGATGCTAGCAGATGTGACTAAGAATGGTTGTGCATAAAAGGATGAGCTCATTTCCATTTTCATATCCTTGAAAGTCAGAAATAATGTTAAAAACTGAAGGGCTAAGAAAATAGCATGAGCACACTATGCTTCAGCATGGAAATTGTTCCCAAAAGAAATGCTAAAAACGCTGAGAGTCACTCCTTCTTATCAGTAAGCCTTTGGGTCTTATGGGAAGGGTGGAGGCAGGGCGCCATCAAGCTGGCAAACAGCTCCATGTACATATTTGTCCATTAGAATTATGAATAAATCAATGAATTGTAATTTTCAGTAAAAGGCCCCTCAAGACCCAGCTACCTCACTCCTGGGCATAGATTCGAAAGATGCTCAAGCATACAGCAAAGACATGATGAATAATGAATCCATGGCCACGCAAACTTATATGTGTCAGGATGTCCCATGCCACAAAAGTAACCTCATGCACACACAAATGCATCTAATTCGTGTGTGTGTGTGGGTGTGTGAGTATAAGCGCTTCACGTTCCTCATGTGTAGAGCACAAACTGTACTATATGCTAGAGAGTCTAAAATTAGAGCAGACCTCTCACAACAGTTTGATATTAAAAAAAATAAAGAATGGGAGGAAAGAGTTTTGATGATGCTGTAGCAGGCATTTTTCTCTCTGGACAGTAAATGATAGTCCTATAGCTATTTTGGAGTGGAGAGTGCCTTGACCCTGTAGCCATGGCAGTCAATTAAGCAGAATAATACAGCGATAGCTCTGTCTGTGATGAGGCTGATGGTGCTATTGGCAGTTGGTGCTAAACAAGGGGGAGAGAACTTTCATGTGGGATTCTGATCTGTGCCATTTAATATTGTCAACCTGATGTGGAATTGCTTAGGAGACAAGTTTCTGGGCATGCCTGCAAAGTATTGTGTGAATTCGGTTAACTGATGTAAGTAAATTCTCACCTGAACTGTGGGTGGGACAGTAGCAGAAAAATGAGGAACTGTACCTTTCCTGTGACTGCCCTAACCTTGCTGTCTATGCAAACTATTTAAATACTTTATTAAATACTGGAAGTTACTATGCTCCAATCAAACATTCTTTAAGAACAATCACACACACACACAAAGCCACAAGGAAAATTATATGCAAAAACTATGTTAATATGGCACTCAGGTACAATTGATGAAAAACAAAACAAACAAACAAACAAACAGACAAATAAATCAAACCCTCAGAAGATACAAAGCTTTAGAGACTCCTGTTGGCATGAACAAGTCACTACATTTCTTATATTCTATATAAAGCTACTTTAACAGCTTAATGAGCAATTTTTAAAAACTGTGAGTAGGATAAGTGAATTAATGTTACTGGAAAAAAAAGTTAATCCTTGATATTTCCAAAGTTTTTCAGGCTTCCATGTGTTAGGTAAATGTGACAGCTCAGCTCTCTGGAACCAAGTGCATTACAGCAACCGTCTTGCCACGGGACTTAAAGTTGGTATGTCCTCATAAGAGGCAAACGTCCTTCCATCTCCTTTCCCAACTTAATCTTGAGGAAGATACTCAGATGCATTGAGGCACTTAGGGTCTCCTTGTCAAAGACCTCACAGTGGTTGGTGTCAGCACTACACAGAACTGTTGATGAGAATTTGCAGTATGGTTCTCTCATTGGCCTTTAGCTTGTTGGACCTGTATTTGAAACGGCAGCCATTTGGAGCCTTATTCTAAGGATCTGGTGGCATTTATGAAGTCTATCTCCCAGGAAGAACATTGCCTGATTTCACTTTATTGCTATTTTGACCACCTAGAACTTCTGTAGCTCTTACCACAGACATGTAGACCTACAGTTCCTAAAAAGAAAAACAAAAAGAGCAGAAGAGCCCCCCTCCAGCCCCCAACTTCAGTCACATGTTATGAATTACTTATTCATTCTAATTTTCCTTTCTCTGCAATATTTTAATTTTTTTTTAAATTTTATGCGTGTGAGTGTTTTGTCTACATGTATGTATGTGTACCACATTTGTGCCTCGTGCACACAGAAGCCAGAAGAGGGCATCAGGTCCCTTGGAACTGGAGTCACAGATGGTTGTCAGCTGTCAGGTATGTGATAGGACCCAGACCCAGGCCCTCTGCGAGAGCAGCAAGTGTTCTCAACCTCTGAGCCATCTCCCCAGGCCCTACAAGTATTGTGAGTATACCTGTTTTCATAATGTAATGGTGACATCAAATCTAAATATCCAATAGTTATATAATTAATTCAGCTTCAATCACAGTGGCGCTTTCATTTCATTCTGCTAAGAGGTACAGCTAATGGTGGTCAGTTAAATTGCCTTCTGGGTAGGTAGAAGTCTTTCAAGTTGCTAACTCATTTAGCTTAAATAATTCAGCCTGTTACTTATTTTTTTTCTATAACATTTTTTTTCCTCAGACAAATCACACCTTCAAGAAGACATAGCAGTTATATTTTATGCATCCCACCTTTGACATTAGAAAGCAAAATTAAAACTCCAAGACAAGGCTAAATAGACAGTTACTTATTATATACTGGAGATAGAAATGAGTCTTTATCAAGGTATATGGGCTTGATGAGTGTGGGGTTTCTAGCCCAGAATGTTGTCTTAGGCGACTTCCTTGACCATTTCACATACTCTTTTGTGATATCTGATTGGTTTTGTTGGTAACATTTCCCCTAAGACTAACCCTAAAATCCATCAAACCCTGATGGTTGGCCATAGATACGAAATGCACTTATACATGCAAAATGAGCTGTGGGTTATGAGCTCAGAGAAGTCATTTATAGCAGTGGTCCTTAGAATCTGATTCCAGGCGCACGCTACCGGAAACATCTGGAAAATTGCTAGATGCCATCCAGAGGCTGCAGAATCAGAAACTCTGGTGGGAAGCAGCCCTCGCCGTTTCCGTGCATTTCTGAAGTGACGCAGGTGGGAGAAGACTGCTGATTAAGGGTGACACTGTTGGGCACTGTGAAGCCAGGAATCAGGTGGGAAAATCAAAGCCCTGGTGTTTGGCTGTAGTTGCTCAAAGATTTGGAAATGTACCATTTTCAAAGAGATGCTACAGCAAGCACTTTCCTAAAATTCAAATAATTTAAAGGGAAAATGCATTCTGATGTTAAACAGTAGAAGAAAGAGGTAGAGCAGCAGTGGTGATCTGTGTCCTGCTGTGCTCCTGTGAAAAGGGAATCACTCAGACCCTCAGACAGTGGCACACAAGAATCTTACTCTTACGTTTTCCCGTGAAAATGTGGGTGAGGCTTTGGAGAACTGTCATGGAAGGCTACTTTCTGCATCATTGCCTTTGTACATAAGGATGTTATGTGGGTAGTTTCATCCTAGCCAGGTTTGCCAATGCTGCCTCCTGTACCGTGGCGACCAAACGCACTCCTCCATCTACCCTGCTCAACCTGCCATGGATGTAAGACAGGAGGTGGCAAAGGAAGAGAGAAAGAGAACATCAATAAAGAGTGCCTGAGTATGGGAGTAAGAAGAGAGAGGGAAGACAGAATCAGAAGATATAAGGGAGAGAGGGGCAGAGTTCAAAGGGGAGACGCAAGAAGTGAGGAACTGAGGGGATGCAGAGAGGGCAAGAGGGTGGGGCTCCTGAGCAGCTGTTTGGCATAGGCGGCTTGCTCCATCCATTTTGCATGGACTCCTTCCTGTGTTCGTCAGCGTCTGCGATGCGGTGATTAATCATTCATGTCAGAAGCCCTAATCCCATTCAATGGAAAACAAATGCCATGGCACCCAGCCCTTTGCTTATCCCGTGCGTGCTCTTCACAAGCCTGCTTGGATGAGGCCGTCTGGGACCAAGATGGTTTTTCTGGGGACTTCCACCCCCAACCCCATGCAAATTCAGGACAGTTCCACATGTTGGCAACGATGTCCTGTGATCTCTAGGGCCTTGCCTTTTAAGGGGCAAAAAAAAGAACCACTAGCAATAAAGGTCAAGTTGTGCTAGCTAAACAAACAATCAACGTTCATCTAATTCTCTTTTAAAGAGAGTACAAACCCTGCTACTTACAGAGCTTTTCCCTATCACTCTATTGATATCCTTAAATCTCCCGACAGCCCTTGTGGCAAGGGTTAGCTCTGAGGTCTCACTAACAAGTTTCTTCTTTGAAATCTTTTCTCCACCTAGTTCACACTCCTCACTACATTTCCTTGTCAATTAGTGTTATTATTGTTGTTATTATTACTATGACTCATTTCTATGTTGTTGACACTGGAAGAAACAGTCTAAAAACATGATTTGCCCTTAACTGCGCTAAGACAAATTGCCTGCTAAACTGTCACTTGCTCTGGAGAAACTAGATTGTGTAGCATAGGGCTGAAGCACTCAGGCTCTAGGCTCATGAGGGAAAAAAAAAAATCTTCAAATCCAAGCTTCTCACCTAGAAATAGCATGCACACATTAATCTTCATCAAGAGGTTGGTTGGAGTTAGAGTCACCTAGGAGATGAGAAGACACATCTTTGGGGATGTTTGTGAGCTTGCTTCCGGAGAAGATGAACCACGGGGAAGGCACTTCTTGAGATGTGAGTGGCACCAACCCACAATCTGGGCTCCTGGTTGGGATGTGACAGGGGAAAGGAGGAAGCTAGACCAACAGCGGCAGCCCTCATTCCTCTCCATCGGCCATGGGATCGGCATCTCATTGCCACAGGCCCCTGCTGACGTGCTATTCCCTCCAAACAACCATAAACCGAATTCTCTGAAACTAGGAACCAAGATAAACCTTTCTTCCCTTAATTTGTTCTGTTGGTATTTTAGTCACAGCTCCCCAATGCTCCCTCCCCCCCACCCAGAAAAAAAAGTACACTGTAGAATCTGTGCCCTGGGCCTTGACATTCGTAACTTTTCTCATTTACAGTGGCACTGAGGCTCGTACAGCTCAAAATAAGTGATTTATGTCACAGTGTGACATGTAGCCTATGCCCCATAACCATGGTTTCTTTTAAAATTTAATGATAATATACTTGAGAAGAAACCAACGGTGGGGTGGCTGTGCTCTGGGGATGAACATTGTTTCTTAACATTCATTACAAGGCAAAAGGTTGTACCTCTTTGCTGAGCAGGTTTACGGACTCCTACTGATGTAAGAAGTGAAAAGACCTCATTCGAAACTCACACATCTGATTCAGCATCAAATGGCTCTGTCTCACAAAGACAACCATGCTGTGTATTTTCCCCTCAAAACACTTTTTTTTCCTTGCGCTTGTGTGCTTGCTTCACTGCTATGCACATTAAAAGGTGTGCATGCAGCTCTCCAGTGGGAGGTAGCAAGAGCTCGGAACTTGGCCCTAGTTGGTCCCAAACACATTTTCTTACTTACAACCCATTACAAAGTCCAAGGATGTGATTTTTCTCTACCAGAATTCTTGGCACTTCCTTTTAACAGCTTCGTCCTCATGTGTTAAATATGAATAACTTTGGCTTGTGGAGAAGAGAAGGAGTTTAGGGAGCTAGTATGACTGTCTTCAGACCACAGGCCACAAGAATAATGAGAACTACAACCCCTAATCTGGAAGACCTGTGCCACTGAGAAGATTGGGAAAGGAGTGATAGTTCAAATTCATCTGTTTATAGGGGGTTGGTCCTAAGACCCTCCATGCCTCCCTGTGCTCTCAAATTCTCAGCTGTTCTCATGCTTTATGTAGATTTAGTATTCCCTAAAATCTGCAAACAACTTCCCTCATACATTAAATCCTTTCTCTCTCTCTCTCTCTCTCTCTCTCTCTCTCTCTCTCTCTCTCTCTCAGATGTGTGTGTGTGTGTGTGTGTGTGTGTGTGTGTAAATGAGGGCACAGACGGAGCAGAATTTATTTCCTGAGATCAGAGGACAGCGTAGGGTATATTCCTCACCTCGAGGCAGCGTCTCTGTTGTTTTTGTCTGTGGCACCAGTCAGACTGGCCCGTGAGATCCCAGGGAGCCACCTGTGTCTTCCTCCCATCTGCTGGCGGAAGTGATGGGGCTCCAGGTGCTCTCACTGTGTGTCCTGCTTTTATGTGGCTTCTGAGCATTCAGGCTCAAGTCTTCACGCTTGTGCAAACGAGCACCTCTACCCACAGAGTAAAGCCACTTCCCCTGTCCCAAATCTTTCTAATTATATTGAATACAATATAAATGCTATGTGTGCAAATCCTTGTTCTTTTACACTGTAAGAGAACATGACAAGAAAAACAATCCATACATCTTTAGGACAAGTGCACCATTTTTCCTGGTGTTTTCCAGGAGAATTTGTTGAATATGTGTATAGTGAACCCAGACTTATGAAAAACTAGAACTGACTGACTATAGAGAACTCAAGAGGAACTTCAAGACACAATGTTATTTCTGACAAATATGCATGCTTTAAATTTATCAGTTTCAATTAAACACCAAAAAATTATTTAGAAAAGAAATGTGAGTTAACTGAGTCTGGAAAAAAGAAAATATGGTACCTTTGTTAGAGGTCTAGATGGTCATGAGAGAAAGGACTGGTGCTTCCTTGTATTCCCACAGTCTTTCAATGGAAGCAACAAGGACAACTATGGCGTTTCCCCGTCAGAGAGAGTTTGGTTCCACAGACTAGAGAGACTTTAAGAGTGGGTGGAATATGGATCTCAAAAAGGTATTTCTTCCCCGGTTATGCTCGTGTCCTGAGTCCTGTGAATATCTCACAGGAGCAGCAAGCCAGGAAAGAAACGGGGCACATACGGCTGCTCTCCCACAGCCCACCCACTCCTGCTCATCAAGAACTTTCTTATCAGTAAGAAGCGTATACTGGAGGATGCCACGGCGCAGGTGTAGCCTAGGACGCTCACGAGTCAGGTGCTCCCGGGGCTAGATGAAAACAACCCACAGCCCCCTCCCGTCATATTTAACACAGCTTCTTATTCGTTAACTTAGAGCTAAATTATTAGAGAAGTTGTGCCTACATTCATAGGTGCTTGCACGTGGTCAGCGTGCTTGTGGGCACGTGCACATCAGCTACCGATGTCCTTCCTCCAGGCATGACCCATCTTGTTTATTTGAAGCGGGGTCTCTCACTGACCTTCAACTCGCTCTCCAAGTGGATGACACGAGTTGGCCAGGAAGCCCCAGGAACATGCCTAAGTCCCAATTCACAGTTCTGGGATTACAAGAGTGCTTCGCCATGCTGGGTATTCACTACCTGAGTCCTGGGCCTCAAGCTTAGGTCCTCATGCTTACCCACGGTCCTGGCTACTTTTATGTCAACTTGACACAAGCTAGAATCAGCTGATCAAAGGGAACCTTGAATCAGAAAATGCCTCCATAAGATCCAGCTAGAGGGCATTTCCTTAATTAGTGATTAATGGGAGAGGGCTCAGTCCATTGTGGGTGGTGCTATCCTTGGGCCGGTGGTCCTGGCTTCTCTAAAAAAGCAGGCCGAGCAAGCCATGAGAAGCAAGCCAGTAAGCAGCACCCCTCCATGGTCCAATGCTAAATTCCAGGTTCCTACCCTGTTTGAGTTCCCGTCCAGGCTTTCTTTAATAACAAACTGTGGTGTGGAAGTGGAAGCCAAATGAACCCTTTCCCACTCAGCTCGTTTTGCGGCGTGCTGTTTTATCACAGCAAGACAGTCTCGCTGAAACTCACAGTGAGTACTTGACCAACTAGATCATCTCCTCAGCTTTCCCGAGGAACTCTCTATCAAATTATTCAAATTTTGACTTGTGTTTAATCTTAGGACTTAAAATACATAAAAGGAAGTTCTTTCTTCTACCTCTCAGGGATTATTGTAGTTTAGTAAGAATAACAAAATGGCATACTTATTTGTTTGCAAGTAATTGGTGAATTTTTACTCCACTCCTCCATCTTTTGCTTGGCAGCCTAAGGGGAGTCCAGACAGTGAATTTATTCCTCTCAAGACTGCACTATATCATTACATAGTGCTCTCTAAATCCACTTTTAATTCACTCTTGTGTCTCAGAGGGCGTGGCTGCAGGCCTGAAATGTCCTCCCACAGAAGAATGAACAAAAGTCACAGGATCTGCCCCGATGGTGCAGAGCTGTAAGGTCCTGGTTGTCAGGCAAAAGAGCAAGGTAAAAAAACAAAACAAAACAAAACAAAAACAAACAAACAAACAAACAAAAAAATCCAAACCGTTTAGAATTCCTCCTCTCCTCCCTGAAGCAGTTTCATCTCAAAACATAGAAGCAGCAGAATTACATCTTAGTCTTCTCATATGAGCAAAGATATTGAGACACTTAAGTGGACATCTAAATTCCAAGAACACATAAAAATGGTAACACAAGGGCTTGGGAGATGGATGAAGGGGTTAAGAGCACTGACTGCTCTTCGAGGAAACCTTGTTTGACTCCAAGCTACTTGGTGGAGCTACGTGGTGGTTCACAACCATGTGTAACTCCCATTCCAGAAGAGCTGATGCCCTCTCTGATAGCTGACAGCACCAGGAACACGCATGATGTACTTACACATATGCAGGCAAAACACCAATACGTATAAAAAGAAAATAATAATTTTAAAAGAATTGTAAATTAAAGGCTGTACAGAATTTGGAAAATACAAAAGATATTATTATTTATCCTTTATAGTTTACTCGACCTAACTAAGGTCTTATAATCAGGGTTTTCCCATTGTTTTTCACTCATTTTATTATTTTTATGAAATTTGATACTTGTGATAGATTTATGCCTGTTGTGAAAGTAATATACTTTTTAAAACTTTTTAATTAATTATTTATTTCCTTTACATCCTGATAGTAGCTTTCCCCTCCCTCCATAACCTCCCTCCCCCACCCCACCCTGCCATCAACCCCTCATCCCCTTCTCAGAAAAGTGGAGGCCTCCCATGGAGGTCAGCCAGCCTTGGCATATCAAGTGGCAGAAGGATTAGGTGCATCTTCTTCTATTGAGGCTAGGCAAGGCTACTCAGTTAGGGGAAAGGGATCCAAATGCAGGCAATGTAGTCAGAGACAGCCCCTGCTCCCACTTTAGGAGTCCCACATGAAGACCCAGCTGCACAACTGTTACATACGTGCAGAGGACCTAGGTCAGTATCATGCATGCTTCCTGGTTGGTGGTTCAGTCTCTTTGAGCCTCTATGGACCCAAGTTAGTTGATTCTGTGGGTTTTCTTGTGGTGTCATTGACCCCTCTGGCTCCTACCATCCTTCTTCACCTCTTCCACAGGACTCTCCAAGCTCTGCAGTATTTGACTATAGGTCTCAGCATCATACACTTTTAAAGAGACAGACATTTGGGTTAATTTTAGCCATCCCAGGCAGGAGTGTCTTGCTTTCTGTGATTCCTTCATGGATACCAAAATGGAAATGAACAAATACTCTCTGCAGTTGTTTCTTTGCTCAGTTTTCACAGCATGGAAAATGAATGTGTGTGGCTCACAGAGCTTGCCCCAGCTTGTTTATAATACAATAATTTTATAGGACTCCAGAGCTATTCATTAAGCATCTACTATGGTCTAGGCATGATAGTAAGGAAAAAAAAATTACACTGTCCTTGGATTTTAAAAATTAGCAGATTAATGAGAATTAGAGGTGAGCAAATGTTATAATAAATGCCATGAGAGGGCAAATTATATGGTGAAGAAAGATAATCCACAGGACTGTGGGAGGCATTTGTATCAAAATGTCAGCTAAGCTGAAAAGTAGAAGAGAGAGCCATTAAACCAGAATTTGTGCATCTAGAGAGGCCGAGCAGGAGAGAGGACCCTGGCTAGAGTTTTCGATCCCCTTCTTGAGGGGTGGGGAGGATGGACATCAGAGGAAGAAGAAAATAGGAAACAACCTAGAAACCTGCTACAGAGGGCCTCTGAAAGCCAGAAGAAGAAATCAGGAAACAAACTAGGAACCTACCACAGAGGGCCTCTGAAAGCCTTTGCCCTGCAGACTACCAAAGCAGATGCTGAGCCTGATGGCCAACTCTCGGGCAGAGTGAATGGAATTTTGTGTAGGAAGTGGGAAATAGTGGAAGCTGGAGAGGACAGGGTCTCCACAAGGAGAGCAACAGAACAAGAAAATTTGAACACAGGGAACTTCCCAGAGACTCATACTCCAACCAAGGACTATTCATGGAGATAACCTAGAACCCCTGCACAGATGTAGCCCATGGCAGGTTGGTGTCCAGGTGGGTTATCTAGTAATGGAAAGAGGGACTGCCTCTGACATAATCTGATTGGCCTGCTCTTTGATCACCTCCCCCTGAGGGGGGAGCAGCCCTACCAGGCCACAGAAGAGGACAATGCAGCCACTTTTGACGAGAACTGATAGACTAAGATCAGAAAGGAGAGGAGAACCTCCCCTATCAGTGAACTTGGGGAGGGGCATGCATGCAGAAGTGGGAGAGAGGGTGGGATCAGGAGGGGAGGAGGGAGAGGCTTATGGGGGGATACAAAATTAATAAAGTGTAATTAATAAAAAATTAATTAATTAATTAATTAAAAAACAAAACAAAACAAAAAAAAGGAGTGAAGAGTACCATAGCAGAGTGAAGTAGAAAAGGAGGAGTATTATAGTGACCACAGTGAACAATCTTCTTTAAGCTAGAGGATACTGAAAATGGCTGGCTCCTACAGAGAAGGGGGAAACAGTAGGATGTGAAACCAGAAATGGCTTGACACCACCAACCAACGAATATCTTTGGACATCATGTGACCAAGTGTGAGTTTTATTTTGATGGCCTCACGGAGCTAGTGAGAGAGTCAAGCAGGAAGGAGTTCTCACTATCTTAGTGTTAGAATCTTCTTGAAATATTCATACTGAGTGTAGCACTTTTATCCAGGAGTTAGGAAGCTCTCACAATAATCTGGATGAAAGTTAAAAGTAGCCATATCTGGGAGTGGGAAGGGGGTTGTGGAAGTGGGAATATTCTGGAATTTTAAAGGATGTTGTTCAAACACTTGACATTTGATAAAATTGGAAGCATAGCTGTGTTCAACATGATGGGTTCAATGCTTGGGTGTGTGGTAGGACCAGCTGCTGAGAAGGGGTACACAGAACAGCACAGCAAGTTTGGGTAGGAAGATGATGGAAGAGGAGAAGTATGGAAAAAACAGACTATGTGATATACAGGAAATAAAAACTGGAAATTTCCCAAACCAAAGCAGGAGCATAGAGAGACACAAGTACCTCACATCTGGAGGAGCCTGAGTAATTTGAAAGGGCAAGTGATTGAAGTTATGACACATGAGTAAGCACCAAGAGGGCACTGAGCTGGGACCAAGACACCATTTGTCATTGTCGTCGTATCCAGGATTGGCAGGATTACCTTCGATTTGCCTCACTCTCAAGACTGAGTGAAGAAGCCAGATATTCTTTCTAAAACCTAAGTTGAGTGACCTCACTCATGTATTCAGTCCTCTCTAGCTTCTCATTCTCTGGCAAGGAAAGCTGAAATCCTTACAAGAGCCTAGAAAAGCTTCCCCACCACACATGCATTTTCTCATCTTCCCACAATAGTCCTCGGCCTTTCCCCTCTGAAGGTTTGGTCTCCTCAAGGAGTCCGGGTGTGATCCCATCTCATGGTCCCAGCACGAGTTCCTCCTCCTCCTCTGATTACCCCATGCTCTCCTGCTTTAAGACTATGCTCAACTGTCACCTAACTTTTAAGATTCCAGGAAGTAAGCTGCCATGTGGAATCTCAACTGTTAGACCCTTCTCTTCATGAACACTAGTTAGGACTTAAGTTTTAAGAGGGCAGCATATTTTATTTTATTTTATTATTTTATTTTATTTTATTATTTGCTGATATATCCCAAGCCTTAATATACTGTCAGATACAGAGCACATATTTGTTGAGTAGCTGAAGAAATGTGTAAGTTTGTGCTGGGTTACATAGATGCACCAGCTTCTCTGGGAAGAAATACTGAAAATAGCATGAGGTTAAACCATGTAAGGAAGTTGTCTTCACCTCAAGTACACAGTAGAAGTATCAGAAGGGCTTTAACATGACATAAATGTGTGATTCCCACCCCTGGAGAACCTAACCTAGAGTCAAGGATTTGCCTAACCTAGGCAAAAGGATGTTTAAAAGCAATTCTCTGTTGACAGCCACTGCTAGGAGGGGAAGAATTTGAAATGCAAACAAAAAGGCAAGACTTTGACACTGGAGGTCTTTCTTTGCTGCCAGGTAAAACAGTTTGGAGATAATTGCGAATGTCTCACTAGAGTTCAATGCTGTGTGCCAGTGAGATAGCCTACTGGGGAAAGTCTGATGATGTGGGCACCTCATAGTGAAAAAGAACCAACTTCCACAGGTGGCACACACACACACACACACACACACACACACACACACAGAGAGAGAGAGAGAGAGAGAGAGAGAGAGAGAACATAACTATTTGAGCAATTAAATTTGGGGCCAGAAAGACGGCTCATAAGTTAAGAGCAGTAGCTGCTCTTGCAGAGGGCCCAGGCTGGATTCCCAGCATCAGCGTGACACTTGACAAGCGTTTGTAACTGCAGTTCCAGGGATCTTGATACACTCTCTTGGCCTTTGTGGCCACAGGCTCACACAGAGTGCACTTACATAAATGCACATAAATAAATGTTAAAAAAAATTGGAGTTCACTGCTATGTTCTTCTCTCTTCTTTTACACAGTGGTAACATCACAAAAGCTAGTGAGGGTCTCCTGTGCTGTGCTACAGCCCCAAGCCCCACTCCACAACTCCAATGCACCATCAGCCTAAAATCTTACTCCCATCCTGGTGCCTTCCTGATCATAATTTTTTCCTTTGCATGATCCTCATATCTACTCCTAATCTCCCTTTCTGAAGTATTTCTTATTCCACTAATTGCTCTTGGAAACAGTCACCTTAAGTTAAACTGGGTGTACGGATTACTCATGGCAAGCTCATTCTTCCTCTGCACTTTTGACATGTTTCTCATGTCTAAGATTGTCTCCACTCTCTTCTCTCTTATAATTTCAACCCATTTATTAAAGCCAACTCACCTCTTCAACAGAGCTTAACCCTAATCATTCAAGCATCATCTCTGCATGAACTCACAGCAATTATTGTTTATACCACTCATTATGAACTTAAGGTTAAATCCCGGTGTGAAACGTCTTTGACTTTGTGCTGCAATTTGATGTCTCATTTTCCCAAATAGCTTATAAGCTGTCAGTACAAGGAAAAAATACAGTTACTATAAAGTTCCCTGAATATTATAAGCACTCAGGTTTATTAGTCAAAGGGATGAATTCATGCACGAATAATGATCTGGTCTTAATGTATCTCAGTTTGACTACATGACTCACTTTTGACCATGATAGAAAGAATTTCTCCCATCAACCTCTCCATGTCTATAATCTGAAGGAATGCTGTGGTACCCAGGTGGAGAATGATCCAAGTACGCGATGGTGAAAATCAGATGAGTGCAAGAAATTCAGACGATAGGGCACTATTTTTCCTATGCTTGAAGTTTTCTTAAACCTAAACAATCTACCCGACATCTAGTTTAAAGACTATTCCTCCCAAGTTCCTACCCACTTATTTATTTATTTATTTATTTATTTAATCTGCTCACTGTGTGCTATCCCTCTTCTCTCTTGTCACTGCTTTTCAAACCCTCGTGCCAGCAGTTCTCAACTTTCCTAATGCTGTAACCTTTTAAGACAGTCACTCATGTTGTGGTGACAACACTCCCCCCAGCCATAAAGTTATTACATTTCTACTTCTTAATTGTAATTATGCTACATTTATGAATTGCAATGTAAATATCTATTATGCAGGGTATCTGACATGCGACCCACAAAGGGGGCCGGACCCACAAGTTGAGAAAAGATTACTTATGTCTTCCTCACTCACCCAGAACCTGAATTTCCTCCTCTCAGCTTTTGACATGGGTTTTTTCTCTAATGGATCATACAGGGTATCATAGAACCTCAGATTTGATTCCATATGGGATATGAGATGGGAGACATATGGCATAAAAGGCTCTTCCCAGAGAGGCCTTCTGAAAGTACTGTAAAACTTTTAATGGTGCAAATATGGTCAATCCTGTCTATCGTGTTTTGGGCATTGTACGAAAAAAAATCTCAGTCAATTGTTTTAAAGTAGGGATTTTTCTGATGCCAGAAAGCAGACAGTGGTGAGGATATTTGTAGTATGTAAACCTCCCTCCTCCAACCAGGGAAAAGGGAGAGGAGGAAAAATATATGAATATTTATATGAGCCAGTCATCTACAAGAGACTACAGGGATAGAAGAAACTCAACATGTGAATCTTGATAGAGAGAATATGATAGTTTCTCTCTGGCTTGAGGGAATTTTCTGTGTTGTATGTAAACATCAGCCAAGCTGCCAGGCACCCATGCTGAGGCTGTCCTCAAACAGGCTTGATCTTTGGCATTCCACATGAAAACAAATTAGAGGGAACCTCTGACTTGTGGGGGAGGGAGCTCAGGACTTGGCTCCAGAAAACCTGCTCACTAGTTCCAATCAGCTTCTTTCCTCTGTCGTTGGAAAGAGGAGCATTAGAACGACCTTCCACCCATGATGTTCTGTATCTGTGACCACCAGGTGGCAAGTAACATCAAGAAGTGATTGTGTCACGTCAGAAGCCAGAAGGCGCCTCTGAAAAGCATCAGTTTCATTCCACGCGTTTTATAGATGACAGGCTAGATCCAAAGAAACTGGGTCCCTATGAATTATTGCTGTTTCACACTTACCATCTATATAACATAGTTCTCAAATTAAACTGCCTTTGTAAGGTAGACTTATTTTCCATAAAGATTGAGTGATTATTTGGATTGGGCCTGATATTTTTGGTTCCTTTGCATCGAGGAATATTTCCCCAGCTGCTCGGACTCTGCCTGCATCTTGTACATAAGGCAATAACTGAGGGAGCTGGAAGGCTAAGATGAGCATGCCTCTGCACTGCCTTTGGTACCGGTGTGGACCATGCGTTAAGATGGGAGGTAGCCTAACGTAGCTCCCAAGTTCCTATTCTCCACTCCCCCACCTTTCCTTGGGAAGGACTCTTGTGAAAAGCACTAAGCTTAGAAGCAGAAAACTTGATTTGGTCACCAGTTACTAGTCTGGATAATTTTTAAGGGTTGACTAACACTCGAAATATGTTATAGTTATTCACGATTCCTGTCCTTGAGCAGATACTTACTTGATCATTGTTAAGGCCAGTGCTTTTACTTTTAAGTGAGGTACAACCACTGGTACTTTCTTCAGAGTTTCAGTGAAGGGCAGCTGCGGTCTTTAAAGTCGAACACACTTTGAGACTGGGGTTGTAGCTCAATAGAATGCTGCCTAGAATAATCAAAGGTTCAAGCTCCAGCATCACACATATGGGGTATGATGAGCCTGTTACCAGTAATCCCAGCATTCAGAAAGTCAAAGGCAAGTGGATGAGAAGTTCAAGGCTATTTTCTTTCATTTATATAACTTAGTATATAGTGATTTAAGTCTGCCCTGGGATAGATGAGACCCTGTTTCTAACCCTTTGCTATTTCAAAAAGTTCTATTAAAAAATGGCACAGCCACCACTACTGCTTATTCATGTACCTTGTTAACCCTTTACGTGACTTCAGATCCCACCTCAGTGTCAAAACCTAACCCCCTCATTAATAACCCAGATTCTACCATTGCTCATCAACTTTTCACCCCACTCAAATATTTGAACAAGAAGTGAGATAATCTTTCATCTCCCACTTCTTTTATAAGATTCCCTGCATTCTGCCCAAAGTTTGGCTATGAGCCTCAGCATCTGCTTTGATACTCTGCTAGGTAGAGACTTTCAGAGGCCCTCTCTGGTAGGCTCCTGTTCCAGATGTCTATTCTGTTTGCTTTTCTGAATGAGGATTGATCATACTACTCAATGTCCTTCTCGCTTAGCTTCTTAGGTGTACATATTTTAGTATATTTACCTATGCTGTATGTCTAATATCCACTTATAAGTGAGTATATACTATGAGTGTCTTCCTGTTTCTGGATGATATTTTCTAGTTCCAACCATTTGCCTGCAAATTTAGTTCCATGAGGAGAGCAACAGAACACCCCCCCTCAAAAAAAAAAAAAAAAAAGAAAACTGGGCACAGGGGTCTTTTCTGAGATTGATAGTCCAAGGACCATGGGTAGAGGTAACCTAGAACCCTTGCACAGATATAGCCCATGGCAGCTCAGTCTCCAAGTGGGTTTCTCTAGTAAGGGGAACAGGGGCTGTCTCTGACATGACCTAGTGGCTGGCTCTTTGATCACCTCCCACTAAGGTGAGGGCAGCCTTACCAGGTCACAGAGGAAGATAATGCAGCCACTCCTGATGAGACCTGATAGGCTAGAGTCAGATGGAAGGGGAGGAGGACCTCCCCTATCAGTAGACTGGTGGAGGGGCAGGGGAGAAGAGGAAGGCATGGAGGGATTGGGAGGGCATGAGGGAGGGGGCTACAACTGGGATACAAAGTGAGTAAAATGTAAAATAAATAAATAAATAAATAAATAAATAAATAAATAAATAGAAGTGAGACAATCAATTAAAACTTGTGAAGACAGTCCATCAACACCTCTAAAATGTATTCAACACAATCCATGTAAGAGATAAACTTGCACTTACCAAGTGTGCCTTTGTATGTCTCAGTTAGAGTTGCTTGTTTCCAGAATGCTCTGTTAGTGTCTTCATTTGAGCCTTACTGCATATCAGGACAGATATAGGTGGGGTAGCTACAGACATCTTCAGAGCAGTCTTGAGAAGACTAGGTAGACCAGTGCGGAAAACATTGGCTTTGAAGTGACTAGTTGCATTAAAAACCCGCTTTCTCACTACTCACTCCTGGTTTTTTTTTTTTTTTTAATGTTATTTCTGCAGTTATACACAGGAATAAGAATACTTATTTTCTAGATTTTTTTTCAGAAACTTATAAAGAAGAAAACAGATGTAGAGTAGTTATCATGGAGCTTTGCACATGGTAAATGCTTAATAATTATAATTATTTTTATTAAGAACATACTCATTCAGTTTTCAATGCTTTTTTTCCCCTAGTCAATGAGTCTTTAAATTCTTACAATATAAGAATTCTTACTTCATACATTGTTAGCCTAAATTGTTTCATGTATATTGAAACAGGGACTTTTTTTACACTGAAAGAGAATTGACTATTTTGAATGACTATACAACCTGCCAGCCAAGAGTTCAGCTTTCTCAGTGTAGCTACCTTTGTCTGGAAATGCATAGTGTAATTATTTGAACACTCCCTTTGTGCTTTTCTTTTATTATTTTATGAAAACGACTGAGAAACAGGAAAATGAATGTGCTCCTACTGGTGGCAGGAAGCTCGGGCACCATAAATTTACTGTAGTTGAGACAAAGATGGCAGTCCCTAGATATTCTAGAATTGATGAATCCTTGTTGAGGCCTTAAGATGATCAAGTGGGCATGCAGGTACAAAGAAAAAGAATAAAATAGCAGATAGCAAACACTGGAAACATGGCTATTATAACTACATCTAACTGATAAATCATTTTTTAGAAATTGCTTTCATTCCGCTTAGCTTTCTCAGACCAGAAACTCCTTATACACCTTATGTCAGTTACTACATTTCTTCTATTAGAGACCTGCACATAAAAACAGAAACAGACTTGTTTTTTCTTAAGGATCTGCTAGCAGACCAGACTGATTTGAAGAAGAAGAAGAAGAAGAAGAAGAAGAAGAAGAAGAAGAAGAAGAAGAAGAAGAAGAAGAAGAAACTGCTAGCAATAATCTTGTTCCTGCCTTAGACTATCTCTCTCCTAGTCTTTAGTGAGATGCATAGAAAACTTGAAATAACACCATAGTTTTCCACTAAAAGGGCAATGAGGATTACATAACCTTGTGAGTGTGATGTGGCTCTGCTAGTAGACTTACTGAGCATCTCCAGATGTGCACAAGGTCCTAATCTGGGCTATATTTGAAACAGCCAAGTAGTGCTGGCTAGTGCTTGCCCTGGCACTCGATAAAGCTCTATATTTCTTTGAGGCTCTGTAAACACTGTCTATACTCTTACATGTTTCTTGCTAACTACATACAAAGTACATTGCACCTTACAGTTCTTATCTCATTTTTGAATAAGATATATTTAAGGTGGGTCACTAGAGAGGCTTGAAACCCAGGTCATGTTTCTTTAAACAAAATGACATTTCTTAGTAAAGAGGCTCCCAGTGTCCCCTGCAGAAATATATCTGATTTCAGAAAAGGATTGATTCAAATAAAAATGTGTTTGTATAAGAAAAATTATTTTCTGCTGAGAAAACACATAGTTTGGGGTAAATTTATAGTTCTGGCCAGGTCATTAATATCTGGTTGTCAAAAAGTATTGGTTTGAACAAAAATATGTTGTAATAAAAATGCATTGTTTTGGAGAAATTTATTGGCCCCATGAAAACCTATTCGATTCAGTGAGATGTGTTGATTTCAATGAAAAATCTATTTGTTTTAAGGGAGATAATGCTTGGCTCTCAGATTTTCTGTGGGAAATCTCTGTGACATTGATATTCATTTAGAAGAATGAAACATAGACATAATTAGTGGAAAGACTATGAGGAGAGAGCAGAAGGCCCATTTGGTCAATAATGCTTAACAGGACATAATGAGTGCCAATCTTCCGAGTTCACTGACAGACGTCAGACAATAACTTCTTCCACGTATCCCAAAGAGGGGTGTGGCTGGCCATGGGAGTGGCCACTCACTGTCACAAGAGGACCAGGAAGATGGGAAGAAACGCCGGCCCTAAGGGAGTTGTAGTTCTAAAAGTCCTTTTATGCCTGATTTCAGTCCATTGTCTGCCGTGCCTCCTTCTCTGCCTATGATAGAGCAATGTCTTGAAATAGTTATAAGACACTTCAATAGATTATTTCTTCTGAGCAACCATATATCTATTGAAGAAAGACGGAAATAATAGCATGAGACTGGCATTGAGTTGGCTCACTGTGGGCAAAGCAGGCTGTGTTTTCTATTTCAAACAATTGTCTGTCTCTGAAAGTTGGTTAAAACACCAAATCCAAAAGCAGTTCTGATATCTTTAGCTGTTGACTTCAAGCAGGACTTGGCAGAAAAACCATTTCTTGAAGAGGGCTAGATAATAAATATTTTAGGCTTTGCAGGGCCGTATGTCTTCTGCCATTCGTCAGCTCTGCCAGTGTAGTGGGGAGGCAGTTACTGACAAAGAAATTCTTAACTGGGGATATCCCCCCAAAATTTTCTGTGTGTTTATACAAATAGGCTGCATATTAGATATGGCTATGGAACATAGCAAGCTGCTATACTAAAGTAGTCGTGTACTTAATATGTGATGAAGGATGCTGTTAGCATGCAGAAAACAGGTAAGGATAGATATAAAATACAAATACAGAGGCAAAACAGATGGGCAGTCCCAAGAGATACTGCTTGGCACAGAAAGGAGAGACTGCTGAAGACCTTACATAGTATTCACCAAGTTTCTGGGACTCTAATGAAATTGGAGAGTCCAGTCTATTTCCTTTATAAGAAGCACAGGTTCATGACACAATGGTGTTCTTAAAGAGTTAAACGGGAGGAATTGTGCTTGAAGTGTGAGCTTTCTCTCTGAAATGCTTTAGAGATAAGCACGAATGAAAGGTGTTTTCTTGTACTAACAGAGGGCCAGCTACTGGGTTTGCAAGCAGTGAGAACAGTGAGGCATTTGCTTAGACCCCATAACGGTGATCTTCCTTCAAAGTAACTATGTTGATCAAGTGTGGTGTCTTTCAGGATTCTGAGATTCTAGAATCCCTTTAGTAGTGGTACTGATTTGGGAGTGGCAATTAGGACGAACAAATTCACCAAATATGTATTGATTCCAGGTTAGGTAATTTTGAACACCAATTATTTACTGACTCTTCTGTCATAGTTCTTTGAGGTAGCTTTTCATACATAACTCACAGATCCTTTGCATTTCTTTTTACTATGGGTTCATGCTCTGGCATCTCTCATCCCAGATTCCTTTAACACCATGGACTATAACAATACACATGGCCCAGGAAGCAAAGGCTGCTTAAATCACTTATACCTATGGAGAGACCTTTTCTGAGCTACTGTTTTTTGCTGTTGTTTTTGTTTATTATATTCTCTAAGTCAGGATGAAAGACATTTCAGAGGCTTCCAATCGCTTCTCCCATCATTATAGTCCCAATTTTATTTCCAAATAATTACATGATCTTGATAAGTGCCATGCATATTTAGTCTTATTACTTGTTTTTATTTATTTTATTTTGAGACTCTCATTTATTGTAATATTTATTGTGTCATGACATCTAGATGAATCAAGTCTTGAGAAATATGTAGAAAGAAGACACATGAAAAAATTCCCAAGTGTTCATTGGGGACCATTCTAGGCATAGGAGGAAAGAAACAAAAGGAAAAGCTGGAAATTTTAGGACTTTAGTAGTTCTGTAGATGTAGCATACTACATATGAGGAAAATGTGAGGTCAGAGTAGATCTTGGGGAGTAAGAGCAAATCTGTACATTAGGCTTATAACTGAAGGCCTGTACATAGCAGCAAACAAAAGAGGCATGAGTAGGACTATACAAAGGGTGAAAGGTGAAAACATTCCCCATCATCAGCTTCTAACAGATATACCATGCAAGCAGAACAAGATCAGAGCTAGGGAGCCTGGGAGATGAGGAGGCTACGGCCCAAGCTCTCCTGACTTGTAAGGTGCAAGTTTAATGTGCCTTAGGTGCTTGGAACTGCAGCCTTGTGACCTGCAAACGAGCTGGTTCCACTCCAGGCTGTAACCAGATTACCTGCCAGGCTAGGGCAATGCTGCTCTACCAGAAGAAACCCAGGCAAAGAATTCTCTCCAAGCACCAAGTCTTTCTGTTTTTCTCGCAACAAATGTTCACACAAACCATAAAGGTCCCCAAAGAAAATCATGGCAGTTTGGCTTCTAAAGTTACTTGCCAGATTGAGCAAGTGATGAGACTGACTTTAGCAGAAATTTCTGTCCTTTGATTTTCACTTTATTCCTTTTCCGCTTGACATCTTGATCCCATATAGATACTTAGCAACATATCTAAAAGGCACCCTTTGAGGCCAGGAGCATGCTAGAAATACAAACTGCATACATGAAGGGTAAGCAATCGATGAGGAAAATATAACTGCTACCTAGCACCCAGGTATAAACAGCCTTCGAATCAACTTAGCATTAGAAGGACTCGTAAGATGCACACAGTTCAAATGCTCTTTTCAGTGATTAAATTTAATCAGAAAGCAAACAAAACAAAACAAAACAAAAACATGTGGATAATCCAGCTATTTCTTTCTGTATTTCTGGCATAGAAAAGTTACTGAAACAAGAGAATACCCATTCCGATTTTGTCAACTCACAAAGTTTTCATTTCCTAAACCATCACTCATGATCCACTGCCTAAGGCTATCTGTGACATATTCACTATCCATATTAGTTCCTTTTCTCATTGCTGTGACAATATGCCCAACAAGAAGCAACCTAAAAGGAAGCAAGGATTGTTTTGACTTAGTTTGAAGAAACACGATCCATCATGGCAGGGAAAGCGTGATGTTAGGAGTGTGAGATCAACGGTCACATTGTTACTCTAGTTAAGAAGCAGAAAGGGGACAGGAAGTGAGTCTGGGCTGTAAAGCTCTAAGCCCTGCCTTCAGTGACCCACATTTTCCAGCAATGCATCACCTCCCAGAGATTTCACAAACTTCCAAAACAACACCCGGAGCTATAGACCAAGTGTCTGAACACATCGGGCCATGGAGGATTCTTCACACCGAGCTCACACCACCATACACTGGGCTGTGGGAGCTGCTTCACACAGAACCCATGATACCAGCTCTATTAGACCCTTTCTGAGTCCTTGCAGAAGTCTAAGACCTCCATGCGACTTTGGGCTTTCCTCTAGGTGATACCCAGTGCTGACCACGTCCAGCTGTATCTCCTTTTTCTAATAACTGATTCCCTCCACCACCAGTTTGGCGCGCTCTTGCTCAGATCCCCAGAGCATCATTCCCTCAGCAGGTTGTCAACTCATAAGCTGTGTGTGTGTGTGTGTGTGTGTGGTATGCATGTGTGTGCGCATGTACGTTTGTGATTTGTGATTATGTGTGTGAGAGAGAGGGAGAAAGAGAAATTACTATATTCACTGCTTCAAGTGCTTACTTGAAGTATCTAACTGAAAACTCACACAAGAAAGGCTTCAGAAAACATTTATTGAATGAATGAATGAAGTTCTAATGTTTACATCAAATAGCAGAACTGAAGCTTTGATTGAAAACCATGATCTAATTTCAAAGTCAGGTTGCAGATTTCTGTTAATGGTGATGCTGGTTGTTTATTTGCTTGGGTTTTTAAAAATTGTCTTTGTGTATTTGTGGTGTGTGTGTGTGTGTGTGTACTTGGGAAGAACAATATATACATAAGGAGACCAGGGGAAGAGTTGGCTGTCCTGCTCTATCACTTTCCCCATTCTTCCCTTAAGACACTTTTTTCCACTGAACCTGGCAGCCAACAAAACCTTAGCAATGCTCCTGTCTCTGTCTCCCATTGTGCTGAGGTTAATGGAGCAAGCTCAGCCATGCTCAGTCCTCTACACTGTGCTGGGGATCTAGACACAGGGCCACGTGCTTACACAGCAAACACCAAATCATCTCCCTAGCCACTGTGTTTTCCTAATTAATCCTGCCTATATTTCTCACATTTCAAAAGCAAGCTATTTCTTTAGGTACAAAACAAGAAGAGGTTCCGGGGTAAGATGATCAATCCTCACTTAGAAAGACAAATGGGGTGGATGTTTGAAGTAGGAGAAAACAAGTAAGAGGACAGGAGACTACCACAGAGGGCTTCTGAAAGACTCTACCTAACGGTGTATCAAAGCAGATGATACATATAACCACACAAAGCAGATGAGACTCATAACCACACCTTGGGCAGAGTGCAGGGAATCATATGAAAGAAGGGGAAGATAGTAAGACCTGGAAAGGACAGAAGAGCCACAAGGACCAACTATATCTGGGCACAGAGGTCATTTCTGAAACTGACTCTCCAACCAAGGACCATGCATGGACATAACCTAGAACCCCTGCTCAGATGTAGTCCATGCCAGCTCAGTATTTAAGGGGGTTTCCCTATTAAAGGGAACAGAGAGTGTCTATGATATGAACTCAGTGGCAGGCTCTTTGACACACTCCCCCCCCCCCAGGAGGGAGGAGCAATCTTGCTGGGCCCCAGAAAAGGATATTGCAGCCAGTCCTGATGACACCTGATAAGCTAGGGTCAGATGGAAGAGGAGAAGGACCTCCCCTATCAGAGGACTTAGAGAGGGGTGGGATTGGAAGGGAATGAGGGAGGGAGCTATGACTGGGATACAAAGTAAATAACCTGTGATTAATATGAAAAAATAAAAATTATTTTAAAAGCGAGTTAATCTTCAATGAAGAAGAAGTTGCTTCTCTCACCCGTCACACAATTCCTGGCTGAAGCTTGTAAAACAAGAAGCAGATTGCATACAATTTGAACATTTCCTCAAACACAGAACCTTCAGAAATGAAGATCCAAGGAGAAAGGAGCACTGTGCATTTTATGGGCAATGAATTAGAAGCACGATTGGAGGGTGGATTTTAAAATCTGATGGTAACCAACTCAGGAGAATCTGCTTATTCAGATGTTTCAGCAGGAGTTACTAATGATGGCAGAGCCTAGACAGTTGGCTTCTTCATCTTGAGTGTGACACTATAAAGGGATCTAAAAGGAGAGAAAATAACTTTGATTTGAATATCAGATTGTTTTTTTTTTCTACTTACTTTTCTTCAACTATTTTTCATAATAAAATCTTCTGTGACTAAATCCTCATGAGTTAATTCTGGGGTGAGGGCTAGATAGATTGGGCAAACATCTTCTGATTCAGACTCATAAATAAAAAGATAAGGCTACGGCTCTATGTTGGGTTTCTTGTCCCCAAAAGCATAACCTTTATCTTTCTGTGGACATGAAAAAAACCAAGCATGAATTCTGTCTCTAGCCCAGTTGTGCTTTCAGTCTTTAATTAAGGTCATTCAAGCTCCCTGTGGTAGACTGAATGAAAATGGCCACCATAAAATCACATGGTGATCACATGTTAGAATGCTTGGTCCTCAGTTAGTGGTACTGTTTGAGAAGGATTAGGAGGTTTGGCCTTATTGGAGGGGTGTGTCACTGTGGGTAGGCTTAGACATTTCAAAAGCCCAAACTAGGCCTAGTCTCAATCTCTCTCTCTCCTCCCAACCCTCACCCCTTGTGTGTGTGTGTGTGTGTGTGTGTGTGTGTGTGTGTGTGTGTATCTGGGTATGTCTCTGGGTGTGTCTGTGTGTGTATCTGTGTGTGTGTTTTCTGCCTTCAGCGACATGTAAAGCTCCCAGCTACCACTTCAGGGACATGCCTGTCTGCTTTTCTCCATGATAATGATAGACTATCTATAGCTATCAGCCAGCCCCCAATTGGATGTTTTCTATTATAAAAGTTGTCTTGGTCACGGTGTCTTTTAATAGCAATAGAAAATTAATTAAGTCACTCCTAATCTACAAAGTGGAAATAATGAAATCTATGTTTCAGGGTTATTGGAAGGCTCACAGTGCAGCACAATTTTGCATCTCTGATCTGAAATTTGGAAATAGACGTCCAGAACGCACCAAAATCTAAACCTTTCAGTGTTGACATGATGCCACAGGTATAAAATTCTACAACTGACTTCTTGTGACAGGTCATAGTCAAAACACAGGTGCACTTAAAATATAAAATAAAATTTCCTTCAGGCTATGCGTGGAATGTATATATGAAATACAAATCAGTTCTCATCCTTAAGATAGCTCATCATGAATATGCAAATATTTCCAAATACCCAAAACCCAAAACATGAAATACTTCTAGCCTAATCATTTTGCATAAGGGACAATTGCTTTGTATATGTAAAGGTGCTGATGGAGTAATAGGCTCTTGTTATTTCTCTTCCTTCCTGAGATGAATTTTAAGTTGCAGATCTTTGCCAGTCAAAATTCAACCACAGATATAGAAATGACTCTGTCTGCTTCAAGCAGTAAGAATTAATGGAGGAAATTGGTTATGGTGTTGAAAGAATTGTGAAGCCAAAATAATAATGAAATAATCAGGAAATGACTGTTATTTTTTGAAATAAAGACTCACCTCTAGGAGATGGTATGACTAGACCCCAGAATTCAAGGAGACTCAACAAGATTGATACAGCTGCCTGCTATAGCCACCTGGCAGAAGCTGAGATGGTACAGGGATGAATTCCTGGGCCATGTATACAGGAGACAGTTACAGCCAGAGACAGTATACAGAGCAGAGAGGAAATAAGACACTGAATTTTCTCTTTCACCTACCTCCAACCTTCTACCTACCATATGCATTGCCAAACATAAGTGAAAACACTCTAGAAATTGTAATTTCCTAAAATTTAGGAAGAAAGGGGGAAACAGAAAAACACCTCAGAGGGAAAAAATAAGTAGTGTGTCCAAATATCTTGTGATTTACTTCCAGCACATGAAGTTCTTTCTCATATTTTTCATTCCTCTTTTACCATAAAGCAACTACTACCTGGCTGCCCAGCAATATTTTTACTGAGCAAGACAGTTTCTTCTTTCATTAGATGATCAGAGTCTCACGTGATCCGGCTCAAAGATCCAGGAGAAGTCAATGAGTGGCTAGAGCTCGAGGTCTCTTCCATCTTACTTCTCTGCAGTAACTTGGTCTATGAAAATCTCATCAATATTTAAAATGAAAGCTAAATTAGATATATCATTAGCTTGCTTTAAAGTTTTAAACTCTTGCCAATTTAACAAATTTAGTTCATTTTTTGCCCCAATTTGCAGAATAGCTATACACCTTGCATGTTACAGATACATTTAATATTGACTACACTAAAATATTCACAAGTTCAAAGAACTAAACAGAAATAGTAATGTCAGGGTTGAATTTTATTATGAAAAGAATCATTTTCTAGCAAATCTGATTTTTCACATATTTGATTTGATTTATTTGATAATTCCATTTGCTATCCCTCTGACAATAAATGTTTTATAAACCATTGTATTAAATGCCACAGAAGAAGAAGAAGCACCAAAATATTATATGGATATAGACAGGAAGAGTAAGGGGGAATGAATTATAACCACTGGTATATCAATATAAATTCACAAAAGAAGTTATAGCTGGCTAATACTTGGCAGAACTGATAGATTCTTTAAAAAAATATATACAGAAGATAAGCAAAAGCTATACTAATGGGAAATTGCAGGATCTGCTAAGTAAATAGCGTCCTAATATTTGGCTGGAACATCCTGGAACTTGGGTGAAATGTGACTTAAACGTTGGGTGTGGCAAGACTATGAAGGATCTTAGCAGGTAAGTTATTCGCACTGTCTTTGGCAGCAGGGAATCACTGAAGGTGTTTTGGCTTTGACAACAAAGTGACATGACTAAGACTCTACAAACTGATACTCATTTTCATACCTAAATCTTCTAAAACATATTTCATTTGTTTTTATTTTATCCATATGAATATTTGTCTGCATGTTTGTATGTGCCCCAGGAGGTCAAAGGGCATTCCAGGGAATAGAAATTATAGATTGCTGTGAACCAAACTAGGGTCCTCTTCCCGGGAAGAAAGTGCTTTTAACTGTAAAGGCATGTCTCCAGCCCACCTAAGAATCTTTAAGAGACTAGGGAAATGGAAATTCACTCAACTGCTCAAGCATGAAGATTGAATTTCAGATCCCCATCTTCCAAGTAAAGCCCTGTGTGGTGGCATATGCTTTAATCTTTGTACTGGGTGGCATGTGGGGTTCAGAGACAGAAGGACAACCAGAATCCTCAGGTCCCTGTTCTAGCTCAATTGGTGAGCTCCAGTTCACAAAGAGCTGTCTCGAAAAGTAAAGGGGAAAATGATTGAGGAGAACATCTGATGTGGACCCTTTATCTCTTTTTTTTTTCTTTATAGAATGACACAATGAGCCATTTGTCTAGAGTTATAATGTAAGAGAGGTGAATATGAATAAATTTAGTTTATCTTTTCAAATTAATTATGTAATTTAAGTATGATCCCATGATCAGTGATTTTGCTGGATCTTTCACCCGTTTATAGAAAATGAGAGCATAAGATTTTCAAAAATCATACTAAAAATTTTAAGTATGCTTTGTATAAATATCCCCATAAAAGTACCGAATCAATGTAAAATCTAAAATAAAACTCATTGAATTTTATTTTATAAGGAAAATCCCAAGCCTTCTTTGGTTTTCTTTTTCTGTGAAAAAAATAAAGGTTATACACATTTGTGTATATAGCCTTACATGTAATTTAAACCAAGGAAGTATTCAAATGTAATCCGTTGAACTTCAAATTTGTATCATCCCCAAACCATGGTGTTTTTCACCTACTATAAGAGAGTATTTCTTTACTCTTTTTATAAAACTCTAAATAAAGGTCACCAGATTAAGTAAGAACAAAAAATCAAAAGTTGTGGTGTGCAACATAAACACATTGGAAGTAAAGTGAAATGTCTTAGCTACTAGAATTTTGTAAGACTTTTAGAGCAGAGATGGGGCCTTTGAATCATTAGGACCTGTGTCTGTATGTCAGTCTCAGTCTGAATGGTACTACCTATGGCGAGGAGTCCTGAAATGGATAACCTAGGACCCTATGACTAATGCAACATGGAGCCAAGCTGTATCCAATCTAATTCTAGGCAGTTTAAATGTTTCCCCCTTAATTGGACAACCCAAGCATTTATTAACCTCATGGTGTTAGTCCTCTCAGTTCTCATTTAAAGAGCTCATGAATGTTGGAGAAGGTAAGGAAAGAGGAAGGGAAGGACTTTAGCTGCCTTTACAGGAAGGTGAAATCTATTGGCCATCTAAAGATCAAACCCAGAGACTAAATCTCCTTGACTTTTCTTAGAATTTATAGTGTGAGCAGTTGTGTGTGGTAGACTCAGGAGTTAAACCCTTCTCCATCAGAAGACAGTCTGTTTAAACAAAGTGCACAGCTCAGAGCAAATGCCAAGCCCGGTGAAGACGTCACAGTCTCCGTCTCGGCCCAAATCCAGTGGCAGCAGATACATAATGCATGACCAACAGGATTTCTTTCTGCTCTTCTATCTTGGCTGTTGCACAGGCACAAACCCCAATGGAACCAAGTAATCAAATACAGATTTAGAGTCATTAAATCTTCAAGGGGAAAGTTTTTTCAAACATTTGGTTTGAGCAGTGCTCACAAGCTGGAGAAGCAACATGAGAAAAATCAATTAGAAGTAGGAAGTTGGCTTGGGTAATACGAGAAATTATAATAGATTTTCATTATGACCTTGAATTTTACTCCTGCTATTCTACAAATGGGACAGTTTAGAGAGCAGATTTCTCTATCACCGTTCATCTTGTGGTTCTCTCTAAAAGAGCAAGACTGGAGAAAGGCAGTGTGGATTTGGCTTCGTCATTCTCTCTAGTTATGCAACTGTAGGGTAGTGTCTTAACTTCTGACACCATCTGGCTCTTTATCTTCAAAATGGAAGTAACTAGTTCAGTGTCCTCTCAAGAACTGAATAAGGCTCAGAGAATAGCTGCTTTATATTGGAAAAAAGATGACAAAAATACATCTGTTTCTTGCTATTACATTTTAAGACAAAAAGCTTTTAAACGGAGAACTGAGTTTGTATTTCACTCTCTCATTATAGGCTCTACAGAGAATACTTTTTGAATTCTTTATTTTCTGAGAATGGGTCTATGAGTATGGATATGGATCTAAAGAAACAGCTCAAAGAAAAAAGGAAGACCAAACAAAACTTTTTTAGGAACACAACTTCCAAAAAGTAAAAGCATAAACAAACAGACAGACAGAGGGACAAAGATTAGAGGTGATTCCTGTGTCTGTAGCTTAGCCCCTCAGAGTTCATGTGTGCAATTGCATTGCATCTAGAAATTATTGTTCCATTCCAAACACATACTCCCTTCAGCTCTTACAATTTCTCTGCCCCTCCTCTCTGATAATTTCTGAGTCCTAGGATGAGAGGTTGTAATATAGATGCCCTACGTAGAGCCAAAAACTACAGTCCATTCTTCTCTGTGTGTGGATTTATTGAGGGTCTCTGTCTTAATCACAATCTACTGCAAAAATAAGTTACTCTGATGAGCACTCTTGGAGAGGCATTAATTTATGGCTATAAATAAGGGGGTAGTAGTTTATTGTGTCCATTTATCAGAACAGTACTGAGTTCTTTCCTAGGGCCTAGGACCTAAGTTGCACCATTTTTTTGTTGTTGTTGTTCAGGGTACTTGTAATAGGTTTCATCTTCTGGATGAAATTCAACTAGAAAGGCGTTGGTTGTTTCCGTATGATTTGTGCCACTATTCCACCAGTGGACATAATCTCACTAGACCAGTCATTCTTGTAGCTGTCAGGGTTCATACTGGGTAGGACTACCGATAGCTTTTCTTCACTGGTAGTGAGCATAGGACCTTCCAGCACTATGAAAGATAGCCAATGTGGGTTAAGCTTTCAGTTAGGTACCAGCTTGATTTTCCCATGTACTGTGACACAAGCATGTAATGTCTTCAGCAATAGAGTCTTGCTATAAAGTTCTAGAGGATAAACAAGAGCAACGGCAAAAGCCTACAATGTTTTGAGGGGCTGTGGCCACCCACTAACTGGTAACATGAAATAGACACCCCATACCTGGCATTTAACTTTTTATTTGAGAGTCTATGGTGTCTGGAAGAGGCATTGTCCCTCTGTTTCTTACAGGGTAACTACATTTAAAACCCCTTCATATATGTATATGCATGCATTTTAGAAGATACATGATAAGCTAGAGTCAGATGGAAGGGGAGGATGGACTTGGAAAGGGGCAGGGAAAAGATAAAGGAGGGTGGGATTGAGAGGGAATGAGGGATGGAGCTATGGCTGAGATACAAAGTAAATAACCTGTGATTAATATAAAATATTATAAAAAGAGAAACCTTCTGTGGTCATAACTTTCTATACAGCCTTTTCAAAGGCCTTTAGTCTTAGTAATTCTTCCCCATATTTCCTCCTTTATTGTTCCCCTCCTATTTAACACTTCCTGTTCTATTTTTCTACTTCCCCCTTCATATCACCTGTGTTTTATGCCCCCTCCCCCTTTAAAAAAAATCTTCCCAACATGGCTCCTTCATATTGTTTATCTTCTGTGAGTTCTTCAGTTCAAACACACATATCTCTACACTCAAAGCTGGAACTCACATTGGCTGTGACTGCATGCATGCCCAAAGTGGGAAGATCAACCTAAGCACAATTTCAGCATGGTGTAGGGAAAGGGCTCATGAATTCCTATCTTAATCTGAGGAGCTATTGGCAACTGATAGCATCTAGGGGAGGGAAAAATCAGTTTTCTTCAGAGATAAGGGCCCTGAGATAAATTTGATTGGACTTCCAGTTTTAATAGCTTTGACTCATACTCTCTATTCTCTCCTTCCGTTTTTTCTTCTTCTTCTTTCTGGGTCTGCTTGTGTGGGAATCACATTACATCTTGTTGAAGGTATGTTTTTGTCGTCCAGTAATAGCAATAGGCCTACAGCCTACAAAAAGACAAGGACACAATCCTGCATCATCAACTCCTTCAATTCTTTGGAAGAACCATGGTCTGTGCATGTGACCCATGTTCACCCTCAAGTCTGTCACTGACTATAGAAGAATGTGATGCAATGAGCAGCCTCCTTCTCTGAGGCATGCAGTTCCTTAGATCCTGCTAGAGGGAAAATACAAGAAGAAATTATACTGTGCAGGCTAAATGAAAGACTTCTTAGTATACTAACTTTTAATTGTGTGTATGTGAGTGTGTGCGCATTCATGTGTATGGGGCACGTTTGTCTGTGTTGATGCATGTGTATATATGTGAGTCATTGTGCTCATGCAGACTGTGATGTCACCTCTTTTCCTGCATCACTTTCTCTTCCTGCATTACTGCAGTAACAGACTGTGATGTCACCTCTTTTCCTGCATCACTTTCTCTTCCTGCATTACTGCAGTAACTTTTATCAAGTCATCAGAGTCCATTCTTACAAACACCGGAACACTGGTTCTAAAACCAGTGTTACTAAATAGTCTGTCTTGTGAGAGTTACAGAAAGTCAAAAAAGCTAGTGGACGGCATAGTATTATTACCTTTATCCCGAGCGAGGGCACACAGAAGCTAAGGGGTGGAGTAACTTGACATGGAGGAGCATGAGAAATCCAGTCTAACTCTGAGGCCTGCTTCCTGGCACAGTGTCCTTTTACTTCAGCGGATCACCTCTGTGATTTGGGAAGTAGAAAGGACTATTGCAAATTTTGGACAACATAGCACTTGTCAGGAAGGTAGCATCATTCAGAAGGAACATGCAATGGACTCTCTGTTGTCTTTCCTCAAGTTTATAAGCATTTCCTGAATCTTCAGTTTTCCAGTGTTCAAACTTTGATGAAGGTTTATTTACCCAAGGAGACTTTACTATTTTTTTCTCTTCTTTCATATTTTCAGAGACATTTTTTGTTGTGCTAATTCCTTATAATATTTTAACTGATTTTGCCATGCTGTCCTTCCTTTATCTCTCCCAAACCACAATTATATGATGTTAAAAAAAAAAAAAAGAAACAGACGAGAGAAGAATGTCATAGAATAAAGGAACCATAAACAGCAAGGTCGTTATGTCCAAGAGAAAATGTCCATGTATTTGCCATAGGAGGTTGGTGTGGTATAGTTTCTTCATTGCACACTTGCC
Organism: Meriones unguiculatus; assembly: GCF_030254825.1. NCBI lineage: Eukaryota > Metazoa > Chordata > Mammalia > Rodentia > Muridae > Meriones > Meriones unguiculatus. Next base: position 89,667,553 of record NC_083359.1, on the reverse strand, counting down.
AGACTCTGGGAGGACAGTCTAGCCTGTCATGAAAGCAAAACGACAGCCAAGATGAAAGGTTATTGTGTCTAGGTTAACAGGGGGAACTCCTACTCTGTAGTGAGATGACTCAAAATGTTCAAGATACCGAAGCAGATGAACTTGAGGTGGACCTCTTGCAAATAAGACAACTTACCCTTGACCTCAGCTATGAATCTACGTACATGGACTTCTTTGTACCCAGATAATGTTCTCTTATTCCATTTTGGAAGATTGCATTTTCTAAAGACGCCTGGGATGTCTTAAGACTTTTTTTTTTTTTTTTACCCAAAGTAGAAGTTATCATCATCAGCTTCTATCGCTTAGCTGGTAATAGTAATAACAATATTGTCAGATGCCATAGGACAGGCATGCCATCCTGAGCTCATGAGCCAGCCAGCAGGGACTTGTTGAAATCCAACTCCACTTTGTGAGCCAAATGAAAAGCCACATGCGGCCTCACTCAGGATTAAAAGGGCAACTTCTGAGCTATCACCTGAAAGGCACTCTCCCTCCCATTTGATTTAAAACAATCACTACTTATTTGCTATGGACTTTTCTTTCATTATAGTCCAACCCTGATATTTAATCAGTCTCTGCTTTCTACTGTTTGAACAAGTTGATGCTAAAACACAATAAAAAAGAAGGGTCTAAGAAATGTCATCACTCTCATATTATCCCCTCTCTGTGAACACATTCATAATGCATTATGGTTTCAATAGGAAGGTTGTTTGTAATTAAAATTAATACAGAATTAAAGCTGTATTTGTGGTGATGGCCTCCTTTAATTTGGCTTTCATCAATTAGATCAGAAAATTGGTAGGTGGGGGATGAGGTATGAACTGTGAATTAGGAATTTATATTACATTCATTAATCATTACATGAGAGAAGATTTGAGAAGCAATCTCTCCTTTATCTAATACCTCAGAGTAAGATAGCTTTCTATTTCCTAAGAAAATGGTTTTATATACTTTATTAAGAATAGCTAATAGCGGATGAAGTCCTACTGAACAAAAATATCAGCTGAGATATTCTATCTTCTGGGTAGTTGGGGAATTCTGAATTCATTGTGCTTTTTGCAAGGAGATATTTTAACCTTTTCCCACTTACTCCTCACTTTGGTCTCCTCACTTTGGTGCCTCCTCATTTCTAAGGACTTCTTACCCCTCTCTTCTACTTCTGGCCAAGAGATGAAAAATAAGCATGAAATAAAGGGAGAAAAGGCATCCGTATGCATGTAATAATCTGATATGGGATGGTACTTAAGATAGCTAACAACCAGTGATAAACACACACACACACACCACCACCACCACCATCACTCAGAGTGAACACCACCCAGAAACTATCACTGTGTTGGATCATTTAACTATCATTCTCCCCATACAAATGCACAAAAATCTTTCAAATTCTATCTCAAAAGCTGATGTGTTCCAATTAAGGGGGAAGGGAAGGTGCTCCATGAAAGACATCAACCACTAAATCCAGTTTGAAAAGAAACAGCTTACTCCTACCTAATGAGTGGAGAGACTGACACATTACACACACACACACACACACACACACACACATATATATATGAATGTATATATTATATGTGGGGGGTGTTGTGTGCATATACATGTGTATATGTGTGCATGCGTAATATATATGTATCTATATATCTGTATATGTATATATATGTATCTATATTACACATGCATACAAACATTCTAGGGTCAGCAAGATTGCTCAACATGTAAAGGCTTCTCCTGTTAAGCTTGAGTACTTAAGTTCAGTTCCTGAGACTCACACAGTGAAAGGCAAATATCTATGCCAGCAAGTTGTCCTCTGACCTCCACGTGCAGGCAATGGCACACACTCACATGAGCACAGGTGTGCATGTGAATGCATGCACAGGCACGCGCCTTTGTACATATACAAATAAAACTAATAAAAATGAAATTCTTTCAGAGTTCATTAATAACCTCTTAGAGTAATGAAAATGTTCAGCAAGGCTTTAAGATAAAAGATCCACATGCAAAATCGGTTTTATTGCTACACATGCACGATAAATAACCTGAAAATGAATTACAGAAGTAGTAAAATTTACAATAGCATTATCATGCATAAGATATGTGGGAATAAATTTATGAAAATGCAAAATATATACTGTGGAAACTATAAAACACTCCTGAAAGGTAAATACCCTTGGTTTGTTGATTAGAAGCCAACAGTACTAATATAATGATGTTGCCTAAGCTTATCCACAGATTTCATAAATCCTTATCAGATTCCCAGATTACATCACCTTTGAGGATATGCACAAGCTGATATTAAAATCCATATGGAATGGAAGAGCTCAAGACTAAAGCTTCAGAATTCATACTAACTCCAAAAATCCTCATGAAGTGATTATGGTCAAGATGGAGACAATGTGGTACTGACAAAGCACAGCCATGCAGATAAGAAAATTGAGACTTCCAGCTGAGAACTAATTGATTAGCAGTTCATAAATAAACCTGTATAGTTGTAATTGGTTGATTGCAGTTGAGCTTTCTATGTCCCCCTAATAGGAAAAAACAAAAACAAAAGCCAAAAACGAAACACAGTCCTTTCTGTAAGTTGTGTTATCTTACTGTTTCTGTACAGATGTCATACTGTGTCATTGGACAGCTAAATAATACATAAGGGGGAAAAATCTCTTCATTAGACATCCTATTATTTGCGAAATGGAAAAGCAATGATGCAGTTAGATGACACCATTCTTTTCTATTCACAGATTCAGTATATAGAGTGTATATTGAAATAAACAGCCACGTTGATGACATCAGAGATTTTTCACTTCTTTTGGCCTTTCCTATTGTTATAATATAGCCAAATAGATATTCCTGAGTTTATCTAGGTGATAGTTTGAATCAGATGACTCCTCTCGTCTCAGGCATTTGAATACTTGGTCCCCTGTAGCTGATGCTGTGGGTAAGTTTAGAAGGTACATACTTGCTGGAGAAAGCATTTCTCCAGGCTTGAGGTTTTTCCAGTACCACCTTCTCTGATTCAGGCTTGTGTTTGAAGTCATAAACTTTCAGTGTGCTGCTCTGGCTGCCATGTTTACCTGCTGCCACACTTCCCTTCAGTGATGGTGACAGACACTTAGGCTTGTGGAACCATGAGCCCAAATAAACCCTTCATTCTATGAATTACCTTGGTCCTGCAGTCTTCTGACAGAAAAGTAACTAATACTCTCTTCTCTGGATTCAACTATAAATGTGCAGGAACACCAAAGACTGTATAACAGAGTAAACTTCACTGTGCAGATGCAGAAAGCTAAATTTAGGCAATTTTTAAGTTCCTTGGGTCATGTGCTGTGCTCTCCAACATGTAATTGCAAGTGAAAAGCAAAGAAAAGGAAACCATTAACATGAAGAGTCTATAGGTGCCACACTAAAAAAGAAACCCTAAAATGTGTAACTTTTAAAAATTACCTAGTTAGGTGGTAAAGGTTTTAAAAGTATTTAGAATTTGATTGCTATAAAATCAAACTATGCAACCACTTTGGAAATCAATCTGTCACTTTCTCAGACAATTAGGAATAGTGTTTCCTCAAAATCCAGCTATATCACTCCTAGGCATATATCCAAAATATGCTCGAGTACACAACAAGGATATTTGCTCAACCATGTTCATAGCAGCTTTATTCAAAATAGCTAGAACCTAGAAACAACCCATATGTCCCTCAACGGAGGAATGGATACAGAAATTTTGGTGCATTTACACAATGGAATACTACTCAACAAGGAAATCATGAAATTTTCAGGCAAATGGCAGAATCGAGAAAAGATCATCCTGAGTGAGGTATCCCAGAAGCAAAACCACACACACGGAATATACTCACTTACAAGTGAATATTAGACATATAATATAGGATAAACATACTAAAATCTGTACACCTAAAGAAGCTAAGCAAGAAGGAGGACCCTGGAAAAGATGATTAGTCCTCACTCAGAAAGACAAACGGGATGGACATTGGAAGAAGGAGAAAACAGGAAATAGGACAAGATCCTACCACAGAGGGCCTCTGAAAGACTCTATCCAGCAGGGTATCAAAGCAGATGCTGAGACTCATAACCAACCTTTGGGCAGAGTGCAAGGAATCTTATGAAAGAAGGGGGAGATAGTAAGACCTGGAGAGAACGGGAGCTTCACAAGGAGAGCAACAGAACCAAAGAATCTGGGCACAGGGGTCTTTTCTGAGTTTGATACTCCAACCAAGGACCATTAATGGATATAACCTAGATAACCTAGAATCCCTGCTCAGATGTAGCCCATGGCAGCTCAGTATCCAAGTGGGTACCCTAGTAAGGGGAAGAGGGACTGTCTCTGACATGAACTCAGGAGCTGGCTTTTTGATCACCTCCCTCTGAGGGGGGAGCAGCCTTGCCAGGCCACAGAGGAAGACTTTGCAGCCAGTCCTGATGAGACCTGATAGGCTAGAGTCAGATGGAAGCATGAGAAGGGGAGGGAATGAGAGGGCTACAGCTGGGATACAAAGTGAATAAACTGTAATTAATATAAAAAATTAAAATTTAATTTAAAAAATCAAACTGTGGCAGAAGGAAGGAGAAGAGATGAGCTTGCAATGGAGGCCATGGATGTATCTTCTGTAGTATCAGGAATTTTTGTTTCTTTTTAATTTTTTGGTGTTTTTTTGTTTGTTGCACTGCTTAGGCTCAAACTCAGGGTCTACTTTTGTTAGGAAAGTTCTCTGTGACTGAACTATATAGCTATAGTCCCTCAAAATTTTTTTATTTCATGAGCTAAATATGTTGATTTATTATGGCCAAAAAAGTTTAATCTTTTATTTATATCATTCTATGCACTCATGCTTTCTTTTAAAAGAAAAATGTTATAAAGTGACATTGTTGGTGTTTGTTGTAAAGTGAGCTAGTTTGTACTATGAAAAAGACTTTGTGTACCTGCTTCAATTAATTGGATATGTATCTGTTACATCACAGACAACAGTGAAAGTTTTTGAGTAGAGAGTGACACGATCATAATGGCCCATTAGAAAATTAATCAAGCAATGTGTGGAATAGATTAATGGACCAAAGATGAAAAGACATTCAGCAGATCATGAAACAGCTTCGAAAAGAGTTAATTAAAATATGACCCAGGGCAAAAATAGATGTGACAGGATTTGCAGATGTGCAGTGAGTCTTGTACACTGATTGCACATGATGGTTTAGGGGAAATGAACATTCAAGAATGACCAAAAAGATTTTTATGTATTATTTCTTAAATTTAAATTTATGCATTTCCTTTTTTGGTAAAACAAGATCTTACTACCTATGTAGCCCCAGGGCAGCCTTAAATTTGTGGTTCTCCTCCTCAGCCCCGAGAGTTCTAAGGTTAGAAATGTAACACCAAGACCAGGATAAGATTTCCATAAAGTGCTAAGAGATTGGTAGCATAAACAGCAGCATAACTCAAGAGAGTGCATGGTAATTGTTCACAGACATTATAATGGCAGATGTATACCAAAGTGTTACTCCAGTTTTCAGCTAAACTCTTTTTTCTTCCCCTATGATCTTGAATAAATAAGCCTTTAAAAACAGAATAGACTCATCAGTTATGTGGGAGCAATGCCAGACCTTAGTGCAGAGGTTATTATGAGGAGGATTCAACAACATCACCATCCAAACAAAAGTGCCTGGCATGCAATAGGTATTAACAGCAATGATGATGATGATGGTGATGGTGGTGGTGGTGGTGGTGATTGTTGCATGTGCTCATCTGGACCTTGAAAGAAAGAAAGACCTGGAATGACATTAATAAGCATGTGAGCCCAACTGCCAAATACTTAAAAGTGGAGTAAACTAGATATGTTGAGGAAAAGATGGAAAAAGTTGAAGAATTTGCTGGAATTTCTGTGTACATATCTAATGGTGGAGGGGGATTACAAAGATGTGTGTGATGTCTTACTAAAGGTATCTTCCTTTCCCTTGGTTTTATTGATTCTTTTGTTCTTATATTTGGTTAGAAGGATTCTAATTCTTTACTTATTCACTAGGAGTAACTCCGAGCCATAAAGGGCCAGGTGGACTGCCTTTCATCTGCCTGGCATTAGCAGATAAGGGGCTCTTGTCACCTGTTCACAAAGTCTCAAGTTGCAAGTTTCTCAGTGCCCATGGATTTTGTGGTCTTACTGGCTTTGTGGTTTCAATGTACGTGGTTTGCTGATGTAAGAGAGACATGCTGAATCAGAGATGGTCAGGTTGAGATGATTTTCACTCCCCTCTCTTCCTCTTTGTTTGTGTGTGATTTTTCTGAGTGTGTATGTGTGCATGTATACTCATTCATGTACATGGAGTCAAAAAATTGGTGCTGGATGTTTCCCTCTTCGCATTATTAAGCTGAAGACAAGGTCTCTTGCAGAACCCTGAGCTCATGTACTGTCCTTCCAACTTGCCCTGGGGTTCAGCTCTGTGCTTCTGGAGCTCCTGGGCTTGGCCAGTGTAACCAGGAAGCCATGCTTGTTGGGCTTTTATGTGGGCGCTGGTGATCTGAACTGTGGTCCTTATGTCTCAGACGCTCAGCCACCTTCCTAGCCCCACTCTGTCTTTTGAATGGGCCAAATTAAAGACAAGGACAGACTTCTTTAGCCCAAAGTTCTCTTTAAAGTCTAGTGCTCAGTTGGAAGGTGTTTCACACTAACCTAAGATAAAGTCTAATTTACCACAATGTCAAGCCTGACACTCAGCAGTCCAAGTTGCTAGCATCTGACAGAACCAGAACAAACCAACAGTCTTCAGTTGCACCTGGAACATTAAATATTTGACAAAGATACTCTTCTTCGTTGTGTTCATTTGCTTCCTCTAAGCCTTATTAAATTGTAGCCAATCTCTCTTCATCAAACAAAAGGCTTCTTTGAAGAAGAAAGTAGAGATGGCTTTTCCACAATGCTATTTCTAGAAAACTTCATAAGGAAGATCCTCATGGATTTCTTTCTTCTCTTATTTGTTTTCTCAAAGGATATGTCCCATGCCTCAGGTGACATGAGAACCGTTTTACCTGTGAATTTCTGTCCTTCTGAGTTCCATCCTTGATGGACTATAAACTTCAAGCTAAAACAAACCCTTTCCAGTTCAAGTTAGTTGTTCATGGTATTTAGCACAACAAGAGATGTAAACGAGGGTATTAACTTTCAGTGTGGATCAATAAAGAGCTACATCCCAGAATGGAGAGATTTAGGAGCAGACACAACCTTCGAAGTGATTAATATGTTAGAAAGCACAAGTCAAAGATCATAATGAATTAAACACCTATAGATCAGAAACAAAAGCAAAGACAAAAAACAAAAACAGCAAACAACACTAACAAAACTGAAGTCAGTGGAAATGCAGAGCAGCTAGCCATCTCCTTTCCTGATAGTGTGAAGCTGCTCCACCACCTTGCAGAATGATTTGGAAGCAGCCAGAGAAGCTAAGCAGCCCTATGACTGCAATCCAATAAACACACTCTGGGTCAGACACTACAGAATATATACATATACAATATTGGAGTTCACCAGAAAGACACACAGCAATAACATAGCTCAGATGTCTGTCAATGATAGAAAGGGTAAATCATTAGAAATTTGTGTTGCGGATATGATATAAGAACAAGAGGATAAACTGCTCCCCAGAAGGATAGGGTTCTGAGACATGAGAGAGAACAAACGAAACCTCTGTTCTCCCATTTGGTTGTTTCCCCAAAGAATTTCTCCATGAAGTATACACTCACTAAAACACTACCTCTAAGACTGATCTAACATTTACTTATCCAGATACAACTGATCCAAGATTGTAAGATGTTTATTTTTATTTTATCATTTTAAGTCATCTTATATATTCTTTTATAAAAATGGATTTAAACTGAATTCAGGTGAAATAGAAAATTGATAACTAAACGGTACAAAATCAACTCCGACATGTAGCACGGGCCTCAACACCATGTTCTCACCAGCACGGAAAACTCTCTTATTAAGCTTTGTCAAATTAATTTTAAAAATTATGTCCAACTTTAAATCTAGTGTATTTATTGGTGTAAAGTTACATTTGCATTCAGTTCCCTAGGAGTTCATTTTATGATGTCTGTTTTTCTTAATGTTTTCTAAGTTTCTTTATATAATATTGTTGTGTTTTGTGTTTTGCTGTTGACATTATAACTTTAGCCAATTAACAACTAATGGCAGGAGAGGCACAGAACTGAGTACTGGGACTTGAACCTAGGTCCCTATCAGCCTAGGCAGGCCCCTATTCATAAGGCATACCACTGAATTTTCAGTTCATTTATGGTGTTTGAAACAAAAAAAAAGTCTATGTTAATTAAGCTGTAAAGTTTTCCCCTGGTTTTCTTTTATTGAATTTGTGCTCAGGTAAGTCTACAGCCACTTGAAACCAGCATGATATACATTAGCGTTACATTATACACAAAATGTACATGATATACATTTTGTGTATCAATTTGACTAGACCACAGGTCTAGTATGCTGGTATAAAGAGTATGGTGTATATGTGTGGTGTGGGGGAGAAAAAAAGATGGGGAAATTCTAGTTGAGAGAATTCAAACTGGTAGACTGAGCAAGAAAAACTAGAATCTCTGCTGTGGGTAGTGCTCAGGCAATTCATTGAAAATCTGAACAGAACAAAGCTCAATCTTTATGTAGTAGATAGACAGATAGATGACTAGATAGATCGATACACAGATAGATGATAGATACACAGATTGATGATAAAGATAGATAAGTAGATGCTAGATTAGAGAGGTAGATAGATCATAGATACAAAGATACATACATACATACATGATAGATAGATGCATAGATTCACAGATACATAGATGCACAGATAGATAATGGATAATCATAGCTGGAGAATCCTGATTAATACAACATCCACTTACATTTTCTTCTAAGGTTTCATTGTTGTTCCTTATTAAACTCTTCACTCTACCTGGAGGTTTCAATGCAAAGAGGACATCAAATCTTGTTCCTTGTCGTTTCCTGGAATAGCTGACCCTTCCCTTCTGCATCTGAAGGTACGTCAAGCATTCTCTCCTCAGTAGCTCCATTACACCTGATGCTTCTCTCTCTCTAACCATCTTCTCTACAGCTCAATGCTCCTATCTGGGTCCTCAACCTTCTCCTGGTACTAGGTTTTCCTTTGAGTAAGTGTGTGTGTGTGTGTGTGTGTGTGTGTGTATCAGTGTCTGACACCTTTTCTGCTGGAGAGGCCCTTGCTGTCATGCAGGGCTCACACATTGGTAATTTCATGAAGTCAGACCTGTTCTCAGCATGTGACCATGGACAGCTTAACTGCACTGATGATGCCACCCATACCAGAGGTTTATTTCTGTTTTTAACTGTAAGTCTCCGTCTCCCTCTCTCCCAATTCTGTTCTATTGAAACATTCTAGGTTTATACTAGCTACGACAATAATATGTGCCACTACACAGCCAGAGGCCTTGGTACAGTCATTTAGAAGACGTGAACATTGAAATAATAATTCTTAACCACATTAAAATTGTCATGCTGTTAATTTAGGAAATGAATATAAAATAGACTTTACCATATAAATCACAAAGCATCACAGTAAACTTAATAAATAACAACTTGGATGCCTTGACATCGAGATCTTGGCTGATCACAAGAGCAGCCTAGGCACCTTAGCGAGGCAATTTTCTCTCATGATAAAAAATTAGAGGACGATTAGGATGTAGTTCAGTGTTGGCAAAGGATGCAGGAGGCCCTAGGTCCAATCCCCAGGACCAGTACTACAAATCCAAACAATGTATTTTTAAAATACATGTCCCATATAGCATTGGAAATTAAACGTGAAAGTATGTTAAACCCAGGAAATCATTTACCAAAAAAAAAAAAAAAAAAAAAAAAAAAAAAAAAAAAGGTGATCAATATGATGAAAGCACAAAAGAGAGGGCAGAGCAATGGTTTACTGTTTACTTTTTTTTTCTATTTTTCTACATTGAGCTGCCATTATGGCACAGGAACATTGATGTGTGTGTGTGTGTGTGTGTGTGTGTGTGTGTGTGTGATGCGTACATGTGATGATTCTTTTATGCACTCTATACATATGTCCCTCTAAATCTATAGGTAGATAAATAATTGTATAATATAAAATGGGAAGGATTGACATGCTACCTGCAAGTTGGAGAGCAAGGAAACCTGATGGTGTAATCCAAATGTTAAAATCCGAGACCCAGAGCCTTCTCCAGCAGAGAGCAAATTCACTAGCCTCTGACTTTTCTTCTTTCCAGCTCTTGAAGTATTGGCCAGCTCTCACTCTTCTCCATCGTCTGACTGCTACAGCTAACCTCTGTGATGGTCTCATCTAAAATGGCCTCCACGGACAAGTCCAGAAGTAATGCTTGACCAGTTAGCCCATCATCCCCTCAGCACAGTCAAGCTGGCACATGCAACAGAGTGACTCTTAGGGTCACCACATTTCTCCCCTCACCAACCACATTACTTCGCAGAAGTGGAGGGATGATGACAGAGGAAGTGGGAGAGAGAGAGAGAAAAGGAAATAAATTGTCTTTTTCCAAAATTCTTAGTTGAATCTGATCTTGTGTTATTCTCTTGCTGATGGTGACAGCTGTGCCGCCCTAGGCAATGCTGATTCACTCACAAATTAAAACAATAAAATTCACTAACAACTCCACAAGTCCTCGAGTGAGGAGATCTATCAACTGTTTTCTCTTTGCTACAACTCCCTGAAATTACTTCTCCATCTCCCTTTCCTTTTAACTACAGGATTTAAGTACCCTTCTAAAATCTCAGAACTCTATTTCTTCTCCCATTTGGCTCTTAGCTTTGGTCTTGCTCAGTTTTTATTCTTTTTTTTTTTTTTTTTCTCTTCCAAACTGCCTGATTTCCCAAGACAAGCAGAGGCTGCAATCTGACAGACACAGGCTCTGATGCTGTTCTCTTTCTCAGTACCAATGTGCATCTAAGTTCCAATGTCAACATGAAGAAAGTACAGATACACAGACACACACACACACACACACACACACACACACACACACACGGAGTAGTGCCTTCCTGGAAAAGAAATTAACAACAAATAGGGCTTTGCACGTATCTGGAGATGGAATCTTAAAGTTACCCCTTTCATATGACAGCAAGCCTCCTGTCCTAAGACACTGTGCAATTTTTATTTGTATTATTTGGCCTTTTCGATAAGCATGCACATGCAGAGAGAGGTTCATAGTTCATAAAGGAAAACAACAAGCATTTTTGGCCCCTGTTTAACCAGTTAAACAGCAGAAGCTGCCGGGAGCAAGTGTGAAAGGCAATATCGTTAGGGGGTAGGCGGCTCAAGAGTCAGTTCTGAGTCCCCACGCACATTCAATGGTTGTCACAGGCAGAATGCTGGCTTAGAAGAAACATGATCCCGGAGACACTTTGTGACTCTCTGCACTAATTGAGAGCTCTGTCCTGCTGTGATGAAGTCCTCCTGTGGATAAGTAATATATGCCACCCCATATTTAGATGAAATATTGGAAAATATTTAATCCCTCATTCAGAGGAGATTAGAGGGGTAGGCTTCTAAGTTAGCATAATGATTGCAGGCTGAGATCTGAAAACCGTGACTTCTTAGTCTCCACTACTCCTATGGAGTGTGGAAAGTCCCCTTCTTTGCACGTAATAAAAATAAACCTAGCTCTATTGTGATCATAATGAAAACAGACACTCAAAAAGCAAAATACTTCCACTGATATTTACCTACAATTCAAAACCTACCTTCCACTTTCATTCTTCTCCCTCAGCACAGACACCCATCACCTTGTGGTGTCTCTAGACAATTTTAGTGAAATGGAGCTCGTAATAAATGTATATGCTTAGGCCTAAAAAAAATGATAAGGAAAATGAAATTTTCTGAGTCAGAGAATACAGCTGGGAATTTAACTTCTGTTTTAATATCTATTGATTAGTCCACTCCAAATCCACAGATACCACCACTCAACATCTTGCCTTGGAATCTAAGAAGTGGCAGGCACAGGATGCAGGCTCTGCTTCCAAGGCCTTTCTCAGAAGGCTTGCCTCCTCCATGGTTTATTTCTTTTGTAGAAGGCTAGCCCAAAGCAAATTATAATAGATGATGCTGAAAAGTAAGAAGGGGAAAGCCCAGAGACTGCCTAAAGGAGTCTCTGAAGTGGGGATTACAATGTCTCATAAAAAGAAACAAAAGTATATTGGACATGTGACCCCTGACAACGCAAAGTTTTGATTGCCTAGTACTACCTATCTGCATAATCCTCCTCCCCCTCTTCCTCTCCCTCCTCTTCTCCTCATCATATAGTGAGTCAAAATTACTAGGCACCAGGCCAGGAAGATGGATGCATGCTGCAAGGTGTAACGACTTGAGTTTCATTCATAAGACCTTATGTGTCAGAGGGTAGGAACCATCTCGCTTAGGTCGCCCTCAGGCTATCACCAAACCTATTTGCCACGCACAAGAAAGAAATATTATGGTAAGTTTTTGTTTTTGTTTTTTGTTTTTTTTTTTTTTAAATTAGGTACCACACCTCACACCAAAACACTTGCTAAATCCTTACAGCCACAGTTTCTGGAAGAATTTTTAAAAATAATAAGCATTTGCCATGGTTTTTTCTCTTCCCAGACCCTTGACACTTCTACCTTTGAGGGATTCTTAATATAGTTGCTATAAAATCGAATTTTCTTGTCTCTTACAAATAAGGCACAGTTGTTGACAGTGTGTGACCTAAACAAAAATACTATTGCTACATGATGTATTTGTTCAACTCTTCTCTACATTGAAGTTTTATAAGTGAAGATGCTCAGTAGTGAGCACCCGTTGGCTGGAGAGCCTACATGATGTTTATTGGGCAGCTTTTCGATTACTGTAACTAAACACTTGAGACAAATCAATTTTAAGGAATGCAGTTTGGTTCAGAACTTTCAGTTCTTGATTCTTAGCTCATTGGCTTTTAGGCCTGTGGCAGGGCAGTTCATCACGGTAGAAACACAGAGAAGGCAAAAGATCCTTCTTATAGCATATAACAGGGCGGGAGAGGCATCAAAGAGGTAGAACATGCTTCTTACAGCATAGGAAAGGGCATCAAAGAGAAAAGGCTCTTATACCAAAGGCCCTTTACACTATGAGTCCAGAGATAAACCAGTGCACTGACACAGGTAGGGCATCATGATCCAATGCTGGCATCTGAACAGTGCTGGCGGGCAGCAGGAATTAGGCCATCCACACACAAACGTTTGAGCAATATTTTAGATACAAATTTTTGTAAGATGCCAGCCATATAAAAGGATGAGAACACATGGAGCCAACTTCCTGGAAAAGCTAGAGTCAGAAGCAGCAAGCTTTGCCCCACCGTTGATCCTAAGGGCAGGGCTGGGGTCCAGCAGTGATGAACTTGCCCTATAGAATTCAGAAGTTATGGAGTAAGAATTCCACCAGCCAGCCACCTCTCTAACATGACTGTGAGACTGGCTACTAAACTAAATTCTTAGGGAAGCAGAGAGAAGGGGATCACAGGCCAAATGGTAGAGACATGATTTTGACAATGTGAAAAAGTAGGGGAGTGTACCTCTTCTGGTTTAACTAAAAGCAAAGGGCAAAATCCCCCAAAATAAACCATAGAAGACATGTGCAAATCTGGTGTCTGTAACTATAGCTTGTCCTCATTAAGCCACTGAGGAGGGGAGATCTGTTGAAGCAGAAATGTGTGAAGTGTAAGGGAGGTTAAAAATGGTGACACAGGTTTATTGCAGCAAAGAAAAGTGGTTTGGAAGTTATTCTAACATTTCTGGAAACTGTTGGAGATTCAGAAGTATCTCCAATATATAGGTCATATATTTTCCCAGCAGCACATGGCATCTGGTTATACACTCAAATAATGTAGATAATTGAGTTCACCTAGGATGGAGCTTTTGCCAAATGGAAGCAATGAATAGAAAAGATAGCAAGAGCATTTCTTTCCTGGAGGTCTGATTTTTGTCTCTTGTTAAGGTTAGATTTAGAAAAGAGTTTTAACATTACACTAAAAAAAGATTACAATTTTAATTGTTCATTTCTTGCAAATTGCAAAGATAATAATTGTGAAAGGCATTCATTAGTTGAGAAAAAAATATATAAATTGTGACTCTTGAAGCACATTAAGCAAAACTTCCATCTGCATTTTAAATTCCTGTCATCAGGAACAACAGTTCAAAGAATAATGAAATAAGTCATTTTCTTACGTTCATAGCCTATATTTGTTAGTCTCCATCTCTTAGAAAAAGCAGCCTATACAAATGATTTTGAGTGCTTTTTCATTAGTATAAATAAAATGTTAAGTACTGTGAGGAATTGCTGTAAATACTGTAGACTGAAGCACTTTCAGTAATGTTTTTCTTGAACAATGGTGGCAGTTAAAAGAACATTTCAGGACTTATTTGTGGTAATGACAACACAGAGCCAAAGAAGTAAAATCTCTTTTCTTGAGAGGCATGTGACATGCACAGTTGGTAGAGAGGATCATGAAGGGGGATTTCTCACCCTCACCAATGTCCGCAGGGTCCGTGTATATGATAAGGAAAGTGTTTTAGCATCTCTGTAGTTGCTCCCCTTCTGTGGCATAGGCTCCAATTTGGCTGAAATTTCTCTAGGGTTTCTTCTTGTTTTTCTTCTTCTTCTTCTTCTTCTTCTTCTTCTTCTTCTTCTTCTTCTTCTTCTTCTTCTGTGTGTTTGTTTTTATTTTGTTGGGGAATTTTTGTTGCTATTCATTTCTCTCTGTGTATGTGTGTGTGCGTGCATGTGAAGGCCAGAGGTCAACATTAAACTTAAGCCTTCTTCAGCAGATATAAGAGGAAATCATGACACTTACTACGTGGGGGTCAGCTCTACAGACTCTCGGTAAAACTTCTGTAATTCCCTTTCTCTTCTTGTTGTCTAAGGCTCAGTGGCCAACTCAGTTACATTCATGAGTATGTAGGACAGTAACAACAGTGTCCTAGGGTTTTTGACACAGTAAATGGAAAGATTCATAGGCCTATGAATGGTCATGTGACACACAGAGTTCCACCATACCAGAACAGTCACCTCACATTATTAAGTCAGAAAGAAAACAAAAAACAAAAAACAAAAAACATTTGAGTTCAGCCCATTCCATCGCTGTATTGGCTTTCTTTATCATACTGGCTTAGTTTTGCTGGAACTCTGTCGCATTTTCTTATACCGCTTATAAACATGGGGAATTGTTTTATTTGTTTTGTTTATATTTTGCCTATGGAAGTTTCTGTCCTTAGAATGGTGGTTCCTTGTGTCCTAGCAGTGGGACCAGGGCCAGTACGTGGGATAAACTCAGACCACCAAGGAAATTGTAAATGTATGTGAATGAATGACCCCTTCCTGGAACTGGAGTTATGGCTCTGTCTTTCTGCTCCCATTTGTGCCTCCACGGTGTGTACCTGTGTGTTTTCCAGCATGGCTTATGAGCAGAGCCTGCCTTTGACTGTGCTGGTTGTGACAGCCGACCTCTGGATCTAAGCAACATGTATTCTCATCTAGGAGCACAGCACGGCTCTAGAAATTCAGTTCTTACCTTGGCTTTCTGAGGGGTACACCTCTGTCAGGTGGCTTTACATTAGTGGCCATTTCAAAGAAGAGACAGCTTGGCAAAGCAAAAGGAATCGAGTCCTGCAAAGAACTCATCTCCGAGATTAAATCTTTGAAGATCCTCAGATAGCCATTATTGCTCTGGCTCCCTTCCAAGTAAGAGAGTCAGCAGCATGAGCAGTGTCTTATCTCCCAGGTTAAAGACACTCAAAGCCATTTCTTTTTGAGTGTATATAGATAAAAAATACTTTACTGAGTGGTTACTTCCTGCATTTGGCACTTTGAAAGATACAAAGGACATGTCTAGAACAGAGGGGGGTGTCAACAGGCAGTTTTCACGCACTGGAAGACCGTATGACCATCTATGAATGGCTGTGTGCACTGCAATGCTTTTCTTAGTTGATGAAAGTGTTGATTACATATATGTTGTATTGAATCTCTGGGGCTACAGCAAGGTTCTAGCTAATTTAAAAGCAGCATGCTTAGAGGGTGTGGAAGAGATTCACCTGCAATTTTACTCTTAGACTAATGGCTGATAAATCCAACCATTTCATGATACACACATACATATATATCCAAATTTATTCTATTTTTACATTACACTAATCTATAAAATGACCTCTTCCTGTAGTCAGGGTGAACCTTGGCTTTCTAATAATTTCATTTGTTATTCATCTTTCATTGTTTATATAGATGATGAGTTCCTCAAAAGTTAGAGAGTGATTTTAAAAGTTTTCTGTTCAAATGAGAGTTCAGAAAAGTGTTCTTTCCTGCTTCCATGAAGACTTGTTTGGATATTTTAAAACCCCTAAGATCCTCTAAATTCTATATATTTAGATCTTATTAAACTCTAAGTACTCGACATTGATCCACAGACTGGAGACACAAACTGAGTTAGGCTGTTTTGAAGGAATCACACTGTGGGCACATTCACGGTCAATTCCATCTGAGCTAAGGACCGGAAAATTTACCAGAAATGCAGCATTCTGTATTTCTAGATGCCGATGAATCCCAGGAGCACTCTGGGCTGAGAGACAGACAGAGACCTGCGCCTCAGAGTCCCGTTCTCTGGAACATTTTTAGGGGAGGCGCCGTTTGGAGCGGGGAGGCAGGGCTTCCTTGAAGATTCCCAGGCTTCTGTCAGTCCTGGAGTCAGACAGTGCGGTTGGTGCTTCCACACTGGGTGTCCTGCACACCGTCTAGAATCCAAGTGCTCTGGTCCTTCCTTCCCCCTTTTGCGCACCATTTGACCCTTTCTTCTGCAGGTCGGTTTGACCGTGTTGCCATGAGCCCCAGGATTAATGTTTGGAGGATGATTGGGATCCTGTGCCGGGCAACTCCTCCAAGAGGATGGTTTGACAAGTCGTCCACTCGGGTAGATGTTCCTCTGACAGCACTGCACACATCCTACACACGGACTTTTGGTGCCTCCCGCTTGGGTAAGAGGATGAGTTTAGGGATCCGGGCCACCAGTTGTTCCTCTCCCTCTATCAACGTTTCGTGCGTTTGGAGCTTTCAAAACAATCCGGCCCGTGGGCGTGATGGCAGCACCGCTGTCCTCAGTCTGTAGAGCCAGAGGATCGATCCATAGACAGGATTGTCCCCTCTGCCCCCCCCCCATGTACCATCTTCTCTCTGCATCCCACAGCGTGCTCCACACGGTTGTGCTTGTACCCTTCAAAGGATTTCAAGACAACTGGCCCATGGTTTCAGTGAATATTCCCCAACACTGTGCTATCTGATCCAATATCAAAAAGTACGATTCTGCTCCCAGGACAGTATTTATCCCACTACAAATGTTGTCTAAAAGGGATTGTGATAAATTAAGTCAAACTGGTGGCACAAATTAACAGAGGTTAATTTCTGCTTACTCCTGGAAGCCAGACATTCAAGATCAGTTTCCCTGGGGATGAAATCAAAGTGCCAGTGGGTCTATGCTGTTTGCGTAAGGTCGAGGAGGAAATTTGTTCCTTCCCATTTTAGCGGGTGGCCTTTAGAATTTCTTTGTGACTACATCATCTGAATCTTGCTCCCGTGGCCACAGCACCTTCAGTGGCCACAAGGCTTCTTCTTCTCTGGCAAACCTCATCTTATTTCTCCTACAAAAACACGTGAGATCACTTTCAGAGCCCATATAGGCAATTCTGAATTGTATCTCTGGGACCATACATTAATTGTATATATGAAAAATCTAGGGACTAGGATCTTGAACTATTTGTGGCCATTATTTAGTCTGTCACGCTAGATGATACCAGACATTCCATGAATAGACACATCACTCTTTTAGTCATGTGCATCAGTCTTGTTGTTGGTGGTGGGTAGAAAGCAGAGAAATGGCCCATTCTTGGGATAGGAAATTACTCAGTCAGGAAAGGGCTTACAGTATGTGCCGGGAGGACCTGAGTTTGACTCCTCAGCAACTAGGATAAAAGCCAAGCATGGTGACTGGTGCTTACAGTTGCAACACTGGGAAGGCAGAAGCTGGTGGATGGGTCAGGATTCTCTAGTCAGCTGGCCTACCGAAAATGATGAGTTCCAGACTAACAAGAGACGCGGTTTCATAAAAATAAGGTGGGTGGGACTGGGGAGTGATACCTGAGGTTGATCTCTGATCTCCACCAAAAGATGCACACATGGGGGCATACACACACACACAGGAAACATCACATCCTAGGAGTGCAGTGGATGTTCTACCAAAGAGGGCATGTTTGTAAGATGCATTTTATGGTATGTAATTGTGAAAATAAACTTGTGAAGAAAAGCAATGAATGTCCTCCTTTTTCCTCTTCAGTGTGGAAAAAGGTCTGCTATTTTGAGTCACTACATTAATGACAAGTTGTGGAAGCCGCTGTACCCAGCCAGCACAATAGACAGATAATGCAACGTTAAGAATAACTGGGTGGCCAGCACTATGTAAAAGGCATTGCACGTAGGGGGCGGGGTGGCATACAGGCCAGAAGACATTTTTAACAAAAGCAACCTTCAAGGATTTGTTATCTTCCATCCTTCCGCCATGAGGAGGGCTGAAATTCCTCAGAAGCTTCACCATGGAAAATAAAAACAGAGAGAGGCTTCCTAGGGATGAATAGTAAGCTACGGTGCCTAAATGATACAAAATTGTCTTCTTGTTCACTGATCGGAGCATTAAATATTTCATTATTTTTCTGTTCACTATATAAAACTGTATTAAAAATAACCATCATACAATGGCATGGATTTTTTTTAATTTTTTTATTAATTACACTTTATTAATTTTGCATCCCCCCATAAGCCTCTCCCTCCTCCCCTCCTGATCCCACCCTCCCTCCCATTTCTGCATGCATGCCCCTCCCCAAGTCCACTGATAGGGGAGGTCCTCCTCTCCTTTCTGATCTTAGTCTATCAGTTCTCGTCAAAAGTGGCTGCATTGTCCTCTTCTGTGGCCTGGTAGGGCTGCTCCCCCCTCAGGGGGAGGTGATCAAAGAGCAAGCCAATCAGATTATGTCAGAGGCAGTCCCTCTTCCCATTACTAGGTAACCCACTTGGACACCGACCTGCCATGGGCTACATCTGCGCAGGGGTTCCAGGTCATCTCCATGAATAGTCCTTGGTTGGAGTATGAGTCTCTGGGAAGTTCCCTGTGTTCAAATTTTCTTGTTCTGTTGCTCTCCTTGTGGAGACCCCGTCCTCTCCAGCTCCCACTATTTCCCACTTCCTACACAAAATTCCATTCACTCTGCCCGAGAGTTGGCCATCAGGCTCAGCATCTGCTTTGATAGTCTGCAGGGCAGAGGCTTTCAGAGGCCCTCTGTGGTAGGTTCCTACTTTGTTTCCTGATTTCTTCTTCTTACTTTCAGAGGCCCTCTGTAGCAGGTTTCTAGGTTGTTTCCTATTTTCTTCTTCCTCTGATGTCCATCCTCCCCGCCCCTCAGGATGGGGATTGAAAACAAATTAAATTATTATGTATATAGGGGCCTCAGCAAAACATTATTAAAAGTGGGGCTCTACACATCATAGAAAGAGCCCTGAAATTTCCCATGTGCCATGTGCAAAGGCAGGGGACAGATTAGTTGGTGAAATCTAGGCAGAATACTTTTATTCACTTCACAGGCTACTCCGCTACTCCACAAGTTGTTTTAGTAACTGTTAGATTTAAATTCATATTGAAACTTAAACGAGTTTGCAAGAACAAAATTTTCTTGAAGTGTCTTGTGTAGACATTATCTTTCCAACTGATCAGGACCCCTTGAGAGAGCTTCTGTCTTCTACAGCATCACAGGGTAACACTGGCACAAACTGCAGTGAGTAAGCGCCCACGCTCTTCCTCAAAAGTCTGTAAAATGGCAACAGCCGCATCCTGCCTTGGAAACACATTCACATGATTGTATGCTGAAGAACTTGAAATGTCTAACTGATCAGGGAGCACCTTTCCCTGTTCATTGCTTCCATAACCAGGCATATGTTTTACTTCAGTCTTGAAATAACATCACATTTGCCTCTACCATGACAAACGTTGAGCTGCTGGTCAAATTTTTCAGAGGAGAGTTCCCTTCCTTACAAATTTCCATGTGTGGTGGCTGTAAGCATCTCCAGAAATGGCCACCGCTCGGGAGTGTTGCTACGTACGCTTCGGAAGTGGTGTAGAGATGTGTGGGTTGTCACAACAATTATTGAGAATGATTGACATTTGGAGAGCACGGCCTGAAGCTTGTGACACAGCGAAAGACACCAGATGACATTCTCACAGGCGAAAAGAATCCACGGCAACTGGTCTGAGATTGAGACCCGAATGCATTATCCATGCAGCATGGAAAATACTGAGGTTTTATGATAAGATTACTTTCGTTTACACTGAGTTTTTTTTTTAGAACCGTAAGTTCCATGCCAATTGAAGGAAGTCTTTCCCTAAAATGTACATAATCTGGTAACCATTTTGGAAAATTACATCATGGATGGAAAAGCATTTAGCACTCAATACATTCCATGTGTAACAGCTTATCTGTAGGCTCCGTATC
The DNA here is from genome assembly GCF_030254825.1 of Meriones unguiculatus. Classification (NCBI taxonomy): domain Eukaryota; kingdom Metazoa; phylum Chordata; class Mammalia; order Rodentia; family Muridae; genus Meriones; species Meriones unguiculatus. The sequence continues at coordinate 89,646,926 of NC_083359.1, read as the reverse complement.
GTCCATAAATCTGCACAGAGAGGCAAGCATCAAGAGTCTCAACCATAGCTTCTACATTAGCATTCTAAAACCTTTCTATATTGAAACCCATAGCATGTCTTCCATGTTTCTGCTATCATTACACTAGACTTCTGGAAGGGTGTTATAAAACATGTTTGAAAATACATAGTCTATATTAATTATCACAGGTAAAGATGGTGCTTTGGGCTGGATTTGGGGAAGCATTAGTCCAGAAATCTACAGTATAAGCTTCTGTTTATTGAACCAGAGCATAGATTGGAGACTTCTAGAGTACCAGGAACAGTTGGTTTCCTCTGGCATAAGAAAGACATGCTCAAGAAATAGGTCTCCTTTGGTGTTCATTTTCCCTTGCATGTCCTTATGTCTGACAAACGCCCAGTAAGAAGAGCAGGAGGGTTTGTCTGGGCGCCGTGGAGAGTAGACAGAAGAAACTACAGTACGAACTATACAGTTGAGTCTATTCAGAGGTAAGCAGGTGACACAGCTGTCACCAAGGAAATACTCTATTTCATTTCAATTAATTTGTACCCTCTTTAACACAGATCACACAAATTAGATTATGCTGAGGGGAGAACCCTGAGATGAACAAACAGATCCACTTCAGCAACACTACAAGGTCAATCCTATGAAGGAGAAGACTCCACATTTTTGTAAACAATACATCTCTAGCACCTGGGAGAGTGCATTGGTACAGAAGCCGCTAAGCGTCACTTGCTAATGTACGTCCGAAAACAACTATGGATCTGAATATCAGTTTTCTGAATACTGCTGTATTGTTACTAACAATTATTTTTATAGGTCTAATCCTGAGTGCAGTGTTGAACAGACTGTGTTTTGATGGTGGCAGCATCTTAGAATATATTTTTGATAATTAAGTGTGGTTATAAAAAGCACAGTAAGGATTTTATGCATAGAAAAATTAATAAAACTTACCCAAGAGTATGAACTGATGGGCATGAAGGCCAGGAGGACAGTTTCTGAGCATCTTCCATAGTACTGAGTCTTACAAGAAAGGCTCCACTGGCCAGAAGTCTGCCTCAATGGTATTCATCAGAAGTTTATTTTGAGTCTATTTATTATTCAAATAGAAAGAGAATTCAGCCAAATAATGAATCACTACCATTAATTATTCCCTGGGATTAAGGAATCAGTTATAACCATGTCTCCCTTTAATCCTGTTTTATTAATTTATATTCTTGGCAAACTCTTCTACTAAACGGATTCCAGCTTACCACAGGGACCCAGAGGAGAATGGAGGTCCCTGGGGTCAGAGAGCAGCATTTGCTTTAATTTGATAAAATAAATTAGCATGGGATTATGGGTGCTATTAGCATAAAATCCCCACCACTGTCACTCAGGCCTCCAGGAGAATGCTGAGTGATTGTGATGACTCTTGTCTGAATTTCTATCAAAGACAGATTTTCAGGACAGCTGTCCTAAAATGATCAGGCGGATGGGAAGCTCTGCTTCTTGGGAATGTGTGCTTATAGAGCAGTGTTCAACCTGCCATGTAGACAAGGTAAAGATGAGCTTAAAGAACTTCCCTTCCCAGGTCACCAGTGGTGCAGTTGGCATGGCTTTTGCACTGCGGTCGTGCAACGTGAAGGAGTAGAATTCCCTGAGATAACCGCTCCAAAGGTTGGACACGCCTTCATAGTATATTATCAGTATTGCAATGTAGCCTCATATTTCTTTCAGCAAAACACAAACCCTCTCCCTCTTTTCCCCTCAACACTCAAAATCAGACCAAGCCTTGGATGTTTAACAATGAGATCTTTTTTGCTCACTCAGGGTTGTGCCACAATATATAAATAAAAATATATAAATAAAAAATTTTTTTCGTTCACTTTACATCCTTGTTGTAGCCCCCCCACTTCATCCCCTCTCCTTTCACCTTCCTTTCCCCCTTCCCCTCCCCTTTTCCTCAGAATCTTAAAAAAAAATAGGGTCAAATTAGTTTTCTACCATATTAAAATGGGGAAAATTGGATCAATGACTTAATTAAGCTCCTGGAACAGCCCATGACCATGGTAACATAAATATCAAACAGGTGCCATATAGTTGACAAAGACTGCCTAAAATGCAGTATGTAAATTTCCTGGCATAGGTAGAGATGCATAACCAACACTCCATAGAGGGTCTTTTCTTTAGCCCCACCACCCTGTTCCTGACCAGCTACTTGTTCCTGGGGCAAACTGAGCTGGAGCTGTGTGGCTGTGAGTGTTATGTCATCTACACAGTATAAACACTAGTAAGCCTTCGTGTGTGGAAGAAACATGGGCTTCTAAGGAAATGACCCATTTTCTGACTTCCGTTGTCTCTCTGATGTCAGCTGGGAGCTATGGCAATAAGAAAGCCAGTATGCCAGCCCCAAGCACTACAGGAAGCTGTGATTTAGAGTGTTAGGTAGTACCATATGCCTGCTTGAGGAAATGCAGTCTTCTCTACCAGTGTCTTTAAAACAGATGTGCGATTGAGGAATGACGTCATTAGAGCTTAACAGATTGCTCCCAACGAATGTTCACTGGGACATTGCTAAAGAGTATTTTATATCTAAAAAATATTTTAAATATATTATGTACCAGAAATTAAATGTCCTTAATAATGTAAAGGTAAAACCACTTGAAGGTGAAATAATGATTTTTTTTTTAATTTGAGGTAAAACTCAGCCACATTTTTTTTCATTGGAAGGTGGACAAAATTTTGTTTATTGTTTATGGCAACATATGTACAAATATGTTCTGTGTGTGTATGTGTGTGTGTTCCTGTTTCTGTGTCTGTATGTGTGTCTTTCTGTCCTGCTTTGCATGGGTCTTGGGACACAGACTCTGGTCCTGATAACTATGCAGCAGTTACACTATACCTTGGGCTCCCTAACTCCCAAAGATGCTAACTTTGATAGAATCCTAAAGATCAAAGGTGGTTTTCCTTCTCTTCTTCCTTCTTTTCCTGTATGTGTATTTTTTTTTTTTTACTTCAAGGCCAGTGTATATGAGCATAAGTCTTTGAACTTTGTTACATTTAGGCATGGCATAGGCTCTTGCTCTTTCCACCGTCACCCTGAGAACAATGCTAACCATGGAGTTAGGCTCTCCCCAACACCTTGCCACTCTGGAGCTGCTGCTCTCAGTTAGCATAAGAAATTTCTAAGATTGCCCTGCAAAAGTGAGTTATTTCATTTCATGAAATTTGTATATGGGCTGTTCAAAGTTATTTGATATTAAAAATGCGAGAGAAAAACTCCACTGGGAGTCACAGTGCAGCAATAACATTTAAATAAATTACTGAACCTGACACCCACATCATTTATTTTTCAATACCCCACCACTCTTCATGATAATTCTCAGCCATAACCATAATGTGTTAGGTACCAGCCTGTTTATCACATGTGGGCACACTACCTGTTTTGTCTTCAATCCAATTCCAAGTGCTTTATCTTAAAAACTTGAGAACAGAGGTGCAGGGATTGCTTCTGCACAGGTCTGCTCATACCTTGTTCCCTGCTCAGTGTGAAGCTGCTGCAAAGTTAGCTTGTCAGTCACCTTCTCCAAGGCCAGAGATGCTTTCAGTCATCTGAAATAACTAGTATCCTTCCTCCCTCCTTTCTCCTTCCCTCCTTCCTTTTATTCCTTCCTTCTTCCCCTTTTTCTTACCATTCACTCTTTCTTTCATACAGAGCCTTGCTGTGTAGCCCAGACTGTTCTCAAACTCACAGTCCTCCTGCTTCTGGAGACCACAGGCATTCACCCCTGCTTCTGGGACCCTCCCCCATTTGAAACTTGGTTCCTCAGTATGTGCCTTCTGAGAGCAGGTTTTAAGAACTACTCTTACTGTCAATAGTAGACATTGATATCAGGTTCTCTGAAAAACTCATAATTAAGTGGTTCTCAGAATTAAGTGGCCTCTCAGTCTGAATTTCAAAATGGTGGCCTGATCCTAACAGAGTCTTGTCGGTAGACTACACTCATGGCATTTTCTTCTTTGTCCAATCCATGAATGAAAATGGGGCTGGAAATGAATGGTCCTCAATGTCTCCCATATTCCACCTCTATGTCCACATTAAGTGTGCATACCAGGAGAGGGATGTAGAGCCTCTGCTCACAGTTTCCTCTATCTGGATTCTGCAAACAGAGTAGAATTGGGAAAGAATTCTGGCCTAATAATTAAAATATCAAGGCTGCGGCGCAGTCTACTCCTCCTCATCTACGCTATTATTGTATCTCTCTTGGTAATCCATTTCCTTATCTCTATTTGTGCTTATTCATACCGACCCAGGCTGCCCTTGGTCAGAGATGTTTCTTTTCAGAGTAGACAACAGAGAGCAGAGAGCTGTATGACTTCTCAGAGTTCCAGAAAGTAAGAGATTTGGTGCTAAAGCCATAAACAAGACATCTCTATCAGCCCCCTCCAGCCAGGGCTCTGGGAAGGAACAGCTCAGAGGAGGATGTGGAAAGAATGTTAGGCCCAGAAGGTGTGGAGGAATGCTGTAAAATGCCACCTTCCCGGGCATGACGTGGCTATCCCCCTCATAAACTCTCAGCAGCTGTGGTTATCAGCACAAGACCCGTGGAAGATCAAGCCAGCTACAGTCCCAGCAAAGATGTTGTAAATAATCTCCAAGCTCCACCTCAATCTGAGGAGCTGTTAACAATGGACAGTTGCTGGAGGGAGGAGTTCTTTTCTATTTAGGATGTGATCACTGGAAGCTGAATGTCGGGGAATTATAAGGGAAATGTCAATGATTATGATCATATTTCATTGTATTCATGTATAAGATTCTCAAAATAGAAACAACTAAACAACTATTTTTGAAAGATTAGACTAGGTCTTTTTTTTATTTTTTATTTTTTTTGCAGTGATGTGAGCACCAACACCTGCCAAACAAAAGCAGTTCTTGTGGGATTAAAAGATAGCTTTAAACTATTATACTAATTTGTGAGCTCCTGGAGCTCAGCTTACCCTGGCAAATATCACACTCTTTAACAATCAATTTGCTTTCTTGGGAGGGAGGAATAAACACGTGTGTGCATGCATGTGCAAAGGTACACATAGATGCACACATAGATATGTGGATTTATTTCCCTTCTGGGAGAGGCACTAAATAAAGAATAGAGCTTGATAGACACTTAGCTAAATACTCTCCAGCCTCTTCTGATCTCTAGTTGCTGGGATTTGGAAACAACTGTGAATGATGTGACAGAGAATGAATTGCCTGAAGTGAGGCCCACAGAGGTTTAAATTTGCAAGCCTAAAAATGGAGATCATGAAGAAAGCTGCTGTGTGGTCACTGTGAGGTGTGTGGCCTGAGTGCGTCAGTGGTACCAGAAACAACAAAAAGGTAAGTTCAAGATTTTCCAAAAAGGGACTTTCCTCTATGCCAAACAATTTAAAGTAATCTAAGCAGTTATTACTCACAAATCACACTGTGTAAAGTCAGCTTTGTATAAGTGCTGTCTATATCCCAGTGTCTATGTAGTCTCCAGTTATTAATTAGCAAGCATTGCAATATTTTACTTTAATTTTTCTGTTTAGCTTACTATTATTGCATACATGTGTGCAAGTATGTTTTGGGAGTGAGTGTGAGTATTGAGTGTGTGTGTGTGTGTGTGTGTGTGTGTGTGTGTGTGTACATCTTGTCTCTGAAGATGAAGACTAGGGAATAAACCTAGGTCATTAAGCAGGTCTCCCTGCTAAGGTATTTCTTTTTCTTCCCCTATTTAACCTTTCTTTTATCACTAAATTTTCTTCAAAACAAACTGTAAGTCTTCATTTGCTCACTTGTATTTTGTACCACACAAGTCTTTCTTGTTGATGTGAATCTTGGATCTTTAGAATTTTACAAAGCCAGTGTAGTCATTTTAGGGCCGAAAATCTCTGTGCTGTTAGTGCAAGTGTACATGAGTTGGCAGATAAGGATTTCAACTCTCCATTCTTCATATTCTTAATTTACTCCCCCAGTGGTTTCCGAATTTCTTTTGTCCTTTAGTTCTTTTCACAAAAGAAAAGACATTTCTTAAACGCAGCAAGAGGCAGATAGAAAAGCTGCTTGTGAAGACATTCTGAGCTATGATAAGAACGTTTTAAACTCTGGCTTAAGGCTCTCATCTGGGAGCTTCCTTGTACATGTTTTTGCATGTAAGGTTTTTGCCTTAGGTACAGTGTATCAACTAAGTGCACATATTATGTAGGGGGCCACTGTAGGAACTTGCACTTATGCGGATTTTTTAATGATGGCAATTATGCCTATTAAACATCTCATTTATTCTTTGGTTTCATTGGCTCTGGCTATAACAGTGAAAAGAAAACATAAAAAGCTTACGCTTAAATATAGCATTTTTGTCGTCTCTTACTAATCCTTAACCATTTGGCTAGCATTGCTTAAACATTCTTCTGCACTCCTTACGTTTTAACTCTCTTAAGTAAGGGAATGTCTCATTCTTTGCTTAGAACATCTCAATAGAAGCTATTTAAAGTAAGAGGCATGATTAATCTATAGTTCTCATCATGATCTCTCAAGTACCATTCAAAACACAAGATAAGCACTGGAACAAGGATGAAGCTCCAGACAGCAATTGATTGGGCTGTGCACTGGCGCTCTCCCATTGTAGTCAACACAGAATCCCCTTCACTTCTGGAAATCACTCTCTGCTCTCTTGAGCATTTCTTTCCATCATCTAAAAGCAGAGATGATCACCCTACTCAGACCTCTTGCTTATTTTCCATCAGTGATGGTTAGCCTCTTCACCTCACTTAGAACTATTGCTTTAAGAGAGTTACACATCTCACTGAGAGCTGTTACCATGCTGAATACTCTATTAAAAGCTGAGACTAATTGCCATGTCGGCCAGCTGGTGGGGAGATGCTACAATAAAGTTGTTGTGTTAGTGGCTTACCCAATCTCTCTCTCTCTCCCTCTCTCTCATGCACGCATGCATTTGTGCATGCTCTAACTTCTGAAAGCCTTTTTTTTTTTTTTGCCTACCCAGGCCTGGAACAAGATCACTGTCTGAGTTTGACTTGACAAATATTCTGGGTTTCTTTGCAGCACAGTTTACTCAAAACCTCTGTGTGGAAGTACATGTGATGATTTGATGGCTTGAGACGTGACAGACTGGCTTTGTCCATATTTTTAGGCAACTTTTTTGAATTAATAAATTTCTCTATTTACTATACTTGGTATTGCTATTACCACTCTCAAAGGAAAGGAGCATGATACTCTTTCTGAAGGTGACTAAATTTAATTCAGATGATACTTACATTGTAAAAAAAAAAACATGTGCTTTTTGCTCCCCTCTGATTTTGGCAAACTAGCCATTGACATGCAGAAGCAAAGGGCTGTAAGAATGGACAAAGCCTAAGGTGTCATCTGACTTCATTATGAAAAGGAGAAAGAAGCCAAGGTGCAGAACAATGAGTGAGTACTGGTGCTCAATGCTAGGACTGGGTGCTGACACAGGGGGTGTACTTTTCCCCATAACTTTATTTTCTGCGTCAGTCAAGTAAGTTGGTCCCTGGGATATGCAAGTATTATGCAGTCCCCTACATAAGTAAAAGACTCGAGTCCACTTGAAAAGCTGTCAATAAGCTCCAGGTGGATAACAGCTGTGTAATAGCTGACTCTTATGCACAGAATGACACTTAATACGTGCTCTTCTACTGAGGCTCAGTCAGGCATGGGTGCCTCTCAAGGTCTAATGGACATCTGCTTACAAATGGGAAGTCTACAACCGTAAGCGTGTTCTCTGTGCACGTGTAGGGTGATCTCGGCTCCTGTTGTATCAGCACAGTCCAGAAGGAGTTCAATTCCATGTGTGCACAAAAAGGACAAACATTAGAGATTGGTTAAAATTCAATAAACATACATACAACCTGACATTAAAATAGGCATTAAATCATTTGTAAAATTGGTTTGAATTGTGGAAGGAGGTTGTGACTGGAGGCTTACAAAAGACACTTCTTCATCCCATAGTGACAAGTGGTGGGTGGCAAAAGGCTACAATCACTGTGATGTTATTTTCCTGATGCCTTTTATGTCAACAAAGTCATGTGACTAGTCCCAGTGACTGTGAGGGGAAGTGATATGTGCTGCATAGGGAGAGATCCTTCAAGAAGCAGTTCCGTTATCTGTTTTCAGACAACTTCATTCCCAAATCTCCATGTTGCTGAGACCTACTTCCTCCTCTTTGACTACTATCTGTGTGGTAAGAAAGTTGAATTGTGCAAAGATGATGCTAGTAAATGGCAGATGCATTACAACACTGGGGTTATCTCCATGCAGCAGTCAAAATAAAAAGGACCAGATTTACTCCTAACAAAATGTGTTTTAAAAGCAAGGTACCGATCCTGGAAGAGAAGATACCCAATTGTGTGGGTGCCAAACAGAGAGTTGTGTATCTCATACTCCATCTCTGAGTTCTGTATACTTAGAGTCATGAACTGAGGATTGTAATTGAAAGGTCAGATTGATGAGACCAGCACCAGAGATAAGATTTCAATGACAGGTTGATGGATACTCCACTATCAGGGTGTACTTTTAATCATAATCTCATTACTTTACTTCTGGATGGTTGGGCTCACCTTGCAAGAAGAATATGGTTCTGAGAATGGACTGCAGGGCCAAGGGAAAGGTGAGTGGGGAGAGAGAGAGAAAGGTAATGTCAGTGGCAGGGGAAAAGACAGGGTAGAGAGAGATAAAGAGAGAGACACAGAGAGAAGACAGAAAAGTACTATTAGTCCGGTAACGAAGACAAAGGGTTAGAAACTAAATACAGCGTCTGCAGATGTCTCCATGGGGCCAGGAGGAAGTCATCCCAAGCCAATAAGCATGTCATGGGGAGAAATGAGGATTTAAACTTAATAGCAAATAGATCCAGCAATGCAGCTTTGTAGAGCTATGGGGGAGGTTGGTTCTTCGCCCAGAGAGAGCTTAATAGAAGTCAATAATGAAATCATCAAGACGCGAGCATTAAACGCTTAAATGTGCTGTCTTTGCCTTTGATTACAAAGGCTTTGTTTCTCTCCAAGCACAAGAACAATCTTCACTCAAAAGAAAACAAAGTACTTGCTTTACAGCAGGAAAAAAAAAGTCATATTGTCTGAGTGCATTATCTCTGTCTTCCTGGAAGGAAAATCAAAACCAAGCAAACTGAAGTATTTAAAGGGTGGAGAAAAGTGGGAACATAAACATAAATAAAAGTGAATATAAATAGAAATGGTTGATATAGAAATAGGGGAAATAGTACCTTTTCTTGAATTACCATCTACTTAGAATACTGTTTACAGAATATTTTCCTCTGAAGTTTAACAGCAGTGACATCCAATTGTCTAGCACTTTGAATGCAGTAGCCTAAGCGCTTTACCAACATTTCTTTATAAAATATTAATATACTCTAGATAACAATTTAAAATATATTTTATTCACCTATGGCTAATTTCCAAGGTGATTATTTAGTCACATGGCACCTCATGATGGTGGTATAATGCTATCAAGTTTGGTAGTAATTGTTTTGGAGAGGGGGGGTCATGAGAAAATTCCCTACAGAATTAAAGAGGCTAAAATCCCAGCCCTGAGAATTCAAAACTATACTATTAATTTTAAGTCATAGAAAAAGGTATGCTATCCATACATTTATTTATCCTGATGCCCCCTGTTGGACAGCTCCTCTGAGATGTACAGTTGTTTGGGCGATGGTTATAAAAATGAATCTGACACTGTTTCCACCATTCGAAAGGTCAAATAGGATCATTTTACTCTGTTCTGCAATTAAGTTTCTAAATGAAAAGGAGCAACTAAAGGAGACAGAATCATAAAAGAAAATTGCACTTTATTTTGCCAAAATATAAAATGACTGTACATTTTTTTTCCAGTGAACAGTAGGCTCAGTAATTACGTCCACATGTTAGAAGAGAAGAGGTAGGGAAGAGTCTGCACTCTTCACATTTTGAAAGGAAGACTCCTTTAGAATCTGCCAACGGAATTTAAGGTTTTTCAAGGCTTTTTCTCTTCACCCACCTCATGCAGGAAGTACATTGGAAAGAAAGATGTGCTTTAATATAAAAACAACACCACAGATGATGGATATCAGCATTTGAAAATTAACATCAGGGTTCTAAACTTATGGTTTCCCTCATGCGTCAAGCCACTGGTATCTTTGTTGTTGGACATAAAAGACAACAATGAACCTGCACCCTGGCTATCATAGACAGACTTAGGTTATGTCGTCATCAGTGAGTCCTGCATGGGAGCAGCACTCAGAAGGAAATACAGGCCACTCTGAAGAGGTATAAATATTTTTAAAGTGAAGGTCACAGTTTTTTCCTGTCTTTCTTATTTTACATAGTGATGGAATTTACATGAGAGAAAACAACATGGATTTTAAGTGTGACTTTGGTCAAATATCTGGGCTCATGTTATATTCCCAATTTTTTTTTTAAGTTTTGTTTTGGTTTGGTTTGTTTTATCATCACTGAGAGTCTCCTTTCCCGTCAATGGCCTCTTCATTCAGATCAGATTCTGCTCTGATTTCTGTTGCTCTAGCTCTCGGTTGACCATCCTAGCATTTACTATCAATCAAGTCATGTTGGCATAATGTTCTTGTGGAATGTGTACAATTTGCCCTTGTTCATTCAAGTGCTGATTTCTCTACCCCACGATCTGGTTTCAATCCAATCCGGACATTGCACAGTAAACATGCTGCCCTTTGTTCTCTGTCATTGTCAACTAAACAACCAGCCAATGCTGAGCAAAGGAGAGAATAGGGTGGGGTATCCTGGTCTGGAGAGGAGGAGAAAGAAAGGGGAAGAGTGGTTGAGGAGCAATCAGCAAAAGAGGACCTGAAACCACTAGAAGAGATGAACAAGACCTAAAATATGACTAAAAGCAAGTATAATGTGGGAAATCTGAATGGGAGGAAACTATGCATACTTGGAGGTTTAGGATAGAGTAACTATTGCTCAACATCGTGCTCTAGGTTAATTAAATAAATCCTAGTCTCTGTACGTTGATTTTGGTATACAGCTGATTTAGGAGTAACCACTGTTTAACTAAAAGTTAAATCAATAATAAATATTAATACTCAACAACAGAGTCTTGTGGAGTAAATTGCTTTATGCCTGGCTTCATTCATTTAGCATAATGTGTTTAAGATTCATCAATGATATTGATTTATGTTCAACTGTCTGTTTTCTAAATAGGTAACTATTTAACAATACTATCAAGAAAACTTTAAAGTTCCATTTATTGAGGAAGAGGTTTCCAAATCAGGTCCAGCTTAAACCTTCCAAGTCCTATGTCTGCAGTGTGTATCTTCAGCAGAAAGACATGTTCCAGAGAGCTTCTCCAGGCAATCCAACTGAGTTGTTCAGCTTTCACTGCTTTGTGTTGGCCTTTGGACTGAACTGCTAGTATCCTGACTGCTGAGTCTGGTAATTCCTTAACAATCTATCAACCCTAATCAGCAGGAAGTAGATGAAAGAAGACTACTTTCCCTACTTTCTCCTACATAAGTTTGTGGGGTTGGAAGGGAGGTAAAGGTGTTTAAAAATCCTAAATAAAGTAGATTTGGTGAAAAACCTAAGCCTACAGTTATAGTTAATCCTAATATTAGGAGTAACCAAGTATTGTCTAGTTGGACTACTTAAAGCCCACTCAATAGGAGGGATTTAATAGGTGCTCTTTAACCTACCCAAGAATTTATGACTGCTACAGTCATAGACCCTAGAAAAGAACCAAATGATGTCAACTCCTTAAGACACCACAATTTCTAATTGCGTTGGAAATTGTTATCTTTATACCCACAGATAAATGTAGCTCTCACTCTCCATCAAAGATTTGTGTGTGTGTGTGTGTGTATATATATACATATATATAATATTTTGTACATATATATGCATGTATATATGTACATATATATATATGTATATATATGTGATGGACATCATTTCAGAAATCTTCAACTGTTTAAAATGCAAAGAACAACTGGAGTGCCCTCCATCAACTGATGCACCTATAATGCAACCCCTATATCTGAGGTTCAGGAAACATTGCAGAGAAGGGGGAGAAAAGAGTGCAAAGCCAGAAGAGCAGGGCATTTGCTGTGAGGCTGTTTCTCCTAGAAATGATAGGAGTTGCACTCATGAAATCTCAAAAATATAGCTGATCTGCAATACTAGGTGGTTTGGGGCAGATCTCACCTTTAGGTGCTACAGGGTTCTAAGGAAGAAAGAATCTGTCTTCTTCAGAGATGAGCCCCCATAAAGGTTATCCAATCCAAGCACTCAGCCCTAAACACACACGAAAAACACTAAATGAACACAGCAGATTTTTTTGTGTGTGTGTATGTGTGTAAAACAATAGTAATTACAAAAAGCGATTGTGAATTTGAGAGGGAAAGGAGAGATAACATAAAGCCAAGGGAGGAGGAGAGATGTAAATACAGCATAAGTGTAAAATTCTAAAAAAAAAAAAAGAAAAAAAAGTAAGTTGAACAAAATGAATGCAATTTTCAGTTCACATTCTTACAAATATTTAGATTTGTGCATCTTTCTCATTGTAGTCCCCATTTCTTGAGGGAAGACTCTAGCTGAGGCAAAGTTTCAGTCTGTCTGTCAGACTGGCTTGCCTGGAACTCACTATGTATGGCAAGCCAGCCTCAAATCCACATCGATTCTCCTGCCTCAGCCTCGTAAGTGCTGGGATTACAGCATAAACCACATGAGAAACTTTCAGCCTATTAACACTGAAAGGGCTTGACTAGTATCTTAAGAAATATCTTATAAAGTTATGGAAACTGACAGAAAAATTGATTAAATTTTTATTCAGATGAATATGCATTACATATAATATCAGTGTGAAACATGTAAAGGAGAAGATTATTCCAGACATAAAGATGTAGCCAGAGAAAGCTCGTAAAATATCTTTTTGAGTTTGGTAGCCTAGGAGGAGATACAGCTATGATACATATGCACTAAAAACCTTTGTATAAATGTCTTTCAAAATGAGAGATACATATGGAAATGTGTTGTTGACATGGAGTAACTCAATTCCTTTCAGGTCATTACAGTGTGAATGGAATTCTGACTTTCATTATGAAGCAATTTTTATTCATTAATCCATTAATACCCCTGAAACTACCCTGGAAGCTCCATTTACCCCTTTAATCATTACTTACTATATGTCAGTTTTATCTCTAGCCCTGGGATTGTTTTTCTTTTTCTATATTCTCTTTCCAGTAGGAAAAAAACATGGTGAAAGACATTGGTAGGCAGTCCTTATTAGCCCATCTTCACAAATCATTTTTTAATTTAATTTTATTTTTATTAATTACAGTTTATTCACTTTGTATCCTAACTGTATCCCCTCCCCCATTCTCTCCTAATCCCACCCTCTCTTCTTCTTCTTCTTCTTCTTCTTCTTCTTCTTCTTCTTCTTCTTCTTCTTCTTCTTCTTCTTCTTCTTCTTCTTCTTCTTGTTCTTCTTCTTCTTCTTCCATGCCCCTCCCCCAGTCCACTAATAGGGGAGGTCTTCCTCTCTTTCCATCTGACCCTAGCCTATCAGGTTTCATCAGGATTGGCTTCATTGTCTTTCTCTGTGGACTGGTAAGGCAGCTACCCCCTCAGGTGGAGGTGATCAAAGAGCCAGCCCATGAGTTCATGTCAGAGACAGTTTCTGTTCCCATTACTAGGGAACCCTCTTGGACACTGTGCTGCCATGGGCTACATCTGTGCAGGGGTTCTAGGTTATCTCCATGAATGGTCCTTGTTTGAAGTATCAGTCTCACAAAAGATCCCCATGCCCAGATATTTTGGTTCTGTTGCTCTCCTTGTGGAGATCCTGTCTCTTCATGTCTTTCTATCCCCCCCTTCTTTCATAAGATTCCCTGCACTCTGCCCAAAGTTTGGCTATGAGTCTCAGCATATGTTTTGATAACCTGCTGGGTAGAGTCTTTCAGAGGCCCACCACATTCAGGAAAACACAGGAAATAAATAACCTCACTACAGCAAAACTAAAAGTAGCCAAGCACACAAACACTCTACCACAACCAACACCAAAATCAAAGCATCTAACAGCCACTGGTCATTAATCTCCCTCAACATCAATGGACTCTACTCTCCAATAAAAAGACACAGACTAACAAAATGGATATGTAAACAGGACCCAACAATCTCTTGCATACAAGAAACACACCTAAGTCACAAAGATAGACATTATCTGAGAGTAAAGGACTGGAAGACAGTTGTCCAAGCAAATGGACCCAAGAAGCCAGCAGGAGTAGCCACTCTAATATCTAATAAAATATATTTACAACCAAAACTAATCATGAATCATTTGAAAACACACAAGAGAAGACTCTGAAGAGTGTGAAAACTTTCTCAAAAATGGAATCATTGTGATTGTTATGTGACAGGGTATATATGCTTAAGGAAGGTAGAAATGTTGTGAATGAAACACAAAATACAGAGAAATGGATCTTGCTTTAGAATCTCTCAAACACTTTACCTTGATGATACATGTTATCAGTACACTGAATGATGTTCATCAAACATTCCCAACTGCAGATCATCCATTCCCATCCCATGCAGCATCCATGTCCATCTTCAGGAACAGAAGTAAGTGAGGGATGCTATTCTAGTTGGAACCAACCAATTCCATTATTTATGAGTCTCTAATCCATGCTAGCCCTCATCCCCATGGATGTCTGAATCTTCTCTGATCCCTTTTTCATCTTCATACAACAGTAATGAGGAAAGACCCAACAACAAAGAAACAGATTTGATGATTTTGCAGTGGAATTTGGTTGGTCTCCCGCAGCCAACTTTCCTGTTCAAACCTCGTCCTGCAGCCCCTCACCTAATAGCTTGTCAAATTACCATGTAATTCATTCCTTTCTCCCCCTTGAACCTGCTGGAAGAGTTAGTATGTAAATTTCAACCTATTTTTAAGGGTTATTTTCACTCAAGTGAAATCTATCAAGGAAGGAGGGTTATTTTTACAGCATACAGCAACTGCTGATCACCATGGCAACCAGACTGGTGAAATGCAATAAAGCATCCCTCTGTTATCGTAAACACAAAAGGGAAACACTGAAATCTAAAAGAAAGGCAATTATTGTAGGGGAAGAAACAAGATGCCAATGGGGCCTTTGCAAAATTGTATGGTGTACCCACACTACACTGGACTGGATTTCCAGAGCCTGCCCTGACCAGCCTTTGGCTTTCTTGGTTTAGACTAAACAAAGATTCGGTTAAGAGTTCTTGAAAGAACCACAGTTGCTTTCATTTCTAACTGACAAAATCAGACATTTTTGTTCAAACCAATATAAACTTGTTTTTTTTTTCTTTTTTTCTCATTTCTTAAATCATGAAACGGGCTTAGAAAAGAGAGACATTGGGGAGGAGGAAAAAAATCTATATCACTTGGGTTTTCTTTAGGGGAACATTTTGTTGTTGATTGTGGAAATGCGGATAAGGAAAAAAAAGGAAAGAAGAAAAACAATGTGTATAGAACACACTTTTTTATATTTCCTCTCATGACTTAATCATCTCTTACTATGATTACTGGTATTTCCAAATAAATAGAAACAAGGCCTCTTTAAAAAACTGCTTGAATTTACATTTGCTAACCTCTAAGATCTATGTAAAATATGGAGCCTCAAGAGTGCTTGGAACACCCATACACACTGAGAGGAGAGAAAGTGTAAATTTTTGTTGCCACATTTCAGATTGAGGAGGATTTGGGCTCCATAAACATTCAAGTGAAAGGTGAGCTGAAACAGTGGAGTGGCCAGGAAATGTGGGAAAAGCTCTTGGGTCAGGACTTAAAAGAATTCAAAATCCCCATTCCTGTGTGAGATTTTTATTTCTTTACCAGTGTGAAGCTCAATAACCTGGTTGGATTTTCCCTTCCAATCAGACCTGTCTCCAGCTGGTGTGCATAGGAAGGAGAGGGGACTTCCCCAGGTTGGTTCTCCAGCAGGCAGTAAGCTGGATCATGGCACTCATTCTCTGCTTTAGCTCCTGGCCTGAAAAATTGCATGTTCCTCCCCTGATAAGAGACTGCCCTGGAGAAGTAGGCAGGGCACTTTCCTTCAGACTACCATGCCGAAGAAGTTGGGTTACTGACTTCACTGTGTTTGTGAAAAACTTAAGGGGACTACATCATATAAAACAAGACAATGAAACTGGAAAGTCATATACAACATTTATGGTCTAAGGGGATAGTGTCCAAGGTTAAAGTCTTCTACAGTTCAGTTACAAAACTGGGTTTCTGTAATTTTCCCTGAGGGGGAAAGAAGTACTCTCCTCTTGTCTTTATCTTCTAACTGTCACTGTATACCTCTCCATTCCACCCTCCTGCATCCATCAGTATATTCCACCACTCATCAACAAATATTTATTAAGTGCATAGTACAGGCCCAACACAATCTATGCCTTGGGGAGCCCCAGAACAGGAGTGGAGGTACTTATGTCTCACGGAGCTTATACGGAAGTGAAGGAGGTGGACAATAAATTAATAAGCCAAAACACGTAGCGTGTGAGATAGAAATAAATTCCAGAGTAAAACAAAGTAAGAGCGAAGGCTGGTGAGTACAAGGTCCCAGGGAGAACATCATTTTCATGGGCTATTTAAGAATGGCTACAATGAGAAAGTGGCCTCTGATTTAAGATTCAAAGCAGATAAAGAAGAAAGCCAGACTGTGCAGGCTGTATAAATGAAAGTGCAGTAGAGAGTTCTTGGCGTGTTCGTGAAGGCTGGTGGGGCTATGGCAAGGGTGGGAGGGCAGCTCTGGTGGGCATATACACATCACTGAACTCACACTGGCTTTGCAAGGAGAAGCTGAATGGCCTGATGGATGTAATAGAAGATGTCTGGTTTTTGAGTTGAGAATATGCTGCGGCAGACAAAAGCCTAGGCGCAATATAGAGCTTATTAGAGTAACCTAGGCGAGACAACAACAACGTTCAAAGGAAACAGTGGGTGTGAGTTCGTGTTCTGTAGACATCTCCATATCCAGGCATATGTTTAAGATGTTGATTGCAAGAGTTGCGGATGGCATTCTAATCCTGTTATTATACCTAAAATAATATCTCAGGGGTTCCACAAAGTGTTTCTTTTTATTCTTAATTGTATTTAGAATGTCATATACGAGTGCTGTATTTATATCATTCCCCTTCTTTATATCCTCACCTCCCCTGAGCTCTTCCTGTGTCTGTCCCACTCCTCAAACTCATGATCTAAATCCTCGATTAATATGAGTATGTGTATATAAATTTATAAGTGCGACCTTTTCACTTTTTCTAGTTGAATCCTTTTTCTTTTTAAAATTCCAGACTACTGTGCCAACACCTCAATGATCAAGGTTCAGTTTTGTTATCACTTAGTTTTTTGTCGCTTGTGGATAATAGCAGGAAGATATGTTAACCGAAAGCTGCATCAACAGACTGCAACATCAATATGCCAGGATACCTTTCAGGACTCAAGGAAACTGAAGACAGAAACACTGCACCATCCCAGCTTTTCCTGGAACTGGTGCCTCACGTTCACACACCTTTAGAGCACCAGAGCACCAGGTCCCTCACTTTCACCACAGTACTGGGGAGTACATTATGAGACCGATAATTTCTGGGTTGTGGCTTAAGCACCTGAACACACTGGAAGAAGCACCAAAGTCATGCCTCCTCTTTGCAGTTACCTGTAGAAACAAACTCACATTGCTTGCATTAAAGGAAGAGCAAGAAACGTTAAAAGAGTTGAATTCTTTCCTACCAATTCGTTGAACAAACCGCTACTTTGGCTTGATATTTCACTGACTTTAAAATTAATTGAATAGGGAAAAGTTCTTCCTGACCCTAAGTTTAAGAGGGGGAAGGAGGAGTAGCTTCATTATTCTTACACTTCTTATTAAATGGTAGAGAGCCTATGGATTAGTTTAATACATAAAGACTGTCTCCATTTTTAATAAGTAATTAACCTCCAACATTTAATTCAGGGTTTTGTATTTCCTTTTGCTATTAACATATATCCAAGCTGGAGAGAATATAAATAAAAGAGGGTTTATTCAGCCTCCTGTTGGGGAGGTTAAAATTTTACACACCAAGGCACCAGCCACGTCAGTGCGGATAGCTTCATGTCAGGAATGAAGACAGGGAGAAAGGTTTTTATGATGAGGCAGGAAGCTGAAGGCCACCTCTTGCTCTCCTGTGACAGTCCCAAGCTAACCAAAGCCCTGCGAGGACTGCCGAAATCATTTCTAAGGGCAGCACTTCCCATGGTCTAACCGCCTGTTATATCTAAAGTCCCACCAACTCTTACCATTGCAGGACTGGCCGCCAAGTCTCATACAAACCACACTGAAGTACAGCAATGACACTTCTCTCTTCGTAACACATCCCTGAGTGCTGGTGACCTATAGAGATGGACAAATTGCTTGGCCCTTTGCTTCTCTTTGCTTGGATTACACCTAATCACCACCTCCAAAATCACCTCATTCCAATTTGATTTCTACATTTATAACCAACATTTGGGAAGAGAAAGTGCATAGGCAAAGCTGTTATCTCCTAACTGGGCAATAGAATTTGTTCCCAGCCTCTGAGCCTTCTGGAGGCAGATAAAGACTGACTCTTGAATGTGTTCCTAGCGGGCAGTACTCCTCTGCGCATGCCCTTCAAGCGTCAACTCCTGTGACTCAGGCAGGCCTCCTGGAGGAGGCAATTCCTCCCTCTCCCCCGGTACACTTGTGACTCACTCAGATCAGGATCTTTGTGGAAAACTCCTTGGTGTTTCCAGGGAATCTTCTCCAGTAAATGAGGAAAAAAAATGCCTCAATGATGCTTAGTGTTTAACCTGTTTGGGTTTTTTGTTTTGTTTTGTCTTCTTTCCTATACCAAGCCGCATTTATTCCATGGAAAATACCCATGCATTCAGCCACGAAAATAAAATTGGTGATTTCGCTGTGGCTTTGTACATTTAGGCTATTGAAAAAGCCTTGCTTTTTATAACTTATATACCAAGTGATTATCTTTCCTTTTTAAAATATTTTTTTTTTCAGATTATCATCATATCAGTACCCCCTTCCCTCTCCTCCCTCTAAACTCACCCGTGTCCTTTTCCTTGATTTCTCTCAAATCCATGGCCCCTTTTTCTTCAGTTCTCACTACATGTGAGAACATGCATGCCTGCCCGTGTGCCAGACACTTTCCCGCTCTGTTTAGACACCTCTGTCAGTATGCAGACTTGGCCTTCTGTCTCCATGAAGACATATTTTTAACACCTTAAGCAAAGCTTAAAAATACCTTCCTATAGTTTTTGTATCTACTTGTGCTCCTCTAAATCTTTCTTTAATCAGCATCAGCTGAACTTTTGGTAATCTACTTCAATAAAGTTGATTTAAGGATATCACCAATCACTCTGTCTTCAAATAATCTTGGCTTGGTCTGAACACATTTAACGTTAGATGTTTGTCTCATTGTAAAACCATCTTCCCAGGCCCCATGACGTCAGGCTGTCTCAGCTTTCCCTCTCTCAGCGGCTGTTCTTTTTCTCTGACCTGTGCTAGCTTTTCCTCATCACATTAGCTATGACCTTGTAAAACTTACTTAGCCTTTAGAATTTGCTCATTCATTAATTGGTACTAATGCTAGTACATTATTCAGGAGTATTACAATTAAATGAACTATTTTAGGTACTTAAAAAACAATGCTTAGAATAAGGTAAACATTATATAGATGATAGTTTTAACATTATTATCACCATTCCGAACACCATCATCTTTACTACCTTCATCAACACACCAGCAGTATCACCACCATCACAGTCGCCACCATTACCACCATCTTCAGTATTGCCATCATCATCACCACCACCACAACCATCATCATCACCACCACCACGACCATCATCGTCATCACCTCCAAAGGCAGCAGCATTGCCATCATCCTCATCATCCTCTCAACCTAATAGATGCTGAAGTGACTTGGGATTCAGTCTCTGGGGATTTGTTTATGTCAGTTCTTGAATAAGTTAATCCGTGTTGTGACAGTTAGCATAACGAGAGCTTAGTAATTCCTGTTTTTCCTACAGTCTTATTCACTCTTCGATATGTAGATGGATCTTTAAATTTCTACCCAGCATTCTCACTTGATATAAAAAAGCTATTTCAAACTTCTTCCTCAAAAGCTATTTCCCATAACTTATATATTCTCAGTAAATCCCAACTATTTCCTACTGGTTAGGCCAAATTATGATACCTTTTTAGTGTCTTCTCCATTAACTAACTTGAAATCTATAACTGACTTTAGGATGTTACTCATAATAAGCAGGATGGCGCAAATGTTTAAACTACAATGAGCTTGACTCTTGAATGCGGGGAGCATGAATCCTACTGAAATTTCTACCTCAGCAGAGTCAGCCAGCATCACATCAGGCAGGACCTTACTCCAGAAGTGGCCACTGGAAGCCCTTCTGTTATTCCTGTCTCATCGGACAGCGAGCACTTGCTGATTAGCATGCTGGATGTCAAATTTGATTTTTATTGGTGAAACTAGCAACCTATTAATTAGCATGATGGATGTTAGAAATGGGCTGTCTTTTATGAAATTAAAGCATTTAAGATGCAAGGATTGGCTTGACTAGCTTGAAAAGTCTCCTCACCTTTGCATTCAAATATTCCCCCGAGGCCTGTATTTTACAGCTCTCTGGGATGGGTCTCTTGAGGTTGGACCCCTAATCAGTCTCTGTCCAGCCAGTAATTTAGGACTTCTGGTTGTGTGATCCTTGCAATTATGCAAAAATCCTTCCTATTGCCTAGTAAAACTGTTACATGGGGTTACAGTTCATTATTCTTACCTTGTGCTAGAATCTGACTTCATCGAAGGTTCCTAAAGGAGGATATGGAATGCAATGTCTTTAGCCAAACAATGTGCATTCAATAATGATTCTCTGGTTCACAAATCTGGCTTGAAAACTTTTTTTTAATGATCATCAGGTACTCTGTGTTGATGATCTAGCTGCCCATCATGACCTGAGGCTTTTTTTTTTTTAGTGAATATAGTGATTTATTGAGAATAATCTAAATATTGCATGTGACCAAACTTATTTAGTTCATCTTATGATATTCTCTTTCTCTCATATACTTCAATTATGGTGCAGGGACCACACCTCCTCCCAAGTTCCAAAAATCAAGAGGCATCTGGTAAACATCTGTTATCCTGGCATTTAAAACTAAGGCATATAGTAAGTTAATAAATATTTTTGTTGTTAAATTAATACTTCTCATTTATACAGAATGAAACATTATTTCAAGTATATTTGTATTTGTACTAGCTTCTAAATTATCATGCATTTTTTAGAGCCCTTTCTAATATTCCTACTCCAGGTGTGTGCCAGAGGTCTTTTTGACTTCCTAGAAAACTTCATTTTGGAGGCTTTTGCCTAACACCAAAGGTAAGAGAGAAATTGTTCTCAAATTAGCTTGCAATTTGCAAGGCTGTGTCTCTCATAGCCTTAATGGTGTTTCATTTTCCCAAGTAAAGCAGCATGGATTTCACTCATCACTACCTTGGCCTTGGGCATACCATAACACGCCATGGTTGCACCCCACACCACACCATGGTCAGGAGGAGGATTCTACCAAGCAGTAAACTACACAGTGTTTGTTCTCCTAGATAGTGATAACCTATGGAAGTATAAAAAGCACTTCCTGTAGAGACTTGATTATTACCTTGGATTAAGACGTTGTATGGATTTCAGGTAAGAGAATGACTTGATGCAGTGGGAAAGAGAAGCTGGTTGGAGCTCTGATAAGGCAGTCCCTCCCCTCCTCCCTCTCTCCTCTCCTCTCTTCTCCCCCTCCCCTCCTCCTCTCCTCTGCTCTCCTTTCTTTTCCTTCCCTTTTTATCTTCCTCTTTCTCCTCTTCTAGCTCTTGAACAGCATCTGAACCTTCAGTTAAAACCCATTCTAAGAATCAGGTATTAATATGGAGCAAGTGAAGACGGAGGACTAGGAACTGCGACTTTTGAGAATTAAAGTAAACGTGGTGTCTTTGGCAAGTCTGAGGAGGCAGACTAAAGGTGTCTATGAAGGAAAAGAAAGCAATGAATGAATAAGGCAACCAGATCTGTGAATGTAGATGGTGGGTAGGAATAGAAGAGAAAAGCTGGCCCTTCCTTTAACTATTACCCTACCCCAACCCCAGTGCTGAGTAAGGTTCAACCATGAGAAAGCCCCTCATTTCTTTCTGTTTCTTCTCCCTTATTTGTCTGGTTTCTCTGTATTTCTTTTTAATCTTTTCTCCAAAATGTAAAACAGTGATTATGAAGGAGAGATAGCTGAAAGTAGGGAGAAGAAAAGGTGAGGGTGGGGGTGAGAGAGTGTTTATGATTAGGAATAATGCTCTGTGGAAGAATTCAGTTCTGCCGTATGAGATAAGGGGCATTTTCTCCTAAGCTTATTAATATCTGTCCTGGTTTTATTTCTGTTGCTGTGATAATAAGATAGTTTACTGGAGAACAGTCTTATTAAGCTTACAGTGCAGGTTACAGCCTATCATTGTGGGGAAGTCAAGGAGGAAACTTGAAGCAGCTTGTTTCATCCACAGTCAAGAGCAGTGTGAATCAAGACTCAGCTCACTTTCTCCTTTTCTATACATCCCAGAGCCCAGACTCAGGGAAAGATACTACACATTTTTAGGGCTAGTCTTCCTACATGAATTGAGATAATCAAGGCAATTCCCCACATAGTGCCCACTGGGCAGCGTGATGGAACTATCACAGTATGCATAACTGTTTTATATCTAACTCATGTCTCCGTGTGACTAGTTTTTCTGTACTTCAGAATTTAGTTCCAAACTCTAGAAAGAAACGTGCTCTGGACAGAAGCTCAGAAGTATAGTCCTGGTTCCTGGTCCAGCTCCCTCATACCTGCTCTGTGCTTTAGTATATGTACTTGTCTTAATCAAATTCGTTATTATTTTTGGCCTTTTCCATTGAATTTTTACTTTAATCTCCCACTTCAGTTATTCTAACAGAATACTTTGTGTAACATCAAAGTGACAAAGTCACACACATACATATTCATTAATGTGAAAACTATATGAGGGATTATTCATGTCCTGTGTTGCAGGATATTTGATCCCATTGAGAACTGTAAGACCCTGTTTATTGTTTGGTTTGATTGAGCCCTAACACACACCTTTAATCCAAGTACTTTCTGATTATTGTCAACAGGCGATGATGGTGTGGTTCACCCAGCCCAGCACAGACTTTTAATTCAAGAGCTCTCTGTATACCAGATCTAATAAAGTTAACCCTAGGTCAAGAGGTAGAGCGAGAAACCATCTGACAGAGATTAAAGAGTAGGAAGGACTTTGAATCCTGAAGACAGCTTGTAGACAAGGCAGAGCTTTTAGCTCAGGCTCTGGCTTTAGCTTAGGCTTCAGCTCCTCAGCTCACAGCCCCTCTTCTTCCCCCCCCCCCTTTTTTTTGCCCTTTTCCTTCTGGGCTGTCAACTGTACTAGTGAGCCTTTTGAGTTTTTTTCCATCTGGACCTAAGCTGAGAAGGAAGGTCAGCTGGATGATTTCTCTTCCTCTCTGAGCTAGCAGGTTTTCACCCCAGCATCTGGCTGAGTCCTTTTTGGTAAAATAGAACAGTCGGGATTTTCATCTTTGTGTATAACAGCAGCCCCGCTTCCCTCCTTCCTGTCCCTCGTCCTTCTTGCATATACATACCCTAAAGGATGTGACTTCACCGCACTTGTCTGAGTTTCTTTCCAGAATGGATCCTGTAAGTGGTAGTTATAGTGTCAGATTTCAGCAGCCAGATCTCCAAGGCAGACTTCTTTAACCCAATTGTTATTCAGCTGGTAATTACGTTCCTTTCCTGGAAAACGAAAATCCCAAGAGTGATGCTCCATCAGCAGCAGGAGAGATAATTTTTAAAAAGCAACTGGGAGAGGAACGGAAGGATGTGCTTTGTGCAATGATATCCAGCAAAAGGGAATCTGGCCAGCACTAAGTCTGGCTTTAGCCTATCGACTGTCTCTCTTCTCTTTTGCATTCTTAATTAGGGGAAGGGCTGTGTGCAAGACATAAACTACAGCTCAAACAATCACGTTCTGGGGTGTACCCTATTGAATAGGTTGACTTTAGAGGCTAAGAAGGTGACTAGTCCCATCAAATTGTGAAATGAGCTGTTGATTCCAAGCTGCTATGAACTGAGATGTGGATTTCAGAGAACTTACAATCACATTGGGAATATATTCAAGTTCATGATAACCTATTAGAAAATGTTGGGCAATTTTGTGGGCTTGTGTTGTGAAAGATTATTCCTGAGATCTGAAGCTGTGCTATTCAAGTCACAACTGTGTTACTTGTTTGAGCCAACCCATTGAGTAAGCCTACACAGTAGCATTTCCCAACTCCATGTTTGGTAAGGAAATATGGAGCACTAATTTGAAGGTACCAGGATACAGCTGAATAGAATCTACTGAAATAAGCATGGAGTTGATGAAGAGTCCTTGCTACACTATTCAATTATCATCCTTAAATCTTTCTCGGTGTTTACTATCTGGTAGTTGCTGTTATTCTAAATACAGAAGCAAGCAGAGCAAATCCCTAGCCTTTCTGGAGCTTCCCTTATCACAGTCAGGAACTGTCCACATGGTGAAAGCAAGTTAATAAGTACTAAGTATAAGCTAGCTAGAAGGATGACAGAGACCAGTGCTATTTGGGAACAGAACTCAAACCACATAGGAATTTTTAATTGCTCTGGTAGCCCCTTAAAAGTGCTTAAGAAGTGAAATTATTTTAATCGTATGTTGTATGTGAACTATTTTGGTATTTTCATATTGCCCTTGAACTATTTTTTTTTAATTTCAGTTTATTTACTTTACATCCCAAGGGTGCCCCCTTCCTCCTCTCTTCCCAGTCCCCCCTTCCCCTCCTTTCCTCTTCCCCTCTTCCCTTCCTCCCAGAAAAGTGCAGCCCCTTCCCTTGTATCGATCCTCCCCAGCACATCAAGTCACATTAGTACGGAGCATATCCTTATCCCTCGAGGCCAAGCAAGGCAGCACTGCCAGAGGAAAGTGATCTAAAAGGAGGCAAGAGAGTCCATGTTAGAAACAGCCGTCCCCGATATACTCACCAGGTGATCCATATGAAGACCAAGCTGCCCATCAGCCAAATATGTGCAGCAGGCCTAGGTCCAGACCGTGCATGCTCCTTAGATGATGTCTCAGTTTTTGTAAGACCCCCTGGGACTGAGTTTGTTATCTTTGTTGGTCTTCTTGTGAGGTTCCTGTCCCCTCCAGGTCGTTTCATCTTTCCCCCAACACTTCCACAGGATCCCCAGACTTCCACCCCATGTTGGCTATAAATGCCAGGATCTGTCTCTATGATCCACTGCTGGCTGATGCCTCCCAGATGACAAGGGGACATCTCTTTGTCAAGCTGGAGGCCTGAGACAGGATAGGCTCCTGAGAGGATATAAGTGTGACTCTTGCTGAGATTCCTAATGAGGGGGAGGGGCATAAAAACGGAAGTGACCACCTCCTAACCATGCAGGACTAGTGGAAGGATGAGAACAACAACCCCCTGACAACACCTTTGACCCCAAAATGACCCTGCCTACAAGAAGTGAAAGGGATAAAGAGAGAGCAAAGATTGAGGGTATGTCCAAATAATAATTGGCCTAACATGAGACCCATCCCAGGGTAGAGAGCCATCCCCTGACACTGTCAATGATGCTCTTCTATGCTTGCAAAATAGGAACACTTGAACTCTTGTGTGTTTTTTATACTTATATTTGCATGTCATTTGAATTTAGGGCTGTTGTATTTCAAGTGGCTGGTACCCGACTCATGCATTGGGTAGTACAGATAGATAATAACAACGAGAAGCTTCTAGAATAAGACGGTATTTGATGTAACACTTAAATCTCAAGAAAAAGATAAAGCAGAAGGTCCAGCCAACACATGAGGGTTGGGCCAGATTAGGAGGCTTAAGGAATCAGGGAGGCTGCATCCTGGGAATAAGAGGGAGATAGTAAAGCAAGGAGACAGCAGGGACTTAGGGACTAGGGTTTGGTGGATCTGAATTAGGAATCCACTGGAAGAGTTCCAACAAAGGAGAGGTATAATCATATGATTCTGAAAATGAAATTAAATAAAACACAGTGTCACAAGGGCAGAGGCCAGTTATAAGATCATTTCCATGGTGGGAAATCTGAGCAAACACACTTGGATATTTATGTAACATTTTGCAGATGCTCCTGTCCTATATGAAATCATATGAAAAGCATCTGACACAGCCTCTGGCAGACACTAAGCATTCAGAAATTCCTGTATGTGGTTGTTAAAACATTTAAATCTGGAAGCTTCTTGTATCTAAGGAAAAGCATAATTTTGGAAATCAGACAAATACCACAGCTAGGTAGCTTTGGGTTTCTTTATTTAAGCAAAGAATACAGACTCCCTGACTTCTTCCCTTCGAAAAATTGACTACGAGGTTAAGTTCCTTGTTCTTAGCTAGGAAAGGCAAACATGTTTGAAAGCCACAGAAACTTTTGTCATCCAGCTTTTTCCCTTAGTGGCAAATAATTGTTGCACACAATCCCTGGGCATTGATGTTTCTGGGAGCCGTGAATATGTACTCCTTTCACAGTGCTCTTTTTTATCTCCATTGAGTAGCTTTTCTTTTGTGTTCTGTCCTGCATTTCTAGAAGAAAGAATCCACACTGCCGAGGTAACCACATTGCAATCCTCATTGGGGTAGAGGGTTTTCTTATTTTGTTTTTTTTTTTAAAGCAGTTTTATTCATTTTATTTTATTTTATTTTATTTTGTTTCATTTTATTTTATTTTATTTTATTATTTTAGTGTGTATATGAATGTTCTGCCTGCATGTATGTCTGTGCACCTTGGAGGTCAGAAGAGAAAACTGATCCCTTGCAGCTAAAGTTATAGGTAAAGTGCCAAATGGATGCTGAGACTTGAACCTGAGTCTTCTGCAAGAGTAATAAGTGGGGGCTGGCGAGATGGCTCAGAGGTTAAGAGCACTGCCTGCTCTTCCAGCGGTCCTGAGTTCAATTCCCAGCAACCACATGGTGGCTCACAACCATCTATAATGAAATCTGGTGCCCTTCTCTGGCATTCAGGTGTGCATGCAGGCAGACCATTGTATACATAATGAAATAAAAAATAATTCTTAAAAAAAAGAAAAGTAATAAGTGCTGTTAATCTTTCAGCCACGTCCCCAGCACCCTTAGCTGATTACGCTTTACTCTTGAATCCTGTATTTACCCTTGAGTCAATCAACTGTGGTCCAAGAGGGTGAGACCAGGTATGATGGTAAGGATCATGGCCAGGTCTATAGAAGAAACAAGACTATCTCAGTAAATACTGTATATAACACTATTTTATTCCATTAAAAGAGGACTAAGCATATTAAAAAAAACATTTGGTTAATCTCACCACTGTCTTGTATTCATTTTTAAAAGTGAAGTTTATGCTACTATGTCAAGCTAACATCAGTTATAGAGAATGATTTTATGCAATGCAATGATTTGAGCTGATTTTTATCCATGTAACAGTAAAATAAAAACAATTTTGCCATTGGAAAAATCAAAGAAACAAAAGCAGAAGCCAGGAACTCAGTTCATAAACCTGTGCAATATTGAGCAAGACACACTGGTGGCCTGGAAGGAATGAGAGTTGGATACATCAGGGAAAGCTCCACCTTGGAAAGAGCTTGGTCAGTGCCCCTGGGAGTTCTTAGCTGGATGAAGTTGGCCTACCTACCTCCTTTGTTTACCTGTAATTGCCCATCTGGACAGACTCTGGCATTGTAAACCTCCACCACCTAAGGAGAATTTGGTAGCACTCCAGATAGCTGACTCAATAAGGCATTGTGGTTCTTGATGGCTTATTTCTCAAGCTGGATGAGGAATTGAACTAAGTGAGTCAAAGAAAGAAGCCAAGTCCTTAGGCAGTGATCATAACAGTGACCTACATAGGGAGGGGCCGGTTTATTTCAAGGTCAACAGCATCCTCCAAGCTTGAGGTCAATGTTGGGATTGGAACCATGACGATTTGCCTTCGCTGCTGCTGCTTCACCTCAGTGAGCCACCCATTTGGCTTCTGGTTGCAGCCATCCTGACAGAGGGCACCTGCCCCCCCATGGTGAGTGCAATCAGATGGAAGGTGCATTCCCCACCCAGCTGCCCAAGGCCCATGGCAACCATCTGGAGTCACTAGAGCATGACTGCTCCAGCTGGGATGGGTGAGCAAGCACTTTGCTGTAGAGCAGCAGAGTTAAGGAATCCATGCAGTTCAATAATGAGAACTGGGCTCCACTCTTAACCAGGAGGGCCGAAATCTGTTTCCTACTCTTTTGCAGGAAATATAAGCGTCCACATACATCGGTTCAACGAACGCATTTTTTCCCATGTGTCAGGAGCAGACTAGAGCCACAACGATAAACCCCCCCCCGCAATTTAAATAACTCAGTCCTTTCAAGAAAATGAACACATCAGTGCAGATCTTCAAATGATATGGCAAGGATTATTTTTAAAAAGTGCATGCAATATGTCATGGAGATCAGACTTAGGTGGGAGTGATTATGGCCAAAGGAAGTAAAACTTGGTTTATGTTTTGAAGAGGAAAATTTAGTCAGTGGGCATGAAAAATAAAGATATCCCAAGCTGGCTGTGCAGCTGTGAGAGCACGTAGGAAAAGATCAGATGCCTGGTATTATTTGGCAAATGATGAATAAAGAGATCTTAAGTAGAGCACTGAGTGCAGGCAAAGACTAGAGGGGCAGGTTGTTAACAGGTTGTCAATGGTTAGTGTATTGGGTGGAAAATATAAAACCATAAAACATGTCTTATTTTTTCTTTCTCTACCAAGAGAATAACAAGACAGTTTTACAAAATGAGACATAAATGTCTTCCTCAGCTGAACTTGAACCTTCTACTGACTCAGGTGTCTGCATGTTATAGTATTTATTTCATTTCCACCTGTATGTTCTGCCCCCAATTTTTCCTTTTACATTCTTCTCCAGAGTTTCTTCCATATTCTTCCACCACGATAAAAATAATGAGACAATGGACATCAGGGAAACTAATAAAATATTTTTTAAAAGATGGAAAAGGCTTTGTTTAGACATTCAATAAATACATAAGAGTTAAATTTTCACGAACATACGGTGACACTAAAATTATTTTCTGACTCTAGATACAACCATAAATCACGATGTGTTTTCATTTTCAGCCCAGTCACATGAAAATATCAGTTAATTTGCTTCAAAATTAAAGGCTGTGGAGCTATGCTTTGCCCTTCACAGAGACACAATATACATGCATGTATTGCTTTTTGAATGATTTTGTTCTATTTGTGAAAAAATCCTTTCCTCGTGTTTATCATTTCAATTTCTACTAGCAAAAGACTATATACATGTAAACCAAAAAGAAAAATCAGTAATTTTTTGGTGATGGGAAAAAATGGAAACAAGCCTATCCAGTGACCTTTGAATCTGTACAATAAGAGCACTTCTTTGGTATGAGGTTATTTATTTCCTGTGTTTTCTTGGGTGTAGTTACCCTTCTTGGGTTGTATCCTTCTAGTATCTTCTGTAAGGCTGGATTTGTGGGTAGGTACTGTTTAAATTTGTTGTTATTGTTGAATATCTTGTTTTCTCCATCTATGAGAGTTTTGCTGGGTATAGTAGTCTGGGCTGATATCTGTGTTCTCTTGGGATCTGCATGATATCAGTCCAGACCCTCCTGGCCTTTCAGCCTTGCCAGACTGCAGAGGAAGAGGGTCCAGGCAATCGTGATAAGACTTGCTAAGCTGTAAGCAGATGTCAGGGGAGGAGAACTTCCCCTTTCAGTGGACTATGGGAAGAGGCTAGAGGGAAAGGGTAGGGAGGGTGGGACTGGAAGGAGTTCATGGAGAGGGCTTCAATCAAAATATATAATGAATAAATTGTGAAACAAATAAAAAATAGAAAAAAAGAGCCCTTCTTTGGATTTGTTATCTCACCATTCTAGGAACAAGTCTCAGGACACCTAGGCTGGTACACAGTAGCTTTGGGATGTTCAATAGCATCCTTGAGTCTTCTGCACACTTCATTGACTGACCACAACCCTCAGTGGTACGATCTTTACAGTAACTAGCCACAGAGTATACATGGTAGAAACTGTCATTTAAGCCCATCTCAGAAGTTCACGTGCCCACTACACTTCCAAAGCTCCCCTTATTCATCAGTCTGACCACGTTAACAGACTTGAGTAATTTCCGGATCATTCATCAGCTTACATAAGCAAACTCAATAAATCACCATGCATGATTTTCCATTCCTTGAGACTATGGTTTTGAAAAGCTAATGAGGGGAGAGAGGAAAGTAGAAAGGTAAGTGATAGAGAAGTAAAGATCCAAAAAGGAGATAATCTGCACTTCACCACTGAAGTTTGCTTTTTCATAATTTTTCCTAATGGTTTATCCAAGCATTGAAAAAGGTCAGAGATTCTTATCTCCCAGCCAAGTGACACATCCATTTATCACATTCAGCTAACACAAATGCTTTGGATATAACTTCGAAAGAACAGGCGGGATGATGTTTCTATTCTAGCCTCTTCTTTAAAAGTATTTTTTTTATTAATAAATGTTCTGTTGAATATAGAAGTGAGTGACCATGCTAATCAGGAATCATGAGCAAGATAAAAACGTGATCAGTTTCATAATGAATATTGGCTAGACTGTTGATGAACAGAGAACCAGTCTCCACCATCTCTTGCTGGAGGGAGATGAACACTGGGCTATTTGCAAGCAGATGTGACTCCCTGTATTCTATGAGTCAGAGGGCCGTGGTATGTGGATATTAGACCATAAATAAATGAAAACCAATGTACAATCCATAGACCCAGGGAGGTTTGGTATAGAGGAGTAAGGAGGACACATGGATCTCCCTGGGAGAGGGAAATAGAATAGACTTTACAGGTGGACTAGGGAAAGGTAGGGATGAGAAAGGGAGAATCATGTCGGGATGGGTTGAGGGAAAGACTGCTGGAATTGAGGGGCATTTGAGGACTGATATGGAAACCTACCGAAGTGAAACTTCCTAAAACATATGAAAGTGATCGTAATGAGTCTCCTAATAATGGGGAACACGGAGTCCCAACCAGCTTCCTTTTGTCCCCAAAGGAATCTTCCAGTAGAAGGACTGGCTTGCATTCAATTGAGTGGTTGGCCAACGACATCCCATGGAAATCCCAAGCAATCCAGATTGTTGTTAACCCAGTGGATTTATCTCTGCAAACTCTCAATGGGGCCCCATTTCAGGGGACAACACCCACTCATGGAGCATGGAGAAGTTGAGCTGGTTCTTACATGGAGCCCTCACCCCTACATTCTAGTGTCTTCATTGCAGAAAGATACTCTGTAGGCTACCAAAGGAGAAACTCAACCTCCAAACCAGCCACAACAATCTTTGACCTGTCCTGCCTACAAAACATGGTTTGGGCATTGGTGGCACAAAGCTTGTAGGGTTAGCCAACAAATGTCTAATTTGAACTAAGACCTACTCCATAAAATGAAACTCACACTGAAATGTTTTAAGTGACTAAGAACCAGAGACTAGGTAGCCCAGAGACCTGGAGTAAAACCAAACACTACTGGTCTAAAACACTTAAAGTATCAATAAAATGACTCCTAAAGATATTCTGCTATACTCATAGATCAGTTCCTTATCCAGTCATCATCAGAGAGGCTTCCTTCTGCAGCAGATGACAACAGATACAGAGACCCACAATCAGACATCATATGAAGAGAAAGACCTCAGAACACAGAGCTTTAAATGGGATGTCTCCATCAAATCTCTCCCCTCAGAGCTCAGGGAACCCTAAAGAAGATGTGGCAGAAAGAGTGTAAGAGCCAGAGTGGTGGAGGACACCAGGAGAACAAGGCCCTTTGGGTCAATTAATGAAGGCACATCTGAACTCACAGCTACTAAAGCAGTTAGCATAGGGCCTACAAGAGTCTGTACCAGGACCTCTGCATGTGTATTATAGCTTTTAGCTTAGTATTTTTATGGGACTCCTGAGTGTATGAATGAGTGGTTCTCTGTTCTTGTCACTGCTCTTGGGGTTCTTTTTCTTCTGTGGGTTCCTTGTCCAGGCTCCAAGTGATGAATTTTGCTTTACCATATTATACTTTATTTTGTCATATTGGTTGTTGTTTCTTAGAAAACTTTCTTTTCTAATAAGAAACAGAAAAGGAGTATATCCAGAGGGTGGGGGTAGTAGAAGTAGAGGGAGGGAAAACTGTAACCAGGATATATTATATGAGAAAAGAATCTCTTTTCAATAACAGGAAAAATGAGAAGGGGAGAATGAAAGAAAACCATGTGGTAAGTTTTCCAAATAACAATTTCTAGATATCCCAATGTAATTCATTTGTCTAGGTCTTAACTTCTCCCTTTGAACTGTGTTCCTATATGCCCAAGATGCCACAGTTCTTAAATCACAGGGCTTTTGCAGCAATTACAATAAAAACGATTGTTTCAGAAATCACCCAGAATTTTTTTTTAATTTACTCTCTTTATAACCTATTCCCAGCCCCCTCCCTCCTTTCCTCCCAGTACCACCTTACACCCTCCCTTCTCCTATTCTCACCTCTTTTCATTCTCAAACAGGGGGAGGCCCCCAGTGGGTATTAAGCCACCCTGACTCCTCAAGTTGCAGCAGGACTTAGCACATCCTGTCCCACTGGGACAAGGTAGCCCAGCCAGGCGAAAATGATCCAGTGGCAGGCAATGACATGGGAGACAGCTCCTACTTCCATTGTTAGGGATCCCACATGTAGCTAAGGCACACATCTGCTACATATGTGTAGGGCATCTAGGTCCAGCCCATGCATGTTGGTTGGTTGGGGGGTGAGCCGCCATGGGCCAAAGTTAGTTGATTGTGTAGGTCTTCTTATGTCCTCTACCTCTCTGGTCCCTCTATACTTCCCCACACACTTCTACAAGACTCCCCAAACTCGGCCTATTCTCTCTGGCTATGGGTCTCTGCACGTGTTTCCATCAGCTGCTGGATGAAGCCTCTCAGAAAGACTTATGTTAACCTTCTATCTGCAAGCATAGTAGAGTATTGTTAATAGTGTCAGGTATTGGCTCTCTCCCAGGGGTGGGTCTCAAGTTGACCCAGTCATTGCTTTGATATTCCCTCAATCTCTGCTTCATCTTTATTTACCCCTAGACTTTTTGTAGGCAAGACAAATTTGGGGTTGAAAGTTTTATGGGTGGGTTGGTGTTTAAAGAATATAGCCTTTTTGAAATAACTTAGATAACACCTCCTCCACTGATTATATGCTAAATTCTTCCTATATTATGACCTCTTGTGAATCATCAGTTTAGATCAGGGTTTTCATGTTGTCAAATCAACATAACAAAGAGAAGGAAGCAAGTGTGGGTAGGAGGTGGCTTTTTAGAACCTTTGGCTGAGTCCATGGTTTTTTTCACATCCCATGTACTTTGTCTGACCCCATCTGTGTAGCAGAGACCTGGCATAAGAATCCATGCCATCCTAATTGGATTCCACACACCCTCTATGTGTTTCCTGAGTATTTATTCTGGGTACTTGATTTGATTTCTCACTCAACTACTGTAATCCAGTCTATGGAATCAACACTACCTCAACGGTTCTCACTTAGCAGGTGTTTTCTATGTACCAGGACTGTGCTGAGAACTTTGCGGATGCTATAATACCCAGGAGTGAAAACTATCATTTGAAACAGATACTATCATTTAAATTTTATTTGTGAGAAAACTAAGACTCATGAAATTTAAATAATCTGTCTGGATCAGAAAGCCTATCAACTGTCAACTTGGAAACTTAATTCCTCTCTCCCTGACTGGATCCAAATATGTTTTGTTTATTACTTTATTTTAACACTGGACTGGGGACTTGTTTGTGACTCATAAAATTCTGAGATATATACCAGAAAATATCTGGATGGTGAAAGTGAGGATTGTTTTAGGAAACTTTTATTTCCGTCTTCTTGTTTGTGAGTGTGTATGGGAGGGCAGGTGCACACGTTAAAGTGAGTTGAGAAATGATTTTGAAAGCCTCTCTTTTATACTTTTTGAACTCCACTTTAAACATTAAGGGTAGAGACTCCCTTTGTTTACTCTCATAACTCATCCACATAGGCAGTGTCCAAAATACTCCATGATGAATGCGGAAAACATGGCTATTTTGTAATTAATGATGGCTGTGATGTAAAATCATCATTCCCTTATGAGGTCTGTGTGCGAGGGCTTGTTCCATCTGAACGATGAGGCAGCAGCTATGAAATACGTCTTTCCGGTCAGGGGATGTGAGTGAACGGGGAGTCTCAGACTGTTCACCTTGGATTTCTTTCGGGGTCAAAACTGTCAAAGAAATCAAAGTTTCCCAGCTGGGCTGCTGGACTAGGGAATCCATTGTCTTCATTCCTCACTTGGAGTGGAGTTGTAGCTGGAAAGTAGAAAGTCAGGATATGGAAATGTGCAGTGCACCGGTCATAGGGGGGTAGAACATATATATTTCCAAACAACAGAGAACGAGAGAGGCCTTGACAGCCCTAGGAGCTGAAGTCCTGCACTCTATTAAGCAGCCTGTGTTTCTATCCTTCTGCCCTTTGCTAAGTTCACTGTTATTTTCCCATCAGCCTCTATCCACCACTGGAAATTTCCAGCATGTCAACTCTACTCCAGGAGGTGAAGGGAGGGAAGGAAGAAGAGCTCATGGTTCCCATTGTTTGTCAGTTTTCAAATTACTGTCAATTGTTTCTTTTTCCGTGTTTTTAAGGAAGTTATTTTCCATTTGGAAAGTGCACAAAAATATAAAGAAAACATTGAATCTGCTAGAATCTCCATATTTAGGAACACTGCTGTTGACATGCTGACATTGTATTTTCTGGGTGTATTTTTAGCTGCTTTGTGAGAATACCTTGAATGTAGTCATACTTCACATTTCACATGTAATTTTTCTACTCCACCCTTCAAGTGTGCATTGTAGTTTCTTTTGATGCTTGGTAATCTAAATGTGTGATTTAAATTATATATATATATATATAATTTAATATATATAATATATATATATACATTGGTTGCATCATATTTTCTCAATAAGTCGGCTTCCATAACATACCGCTTTGAGTATCAGTGTCAATATGAGTGTCAGTATTCTGGCCATTCTTATACTTTTCTTGATGGAGATTTAGGGTTTCATCTCTCTTTAGAAACCAATAGTGTGCTTGCCATCCTCATTTTCATTTGATGCCTTGGCCCGTGTTTCATCAAAAGTACAGAGACCATCAGAAGAGACGAAGGGTGAAGTTTTCTTTGCTCTATGTATATATCTATGCATTGACACCTGCTTGCCCTTTGCCTGCTTATATAGACTATTCTGTGTGCATGTGTATGTAACTGATGTGTGTGTCGATGTGTGTGAGTGTGTGCGGGTGTGCTTGCCTTTGCAGGTGCATGTGGGAACCCACAGGTTGATGCCAGGATGTCTCTCTCTGCTCTCCATCTTGTTTTTTGAGATGGAGTCTCTTCAGTGCACCTAGAATTATTTGTCATTTCAGCTAGAACGGCTGGCCACGGAGCCCTTGGGCAACACTTATCTCTGTCCCAGGCACTAGGATTACAGGTGCACACAGCCATATCTGGCTGTTATGTAGGTGTTTGGGGACCTGAACTCATATGCTTATGCTTCTGTAATAAGCACCTCACCCACTGAGCCATCTCCCTATCCTTGTTATCACAGAATTTTGTTTTCATTTTAGACTCTTGTTTCCTTCGTGTATAAGATCGAGTATCTTTTTTTCCTATAGGAAGATATGATTGCAGCAATTCTCCTCTGACTCCGTTGCAGTATAAATTTTTAATTTCCCCCAAACCATCTATTTCTTTCCTAATAAATAAACAGGAGAATACAATTACTTGTATTCTATAGATATAGAAATGGAAGCTAAGTGAGTTCTCATTTTAGCCTTACCCTCATTTTATTGCTGTCCCTTTCCCTGACTGTATTAGGTAGCCTTTGCTGCATAATAAGCATTTTTTTTTTTTTTACAATCTAAAGGCTTGAAACAATATTAGTTAATTTGTGTCATGATTCAGCTTAATTGACTAGAGGCACCTTCTAGGTCAGCTCGGCTCTTTGTTTTAGGCTCATTCATGGATCCACTGTTAACAGACATAGAAGCTCATGACTGGATAACACAGGATAACCCCAATGATAGGCCAGTCTCCCGGGCAGGTGATAGTCAAGTTCTTGTTCTCAAATCTCTTGTTCTTTTTTGTTTGCTTTTTTGTTTTGTAGGCTGGGCATTGTAAGCGTCTGTTCATTCACAATATTAATGTCTCCTTGATCAAAATAAGCTTTGTTACAAAATAAAAGTTGCATGCAAAAATGTAACCAAGAGACTCTGACAACTGTTGAGTTTCCTGAACTTTTAGCTATAGAAATATCTCACTTTGGTAGCTTTATTCATAGATGTTACAGAAGTAGTCTTAAAAATAGTATCTCCCAATGTAGCCACAAACTCACCAGCCTCAAATTGACAGCCCTATGCTTCAGACTCCTAAGTGGCAGGATTACAGGTATGTGCCACCATGTCCAGATACAGTATTTTACTGGATACTAGTTATTTTGCATATTAACTTTTGCCCTATCTGAAATATATGACCACACTGAAGCCTGCAATTTATGATATATGGTTGAACCTAGCAGAAAACAGGTGATCTGCCTATGGGTGCTGTGACCTTTTTTTTGTCCACCATAGAGATTATCTGCGATAGTGTCACAGAACCCTCTGAGCTGAGAAGGGATTGGTAGGTAGTAGCTGGTTTCCTAGGACGGAGAATAAAGATGGATAACAGAATCTTTGCAACAAATATAACTGACCCCGTAGAGCACCGCTGTCCTAGGAGCACTCAACAGATTTCTCAATTGTCCTTCAGATTAGCTTCTTGTCCATTCTCTTAGACAGCCAACCTCAACCTCACAAAGTCTTAGTGAAGTTAAAGCTGTGGATAATGGTGAAAGAAAAACAAAGCATGGGAGAGTGTTGGTTAACGTCATCAGCCCCATTTCATAAAAGAGGGAAATAGAGAAAAGGGCTGGCGCAGGACACATCTGTGGAGATGGAAATGGGAGAGAAGGGATGGCAAAGCCTTTGTAACGGTGTTGTGTTTAGAGTCTAGAATTGGGGCCCAGCATAGGACATGAAGAGGTGAAGGCAAAGGGTGGCGAGGTCTGCACCATATGTTCGGAGTCAGCAGAGGGTGGGAAAAATGGTTATGAAGACAAACAGGATGGAAGGTCACTGCTTGTAAACCTTCACATAGGGAAGAGGACTAGAGAAAGCTTGGCCTTCAGAATAAGGGTCAATGTTTGCTTGTTTAGTCTAGCTTATTCTTCTCCCATAATGCATATCGAATTGCCCAGGGCCCTTCATATCACCATGAGAAACTCACCCAGACTCTAAATGAGATTGACCCAACAATAGAGTGAAAAGTACTTAGAAATAGCCTCAATTCTCATTTTGGTTTCTATAATTTACTGTCTGTAGGAACTTGGGCAGTAAATTATACTTTCTTGGGTGTTTTTTTTTTTTAATTCAATAGACACACAAACACACATTTTGATGGATAATTATCAAGAGTACATTGGATGCATATGTTTGTGTCCCTGTGGCTGTTTCTGTGGGCCTGTGCGTATGTGTCTGTGTGTATGTACCTGTGTGTGTGAGTATGCATGTCGGAGTCTGACTGTGTGTGTGCCTCTGTACGTGTGTGTGAGTCTGTACCTGTGTATGCCTGTGTGAGTGTGTGCCTATGTATGTGTGTGTGTGTGCCTGTGCATGTCTGTGTTGCCAATAGTGAAGTTGATGGTTAGATCACGTGGACCCACTTGTTACCTATTAGCCTATTTTGAAACAGTTAAGTCACTAGTATCATTTGACCCTGGTTTCATTTTCTGTAAAATAAGGCCACTGCCAATTTGCAAGGTTGCAAGAGTTCCCCAAATCCTTTTCAATTACCTATAAATATTATAATTAGGGTACGCAGCACATCTTTCTACTGTGCCCTTGAGAAGCTTAGAAACTGGTTACTAATGAACCTGGACTTTCTCTTAGATCGCAGTAATAATTCTACTGGAGTGTAGTTGGAGCTTTCGAACTGGGGTGAAGAAGGGGAGATGCGTACAGCTGGAATGTACTCCTCACGCATGGTACCTGCCCCCTGTGGATCCACTAGCGGATTTCGCACAGATGTCTCTTTGTTTCCAAACGGGGAACTAATTGCCTTTCTGGTTTCAGTCTAGGTTTTCCCATATTGCTCTGCAAATAACAGGAGACATTTCTCAAACTTTGCAAAGCGTCTCACCAACGGTGTCTCTAACAGATGCCTCTCAAGCAACCCACATCACAAGGGGAAACTGTTTTTGAAGCTGAAAAATCACCTTAGATCAGTCATCTTATGATTATTGTTTGCCAATTACTTGTACACATCCTACTGGTGTGTGTGTGTGTGTGTGTGTGTGTGTGTGTGTGTGTGTGTAAAAGGCCTTGGAGCCTCATGCTAAACTCAGAACTTTTCTTTTCTTTTCTTTCTTATTGTTTTTTGCAACTGGTGAATCCCAGGATTATGAAATATGCCAAATCCAGAACCCAGGATTCAGAAATGCTTTTCCCATAGGACCAGAGGAGAGTACCTCACAGGCAGCATCTACTCACTAAGCTCAGCTTCCTCAGTGCCCCTAGCGACTGTTTCCCTAGCAACCATCAGGAGCCTGGAGTATCCCTGAAAGTCCTGCACAGTTGTTACAGAAACCCTAAGGCTTTCCTAATTAGAGCCAGGTGGAGCTTTAGCTGGTCAAGATAGGCGGGCCTGTTTCTTTGGGGAAAACCCCATTGAAAGCCTGACTGTAGCATTCCTGATCCATTCATAGTTTGCCTTCTACCCTTGTGAATTTATGTATACATGATTTGCCTCATCCCGTGGACGAACAGCATTGGGCCTTAAGGCATTAGCTAAGTCTTCAAAATCCTTAGTGTACCACCAAGTCTCACAGCCAGAGAAAATGTAGCTACACAGATGTTCTGGGACAGGCCTTGTTTCAAATACTCTGTCCTTTGTTTCCATGAGTATGGATATATTTGACAGTTTATTGTGTGACCTGATTTTCATTTGTTATTAGGATGACAGCAATATGGAGATTTTTCAGGAAGCTACTTGGCTAGCAAAGGAGGTGAAATTTAAACAGAAAGTATATATGAATGATAGCCAGAGGTGTAAACTCACTTGTTCTTTTTTTTTTTTTCTTTTAAGTGAACAACCTCTATATTAGAAACCCTTGTTTCAACACAATAGAGCCTTGGTTTCATGAAGGTTTGGTCAATTAATTCCCTCTCAGGCCACACTTTCTATCTTCCTCATTTTCCAATGCATTATCTCCCTTTTTTTTTCTTTTCTCCCACCTACTAGATTATAACCTTTCATACTCCATATAGAGACTTTGTCCCTTAATTTCAAAGATGGCCCAAATAAGAAGGCTGGGATGGCGTGGTTCGGGGCTACTCCACCCATCCTTTAAACTGACCTGAGTCTTGTCCACGCTTCTACTTGTCAATCTCCTTTCCCATTTTCTTCAATGACAATTTCTAATCTTCAGACTCTTCCTCTCACTCTGTCTTCTAGTTAGTTTGGCTAAGGGTTTGTCTGTCTTGTTGATTTTCTCAATGAATCAGCTCTTGGCTTTGTTGAGTCTTTGAACTGTTCCCTTTGTTTCTAGTTTATTGATTTCAGTGCTGAATTTGATTATTTACAACTGTCTACTGCTCTTGGGTGTGTCTGCTTCTCCCCTCCCCCAACTGGGCTTTCAGATGTGCCCTGTTTGTATAAGTTGTTTCCAATCTCTTTATGAAGGCCCTTAGTGCTATCAACTTTCCTCTTAACACTGCTTTCATTGTGTCCTGTAAGTTTGGATATATTGTGCCTCATTTTCATTGAATTTTAGGAAGTCTTTAATTGCCTTCTTTATTTCTTGCCTGACCCAGTTGTGAGTGAATAGAGAGTTGTTCAGTTTCCATGCATGTATAGGCTTTTTGTAATTTCTGTTGTTGTTGAGGTCCAGCTTTAGTCCATGGTAGTCTGATGGGACACAAGGGATTATTATTTCTTGGTTTAGGTTTTGTTTCATTGATCTGTCCTTTGGTGAGAGTGGGGTGTGGAAGTCTCCTACGTTAATCTGTGGGGACTGATGTGTGGTTTAAGCATTATGGGGTGTGCCCTTGTATTTGGGGGCTACAATCAGGATGGAAAGTAAATAAATAAATAAATAAATATTAACACAAAAATGTTTAAGGAGAAACTTTAAGGCTTCTACAAGAAAGATATTTACACCAAGTGAGTGTGTGAAATGAATATATTCTTCATGTGTGGTAAAGCTGTAAATTGGTACAGCTACCTTACAAAATTGTTTGGTACCATCTACTATATCTGTAACTATTTAACTTGCCACTACATCTACAATTGAACTTATTCTGTGAACACTAAGTGTATCCACAAGAATATTACTGTAAGATTCTTCCAAGCAGCCAAAGCCAAGAAATAATCCAAGTATTTATAGATATTGGAACATATAAATATTATAGTAGTCTCATGCTTTGCAATCTTTTCCTGTAGGGTCTGACACAGCCAACACCTTGTGCTGAGAGGTTGTTTGAAGCACTGAGGGAGGCAAAGGACTAGACAGTGGGATCAGCATGGGAAAAAAGTGGGAAGGGAGGCTGCAGATGCCCTGAGGGTGACAGGCTGGGTTGTGCAAGCCTTGGCAAGGCCATGGCTTTCAGATGGAAGCAAGGTGGGAGAACTTTGGAATATTGATGACAGGGCAATGAGGTGATTTTGCCCTTAGGATAACATTATGTGCTGTTTTGATGGCAAAATATGAGCAGGTTAGTGTGGAAGTAGAGAGATAGCTATAGGCAGAGAAGTGGTAAGAATCTAGACAAGATGAAATTTCAAAGTGTGACTGAGATTGCAGTTATTCATGGAAAGTGTTGTGTTAGACACAAGTCTTTCTATTGCTTACTCCTCGGCCATTTGTCAGTGTTTCTAACATGATATGAAACCTATTATATACTTTTTAGGCTTTCTCTGGCTGCGTACCTCTGCTCTATCAAATCTTTTTAGCAAAATGTTCATTTAAAAAAAAACATATTTACTTTTTATCAATAGGCTATTCCTTAGAGCTTTCAACTCATCATTAAACATCCCCCATTTCAATTTCTATAGCATTTTCTCCTCTACTTCTCCTTGAGTTATGGCTCCTTAACAGTGTAACTTGAACTGTGGATATTGCTCAGTAAATAAAGGACTTGTCTTGCAAGAATGAATGACCTACACACACACACACACACCCCAAACAGTATCTCAAACAATAACAACAGTTCTGTTTTTTGTTTTGTTTTGTTTTGTTTTTTCTTATGATTGTGGAGTAGATCGGGGGAGCCTTAGGGAAAGCTTTTACTTCATTTCTTCTATGGTTTCAGCAAGGTCAGGATAAGGCTAGAAAGATAGAAAAATGGAATTAGAACATGAAAAAGCTGTGGGGAACATTTCTCTTTATGTGGTCTTGGGGCCTACTGTGTACCCCTTATATGTCTTCTTTAGATTTATTCACAGCACAGTAAAATCAGGACCACTAGACATATGGTGCATTATCTCTTGAATTAAAAAGGAATCCTGGGCTGGAGAGATGCCTCAGTGTTTAAGAACACTTGCTGCTCTCCCAGAGCCTCCAGGTAAGGGTCACAGCACCTACTTGGAAACTCAAAACTATCCAAAACTCTAGTTTTAGAGGGTCTAAATCCTTCTTCGGACCTTAAGGTCTACCGGGCAAGTATGCAGTATACTTGAATGCATGCAGGCAAAAAAAAAAAAAAAAAAAAAAAAAAAAAAGAATATTCTGAGGAGAAGCATCTGGAAACAGTTTGTTCTCTCTCCGTGTAGCCTTTTATATAAGTGTATCATTTCTGCCATGGTTATGAGTTAGTTGATTTCAGAGACTGAAAAGAACTTTGACATCACATTATAAGAAAAGCATGAGACATACAAAGTATTATTGCACCGATTTTTGGACAACCCAAACACACACCTCACACTCACACTCACACTCCACCATCACAAATACCCACATGCAATAAATTTTCACAACAGGAAAGGTGTGTGTGAACTATCTAGACAATCATTTAAAGGGAATGTGGTAACCTAGGCTTTGGGATGGTAGGGGTTGTTTGACCGGCACCCTCTTTACTAATCCTGCAAGCCTGATTGTGTATATGATGACATAGTTTTTCAGCCTCCTCAAATGACAAGATGAGTGCTATGTATTCACAGTCACAGAGAACATTCCATCATAAATGGAAGAAAAATATTCATAAACCTTGAAAGAATCAATAAAAGAGTATGATGAGCAAATTGGCACAAATTAATTCATTGTATTACATTTAATGGACAAAAATCACAAATGTTTGAATAAATAGATTGCTGTGAGAAAACAGAAATTTCCCATCTGGGAGGAATCTAAGTAATAGGTGTAGCTGTAGGTAACTGCCCCAAAGAGGTAGAAATTTCCCTCCATGGTGATTATGAAATGAAAAGCAAAAGTAAAAAAGAAACACTGTGGAGAAAGCTAGGAAATGCCACCTCTGTGATAAGATCAAGTCTAACATTAGTAGTTAAAAACCATATTTATACCATGTACTGGAGGTGTGTACTCTCTGTAATAGGCCAAGAATGGAAGTTTACCGCTTCTCATCTTTATAAAACTAGTCTAATCCTAAAGAACACACTAGGAAAATCCCAACTAGGGGAACGTTTACAAAACACTCACGGAACATTCTTTGAAACTGTCAAGGTCATCAAGACTAGGAGAAGTTTAAAGAGACACAGTTGAATGACACATGATACACAGGATAGGATTTGGGGAAGGGGAGAGCACAATGAGTAAAAGGTAAGAAAATATGAACGAATTAGGGATTTTAGTTTAAAATTGTGTACCACTCTGCCTCCTTACTCATGAAAAATGTTCCGTTCTCAGGTAATGTTCATCATCACTGCTTATTATCATGAAAATACGACAGCACACCTGTTAAAATATTTCTTATGAAAATATGAGAGCCGAAAGGCATTGGTAAAGATGTGGGAAAATTAGAACCCAATGTATTATTTCCATGAACTGTAAGTTAATGTAGCTGTTATGAAAAATAATGTGCAGGTTAGTTTAAAGGCCCCAAACCTGACTATGCTATAATCTAAAACTCCAACTACTAAGAATATTTTCAAAGAATGTTGAAATATTCTCTGAAATTATTATATTGGAATTACTGTGTTGAAGAGATATCTATAGTTGTAAAAACACAGAATCAATTGAATTAATCACCAGTTAAAAAATGGATAAATAAATGTAGCATATATGCATAATGGGTTACTAGTCACCTTAAGAAAAAAAAAGAAAACATCATTTTGGATAAAAATAGGAGCTATTACATAAAAATGTAATGCACAGGAAGACATGCACACAATATAATTTACATATGGCATTTAATAATGGCAAACTTATAGGATCAGACAAAAGAATGGTTGCTCTCCCATCTGGAAGGCTTGCTCATTCCTATCCCATAGATGTACAGGCCTTCTCCAGGGCATCCTTGCCCATTGCTAAGAGCTAGGTCAGCTCCTTCTCACCTCATTGAACTGATGGTCTTTGCTCGGATTCCTCTTTCCTTTACCATCAAGTAAGACTTGCTCATTCCTATCCTATGAGGCTGCTTGGCTCTGCTAAGAGTTCTCCCCACTATGACACCATCTAGACCCACTCTTTCTCACCACAAAGACCTGATATCATCTCTTTAGGGACTCATTTTCTCATATCTCCTATCAGGGCTTCTCTTTCATATCCCAATCTCTTCTAGGATTTCCCTTTCTTGTATTACCAAGCAAGGCTCTGGTCTTTCTTAACCCATAAACCTGCCTCCTATCAGAACTTTTCTATCCTACCCAATAGGTAGGCTTTGCTCCTTCTCACCACAAAGTCAGTACACCTCTCCTATGATCTCTCTTCTCTAAGTGTCACTCAGCATCACACACTCAGCTCCTCTGAAATCTTGCCTTCACATGTTATTAAACTGCCTGTTCCTCCAGTATGTCCTATACACATGTCTCATACTAATCCTGGTTCTTCCCATGCTATAATGTACCTGCTCTACTAGGATTTTGCTTCTCAACCTACCTAGGTATGTCCCACTTCCTGGAACTCACAATCTTTCTCCTTACACACCCAAGTTTACAAAATCTCCTGTACTCATCCAATGGTTAAGCAGAGCGTATTCAAGGTAGAGTAACCAGACTTGGAGTGAAACTTCAGAATGTAGCAGAGAAGACACTAAACAAGAGGTGAACTGATTCTTAAATAGAACCTATTCATTCAGACAGTAGTGAACTCTCAAAAGAAGATGAGGGGTAGAAGCTACAGATCTCAGTATTTGCTCCATAAAAGAAAACAATGTCTCAACACTCTTAAAACTTAGTCATTTATTGAACATTATTCACACACTGAAAGAAGGAAGATGGTTTGAGCAAAAAATATAATAATAAC
The DNA here is from genome assembly GCF_030254825.1 of Meriones unguiculatus. Taxonomy (NCBI): domain Eukaryota; kingdom Metazoa; phylum Chordata; class Mammalia; order Rodentia; family Muridae; genus Meriones; species Meriones unguiculatus. The sequence goes on along the minus strand of NC_083359.1, from coordinate 89,602,201 downwards.
ACCAATTGACAAACTACTTCAGATGTATAAGTTCCAATGCAGAAACAAAAGTAATATGAGAAAACAAGACAATATGTCCCTCCCAAAATGAAAAACTCAAAAAGCTAAACAAAAACTTTAATGGAAAACTTCTCCAACAGAAAGGATCATGTAGAAAACAAGTTAGAACTGGAAGACATAGCAAAGAAATTAGATCACTCAGTGAAAAGTAATTAGAAATTGTGTGTGTGTGTGAAGAAGGGAAAACTTTGGGAAACTATGAAAAAGGCTAACCTTGGATTCTGATTACAGAAGGCTGCCATAGTGAAGGAAATAAAAAATCTTTTCAACATAATCATGGAATAAAATTTCTCAAACTTAAAGAAAATGATGGCCATACAGATACAAGAGACTTACAAAATACCAAATAAATAGCACCAGAAAAGAAACTCCTAACAATATACTATAGTAAAAATATTAAAAACACAGAATGAAGAAGAGCATTGAAAGCTTCACGAGAGTAAGGTTAAGTCATTTATAAGGGCAAGCTTACAGATATATCTGATTATTTGACAGAAAGTGTTAAAGGATATGCCTAGAAAGATGTATTCCAAGTTCAGAAAAGCTTCAATTGTCAGCCCATACCATTATACTCAACAAAACTATCTACTAAAATTATAGGACAGTTAAATCTTTCCATAATAAGAACAGATTAAAGGAATTTATGGTCACTAAATCAGTTCTGTAGAAGACACTAGAAAGACTATTTCAGTCAGGATAGGAGGATAAGCACACACAAGAGAACACAGGAAATAAATAGACAATGCCAGAACAGTTAATTAAAACAAGTCTAAGAAAAAACACTCCATCAACACAATGAAAGGAATGAATACACAGTCTCAGTTATAACCCTTTATATTACTGGTCTCAATCTCCCAATAAAAAGACACAGACTAACAGACTGAATTGGGAAATAGGATCCATCTTTATTCTGCCTCCAAAAATACATCTCACCATCAATGGCAATTATCACCTTAGGAAAAAAGGATAAGCCAAAATATTACAAGAAATTTTAGCTAGGAAGCAAGCAGGCATAATTATTTATTATCCAACAAAACAGGTGTCAAACCAAAACTAATCTGAGTAAGGTCATTCAAAACCCATCAAAGGAGCAATCTACCAAGAAGATATAATTCTAAACCTATGCACACTCTACTTTTATAAAACACATACTAATAGATCTAAAACCACAGATTAATTCTAGCACTGTGATTGTGAGAGATTATAATATTTCACTCTCACCAATAAACAGATCATCCAGCCAAAAACTAAACAGAATTATTTGAGTTAAATGACATCCTAAGTCACATGTACCTAACAGGCATCTATAACATATTCTATGCAAACACTAAAAAATATAAATTATTTTTAGACACCTGACAATTTTATTAAAAATCAATCAGGTATTACAACACAAAGCAAGTATCAACAAATATATGAACATTGAGTAATGTTAGGCATTTTAACAGTTCATAAGTGAAACAAAGCTAGATTGCAACAATTGAAACAACAGGAAATACACAAACTCACAAGGACTAAACAACATGCTAGCAAATGATAATTGTGTCACAAAAGAAATCAAGAAGAAAATTTAAAATTTCCTAGAACTGAATAAAATTGAAAACACCACACCAAAATCTATGGAACATACTGAAGTAGTATATGAAGAAGAGAGATTATAGAAGTAAGTATCTACATAAAAAAAAAACAACTTAAGGAATGTTATGTTAATAAATGAATGAAGGCCTTAGAAAAACAAGAACAAGCAATAATTCTAAAGGGAGATGGACGAGATCATCAAAATTAATGCCAAAATTAATGAAATAGAAATAATAAAACATCAGGTATCTTCAGGACTGGCTGCAAAGTCCTCCTCTGTGGCCTAGCAGGACTGCTCTTCCCTTGGGAGTTGGGAAGGTCAAAGAGCCAGCCATTGAGTTCCTGTCAGAAATAGTCCCTGTTCCCCTTACTAGGGAAACCAATTGCTTACTGAGGTCCTCCCCTATCAGTGGACTTGGAAAGGGGCAGGGAGGAGATGAGGGAGGGGGGTGGGATTGGGAGGGAATAAGGGAGCGGGATACAGCTGGGATACAGAGTTAATAAAATGTAACTAATAATAAAAAAATTAAATTAAATTAAAAAAGAAATAATAAAACAATACAAAGAACCAATGGAATGAAGAGCTGAACCTTTGAAAATACTAAAAACATTGTCAAAAATTTAGTCAGATTAACCAAAAGAGAGAGAAGACCCAAGTTAATAAAAATTAGATACGAAAAGGAGACATTATAGCAAACACTGGAGAATTTCAAAGAATGATTAAGGAAATACTTTAAAATTGTACACTTTACATTTCCACAAAATTTGAAAATCTAACATAAATGGATGAGTTTCTAGATGTATATGACCTATAAAAGTTAAATCAATATGAGCTAAATAATTTTCAAAGATCTATTATAATGATATAAGCTGAAATTAAGTCTACCAACTTAAAAAGCTCAGGGCTACAAGATTTCAGCATAGAGTTCTGCGAGACCTTCAAAGAAAAGCAACACTGATACTTGAGATTATTTCATTATATAGAAAGAAAGGACCTCTTTCGAGTACCCTTTTTTTTTTTTTTACAAAACCTGTATTACATACACGCACACACACATTCCCACAGAGAGGAGGCAGAGAGACAGAGAAAGGCAGAGAGACAAAGAGAGGCCAATCTCCCTGATAAACATAAATGTAAAATAAGTCTCAATAAGATAATTGCACATCCAGTTCAAGAACACATCAAAAATATTATTCAATATGATCATTTTGTTTTATTTCAGAAACGCAGGGATGGTTAGCATACATAGATCAATAGCTCTAATCATCACATAAATACAAACAAGAGCAGAAAAGGCATTTAACAAAATTCAACATTCCTTCACGATAAAATTCTTAAAAAATATAGAAATCCAGGGGCCATATTACAAAATAATAAATGCAATATACAATGAGCCCAAAACAAATACCAAGGTAAATTGAGAAAAACCTGAAAGCATTTTCACTAAAATCAGGGAAGAGACAAGATATCCACTCTCTCCACTCATGTTCATTACAGTGCTTGCTTGAAGTCTTAGCAAGAGCGATAAAACAAGAGGAGGTAAAGTGAACATAAGGATGGAAGGAAATAGTGAGAGTATCCTTATTAACAGAAGTTATGATTCTTTACACAAAATACCCACAAAACAACAGCTGAAAACTCCTATGTCTGATAAACATATTCAGCAATATATCCGAACACAAAACTACCACACAAATGCCAGTAGAATTCATATACACTAACAAAAAAAATATACTAAAAAAGAAATCAAGTAAACAACTTAAAACAAAACAACAGAATAAGTAATTGTGCAAGGAAAACTATGACATTGCAAAAAATATCAAAGAAGGTATTAAAGGATACATAAGCCTCCAAACATTTATGGATTCACAGGGATTAATGTTGTGGAAATGACTGTCCTTCCAAAAGCAATCCAGAGTCAATGCAATCCTAATCAAAAATGCAACACAATTCTTCAAATAAATTGAAAAAATAAATCTCAAAATTAACATGGAATCACAAAAAGACCACAGGTAGTGACAGAAATCCTGAACACTAAAAACACAATTTAGAGGTCTCACCATCCCTGATTTTAACTTACACTACAGAGCTATAGTAATGTTGGGATATAAGTAGACATTTTGATCAGTGGAACAGATTTAAGGACCCAGATATAAAACGCTTCATCTACTGCTACCATACCAAACTTTGGGCAGAGTGCAGGGAATCATATGAAAGAACAGGTAGTTAGTAAGACCTAAAGAGTACAGGAGCTCCACAAGGAGAGCAACAGAACCAAAATATCTGGGCTCAGCGGTATTTTCTGAGACTGATACTCCAACCAAGGACCATTCATGGAGTTAACCTAGAACCCCTGCACAGACGTAGCCCATGGAAGCTCAATATCCAAGTGGATTCCCTAGTAAGGGCAAGAAGGACTGTCTCTGACATGAACTCAGTGGCTGGCTCTTTGACCACTCCCCCTGAGGGAGGAGCAGCCTTGCCAGGACACAGAGGAAGACATTGCGGCCAGTCCTGATGAGACAGGATAAGCTAGGGTTGGATGGAAGGGGAGGTGGACCTCCCCTATGGGTGGACTTGGAGAGGGGCATGGAAGGTGACGAGGGAGGGAGGGTAGGATTGGGAGGGAATGAGGCAGGGGGCTACAGCTGGTATGCAAAGCAAATAAAATGTAATTAATGTAAAAAATAAAAATAAAAAACAGCATTTTCAACAGTTGGTACAGGTTAAATAGGATAGCTACATGTAGAAAAATGAAAGCATATACTTTTCTCTCATGCTGCACAAAATTTAACTTCAAGTTGATCAAGAACAGCAGCATAGGCCAGAAATCTTGAATTTGATACAGGAGAAAGTAAGAGACATTCTTGAATTTGTAAGCATGGAGAAGGATTTTTTTTTTAACAGGATTTTTTTTTTTTTAACAGGAAATTGGTAGTTCAAGAATTAAGGTCAACAGTACATAAACAGGACTTTATAAAAGTCAAAAGCCTAGAAAATGGGGGAAAAATTCCTCACCAGCTATAAAACGTACAGAGAATTAGTATAAATAATACATAAAAAGCACAAAAAGCTAAGCATCAGAAAAACAATGCAAATAAAACTGGGGGCATAGAGATAACCAGAGGGTTCTCAAAAGAAATACTAATGGATGAAATTTTTTTTTCCAAAATGTTCAATATCCTTAGCCATGAGAGGAATGCAAATTACAACTACTTTGAGCTTTCATCTTCACCAAGTCAGAATGGCCAAAATTTTTAAAATGCAACAAGCGCTGACTTTGATACAGGAAAAAGAGACACTCATTGTTGATAGGAATACAAACTAGAGCTCCAACTAAAGAATATAAATCTCCTGAATGTCCATTAACTGATGAACGAATAATAAAATTGTACATATTCACAAGAGTATATCATTCAGCTTCAAAGAAAAATGAAATCATGAAATTCACAAGTAAATGGAAAGAGCTGGAAGTAGTCATTCTAAGTGAGATAAGTCAGACTCAAAGACAAATGTAAATATTCTCCCTCATATATGGATACTAGCTTTGAATTTTAGCTATGTGCATTTATATTAAAGTACAGTAGAAGTCAGAACACTAGTGAGTTGCTATGGAAAGCAGATTTCAAGGGAAGAGGTATAAAATGCACGCGATATACATACTTAAAATGGAATAATTGAGCATGAAGAGTTAAGTGGAGTAATAATAGGGCAGAGATAGAAAAGTGATTATATGGAAGGACAACATACACTAAAGACCTCTGGGAATGCCATATAGAAACCGATTACAGTAGAAACTTTCTTATATATGTACATATATTGTATATATACACAAATATCATATATATATATGGAGTTTAAATTGTTTAATTGTTACTCTTTAATGATGGGGTGAAGACAGTTATATCTCTTTCTAAATTGTTGTTCAGTGGGGATTCATAGGCCTCTTCCCCAAACATTATGAGCTACGGTCATTGCTCTTGGTTACCATCCAAAACCTGATAGTAAGACCGCATTTCTGACAATATCATACACTCCAGTTCTCAGGCATGGACAAATCAACATGGCACTAACTTGAAAGCAGCTACATTCCTCTGGCTAGCTGTCATAGTTCTGGAATGTTCTATGCTTGCTAGTAGATGAAAAATATGATCAATAATCTGTACAAGCTGTGAACTACAGTAATCACATGCTCAGGGATATATTACCCGGATGCAATAATGACAGAAATGTTATGGAAATAACTGAGCACTTTGTGGTTGAATTTAAAGTCCTCTCCTCAAGATGGAACTTGTGCCTCATACCAATACCTACCCTCCCAAATGTGGCTGGGTAGGTCATAGGCCCTCAAGGAGAACCTAATACTATTAAATTGATAAGTGGATATAGTAATACACCACTCCCTAAGTTTTTATTTTTAAAACCATAGATTAGTACATATAGGCATAAGGTTATTGTTTAATTCAAAAGCTGATTTCTGTACTCCTCATATCTGGTTGCAATACTTGTTCTGAGAATCTTCTATCTCAATGTTGTATAAACACTGATCCTCAATTGTTCCCTGATATGCCAATGAAGCAGCTTACAGCCAATCACTGGGCAATGGAAAGAATAGAGCTTCCTCCTAGCCTGGGGATGAGGAGGTAGAAGAGGAAGTAGGGGATTCAGCCATGGGAGAGGTTCAAAAGACATCAGGAGAGAGGAGCTAAAGCAGGAAAGCTACAAAGTGTAAGCATCTCTGGGATGTACCCTAGAGCAAACCAAATTAGCTTAGAGGGTTAAGAATAGAGTAATAACTGCTCAGTTATTTTGTTGTGAAGTTTATTATTAAACAAATACAAAAGATTCCCAATTACTTATGTGATAGTCAAGTTAAGAGAAAAACTGAGAAACACAGTTTTATAAAAATAACCATAACAAGTACATCTTTCAACCCTCACCAGGAAAGCTTAATTTTTACACTATTTGGTGATTAATATAGAGATCCACAGCTGTTCAACACACAGAGAATTAAAAGCTGTGGAGTGTTTGTTTAGCTATCACTAAGACATTTTATCATATCCCCTCTTATTCAGCTCATGAATCGCTATGTAAAGGAAGTGGAGAGATTATAAAAGCTAGAGGCAGTGGATGTCTACTGAAATACTATTTTCTGAACAGGGTAAAACCATTCTATGTGAACTCGCCCAGGGTTACAAGAGCATGCCACAACCTACACAAGATCAAGATATGCAGAACGAATGAAAGAGAGACTCATGAAGTCACAGCCGCATCTGAGGTGTTGGCAGTTGGTTACTGTTGAGTTAGGAAGTGTTAGTTTTCTTCAAGAATGCATTACCTATGATGGTAGCCATGTTTTAGTAGATTCTACATTATGAGCATACAGGCAGGACTAAATGGGATTAAAAACAAATTACATGAAGTTAGAAATGAAAGTGGTGGAGGAGATAGGTCAGATTGGAAGGGGAGAGAATGGAGATGGATTTGATCAAAACACTTTATATGCATATATGAAAGCAATTACAAAAGGAAAAGAAACTGTTCTTATCATTTTCAGATCATTACAAGTTTTGAACAAGGTGGTGTGGTAGCACATGCCTGTAATCTCACCACTCAGGAGAAAGACATAGGCTGATTTCTGTGAATTTTAGGCCAGTCTGATCCACATATCAAGTTCCAGTTCAGTCAGGCCTACACAGTGAGACCCTGTCTCAAAAAGAAAAAAAGTTTAGAATAATAGTATAGTCTTTCAGCACATGTATGTTATTTATAATAAGTTTTACATTTATTTAGAACAATTTCAAATATTTTACTAAGACTTTAAAAATTGTCATAATTAACAAATACAATTATCAATTCATTTTATTAAAAATGTTCTTATTCCTGGCTAGAGAAATATCTGTTAAATGCTAGGCTTATAACTAAATATGTCCTTGTTTCATTTTAAAGCACCTTAAGATATATTGTGAGACTTTTACATGTATTCAAGACATTCATTTTACATTTTAAACATTAATGAGACATTTTAAAATTACACATTTTAAAATCATTGGAAAGAAAAAAACTATAGAAACATATCTAGTTTGGACCCATGCAACTTATCAGGCATGCAGATCAAGGAGATGAAACTGTAAGGTGAGCAGGGCTTTCTTCGTTCTTGGATTGGCTGACTATTTCTGAAGCTGTCCTCTTCAATGCTAACATGAGTAGAGTAACAATGCTAAAGGTTGTGAACCTTTCTGCAGGGTCTTTCAACTAACATTTAATGTTTTGGTAAGTGTGCAGCAATAATTTATAAGACACTCCAATGGGAAGGAAAGTTCTATCCAATGGTTACAGGTGAAGAAGAAGAAGAAGCAGAAGAAGAAGCAGAAGAAGAAGCAGAAGAAGAAGCAGAAGCAGAAGCAGAAGAAGAAGAAGAAGAAGAAGAAGAAGAAGAAGAAGAAGAAGAAGAAGAAGAAGAAGAAGAAGAAGAAGAAGAAGAAGAAGAAGAAGAAGAGGAAGAAGAAAGAAGAAGAAGAGGAAGAAGAAGGGTGTTTACCGTTTGGTGGGGCACAGACAGGTTTGTCAAAGGGGACAGACTTTCAAGTTTAGGTTCAGTAAGTTCTGGAAAGCCATTGTTCATTTTACAAGTTGATTAAAAATACTACTTTCCTTTATATTAAGCCTTGATTTAAAGGGGATTTAATAGTTCTACTACATATGCAAACCCATTCCTAGGTATTTAGAATAAACATATCAACCTATAAATCTTGATTGTATATTGATTTTTTAAATGTATACAAATTCATCAGAAATCAATACTGAAATATAAACTAGTATAACCTGTGCAATTACCCTTGTGTAAAATATACACCAAGAAAGAAGGAAGGTCAGCACCAAAGAGTGAAAGGAACTTTTGTCTCCAAGAGTTCAATATTCCATAGTGGTAATTTTACTGGAAAGGAAAATAAATTTGAAGTACCTTTCTCATAACCAGCTAACGTTATGGAAAGTGATGAGAGAGATTCATATTTTTATCATCTTCTTTCCTCAATACTTAGTGCTGTTAGAAGAGACTCAAGAGGTATTAGTTGAACTAAAATAAATATTTACATAGAGATTTATAAGGCATATCCTGAAATTGCTAGCATGGTGAGTCGATTTACTCCAGAAACCTCAGTGCTAAAACTGAGGCATACCAGTATCCTGAAAATAAGCCTGGGGCCAATACACATTTTCTAGTGTTGGTTAGCAATTGCATGAGGGAATCTTCTTGTTGTCATTTATTTTGTGTACTTCCAGCTTAGAACCTATTTTTTCTTTGTGTGAGAAAGAAAATATTTCCTTGGAGGAAATATGAAAATATCCTGAATATGGTAACAGGAAGGGAAACTTTCAGAGCATGATGTATTGTACATTGTTAAATTTTGGAAGTTTTCTGAGTTCATCATCTCAGAAATTCACCAAGTTATTTCTGTACAATTGCACAGTCACCAGGCAGTTTCCCTAGGAGTATAGACCACAGTGAAACTGTATGACTGAATTTCATATTGCATTTGAGTCTTCTGAAGAGTTGGAGACATGAGCCTATAATCACTTCAAATCACAGCTATTTCCACAAAAGAATGAAGTTAAGCAAGAGCAGGATATCTGAAAAGTATAACATTCACCAAGAACCACACTCTCTTAGATGAGAAGAAAATTATTTTGTTCTTATTCTCATTGGTTTTTAATCCTGATTGGCTTTTCCTCTTGCTGGTAAGACCATCCCATACCATTACTTCAGATAAGAATTATGTAAGTACTACTGGACGAGAGAGATGGCCTCGCAGTTAAGAGTGTGTGTGTAATCATGAAGACCAGTGTTCATATTCCAGCACTAATTTCACAATCTGATCATCTGGCATATACTTGGAAACTCTAACATCCTGCAAGTTCTTCTAACTCTAGTTTTGAGGATCCAAAGCCCACTCTAGCCTCTTCATGTGTACTAATGTACACATAAATAACTAATCTAAATATTTTTAAAGACATACATATACTAACTACATCTTTTTTCCTTAATTATTATTAATTACACTTTATTCACTTTGTATCCCAGCTGTAGCCCACCCATCCCTCCCAATCCCACTCTTCCTCCCTCTTCTTCTCCTATGCCCCTCCCCCAGTCCAATGATAAGGTAGGTTCTCCTCCTCTTCAACCTGACCCTAGTCTATCAGGTCTCATCAGGACTAGGTTCTTTGTTTTCCTCTGTGGACTGGTAAGGCTGCCCCCCCCTCAGATGGAGGTAATCAAAGAGCCAGCCCATGAGTTCATGTCAGAGACAGTCCCTGTTCCTATTATTGGCAAACCCACTTGGACACTGAGCTGCCATGGGCTACACTTGTGCAGAGGTTCTAGGTTATCTTCATACATGGTCCTTGGTTGGAATATCAGTCTCAGAAAAGACCCCTGTGCCCAGATATTTTGGTTCTGTTGCTCTTCTGTGGAGCCCCTGTTCCCACCAGGTCTTTCTATCTCCCCATTCTTTCATAAGATTACCTGCACTCTGCCCAAATCTTGGTTATGAGTCTCAACATCTGCTTTGATACCCTGCTGGGTAGAGACTTTCAGAGGCCCTCTGTGATAGGCTCCTGTCCTGTTCCCTGTTTTCTCCCCCTTATGATGTCCTCTTTATGTTGTACCCCTCTTCCATCTAGTCCATCTTTCTAAAGTTACCATGTCTCATCACAAAAGCCCTGTCTATGTGTCTCAAACCAGTATTTTTCATGTATTTTTGTACCAATAAAAACACATAGATTAGATCATTAATACTAACAGTCTTGCTTTTATTCCCTAACATACGTAGTTGGACTCTTATTCTGGAGAACTGCTGTCAATCATGAGTTCAGGTTCAACAACTAGATCCTGAGTCTTGACACATTTTTTTAGTTTTTTTTTTGTGAGTTCAAAAACTTGCCTTATTTTTACCTTTTTAAGTGTTCCCTACTATTCATTGCTAGATCATAAGAAAAATATCTGAGGCATGTCATCTGCTGTAGAAAACAACCTTCACTTTGCAAGCTCAGTCTCCCCCTGAGTTTCCTATTGCTACCCATTGGGTTCTCCTAATGCCTGGTTGTGCCATTTGACTTTTCCTTAGAATAATTTCACAGGTATGCCACCTCTATGTTACATTTCTTATAAGACTTTCTTCTAGTTATAAGCAAGATCTGTTCCCCAGAATCCTCTGTACATCACCTCTAATTATAAAATCTGGAAACTTAAACATATTTAATATCACTCAAAATGACCCACCTTTCTAACCTTTCAAATGTATGTTGTAGCATTCATTTGAATGTAATATTTAAGTTTGGGTGCTTATATATCAATTTATTTCATGAGCCAAAATAAAGATTAATTTTTAAAGCTTTTAAGAATAAATCATTTATTTTTAGATTCTCTTTTACTCTAAAATATAGACTTGACACTTGAAATCTTTTAATAATGTTAACCTGATCTGTATAATGTATTTAATTTCTCAGTCAATTTTCTAACTTAATTCACATAATCTCCATAAATGCTTCTTAAAATTTTTGTTAAAGCAACTGTAATCAAAACTCTCCAAACTTGCACACTACGCAGTGGGAAGAGCTAGTTTTAAATTTTTAAATGAGTCACAGTGTTTTACCTTTATGGTAAGTGCATTTTTAAGTAAAAATCAAATTCACATGCGCAAAATAGTTATGCACACAAGATTTAAAGATTAGGAAAATGATTTTACTCTTCATCACTTGATCAGAAGAACAAGAGGATAGTGAGTCTGGGTTTGTGTCACGTTCTTCTAAGAGTCAGGAGTCATCTGTGAATCCTCTGCACTTAGTGTCAAAGACTATGTGAGCATTTTCCCTACTCACTGAAGGCCCTTTTCTTACAACAAGTTGATAATAAAACCTTCTGAATGTGGTGGAGACTCAACTGAGAAGCTGTGGCATACACCTCCCTTCAAGGAGCTGAGTAAGTCTGTCCTTTGTATGTCCAATACAGTTGTTTTTTGTACCTACAGTGAAATCACAGTGGTGACAATTTGCCTATGTAGCCATGCCATTGCCAGGTCATTGTGACTAGTGTTAGACATAAAATGTCAGAAAGAGAGAGAACGTTAGTTAGAGAGACGTGTTTTGTAATATCGCTGTGACAATAGAACCATCTGCGAAGTATGCATTATATATCATGACTTCTGAAAACTAAAGTTAGAGCCATTCAGACTTGCAGAGTGAAAATTAAATGTGTTCAGAGGATCTGAAGAAAAATGTCCTAGTCAGGCTGCTGTAACAGAATACCAAAGACCAAACAGTTTAAGCAGCAAACATTTACTTATCACAGATCTGGTGGTTGAGAAGAACAGGGTTAATGAATTGAGGAACCAAGTCCAGTGACTAATAAAGGGCCTATTCCTGGTTTTCAAATGGCTGTCTTTTCTCACATCCTTATAGGTGCAGAGAGTGTAAAAAGCCCAGAGAATCTCTCTATGTGTCTCTCTGTCTCCCTTAGTGTGTCTCTCTGTCTCTGTCTCTCTGTCTCTGTCTCTGTCTCTGTCTCTGTCTCTGTCTCTCTCTCTCTCTGTGTGTGTGTGTGTGTGTGTGTTAATCAAGCCAAGACATCACAGAGGATAGACAAGCTCTTTCTAAAGGCCCACCTCTCAATGATATCATACTGAGAGTTTTTTTTTTCAACATGTGAAATTGGATGGCACACATTTGGCCTATAGAAAATAGTACATCAAAGGAATATGCAATTTCTTGAGTATTTTGTGACATATTTTGAGTAATTTTTAGATACCAAATCCTGTATTGTAGTTACTTAAGACATATTCAACAAAAGTCAAAATAGTTACATCTCCATCAGTTTTTATGAGGAACATGTGTGTATTATACATACATATACACAGAAACATAACAATAGTTATCTATGATGGAATACAATCAATAAGCATAGACACATACTTGTATATGTTAAAGCGGGAATACAGAGTAACTATCATAATTAAACAGATGCAATCAAGGACATTTCTGGAGAAATATATGTCAAACTGAATCTGAAAATATCACTAGGGGTCAGAGAAGAGGGACTTGCAGTTGGGACGAATTGAATTATGAAAGATATACACAGTTTAAAAGTGAGAAATGACAAAGCAGTTAGCTTGATTCCTGTAAAAGTCTATACTGGCAGAGAGAGAGAGAGAGAGAGAGAGAGAGAGAGAGAGAGAGAGAGAGAGAGAGAAGTAATATTGGCATAAAATGATGGAATTTTAAAATGTAAGAATGAATGATGTTTATCTGAACTAAAAATCCTACCATGCCCAAATCAATCTTCTTATAGCAGTGTTTGGATCACATTGATCTCTGTTCAAAGCATTCATTCACTCATTAAGCAAAAGGGTGTTATCATCCCAGCGAGCTCCACAAGCAGACATGGGCTGTGTCCTATAACCTCAGGTGACTTTCCCATGACTCACCTTCCAACCACCTCCTTCCAACTTTTCTGCTTGTTATTTACTATAGCTGAAATGCCCTCTTTTAATAAACGATGTCTTACATACTTCATTTTTTTTCTTCTTTTCTTGGGTTATTTTAACCATCGCTCAATTTTTAATGTATCATTGAGATGTGATTCATACCATATAAAAAATACCCCTCACAATCTATAATCTGGCAGTAGCATTGCAACATTGTCCTGAACATTCTTATCACTCCCAAGGAAGCTCCAGAACAATATCAATTTATCCTTACTCCTGTGCCTTCTGCCTTTGACATCCATAAATGCAGTAGTAGTAACACATTCACATACATAAAGATGGACTATCCCACCAAGGCGATGTAAATGCTTTGCCTTGGGCAGAACATTTAGGAATGTACAACTCTGTTTGCTTGTCTTGATAAGATATGGCCAGATGTATAATTATATATGATGGTGATATATAGAATGTTTCACGTTTGTTGTTTCTTCTTATTGTAGAAGAATGAAAGGCCATCTATTGCTTAAGGAATGTTTCCACTTGAGGACAAGGTGTCAGTCTTGCTGCTGTTGCTTATAGCCTAGTCAAAGAATGAAAATTCATGCTGTATGACTTATATCACTGCAGGCACGGTCAGTGCTCTCACGAACTCACCGATCAATGACAGAGGTGGCTAGGCAAAACAAATAAATGATATTTACAGAATGAATCATTCTCTTCAATTGATCGTTAAAGCCTTCTATATAGTTTCGTGTTTCTGGTGCAGGCAAAGTCTCTCCAGACACTTCTGTGTAGAGAGTTCTTATTTGTAAATTTCCAGTCTTGTTTTCAGGATTTCTGATGATCTTGTCAGATCATGTATTATTACACATCTGACCATGTTGTCTCAAGCAAAGTAAACAAAGTTATGCTTTGCCAAATGCGCTACTCAATGGTTGGTGCCCATTTCCATTGCCACTGCTCATCTGGAGTGGTCTAGCCAGGAAGGAGAGTGTTGCAGGCCCTCATTCTCTGAGAACACCTGTATGTCAGTTTGCACTATCTGTTAGTCAGTCTGAGATATCTCTTCGCATCTACAGCCAGCAGCTGGGAGAAAAAAGCTAACAAAGCGATGTGGAGCTTATTTTCCTCCTACACTTTGCCTGCACACAATCCCACGAATCCCACTTCCATTTTGTGATGTAGTGTTAATGTAATATAGGTTCAGATAGTGACCAGTTCATAGGCACACACAGACTCTCCTACAGGGGTCCCCCAGGATTTGAACAGCATCCCTACTTACCCTGACTCAGTAGTCCTGGATTTGCTGGCTCCAGCAGCTCTACCACCAGAGAGGCTTCTACAACGAGTCAGGCCTCAGTTTTCATGGACCTCACTCAAAACAGAATTACACACCAAAATGTCAAATACATTCCTAGAAATCCCTACATATCATATGAAGCACTGTGCCAGTTTTCTGGTTTAGAAGGTAAAGGGACTTAAAAAACAATGTATCCTTTACCTTAAAAATGATTGACCCCACACAACAGGAACCCTAGAAATGCCAGTGAGAAGGTGTCTGAATTTTAAATTTATTTCTCTATTGCCTTAGACACAAGTGTCTCAGGCATAAGTTCAGGACAGTAGTTACCTCGTGCTCACTATGTCTAATGAGAATAATGCCATAAGTCTAATAAATCAGTGTGATCTGTTGTAGACAGGAGAGATAGTCAGAGTTCCTGCAAAGTAATTGATGACATTGGTCTAGAGAGCTGATATCCCACTGTGGCAGAAGAGTGGAGGTAAATTTGCTGGCTTCGCCACCTGAGAGCAAATCACTTCTGGTAGGGTTCACAAGCAAGGAGCTGAAGAACACAAAGCTTATTTGCCAGACTCATAATTCCCTGCCAGCTACAATAGTATGCATTAAATTGCTCAAAAGATGAAGCCATGTCTTGTACTGAGAACAGTGGTCTAGAGTCACTACCCCTGTAAGTTTCTGAAAACTCACTGTCATTCTCCAAGATCAGTCTTTGTTCTGAATAAGCCAAATAGGGGAGTTGAATATGAATATGGAAAAATTTGTGTTTACATCCTTCAAATTCTTAGCGGTGGCACGAGTCACTGCAAGCCCTACAGGAAGGGGGCATTGGTGTTGGTTTATTGTTTCCTGGGGGTTGGCAGTTCCAATAGTTTCCATTTCTATAATGGTCCTTCCTCCACTGGTCAGATAAACATTGTGGGAATTCTGCCAAATTCTCTCTGTTACTCCATATACTCATGAGCAGAGAGAGTAACCTGAGATGGAATAGGTCACCCAATAGGACCTCTTGAGATAGACTTGGGATAAAGATCGTTTCAACTTTATAGTTTTGTTTTTTTTTTTTACCTGGGAGAGCTCATGGCATTGTGGGGCTCCTAAAATTACTTTCAAATCCAAATCAATGTGTAGTAGTCCTTGAAAGGTGTAATTACTTCTGGGTACCTAAAAAACAGTTACTTTGGAAAAAAAAATCAAGCAGCCCCCTTGAGATGTTTTAGAGCAAGAAATCAACAATAAAAAATCTTTTGTTATTTACTCAAGGTCCTTCTTGCACTGACCTTTTCTTCACAGAACCATGTGCTTGAACATTTAGTTTTCAGAGGCTCTAGAAGGGAAGGCATGGCAGACAGAGGTCAGTCACTGAGTATGGGGCATCCGAGGTTTATGACCTGCCCTGCTTCTGACCTGGGCTCTTTGCTTCCTGACTTCCACTTCAATGTGATTTATTCTGCAGTTATCCTTGGATTTCCTTCTACACAATTTGAAAAAGTTTGTTCTTTCTCTTTTGGCCTTTAGCACACTTTCTAATTAATCATACATTATCTCTCACTACTAGTGGCAACTGAGACTTGAGCCTTGGGGAACAGGGGGGATGGAGTTAGAACCTAAAAGAAGTGGTTTAGGTTATAGCATTTGGGTAGAGACTTAATCTCCTCTTGCACTGCAGATGGAAAGATCTGAAATCGCTGTTGGTGTGGAGACATATTCCCCTGAGAAGAAACATGAAGACTGAGGGATTGCTAACTCCAGCTTCTAGAGGGCTTCTCCCACACCTACATGCCAACTTCAGCATCTCATCCTCCTCCTGTCAGTTTCCTCCATAAGAGCAGACACTTTACGATACTGGAGGTTTGGCTTTGTCGTTTGTCTAACTGTGTTGTGAAAGTTTAGACTGCATTTTCTTCACTCCCAGCCCCTTAAATACAGGGCATGCGGCTCTGCTTTGAGACACAGCCGAGGCATCCATGTTACACACATGGGGATTTGTATTTCTAAACTCGCTTCTATCGTTTTCTCAGAAGTTTTTCTAGTCTTCTATGTTTGGAGCAACACTAGTGGTGTGTGTGTGTGTGTGTGTGTGTCTGTCTGTGTGTGTGTGTGTGTGTGTGTGTGTTCAGAGTTCTAATAAGTACTTGACTCATCATGGAGGTTGAGAGAGCCCACAGTCTGTCAATTCAAAGAATTAATAGATCTTAAGAAATAAAG
Source organism: Meriones unguiculatus (assembly GCF_030254825.1). Classification (NCBI taxonomy): domain Eukaryota; kingdom Metazoa; phylum Chordata; class Mammalia; order Rodentia; family Muridae; genus Meriones; species Meriones unguiculatus. The sequence goes on along the minus strand of NC_083359.1, from coordinate 89,585,574 downwards.
TACTAATTTCAAAATTGGTTCAAAGTCCTGAGAACAAGATTACTGATGGTAAAAGTAACATCTACAGGGGAGGGGAAGAATGATTAGTCAACCTGTTTATTACGTGGTGAGACAGATAACCTAACCTTCCTCTGACTTTCTGTTCTTCTCAGATGCCTAATGGTAGATGCTGCACACCTTCAGTGGGAAGGAACTCTGCTTCATTCCACTCAAATTCAAACACCAATCGCCTTCGGGAAACACCTCTGCAGACACACTTAGAAATAATGTTTACCAGACAGAAATATGTGCCTGGCTCAGTCGAGTCCACACACAAGATTGAACAACCCATGTGGTAACCATTTTAAAGCTTTGACAAACTGCCAAAGTATTCCCCAATAGTTAAATCATGTATTGCCAGTAATAATCTATGACAGTATCAATTTTTACCTATCCTTAAGAGCATTAGTAAGTTTGCAGTTTTGGTTTATTAATAAAAACCATCTGAGGGTATATGAGGTGATGCTTCATATTGTGGTGTGGTTTGCATTTCTCCGATGTAGTAAGACTCAGGTTCTTATGTACATGAGACATCCGTGTATCTGCTTCACACAGTATTAGTCATTTTGTGTAACACTGTAAAAGTATCTGCTCAAATCTTTCGTACATCTTAAATCAGATTGTTTGATATTATTATTGAGTTCTGTGAATTCTCTATATATTTCATATATCTGTCAGGAACTTATCGCTATGCAATTTGAAAATAAATCTTCCTGTTCTTAGGGTTGCTTTTTTTTTTTTCTTCTTTATCAAGAGTGCCACTATGGAGCACAAAAGCTGCAATTTTGATGCAATCTAATGTATCCAGGTTTCCTTTTGACATTTTTCCCCTTTGCTCTAAGAAATAATGGCCTAATTAAAGCCATAAAGATATCCTCTGGTTGATGAGATCTCTCAGCGGGTAAAGGTACTTGCTGCCAAGCTTGACAGCCTGACTTCAATCTCCAGAACATACTTGTTGTTAAGGAGATAACTGACTCCTTCGTATTATCCTCTAATTTTCACCAATGTGCCATGGTGTTCAGAGACACACCCACACCCACACACACACGCCCCAGCCACACACAAATATGATTACATAGTTTTCTTCTAAGAGTTTTATTTACTTAACATGACATTTAAGGCTATAATGTAGTATTTATTAAGTTACCTTTAGTTCCTGGTGTGAGTGAAAGTGTTTGCAACAGACATCTTAAATTATCAAACTCTACCTGCGATGTACTTTCATTATAGTGAAAGAATGAAAGGTTTCCGTGTACGGCCCTCACCCTTCTTACATTCTGTTGGCTGTTATTTTCAGCTTATTGCTATTATACTTTATTGTATCTATATGTGTTACAACTCAATGGTATGTAGAAATAACTGTGATGTTATGCTGTCTCAGGTCTTGTCTGCTGACAAGGTATGACAACAGTTGTTGGGTTCATTTACTAATCTTGTTTACCATGTATGATGATCCTTATTTATTCCTTTATCCTTATTAAATTAAGTTAGGTTTATTTTTTCACTTTGATACGAATCTATTCCCAGTCTAAAACTGTTTGTTCTTAGGACAAGGGTTGGCCTAGCTGTGCCATACATTAGATCTCTTTCTAGTTTCTTGACAAAATACTGCAGTAATTTCCAGGGCGGCTTCAGCAATGTACGTTCCCACCAACGGCATGAGAGTACCCTGTTCCCCACATCCTTAACCATATATAATTTTTTTAATTGATCAGCCGCTGATCAATTGACTGGGATAAGATGGAATTCAGAAGCAGTTTTAATTTATATTGAACAGTAGGCTAAAAGCAGGTAGTCCTTACCAAGATATGATTTAAGTCAGGCCAATGCCTGGGCTTTCAGATATGAAACAATAAGAGAAATCTGAATGGGTATGAGAAAGAAAAGAAACAGGAAGGGGGCATGGCAGTAGAGGACACTGTTGGCTTGGCCAATCGGCACTTCTGACATGAAGAGCTGAGCTCCCACCCCAAGCTTTTGGCATCTATTGAGGGAGCCATTGGCATTTATCAGATTCTCGGTAAGCAATAAAGAGTTGTTTAAATCAAACACTGCTGTTCTTAAAAATTTAGCAGTAAAATGACTCCTGCTGTACTCAGAGATCAGTCTCTTACTGCCATCATCAGAGAAGCTTCCTCCTGAAGCCAGTGAGGAAAGTTCCCAAAGCCAGGCGTAATGCAGAGAATAACGAACCTTGGAACACTCAGCCCTAAAGAAGATGTCATCATTAAACCCCTCTCACCAGAGCTCAGGAAATCTGGCAGAAGGGAAGACAGAAAGAGTATCATTTGAAGGGGAGGAAGACCTTCCCTATCAGTGGACTTAGAGAGGGGTATGGGAGGAGATGAGGGAGGAAGAGTGGGATTGGGAGGGAATGAGGGAGGGGCTACAGCTGGGATACAAAGTGAATAAACAGTAATTAATATAAAAAAATAAGAATTTAATTAAAAAAGAGTGTCCTTTGAGTATGTATTGTGGCTTCCAGATTATCATTTTTATGGGATGCCTCTGTGTGTCAGTCGGTCTCCGCATCTTTATCTGTTTCTTGTGCCTTTTCTCGAGCTCTCTTCCCTCTGTTTGTTTTGTTATGTTCCAGTGTATTGGTTTTATCTTTTAGAAGCCTGTTTGTTTTTCTTTTTAGCATGGTAGGTGGTGGAGCTGCATGGGAGGGAGGGAGAGAAGGAGGAACTGGGAGGAGCAGAGGGAAGGGAAACCGGAGAAGGATGTATTACGTGAGTAATAAAGCTATTTTCTTTTTTTTTTTTAATTTTTTTTTTATTTCTTTATTTTACATGAGTGCTCTATTTTGCATATACATCTGCATGACAGAAGAGGGCACCGAATCTCATTATAGATGGTTGTAAGCCACCATGTGGTTGCTGGGAATTGAACTCAGGACCTCCGGAAGAGCAGACAGTGCTCTTAACCTCTGAGCCATCTCTCCTGGGAAAAAAAAAGAAAGAGTGTGTCTCTGGTAGATCAGCCATCCTCCAGTATGGTATTTCACCCAGCAGTATATGTTCTGCATAAACTCAACTTGGTGAATTATTAAAAAAAGCAAAGTGCATAAGATTCAGATGGCTAAGGGAAATAGAGCTGCATATGAAAAGAGCCTGGTGGAGGAATTTGTAGTAATATGTTCAAAATATACAATATTAAAATTTCAAAAATTAATAAAAATATTATATTTTCAACTCCTTATCACATAACTTTTTGTAATTGTCATCTTAAAATGAGGACTTGTCATATGTAACCTTTATTATGTTGAGGTAAAGTTCTTCAGTACTTATAAGACCTTTTTTTAAAAAAAACCATAAATGGATAATAACTGTTATCATATGCTTTTCATATATCCATTGAGATTATCATGTTATTTTTATCCTCCATTCAGTAAGGTGATGTCACAAAGTGATTAATTAGATTATATTAAACCATCTTTGACTAATTATGGAATGTGATCTTTGTAATATGATATTGCATTTAACTTGCTAGCTTTGCTTAGAATTTCTACACTCATATTAATTAAGGACATCGAGTGGTAATTTTCATTTCTTTCTGTGTCTTTATATGCTTTTGGTATAAAGATAAGGCTGGCCTTTTAAGAGGAACTCGGAAAGGTTCCTTTTTCTCATTCCTGTGTCAGATTTTAAGATTATCATTAATTATTCTTAAATGCTTGGTAGAATTCATCCTCTAGGCCATGTGGTCTAGGGCTTTTCTCTGAGAGGAGAGTTTTCATGGCTCAGTCTTCTGACTTATTGTTAATCATTTAATCTTCATAGTTTGTATGTGTGTCTAAGGATGTATCCAATTCTTCTAGATATGTTTTGTAATGATTCATTTTAGTGAAGTCGCAGTTATGCCTGGGACCCCTTACATTTACGTGGTTTCAGATGTTCAAATGAAATGTTCTTTAATTTCTGCTTCTATTTGCTTGAACCATGTCTTCTTTTTTTCTTATGATTTTGTCTAAAATTGTCAATATTTCTTTAAATCTTTATAAATAACACCTCATTTGTTGAGATCTTTCTTATTTCTCTATTCTGTTTCATTTATTTCACCTTTATCCTGTCAAATGTGTGCCTAGATGTCTCATTTTCTTAGTTTCTTGAGATGTATCATTAGAGCCTGAGAGGGCGTTCCTTTTACCTTCTGCTGTCTGTGTGTGTCTGTGTCTGTCTCTGCATGTTCAAGTACATGTGAGGGTGTACATTCCCATGTATGCACATGGATGAGGAGGCCCAAAGGCAACCTTGGGTGACATTCCTTTGTCACCATTCACTTTGTTTTTTTTTTTTAATTCTTTACTAATTACACTTTATTCACTTTGTATCCCCCCCTGTGGTTCTCTCTCTCCTCTTGTCCCAATCCCTCCATTCCTCCACCCTCTGCATGCATGCCCCTCCCCAAGTCCACTGATAGGGGAGGTCTTCTTTTCCTTCCTTCTGATCCTAGTCAATTAGGTCTCATCAGGAGTTGCTGCAGTGTCTTTTTCTGTGGCCTGGTAATGCTGCTTCCCCCTCAGGGGGAGGTAATTAAAGAGCAGGCCAATCAGTTCATGTCAGAGACAGTCCTTGTTTCTATGACAATGGAACCCACTTGGATACTGAACTGCCTTGGGCTACATCTGTGCAGGGGTCTTAGGTTATCTCCATGCATAGTCCTTGTTTGGAGTATCAGTCTCAGGAATGACCTCTGAGGACATTTGCTCAACCATGTTTGTAGCAGCCTTATTTGTAATAGCCAGAAGCTGGAAACAGCCCAGATGCCCCTCAGTGGAGGAATGGATGCACAAATTGTGGTATATCTACACAATGGAATATTACTCAGCAATAAAAAAAAACAAAGAAATCATGAAATTTGCAGATAAATGGTGGGATCTGGAAAAGTTCATCCTGAGTGAGCTATTCCAGAAGCAGAAATATGCACACGGTATATACTCACTCATATAGACATATAATATAGGATAAGCCTACTAAAATCTGTACACCTAAAGAAACTAAGCAAGAGGGAGGACTCTTGCTAAAATGATCAGTTCCTATCCAGAAAGGCAAAGAGGCTGCATATCAGAAGAAGGAGAAAACAGGGAACAAGTCAGGAGCCTGACACAGAGGACCTCTGAAAGGCTCTGCCCTGCAGACTATCAATGCAGATGCTGAGTGAGACTAATGGGCAACCTTTGGGCAGAGTGCAGGGAATCTTATGAAAGAAGTGGGAAACAGTAAGATCTGGAGAGGACAGGAGCTCCACAAGGAGAGCAACAGAACCAAAAAATCTGAGCTATGTTTTTTATGACCTGCAAATGCAGTGTTTTCCCTTTTTCAATTCTTCTGATATTCTAGTTTTTAGGGATGTTATTTATCTCCCATCCTTGTGGATCTTTCAAAATTCTTGTTACTGATTTCTAGTCTCAAAGTATTGTCGTTGGAATTATTTTCTATGATTTTAATCTTTATAAATTAAAAGGATTAGTTTTGTAGCATAACATGGGAGTGGTCCCGGATAACATCACATATATGTTCAGAGAAATGTGTTTTCTATTAGTGCTGGTGGTGTGTTCTACGTACGCCTGTCAGGTCCATTTAGTCTATAGTGCAATACAAGTTCTTGGTTTCTCTATAGATTTTCTGACTAGATAATTGATCAATTACTTTATCTTCTATAATTGCCTACATACTTATTTTAATGATAGAGTTTGTCAGGGGATGGATTGAAAGTACTGTCTGATATCACTGACACTCAACCTGAAGAACCCCCTTCTTTTAAGACAGATCTATAAAGAACAAATTCTCTCAGTTTTTATGTATCTTGGAATTTCTTTATTCTGCCTTCATTCTTTGACAGGTGACTTTTTTCTGGAAAAAGTTTTGGTTGACAATTTTCACTTCTGCTCTTCTGAATCTGTCATCCCACTGCCTCCAGCTTCCATTGTTTCTGAGGAGACATCTGCCCTTAAAATAATCTCACTTGGGCTCTCTTGTCCTTGTCATCTTTATCTTGCTGCATTCTAGAATTTTTTCTTTGTCTTTTGTTATCATTGTTTTTATTGTAATTTGTCTAGCTATAGATTCTGATGCATTTATCCTATTTGGAGTTTTTTTGTTTTTTTTTAAGTTTTGCGTGTACAGATGAGTGTTTTTCATCAACTTCAGCAAATTTTCACTTAGTGTTTCTTTGAGCTGACTCCTTGTTCTCTTTATTTCTCCTTCCTTCTTTCTAAATACTCATACGGAAGCCCAGTGGCAGCTATTACGCTTTTCAATTCCAGATTTGCTAACTGGTTCTTCTTTACAAAGCATCTTGATTGATTCTTTATCTAAGTAAAGATTGCCAAGAATGCCGTATTTATCTACACGTGGTGCACGGCAGTTCTCCCAATATATTTATAAATGCTGGTCACACTCTCTGGGTTTGGTTTCTTCTGCTAAGCCTTGTTTAAAATCCTGCATTTCAGATAACTTATTATACTATGTGAAGACCCCGATTCCCTTCCCTTACCCCGTAGTTGACGATATTATTTTACTTGGTCATTTATTCATTTATTTAATGGACTGGTTGAATTGGCTCTGAAACATGTCTCAGACACAGTGCATAGTCTCTCGTGTCTCTATTCACAGTAGAACCTGGGTCAGCATAAGTAAAATATTTGTTGTTACAAGTTTGTGCTTAATCTTCCTTAGTAAGATCTTGTTTTCTTTTGTTGTTTTGCTATTCTGTGCATCTATGGCCTTGTGACATCCCTTTCACTTTAGGGAGACTACCTTCTCCCCCTTTGATTAGCCAGGAATTATAAGCTTGTATTTTCCTACAGATAACAGTTCAGATGGAACACGGCACTCAGCAGGTGCAAGCTTTTAAGGTTATGAAAAGTATGTGTGATTTTATTTTTCATTTGGCTTGCTAGGACTGTCCCCTTGATCTGACATTGTTCAACCAGAGGATACATTTAATTTCCTAGGGATACTAGGGCTTCTGCTGTCTGCTGATTGTTCTCTCTCTCCTCTCTCTCTCTCTCTCTCTCTCTCTCTCTATATATATATATATATATATATATATATATATATATATATATGTGTGTGTGTGTGTGTGTGTGTGTGTGTGTGTGTGTGTATCTTGGGAAATATTTTCAAATGTTCCTTTTGTCCCTCTCAAATTGCTCTTTTTCAAGAACACACCTTGCTCTCTTAGTACATTCCTTTCCCATCCTCCAATTTATTGTGGATTCCTGCAAAGTCTATCTTGGCTCTTCCTTTGACTCCTCTGGTTAACTTTTGATTATTCTGAAGTTTTGATTACTGTTAATTTTACCAAAAGCTCTGGGAACACACATGTTTTGCACCAATCTCTCCATTGTTTCCAAGAATGCTTTTTCTAACCTGTGAATTTTTCTATAATTTGTTCCAAAGATAATTCTTTTAAAACTGCTTATCTCTCAGGTATGCTCTCTGTTTAGGCAAAGCTATAAGGGGGCAAGAATGCATACTTTTCTTTCTTTGCTGTGCTTGTCTGGAGCAGTGGGTTTTTTGTTTGTTTGTTTGTTTGTTTGTTTTCTTTTAACTCAAGGCTGAGGTGAATAAGAAATAGTAATAATCTACCCTTCCCAAGTCCCTCTGTAACCCCACACTTATGCCTGAGAAAATAAAGTGATCCATTTTTTTGCCGTTTCCAATAGAAACAGTTCTCTTCGTAGTTTCTGTAGGAAATATCACAGACGCCATGGGCTCCGTTTGCTAGACTTGCATTTTTTAAATGGATCCTCACCTTTTATTTACCACCTTTAGTAAAATTTGGAGGGACTTGAATATTGTGTGTGTGGGGGGATATTTAAAACAGTTCTCTGCATTTGTTTCATTATTAGTTGTTGAGGAAAGAATCTAATTCTTGAAGACAGCTGAGTATTTTCTTTCAAGGTAATCTATCATTCCACTCCGATGACTTCTAAACCGCTCCTCTCTCCACAGCCCTCTCTGCGATGCAGGTCAATGCAGGGTTACTTCTTAGGAGTCTTTCTGAAATTTCTTCGGGGGCATCTATTTTCCTGACAAACATCACACAGTGATTAAGCGTTTTATCTTGTCATTATAAACCATTTCTGAACCTTTCTCTCCCTGTGATTCATTTTAATTCCATTACTGTATCCTAAAATATCATTTTGATGTAGAAACCAATTCAAAAATGCTATTTGTCATGGCTATACTGCACTATCGTAGATATTTGGATAGCAAAGTTGAATAAGATATTCTCACTACACTTGACAAATGTGTAATCAAGTATAGATAGTAGATATTTGCTAAATATTATTTTAATGCATTCACTACCATATGAAAGCATGGAAATAATAAATGTGAGGATTTATTTGTGCACAGGGCTTTTGTTTAAAACAATAACTACAATCATACCCTAAGCCTCATTACTCCCTTTTAGCTACCTTTCATCTTCCCCCTAAAGACACACACTTACTTTTCTTCAGAATAATTCACACTTGCTAAACTGCATCTCTCACCTTTAAGGCTATCTTTCAAACTAAGGCAATGTGACATGTAGCTTCATTGTTGCACAGATAAGTACTTTGCCACAGTCATCTCTACCCTCACATTACTCTACACTGAGATACTCTTCTGTTCTTACCCTAATTTTGTAGCCTTTGACAGAGCAAACACTACCTTCTTCTTGAAATGCATCTCCACTTGGATTCTGTCACACTCCTTGTGATGCTCCCTTTTGCCCTTCTTCACCATTCTAATCCCCTCATTGTTCTTGCTTCTCTGATTTTCTTAAAGGTTTGATCACCTTTAAGTGATCACCTAAAATTCTCATCAGTTGTTGCCACCATTTCCACCTTCTATACACTAACCAAAAATCTCATTTCTTACATATCTTTCTATTTTGATTTCTAGTTCTATTTTAATGATTTTTCTTAACCATCTGGTAAACTTCAGTACTTTAGATACAGAGGAGTCACTGTAAAACCACACATTCCACCAAACTCACACTCCAGTTCTTTTTGCAAATGTTCAAGATAATTTGAAGCTCCTGTAATTAAATTATATACTCCTTAGCGAAAATCATTTACTGAGTTTAGCATCTGCCACATCATATTCTCTGCTCCTAATCCAAACTTGAGATTTGAGAGCTTCAATAACCACTTAATTAAAACAGTTCATCCAATCTTCTGGCTTCTCACATTCTTGAATGAATTTTCCACCATTTTCATTTACTCAGTTTCACGTTGTGACCCATTGCACGACGTTTGAGATATCAATTTCAATTCTCTTTCTCTCTTCCTTCCTCCCCTATCTTCTACTTACAGCTCACTCTAATAACTCCAGTGAAGTGGTTTCTCTCTCATCTGAAGATCTCTATCCACATGTGTGTCTTCACTCATTCATCATCATCCTTCATGCTTATCCTATGACAAAACACCATAATCAAACACCTGGAAGCATCATTGATCCCTGCATTCTCCTTTAACCTGTTTACACCAGCTTAACAACAATAAAATGCGAATAAATCCAACCAAAATTGATTATTTTTCTTACTTGTATTTATGCAAAAGAATATTGCTCCTCTCTTCTTTCCCTAAATCTTCCCAAATTCATTCTCAGCCCTTATCCTCAGTTAATAATTTATCTCATGATTCTATGAGACCAAATGTTAGGAGGAAGCAACTTTATAAAATCACTACCAAATTTATCACTCTGTGAGGCATTTTTAAAGTCATTCTTCTTTTTGGTATCCAACATTCTTATTCCCTTAAACTCAAAATATTTTTCATAGTAACGCACTCTTTCATTATTTTCTTATTGATGCCAGAATAAAATTGAAATTCCTTACTTAAACACGCTCACTTTTGCACTCTAACTAACAATCGAGTTCTTGCTCACTTTTGTGAGTATGTGGACTCCCATTCTTTCCACTTACCTGCTCATTCTAACTACTCAGAACATTTGTTTCTGGAACATATGTAGTTTATTCATGCCTTCGACCTTCTGACCTAACTATTTAATTTGCCTGGAATGCAGAGCGCTTAGATATTCATAAGACTGCCTCCATCTCACTAGTCACCCCATATAACATATTCCTGGAAAGATGTGCTGAAACAGATCACCTCCATATTCTCTTGTCTTTCATCACTGTTCATCACACCCTTATTGTTTCCTTCCTGTTGTCTTAGTATTTCCCACGTAGGACTAAGGTACGTGCCAATTATATAATTACCGTGTTAATACATTCAACAATTTGTGTCCTCTCACTTCCCCCTCCTTCTTTCCCCTTCACTGTGTCTTAGTGCCAGGGGCAAGAAGGAGCCATTAATAGTGTTTGATTTTATTTCTATGATTTAATTTATCTCTGGGGTTTTGCTATCTCAGATAATGATCGTAACACCTCATTATCTGCCTGGGTCAGAAGTACTGCAATTGAGTCTATCATTAATTTAGTTGATGGAAAGTGCATGAAAGGTTAGTCATAGTTTTAAAAATTATTTCTCTTTACCATCTTCAACACCAACCAAACTGTCAGGCATATGTTTAAAATTAGTTCTGTACCAAAGCCACTAGAATGTAAGGCTGAAGGATTGATGTAGGTACATCAAGCTTGACTGCTCCTTTGTCCAGTGAGTTATGTGGTTGTTGTCTTCATCAACCTGGACTTTCTGTCAGTTTGCAAAAAGCAACCTATAGTCTTGGCAAAAAGCTTGAGTTGTTTGGGGATTTCCATGGGACTCTTTCGGCAAACAACTCAGTTGGATGTAATCCCATCCTGGTACCGGAAGCTTTGTTTGGTGACAACGAATGACCAGTTGGGACACCATCTCTCTCCTCATTTAGAGAGTTTATTGGAATCTCCTTCCTATATTCTAGGAAGTTTCCACTGTGTCTGGTTTCCATATCATCCCTCAAATGCCTCTTAATTCTAGATGTCTCTCCCCACACTCTGTCCCTTATCCCCATCTGCCATGCTGCATTTCACCCACATGAATTTTCCTTTCCCCTTTTTCCTAAACCCAATCTACCCATAAAATCTATTCTAAACTCCCAGAAAGAGCTGTGTATCCTCCCTGAAGTTCCTTCTTCTATGCCTAACTTCTCTTAGTCTATGGATTATAGTTTGGTTGTCTTTAATTCAATGACGAATATCTACATATAAACTAGTAGATTTCATACTTATATTTCTGGGTCTAGATTAACTCACTCAAGATTTTTTTTCTAGTTCCATCTACTTTCCTGCAAATTTCACAATGTCATTTTTACTCCTGAATAATACTCCATTGTGTGAATGTACCACATTCTTTATCTACTTTTCTGTTGAGGGATGTTTAGTTTTTTTTTTCCTTCAGTTTTTGGCTATTACAAATAAAGCAGCAATGAACATAGTTAAACAAGTGTCCTTGGAGTAGGGTGAAGCATCATTTTAGTATATACCCAAGAGTGGTATAGCTGGATCTTGAGACAGATTGAAGGTGCTCCGCAGGCTACCAACAAAACAAAACATAAACATCAACCCAGCCACAAATTCCTTTATCTACTGTCTGAAAAATATGAGATGGCAATGATGGCACAAATTTTGTGGGAATAACCAAACAATGCCTGACTTGAATTAAGGATAACTCCATGAGATGGAATCATATCAAATACTGCTTGGCTGAACAAGAGCCAAAGACTAGAAAGTCCATAGACCTGGTCATATCAAATACTACTGGTATTTAAAAAATTACAATAAGATTTCTAATGATATTCTAATGTCATACTCATAGATCAGTACCTTACTCAGCCAGCATCAGGGAAACTACCTTAAGAAGCAGACGGGAACAAATACACAGACATACAGCAGACATTATGCAGAGAATGAGATACTTTGGAGCACACAGCTTTAAATAGGATGTCTCCATCAAATTCCTCCTCTCATAGCTCAGGGAGTCCCATAAAAGAAGGAGCAGAAATAATTTAAAAGACAGAGAGGATGGAGGACAACAAAAGAACAAAGCCCTCTACATCAGCTGAGGAAGGCTCATATGCACTCACAGAGATTGAACCATCCAGCACAGGACCTGCACAGTTCTACACCGAGTTCTCTATGTATGTATTATAACTTTCAGTTTGGTATTTTCATGGGACTCCTGATGTCTGAACAAGTATGTCTCTGATTCTTGTGACCTCTCTTGGGGTTCTTTTCCTTCTGTTGGGTTTGCTTTGTCCAATTTTGATGTGATGGGTTTTGTTTTGTTTTGTTTTGTTTTATCTTATCATATTTTGTTTTGTCAAAAAAAGAAATTTGCTTTCGTTGATCCACATATATACTTGTACCATGACTACAGAAACAACACAGTTCTATTTAGATATATAAAACATTAACTCTGTACTTGCTTGTATTCTAAGTCTCATCAAATTTCTATTTCAATGAGAGATTGAATTTTTGTTTTATCTACAAAGGATTTAAATGGGTAACTTTACATGAGAAGGCTGAGTCCAAAAATTATTTTACTGGATAACTCATTTCAGTCACTTATGTACTACATTTTGCAATCAATAAACATAAGACTTATTAGGTCTTTAACTTTCATAAATGTTATCTAGTTTCTATATGCAATCAGTAAATCTTAAAGATAGTACTTTGAAAAAGAAAACTATTTCTACTAAAAAGGCTTTTATTGGTATTAATTGTATAATGTCCTTCATTTTTTCTTAATTTACTTCATATATGTGTGTGTGCAAAATAGTTTTGAACATTCTCATACCATTATTGCCCATGCTTATCTGATCTGTCCTTTGCCCTCCCTCTGGTCCTCTTCCTGTTCACTAATAGTCCTTATACATTTTTTTTTTTTTTTTGCTTTGGAACTCACATGTGAGAGAAAGCAAATTCTTTTATAAAAAATATATTATTTCTACTATGTAACAATGCCCAACTAGTAATTATCATTTGTGTGAAGAAACTGTCTCAGCATAGCTGACATAGCTGTCCTGAGGAAGTCACCCTTTGTTCTATTTAGTGGCACGATTAGAGGCTTCTTCCTTCATGTTTTCCTGCACCTGGACATTTATACTGCATTGTTGTCAAACAATAAACATTCATTGGTGACTGCATTAATGTACAGGTATAGAAATGGCACTAATATCAGTCAATAATATTAATGCATTTTAAAAGGTAATGCTATAATTTCTCCAGTTGATATAAAGACTCATCCTCTAATAAATATTTTTAATTGTGGTTATAAGACATGCAAAAGTGTCTGTGAAAGTTTGGCACCTCTGCAAAAGCCACAGCTGAAGCCATTATCTTTATGTTGTTCATCACTTGAACCATTTTAATTTCTATGACACTGAACTCTTTTATTCCTTCATTTTCTAAGAACAATTGACTCTGCCTGCCTGGCCTGAGGAGGGCTCTTGGGTATCATTGCTCTAGCAGGTGGTTTTCATTTGCCTGCCTAGAGATGCTGGCAGTCCTGCAAACACAGCTCCAATCTTCCTCACAGCCAGGTCCCCAGTGCTGCCTGCATCTGACACAATCACCTGATACCTCCTGGAATACGTGGTCCTAACAGCAACACTATCCTCTTTTCCCTCAACAACTTTCAGAAGAATGATTCCTTGAACACCGAAAACTATATTTTTAAGTACAATTAAACACAGCATCTTTAAAATGCCTCATCTGGAATAATATGTGTTGTCCGTTTAACCTCTGACAAAGGAACTGAATTGGAATGGGACCTCATTGCAAAACCCTGACAGCTGCTGCCCAGGTTTAGTTTCCTAAGCAACCTGGAAACTTAATTATACCCCAACAAGGAGGAGCATGTAGAAGAGGGAGATTTAGTGGAATTGCTACCATCAAGGATCTAAGAACTAAGATCATTGTTGGGGAAACAGTAAAAATGAGAAAATGCAGTATGATGATCAGAAAAAAACTAGCTCTCAAGAGACTTTTAAAACAGCATTCTGTTTAGGATTTTAAATCTTTGTTAAGTTGTTTGCAGTAGGAGGTGAGACAACATTTAAATGATCAGCTTCAACAGTATTGCCTGGTACAGCAAGGTACCTGCCACCTGTTAAAAACCTAAGGAGGTATTCCTCTGAGGACTCCCCCTGAGTTAGACCTTGAAAAATGGGCTGCATTTAGATAGGAGGAAGTTCACCTACATTTGTGATCTGGCTTTTTTTTTTTTTCCTATTTCAGTTTCACCTGACCAGCCATCACTGTTTGCTTGACCCTTCCTGATGTCCCCAGCATCATTCCACGTCCCTACATTAATACATGCTAGGTCTGGGTAGAATGACAGAGTTATGAAGAATATGGATTGTTATTTGATTATAGATCTATTTTTAAGGCAAGATCAAACCATTGCTCTTTTTATGTTCAGTTAAAAAAAAAAAAAACAACTTGGGGATTAGATTCTTGAACAGACTTCCAACTAATTTACTGCCCTTGCAGTGGTATCTCGTTGGATAATCAAGGGGTTCTGCTTCACCACATCCTACACAAGGACTTTGGCCAGATCATCAGGATGCTTCTGTATTGCAAAACCCTGAAACTCTTCTTAATGTGGGTCAGCACCCATCCCTGGATACCCAGCTTATCCAGCGCTTTCCCTAGCTGTATATTCTGCTATCAAACTAATCTATTTCTCTTCCTTTTAATATTTTGAATAGAAGCTGCTTTCTACATTTTTGGTCTACTCTCTGGAATAACTGTTCATATTTCTTCCAAATAAATTGAAGCTTCTGTGGAGTAAGGTGTTTGGCAATCAGAGTTTTATTTCCTCCACATCACATCTGCCTTTCCTGTGGTTTCTCGGCTTTCCTTCAGTTTGCTTCCAATTATGGACTAAAAGTTTACACCATCTTTATTTGATGAGATCCAAAAGTGAAAAAAAAAATGGTCCACTCCTCATTACGTTATACTTAGCAGTAATTCCCATGCTTTTGTAATTTTAATCAATTAATTTCACTACTTGAAAAATAAAATGACTTGGAACCTAACTAACTTGAGATCAACCAAGCTCTTTTCTGTCTGGGTACCCCCTGCACTCACTCACTTTTCTCAGCAGCCTAATGTCTAGAATAGGAGGGCTGTGCTGATCTACTCTACTTAAGATAAAATAGGAGAAAATTATTACTCAAGCATTTTTTCATATATTATTGTATCACATAAATAATTGGCTTATTGAGGCCACCAAGCACACCCTGACAACTACTATCTCTTCAACTTTTTGTTTCCAGAATTCATTTTATTTTTTGGTTCTTTCTCTAGAAATCTTTCTTTTTTTGGTGGAGATTTTAAGAGAGATACAAATGTTATAGACATATTTCCTCACAAATTATCCTTGAGTATTTTACGTGCCTCTTCTTAAAATACCCAGGTATTTTATGAAATAATATGCTCATCTATTTCTGATTCAAGTATTCATATTCCTCCCTTTTATTGGTCTAGATAGAATCTTTTCAAAAATACCATTTTCTTTATTTTTCTTCTTTTCTTCTCTAATCTAGAGGGTAGTGTAGAAATTCTAAATGCCTATCCTATGCTTGAAGAAAGATCTGAAAACTTTTAAAGTATCTAAATACATTGTTTTTTTTTTTTTAAAAAATCAAGTACATAGACGATCTCCATAATTTTATTGACAACAGAAGTATCTTATGTGGAAAACAGTGAACAAAGTCACCCATACGCACTATTGATGTGTTAGTTTATTCTTTAGTTTACTTTCTTCCTGTTTCTCTTCCCCAGAGACCCAGATTTGATTCTCATTCTGTCAAATTAGTGCGCCTCGGATTAGGCCTACTGAGTGTTCATGCATCCATGTTCTCTACTCTTGGAAACATCACAATTTAAGGTTTCATCAGAGTTTACCTGGTCCAAGTTCTCATCAGTTATTGTGAAGACAAAAAGATCTAGGTGGATCCAGTATGCTACAGTACATTTGCCTTGCTAATATCAATTCTCTGTCTTTACATTTCCTGTAAATAAGGCATGTGGGGTTAAGAGGATGGTCTCTAAGTTCAACTCCTGCCTCTAACTATTAACATTAGAATGTTAATCCCATCTTCAAGCTGTATGCTCTTAATTTAGAGAGAGGTTTGGTTGGCTGTTTTCTTGTGATCATGTTCTTGACAAGCAACTCAATTTATTTTAGCTTAGAGTTTGATAGAATACAGTCTATCATGGTAGAAGAGGCATGGAAGCAGGGGGCTCTGGGGCAGCAAGAGCATGCTGTTGTGACTTTTAACCTCTTCAAAATTAGTGAAACAGGAAGCAGAGGGTATAAGAAATGGTTGGATTAAGCTCTACCCATCCTCAGTCTTTCAGCAAGGTCCTGTCTCCTAAAAGCTTCCTTCGCCTTCTCAAACGGTACTTCCAGATGGGGACCAAATGTTCAACCACATAAGCTTGTGGGGCACATTTTATACCTAAACCATATGAACAGTCATAATAGCAGTATTATAGGGTTGTGATGAGCATTAAATCACATAACTAATATAATAATTTCAGCACAGTATGGATCACATTATATAATAAGCATTCAACAAATGCTGGATATTGTTATCATTTCTATAAGCCAAGCTTGCTTACAACGGAAATAGAGCAACGATGGACAAAATAAGGTAATGGACTAAGACAGCTAGCAGTAACTCAATTTAAAGATGTCCATTCTTAATATTCATACACACAAAAATATCATTTATAAATTTAAACTTTCTACTTGTCATTTTCTAATACTATCTTCAACTTGAAGAATGTAAACAGAAACCAAGCTTAGGTTTGGTGGCTTTATTATCAGTTTTAAGCTAAAAAATCATTCATAGGAAACAATAAGAGAAGTAATAGTTCTTTAGTTTTGAATTATGAATATTATGAGGATTTTTCCAGCCTTCTATAATTGCAATGTGCAGTTAACCTTTCATTGGGAACCTGTGCTACAATTTTGGGAATTTTCAGAGTGCTGCATAATCAGTGTAACCCACGAAAACACCTGAAATCTGTGAAGTTGACAAAAAACAAACAAACAAACAAACAAACCCCAAACCACTGAAGAAGGCATGTGAGTGTGGAGCAGCTGTGTGGGGTACACTGTAATAGAATCTGAAACATCAGGCAGATTTGGCTCTGTAACACAGGGCCTTGTTTGACTGTTTCCTGTTCTATTGCTCATTAACTCATGTATTTGCTTATTCTGTCTTTAGTATCTACCCACTGCAGCCCCATCATACAAAGGAGCCACAGGAAACAGACATCAGTAAGGTAATGTCACAATTTGAAAGCATTCATCCTTAACAAAAGGAATTAATTTAACTAAAGAGAAAGTTTTGTCACATAATGGTAAAGAGAATATACAATGTGAAGGGAAGCTACGATGGGAATATGAAGGTAAGTGACTTGCATTCATCCTGGAAGAAATCAAAGAAAGACCTTTAAAGGACATGATGTCCAATTAAAGTGAGTCTTACTGTGTGAATTGTAGATTATTACTAGGGTTCCATATGAATTTGAATACACATTCAAATTGTTTTAGCTTCTGTGCATACTTTGCTTCTGGAATTAGCACAAGTGCCTGTCTGTGCTCCAGATTTGAGAAAGATTACCTCCTTTTTCAAATTAAATTATTTATTTATTCACTTTACAAAAGTGAATAAATTCACCTCCTTTTTATACCACTGACTTTCACTTTGTTCTGTGCCTGTGACTGCTTTTGGTTCTTCACTCAACCTGCAAGTGATTTTTCTTCTTAATGACTTTATTTTGAGACTTCTGAGCTGGAGCCTATCTGTAGCTGGGACATATATTTAATAACTCTCAAAGAACTGTCGTCATGTGGTCACAACAGAAAGCTGGGAACACTCCAGAACATCAACAAGGAAGTAGACAGTAAGTCTAGTGTGCCCTTCTCTCCAGATGCTCTGAGGCAGTGGGACAATTTCTAAGTCTCCCAGCTGTGGCTTGCTTCATTCAAAAGACAGTCTATTGAGTGCCACATTTTTAAAGGTATCTTTTTCTTAAAAGCTCCCTATGTCACTCTTTTTCTGAGAATGGTGTGTTGATTACAACAGAAATAATACGGCAATAGGAAGCAAATGAATCAAGAAAGCTATCAACAGAAAGAACAAGATGCCTCATGGAGTCAAAAATAGGGGAACTTGGAAGATATACAACATAGGAAAATCATTGCTGGATGGTCAGTTTGCTCTCATGTCTTTGCAAATGGCAGCTTCAAGTTCTGTTCAAATGGTGTGAGGGCTTTCATGGCTGTCATCAATTGCTATCACCACTGCTTTTAACTGACATGATCACTGATAGTTACAATTAGTGCCCATTAGTATAGAGTAAAATTAGAGTTTCAGTCATATAGAATTGCCCATTATGTCCATAAAATACACAAAGTTCATCACTTATGATTATCATTACCATAATGAATTCAAAGGGAATTATGAAAGACCTGTCACTTTATAATATTGCCACATGTGAATATCAGAATGGCAGAGCAACTGTCAAAACTCAATATTCTGATACAGGATACACATTAAATTTAAAAAATGAAGAATTAGGGTAAAACATGTTTAATACACCAAAGTATGAGAGAACACATAGACAAGAAAAATTGTTGAAGAACAAAAATAAGAATGCTTTTGAGAAAGTTAGGATTTTAATAAACATATGCCCCTGGTTTTCTGTTTTTGTTTTTCTTTTCTTTTTTAGGGTTTTTTTCTTTATTAATTACACTTTATTCACTTTGTATCCCCCCCCATGGTTCCCTCCCTCCTCTAGTCCCAATCCCTTCCTTCCTCCACCCTCTGTATGCATGCCCCTCCCCAAGTCCACTGATAGGGGAGGACTTCTTTTCCTTCCTTCTGATCCTAGTCAATTAGGTCTCATAAGGAGTGGCTTTTTTTTTTTTTCTTTAAATGTGTGCGCTATTCAGGGTAGAAATGCAGATTTACAAAGGGACAATGTGAGTGTAATTTCTACCCTAACATTTTAATTACAGTGGAAATTGGCCAATTGTAATATTCTTGTGATAGTGATTGTTAACAAGCACAGGATATCTTATGAAGAAGCAAGGGGAATAGAAGGACAAGGAGGGTATGGGAGCTCCACAAGGAGACCAACAAAACCAAAAATCTGGGCCCAGGGGGGCCTACAGAGACTGATGCATCAACCAAAGACCATGCACAGAGAGGACTTAGATCCCCTGCTCAGATAGCCAATCCACTGATAGTCTTCACATGGGTTACCTAGTAAGGGGAGCAAGGGCTGTCTCTGGTATGGACTCGGTTGTCCGCTCTTTGATCACTTCCCCCTGGTGGGGTGACCTTACCAGCCCATAGAGGAAGAGGATCCAGGCGGTCCTGATGAGACCTGATAGGCTAGTGTCAGATAGTAGGGGAGAAGGACTCCCCATTTCAGTGGACTGGAGGAGGGGCAAAGGGGAGGAAGTAGGATTGAGGGTGTAACTGGGAGAAGATGAGGGAGGGGGCTACAATCAGGATATAAAACGAATGAATTATAAAAAGTAAAAATTTTTAAAAAGAAAATTTTCAAGAGTAAAAAAATAAAAATAAAAAACCCTAAATGAACACAGTTTAAACTGAAGACTGAAAGACTGAGACTTAAGAAAAAGTTATGTGTTGCCCAAAGTTGCATCTTCCATCTTAGATGGTGCAGTGATCCTGAGCTTAAAATATCCTAGGATGGGGAGAGCAGAAAGATGGAAGAAGCCTAACTCATGTGTTCAACTCTCTTTCCCCCCTCACACCGCCAAATGCAAATCATAAGATCAATCACCACAAGTTATGTGAATATAAAAAAGTCCACATTGTGGACCTCAATAACTATTGGCTATTACTTATGTTCCCTCGAGGTGACAACAATTCAGTGTCTATTTCAGACATTTGAGTAAAACACCTGCTCTTCAAAATCATCAGCCTAGGTATGGAAGTAGTAAAAAAATAGTTTCCATCCTATTCCTTTGCCATGTCTTCTTAACAGCTTCCTGTCTCCTTTCTACCATTCCCTACACACGTGAAAGCATTGGTGCACTCCGGTCTTTCTCAGCCTGTGGGTTGTGGCCCCTCTGGGGGTCTCGTATCAGATATCCTGCATGTCGGATGATTACACTACAACTTGTGTCAGTAGTAAAATCACAGTTGTGAAGTGGCAGTGAATTAATTTTGTGGTTGGGGTATGATAACAACATGAGGAACTGTATTAAAGGGTCCCGTCATTGGGAAGGTTGAGAACCACCGATAGACTCATTTTCATTACATACGTGACTGCATCTTCGGTATACTTATTCTCTCTTTTTTTTTTTTTTTTCCAGAGCTGAGGACCGAACCCAGGGCCTTGCGCTTGCTAGGCAAGCGCTCTACCACTGAGCTAAATCCCCAACCCCTATACTTATTCTCAATGCACTCAGTTTGTATTTCAAGAAGGGTCACACGGTTATAAGCTATTACAGTTTCCTTTGATCACAATATTCATATCATATTTTATATTTTCTTTCATATTTGGATTAGAATGTATTTAATAACGTGGTCAGTTTTGAATGGATACTTTGTTTACACTCATTTATGTTATTAAACTACAGTTATATTAGTTAAATGATACCAAACAAACAATGATGCTCTTTTTTTTTTCTGCTGCTGTTGGTATTTTCTCTCTTTTCTCTTTTTCTTTTTATTTGTTCTTCTCTCATACAACACATCTCGACTGCAGTTCCCCCTTCCTCCTCTTTGCCCAGTTCTCCCAGCCTCCCCTCTCCTCCAGATTCACTGATCCTCAATTTCCCTATAGAAAAGGGCAGGCCTCACAGGTATATCCACTGAGAACTGCATAACGAGGTACAATAACACTGGGCACAAACGCTCATATTAAGGCTGGACGAGGCAACCCAGTAGGAGGAAAAGAGTCCCAACAGCAAGCAAAAGAGTCAGAGACACCCCTATTCCTCCTGTAAGGAGTCCCACAAAGAACCCAAGTGAAACAACCATAATATGTAGGTGGAGAATGCAGTGCAGACTCTTGCAGACTTCACGATTGCGCCTCAGTCCTGAGAGCCTCTATGAGCCGTGGTTAGTTTAGTCTGTAGGCCGTGTTCTCCCGGTGCACTACAATCCTTTCTCCCCCTCTTCAGGGTTCCCCAAGCTTTGCCTAATGTCTGCTTCCATGAACTGCTGAAGGAAGCCTCTCTGAGGATGACTGGACTAGGCACAATCAATGGGTATAAAATAATATCATTAGAAATCATTTCATTGATTTTTATTTTATTTATACTTTTTAATTTAATTTAATTTGTTTGTTTGTTTGTTTGTTTATTGTTTGGCCAGTTGTGTTTGGTTCTACCCTAGGTCTCTGGACTACCAGTTCTTAGCCATTCAGGCAGTATTGGTCATTTGCCTCCTCTAGTGGGAGGGGCCTCAATTTAGACAGGTCATCGGCTGGCCACTCCCACAAGCTCTCAGCCACCATTGCCCCAGCACATCTTGCAGGACTGTAACCCCAGCATTTGAGACGTAAGAAGATCAAGAGTTTGAGGTCACCCTCAGCTGTGTGATGAGTTACAACAATGATGCTTTAAAAACTCTTTTACATTTATCTATTTGTAGATACTTAGAATTAATCATTTATTTGCACAAACTGAACCCTAGAATGTTTAATACAATTTATATTGGTGACATCATATAACAACACATTACCATACTTAGTTCCTTGCCAACATAACTGAAAAGTGGTATTTTATTTTAATGTCTCGATTTTGAAACCATATTGGCATTAACAGTTTATATTTCATTATCTATGTCCTTTGGTTTTCAAGCGTTTCTGTCTTTGATATTGATGACAGTTCTCTTTTTCTCTTTGACAATTTTATCAGGGTACCATGTCTAAACTAATACAAAAGTCACAATATAAAATGTGACTTCATTAGTCTTGGTGTGTTCACAAGTCTATGTAAGCATCATCACAATTTAATTGTATACTATTTTCTGCTTTTAAAAAGTTATGTGTGTATCTGGGTGTGTCAGAATGTGCACATAAGTGCAGGTGCCTGCAGGGGCTGAATGAAGCAGACAGACTGTTCTGGAGCTGGAGTCGCAGGCATCTATTAGTTGTCTGATCTGGGTTTTGGGAAACAAACTGAGGTCTTCTGTACTTTTAACCTCTGGCCCATCTCTCCTGCCATACGCCTTTTATGCTTTCAACACTTGCCTCAAGAGTCACAAGCACATGCCTCGTCACTGTTCATTCCCTTACACCATCGCTGGATCAGATGCAAAGAAACATGGATCTACTTTTGCATGGACAGATTTTCAAGTCCTGCATGGGTCACATACACGAAATCTTTTCATCTCTTCCAGCTGTGTTCCATGCTGTGCTTATAGGATGGTATTTATTCATTTAGCATGGGTGCCAACTCAGTACTCATTACTTGTTAGGGTGGACACCTATCATAGACACCCATTTATTGACATTTATCTTATTTCCATATTGCTGCTATCATGAGTAATGTTTTCATGAATGTTGGAGTGTGGATGTGTATTTCCATTTCTTGTGACAGCATAACTACTAATAGGATGCCTAGATTACATCATAATTATACAACTAACATGGTAAGGTGTCATCAGCTATTTTTCAAAACAACTCTATCACTTTACATTAATACCAGTGACTGAGTAACAAGAACAAAAAAATTCCAAATTGTTCTTACAACTTGTTATTGTGGCTTTCTAACTTTACCTACTGTAAAGGTTAGAAAGTATGATGTCATTTCCCTAATAATTAATGAGGAACACCTTTATACATGTCTCCTTTCCACTTGTATATATAGATTAAATAAATACCTATTCAAACACGTTATCTGTTTTAAATTATCTTATTTTTCTCAATACTATTGAGTTGTAAGTGCTTTTTGCATATTCTGCCAAAACAAAAACAAAAACAGTCTTCATGGTGTTTTTTTTTTTAACTACACATTTTTTTTCTATTTAAATATGACCTATTTTTTGTTTTGGTATGCATTTGGTGTCACTAAATGAACAATCATTGCTTAACCCAACACAGGGAAGAATTATTTCTATGCTTTCTTTAAATAATTCCATAGTGTTTTTATGTTTACATTTACCTGCTAATGATTCATGAGCTTTTCAGTGACTATCAACATTCAGTCATTGATAATATTTTTCAGGGAGAAGCACTCAATTATGTTGCACTGTTTACATTGTTTGTAGGTTTCTCGCTGATGCCCCTCATCAGACTGCAGCAGCTTCTTTCTTTTCCAAGTTTATTCAGTATTTTTAACATGCAAGCGTATTGAATCTTTTGAATTTTTCTCCATCTATTGAAATGATTGTATGGCTCTTGAGTCCATGGCTCTTCTACTAAAGCAATCTTCAGTCTTTCAACCATGAAGGTTTGACCAGTTACCATATTTAATCTGCCAATATTTTTTTTAATTATGGTGTAAATGCTCACAAGAAGTGGTATGGATTCGTTTTCTCTTGTAGCAGTCTCTCTGCTTTTATTGTGTAGCTAATCCCCATGACGTAGAATGATCTGAAAATTGGCCCTTCTTCTTCTAGTTTTTGAAAGTCTGAGAGC
Source organism: Meriones unguiculatus (assembly GCF_030254825.1). NCBI lineage: Eukaryota > Metazoa > Chordata > Mammalia > Rodentia > Muridae > Meriones > Meriones unguiculatus. Next base: position 89,561,943 of record NC_083359.1, on the reverse strand, counting down.
AGTTGAAACATTGTAGAAATTATGAATAAAGGTATGATAACTTGGTCTTCTTTTGAGACTTTAATTTAATTGTTCAACTTCTTTACTTATTATGCATCCATCATATTAGCTAATCAAAATTTCCTTAAGTCAATCTTGTGGTTATTATATTTCTGTAAAATTGTCGATTTTTACTGGATTTCCTAATTTTTTGGCATAGGGCTTTTCAGTGTTCTTTTATTACTCACTTTTACTTCTGTAAATGAGAACTGCTCATTTTTATGCTCCACATGCCTGAAATTCCCATAGTGAGACCCTTTCGCCTTTCTCTTTATAACAACACTAAATCAATGCTGCTAATTATACAGATTTTATTGAAGAATTGTGGTGAACTCTATGCAATTTGAGTTCAGACATAAAATAACTTCGATTTGAATTTCAGATAGACTTCCTATAAATGATATGGATTGGGACATCTGAGTTTAAAGACTGTTGCAATCACTTACTAGCTGTGTGGTGTTCATATTGATGCTGGTGAGCAGTTGTTCAAAGTGTATCTGCTCCCACTGTGCCACTGTTGAACACACCAGTGCATACTGATTTGATTCTTTATCAAGAATGAGAAGTTTTCTTTCTTTCTTTGTTCTCTTTTGACCAGTTCCTGTTTTGTTTTAGGATTTTTTTTTCCTTGTTCGTAAAGTCTTAGTACGTCTCAAACAGCGTTACTTTTTAACACTTAACATTTTAAGAAACAATTTGCTTTCTCTTTGACCTGTAATTTGAGTTCTTTCTTTATTCTAAGAAAATAGAGTTTACAAGTAGATAATCGACTGCCCATTTTCATTCTAATATAATCATTTCATAACTTTTGGCTCTCTTCTGTTTTGTTTCATGTTATTTTATGCAAGTCATTTTTTTTATAATCTTGACTTTTCTTTAAACGTTTATTGTAAATATTAACTCTTCTAATGTGTTGTTCACTTCCATAAAAAATTCTCTTCCCTTTTATTACTCCTCTTTCCTTCCCTTTTTTCCTATGCTTCCTTTTGTTTTCTCTGCTTTCTCCTCCTTTGCATTTCTTTGTTTTTTCTTCCCCCATTTCTTTTTACCTCTTTCCTTTTCCACAGTGAAGACATATATTTAAGGACTTCTATTATTTATATTTCCACTTGAAATCAGAAAATACTGTATTCAGTTTACTGTACATGAAATTAATATTTTCTCCACATAATTCTTGAAATTAAAAAAAATAATCTTTACTTCTCACTTTTCCTCCTTAGTTAAAGTGAATCTCTTGCATGTGACTAATATTAGATATTGTCTTTGTTTTAATGAGACATGTCTTTCGTAGGCTCCTGTCTTTGGACAGCAAGCCGCCAATAGTTGCACTTTTTGGGGGACCTTATAAAACCTTTAGGAGGTGGAGCTTCCTGAATGAAGTGCATCACCAAGGGTGGTCTTTGGGGGTTTACAGCCTTGTCCTGCTTCTGCTCCCTCTGCTTCCTGTGCAGGGGAACCGTGATCTCTCAGCTTCCTCTTCCTGCTCTCATGCCTGACCCACCGCTATCAATGCTGAGCCTCCTGGAACTTTAAGCCAAAATAAAATCTTCTCTTATTTGCTTTGGGTCGTGATAGTTTGTCATGGCAAGAGCTACAACTGAGTAATACAGATATCTTTTTCATATTAACTGTCTTCAAAGGGGAGAATGCTATCTCAGCTCACCAATGGAAACAATCTAAGAAAATGGGTTGAGGAAGTCAGCATGTCTAATTCATGTTAATTACTCTTTAAAGAAAGAAAATGTGCTCTCTTCTAATTTGGATGAATAAATTTTCCAAGATTATATTGTAAGATGAACGAACTATGTTGACCAGAGGATAAGATAATTATCATGAATACTTCTTCATTTTCTTAGCTTGTGTCTATCTCTGCCCAGTGACCTCTTGGCACCAACTGGAGTTGTTTTCTGTAAATTCTCTTCTACATGTTTTCTGCATTATATTCTTGTTTATTTGTTTGCGTGTTTACTTAGATAGGAATAGAAGTACATGGAAAACATGGAAAAATCCCCACACTCATTTCCTCCCACCGTATTCTCTTATAGGTGGAACGACCCTCTCTCTAGAAATGTTTTCTGCCTCTTTTTATGCCAGAGCTCCTTATCAGTATGTAGGCCTGATCCCATCATTGTGAAGAAAATAACATTATTAGGACCTCAAAGACTTCCTACCTCACTGCAGAAAGAGATATTCTTGAGGAGGCAGTTCATCCCCATTGACAAAGTGCCTTATTTTTATAATCTCTATTTGGCTGACATCCATCTTTCCTTCTTGGAAAATGGAATTCTCATTCTTGCAAAATAGGTTTGGTTTTGTGTTAGCGTGCACATGTGTGAGACGGACTGAAATTTAGGGAAACAGGTAATAATCATTTTATGCTGTCATCCTTTATGAGCACTCTTAAAAATAAGATTTTTAATATAATATTACACAAAAATAAGAGCATGCTTCCCTTATCTTGATTGCCAAGCAAAACTTGTTATTTGCTGTGGGATGGGGGTGTGTCGATTTAAAATACTAAATTTTTAACCAAATGCCATTTGTGGAAAGAATCTCTCTTTTCCATTTTTGTGAAAACACTATGCAAGGGAGTTGAAATGTACCTTATCTTGTAGTATGGTTGTGATGAGGAGTTGATGTAAGTATGTGCACAAACATAAACCTGAACAGAGATGCTTTATAACCCGATGAGTCCTCCATTTTACAAGCTAATTAATAGTCCAGTCTTGGCTTCTAATAGGTAGTCTTCATTTCTTGATTGCTCAGCGTTTTGGCTATTGCTACATCTCCGTAGGTTTCTCCTGGGGGATACCAGGCCTTCCTTCTTTTGACCCGCTGCTCCTTTGTCAGCGAGTCCTCTCTATTCAGTATTCATCCATGACATTGTCTAGGAAGGGTCAGCAACCCCAGCCTTTGTCTGTTTGACCTGAAACAGAGAGTTGGCAGATGAGAGAAACCAAACGCAGCCCCTGACACTGCCCTGGTCAGGCGTTTGCGGTTCATGCTTCTCTCTCTCTCTCTGCAGAACACCTTCACTGCCCTGGTCAGGAGCTCACAGTTCAGGCTTCTCTTCGCAAAGGATCATCAACATCAACATGCTGTCTCCACGGCCATAAATTTGCAATGTGATGAGACACAACCAGATGTTGCCAAACGTGAACTGACTCGCAAAGCAGCTCGCCCCTGCTCTGCTTTGCTTTCCCACTCTGAGTAGCTGGGTAGCCATTTCCTTCTTCACACCCGCAGGGAGCTTTGGTGGTTTGGACTGAAGTCTGTCATATTGGGAAGCAATTTTATTTTTCAACCTGCCTACAGAAGTACTCATTATTTCTCTTACACAGAAGATTCCCCTGTGTGGCCAGAGGGTGGGGCAGACTTTCATTTCTTCATTTCTCGGTCTAGTAGTGGCAGACATAATGACTGTAGTCAGCATATTTCGAGGGGACAGGTTGTCCATCTTTACTCTTAATCTCAGCTCTGGACCTGGAGCATGAGTTTGCTTGCTTTAATTAATTTATTTTTTTTCTGTGTATTGGTGTTTTGTCAGCATGTCTGACTCTGTGTATGAGGCTGTCAGCTCCTCTGGAACTGGAGTTACAGACAGCTTGAGCTGCCATGTGGGTGCTGGAAATTGAACCCAGGTCCTTTAGAAGAGCAGCCAGTGCTTGTAATAACCGACACATCTTTACAGCCCCTGGAGCTTGTGTTTTAGATATGATTCCAGTTATTTGTGTGTGTTCAAACTAGTCTAATACCCCAGAACATAGTCCATTTCAATAAATGCTCTTTTAGTCCCTCTGGGTTCTTGTATATGCTTTCTTTTGAGTTGAATCACCTAAGTCCACAGGAGATTTAAAAAAAAAAAGACCCTGGTTTCCAGGTTCAGCTCATCTGCTAATCACCCCAGGCCCTGGTACACTTCTGAAAACCACAAGCTGATTTGCATAAATATAATGGTGGTGCTTTAGGAATAAAGCCAAGCTAAATCTAAAGCAAAACTCACTGTGACTCAAAACAGACCTCAAAAGGCAAATAGTACAGCCATACAAGCATGCAGTCCTGGGTTCAGATCCCCATTACCTGCATAAAAAATGAGAGACAAGTGAAGCCGATCTCTTGGGCTCCCTGACCAGCCAGACTAGTTAATACACACACACACACACACACACACACAATTATGATCTGCCATTATAAATAGCTTTTTTTTTTTATTTCCAGCTACTCCTTATAAAACTGCAGTAACAGTCACTCTATCACATTGGTCAGAAGACCTCTGAATTGTCTGTGAAAAAGACACCAAGTGTTTTCTCTTTTACAATTTTACCCAATGTTTTCCTTTTTATTTGCTATTAGTTTGAGGTGACTATTTCATTAGCTCATAATGCCAAGCAATTGGCTATTCCCATATGACCAGTAGAGCCAAGAAATGACACAAAAAAATACAATCACTATGACAGGCAAGACACCTTCGTTAATAGTAAGAATTCTCTAAGATACTTCAATATTTCAGAGGGGAAAATCCCTAGGTTCTTACATGGCCTTCATTGCTCATTGTTGTCATTAATGAATGTTGTATTGCCATTTCAAAATTAATGTTCTTTAATTTTTTATTTTATTAATTACACTTTATTCATTTTGTATCCCCCCATTAGCCCCTCCCTCCTCCCCTCCAGATCCCACCCTCCCTCCTCCCTCTGCATGCATGCCACTCCCCAAGTCCACTGATAGGGGAGGTTCTCCTCTCCTTTCTGATCTTAGTCTATCAGTTCACATCAAAAGTGGCTGCATTGTCTTCTACTGTGGCCTGGTAAGGCTGCTCCCCCCTCAGGGGGAGGTGATCAAAGAGCAGGCCAATCAGATTATGTCAGAGGCAGTCCCTCTTCCCATTACTATGTAACCCACTTGGACACTGAACTGCCATGGGTTACATCTGTGCAGGGGTTCTAGGTTATCTCCATGAATAGTCCTTGGTTGGAGTATGAGTCTCTGGGAAGTTCCCTGTGTTCAAATTTTCTTGTTCTGTTGCTCTCCTTGTGGAGACCCTTCTTTAATTTTTACAGGTAAATTTGCAATCAGGTAAAATGTTAAGTTTTGAGGCTTTTGTATTTTGAAATATTAACTTTATATTTATTTTGTAGTTTTTAGTACCTGAAATTAAATTCCACTGTACTAGTTTATCTCAGTTATCAAAATACTACTACATTTGGTTTGTTTGCTAGCTGCAACCTTAAACATCATTTAGGAAACAGAAACTTAAGTCTAGTACATTAGATCACTAGACCTTCCTAGCATAAGGCTCACTTTGGATCTTGGTCTTCAGTATATTAGGTTCAACTGATTTGAAAGAATATGAGTATTCATATACTCATTCCTAAAGAGTAGGATTTAAATTACTGAGAATTAGGCCCAGGCCTAGGTGAAACTCAAGTGTGCTGAGGTCCCACACTGTTCCCAAAATGGTTCCAGAACCAACCTTTCTCCTTCTCATTCTGTCTCCATGCTTTCAAAGCACAAGACAGAAGAAATCTGTGGCTGATTCTCAATGATTTCCTCTTGCCTTGCCCAATATCATGCACATTAAAAGTACGTCATAAAACATTCCCTAAATGTAGAATGGATAAATAATTGGATGGCTCCCTGGGTCTCCTCTATTCTGTATCTTCATTGAAATAATGAGGATACTCATACCTAAATATGCAGACAAGCTCAGAGTGTAGGCTTTGGTAGATGCTCTACATCCTCTCTGACTTGATGGGAATACTGTCACAGTCCTTGGCTATGGATACTTTCTGATTAGTACAGAAAGTAGCTGGAGAAACTGATAATGCAGGAAGGTCATCTCAGTATGTAGCATGGTGCTTATGGAAAGGACAGAGACTTCTGAACAAGTTGAGTCACAAAAGGAAGGCTGTAACTGTTTCCATAATCAAATACAAAAGTGTAGGGAGATTCATCAATCTGAATATCAAGAATTCAAAAAGGCAGGCACTCAAAGCTCTCAGGGACCAAGGCCTGTCTATTGTGACTGCTAATCCAAGTGAGTTTGGGTTAAAAGGGGTTAACAGCCCTCTGCTGTAACACATGATTGGTCTTTATGAGGTTGAAGCTCTTGTCTGTTTGAGGCCTACAGATGATGCTAAAGAGCCAATAATGACAGCAATTCAAAGCAATCTAATTATGCAAACGGGAGGCTAAACAATTTCATCATCCTTAAATTAGATTGTCCTAATGAGATAAAGACACCAATTAATCCTGAATTAATTTCAATAGCCTATTTCAGGCAAACACTTTAATATGCAAATGTAAATGAGAAACAAAGCCTACTGTAGAATGCCAGAGTTCAGAACCTCTCTCTTCACAGCTGCAGCGGGTGTAAATAGTGCCTAATGAGTTTGCATGGAAAGACACAACCAGTTGAAAATTTCAGACTTCATAAAGCACAGCCGGAGCCTCAGGTATCCTGAATGTGTCTGAAGTCAGACATATGAGGAGGGGAAGGTTTCCAGGGGAATGTTGTGGAGAGGTAGATACATTGCCAGAATCATGCTTGCTTTTTTCCAACCAAAAACAAATCAGTTGTCTAGGTAAGTCTTCATCTGTTTGTCTACATATATGTGTTTCATGTGTGTGCCTATGTCTGTGTATGAGTGTGGTTCCATGGGTGCGTATGTGTGTATGTCTATGTGTGCAAGCATGGGTGATGAAGAGAAGCTAAGCAAGAGAGCATGAATGATGATACAATAAGGTTAGGCAAGAGGGGACATTGAGAAGATACTCTTTTAATGAGTTGATGTTTAGAGAGCCAAGTTGCTATAACATACATCTGGACAGAAGTCTCTTCTGTACATAAAGTTGATTTTTAATTAGTGACCACTTAATCATTTTCAATTAGCCATCCCTGACCCATTTGATATTTCTAAATAATTAATTTCCTAAATAAGACATGGGAACTGATTCAAAAATCTTAGTTGCTTATGCAGAATCCAAAGGTCTGTGATTTTAATGGTATCTGGCTGGAGAGCTCTCTGATGAGCTAATCCTTTTGTAACTGACAGAATTTTCTCATACACAATCAGCATGATCATAATCTCTCCTGCTTAGGAAGGAAAGTGATCACTGATATGAAGAATGAATTCAAAAGGGGAACAGTGTTCCTCATGCTGTCTGTGTCCAACTACCAAAATATGAGCTGAGAGAATTAATGACTGATGACCAAATTCCTTGTCTCCATGGCAATATAAGCTAATGGGTAAGAAATAATATCAGTTTTAGGCTCAGCCCTAAACAGGATATTTATATTATTCCTTTGAAGGCTCAGGAAATATAGCAGAAAAGACACGGGAAGTATGTGAGATCAGAAAGACAGGGGGAAGGGTTGTGAAATGCCATCTTCTAGATTCAATGCAACAATTGCAATTATGAACCTCTGGCTGTTAACTCAGCCCTCCCAAATCAGCCCTATTAAGGTTTAGTCATGGAAGGAGGGGGAGCTCATGGCATCCACCTTTTTACCAAAGAGCGGTTGGCTAGTCACAGATTCTGAGAGAAGGGAAACCATTTTCTTTTGATGAGTACTCTCTGCTGAGAGGAATGGGCTCTAGTGGATAGCTCCCCCACCCATGGGCACACAGAATGCCCTTGTTAAATTCAATGGGTTCACAGAACAAAACAAATCATCATGAAAGTGGGAGAGAGATTGGTCGGGAAGAAGGGGTGAAGAGCAGTGACGGGGAGATGAGAGGCTAGATGTAGCAGTTGTCAATGTGCATTGTGTACATACGTGAAATTGTCTCAAGAATAAATTTGATTGGGAAAAATAAGAAATATAGGCTGCCCACACAATGTTCCAAGCACATTTACGCTAAAATAATTAATTTTTGAGCTAAAAAATGTATTAGAGTGTCCCTTAGTTGCTAAGTCAAGCAATCCTAAAAATGCTGTATAAATAGTAAGTGTGCAGGAAATATTTGTTAAAGATATCAGATTAACCTCCGTCATCAGATAGTTGAACTACCACTTGGAAAAGGAGGATGGAAGATATGTTCAAGACAACAGCTTCATTTTCAGGACCTAAACTAGTCTTGGAGCAAGATCCTCTAAGGTATGTCAGTTGAACATTTAGCTGGATGCTTACAAAACATGTGTGTCCAGGACAGATACCCACCTCTCTCTCTATGGGCTCTAGGTATTGTCACACTGTTCCTGGCAGATTCAGAAAACAGCAAGGGGAACTGGATTGCTATTTTTTCCATACCTGCATGTCTAAAACTTTGGGTCGCACAGGGGCTTACGGAGACTGAAGCACTAACTAAAGAGCATGCACGGTCTGGACCTAAGCCCCCTACACACATGTAACCGATGGGCAGTTTGGTCTTCACATGAGTCCCCCAGCAAGTGGATCAGGGGCTGTCTCTGATATGGACTCTGTTGCCTGCTTTTGATTCTCTTCCCCCTAGCTGGATGCCTGGCCTGGACTCAGTGGATGAGAATGTGCTCAGCATTGATGTGACTTGATGTCTTGGGGAGGTTTGATATGAGAAGGAAGCCTCCCCTTTCCTGAGAAGAAGGGGAGGGGGTAAAGGAGAAGGGAGAGAGAGGGTGGGAAGGTGGGACCAAGAGAAGAGGAGGGAGAAGGGTGTGTTTGGGATGTAAAGCAAAGGAATAAAACTTAATAATAAAATATTTAATTAAATTTAAAAAAAGGCTGGGTCACAGATGTAAAACAATAACCACTGGGCAGAAAGAGGGTCCTTACCCATTTAGTATTGCCTTAGTCCTGGGGTGAAATGGGGCTGTGGTAAACCTTTCCTGTATCAAGTTAGAATTCATAGAATTCTTAGGGGTGGGTTGTAGCTCAGAAGTAGAGTGTTCGACTATTCTGCAAGACACCCTTCACCCAATCACCAGCACTGTTCCCCACCCCACCAAAAGGAACAAAGAAAAGAAGGAAGGAAGGAAGGATGGTAAGAAGGAAGGAAGGGAGGAAGGGAGGAAGGAAGGAAGGAAGGAAGGAAGGAAGGAAGGAAGGAAGGAAGGAAGGATCAAAGACCTCTTAAAAATTCTGAGAGTATCAATTGTTTCATCTGCAAAATGGACCTTTCCATAACGTTGCATGAGTTAAACTAGTAATGATATAACTGAAGGACAGAACAGGAATTTGTTAATTGTTAGTAAAACTGTCACTTAGCTACCAAGTGTTGTGATCATTTTAAAGACTTTTGAAGAAGTCAGCATAGGAATAAAAAAAAAAAAAGATTCAACTTTCTACAGCTTAAATTCTCCACATGTTACAACCAAAGCATGTGATATCTTCAGCAATAGGGTCTTATAATCAAGCTACAGTGGGCCACCAAGAGCAAGGGCAATACGCTCTCTTGTTTGGAGTGCTTCTGTGGCCTCCTTGACCAATAACTCATAGAGAGGAATCCTTCACTTGACACTGAGATTTTTGTTTAATTACCTATGGCTTAGGGGGTGCATCATTACTTTGTGCAACCTCCCTTCAAAGTCCTTTTGTAAATACTATTTTAATACGTTTATAAAACACTCAGTTCCCCAGGACCAGAGCCTACCACAGAGGGCCTCCAAAAGACTCAGTAGGGTATCAAACCAGATGCTGAGACTCATAGTCAAATTTTGGGTAGAGTGCAGGCAAGCTTAAGGAAGAAGGAGGAGATAGAATGACCTGGAGGGATAGGAGCTCCACAAGGAGATCATCAGAGCCAAAATATCTGTGCCTGCAGTGATTCATACTCCAACCAAGGACCATGCATGGAGAGAACCTAGACCCCCTGTTCAGATGTAGCCCATGGGCAGCTCAGTCTCCATGGGGGTTTCCTAGTAAGGGGAGCAGGGACAGTCTTAGACATGAACTCAGTTGCCTGCTCTTTGTTCAACTCTTCCTGGTGGAGTGGCCTTATTAGGGCATAAAGAAGAGGATCCAGGTTGATGAGACCCGATAGGCTAGAGTCAGATAGTAAGGGAGGAGTGCCTCCCCTATCAGTGGACTTGGGGAGAGGCATAGGGAGGGATGAAGGAGGTAGAATAGGACTGGGAGGGGAATAGGGGAATAGGAGAGAGGGTGCTAGAGCTGGGATACAAAGTGAATAAACTGTAATAAATAAAAATAAAAAATGCTGGGTTCCCACAGGGCTTTCATGTATCCTTGGTGTTGGTTGTATCTCCTCTCTGTCCTACCCTCCCAAATCCTCCCGACTTAAACCTCTCTACCATCATTACTCACTCTTTTCATTTCTCATCACCTGCATTCTACTCTTCTCCCCTCCCTTAAGGTCTTTCTCTTCTGCTCTCCGAACTCCTCTGATGTCCACTGTCTATTTTCCTGACCTCTACATGCACTCCATGTTAAAACAAACTACTCTTAGAACTCCCTGCTAGGATTCGCCTATGAAAGAGAATGTTCAGTACTTTTTTTCTTTCTGGTTCTGAGTTAACTCACTCAGCATAATATTTTCCAGTTCCATCCATTATCCAGCAAATTTTGTAATTTCATTTTTCTTTATAGCTGAATAAAATCCCCTTGTATATATACAACACAATTGTATTATCCATTCATCAGCTGATGATGGCTATTTCTATTTCCTGGCAATTGTGAATAGTGTAGCAATGAACATGGATGTGAAAGTATCTGTATAATAGAATATAGTGTCTTTTGGGTCTGTGCCCAGGAATGGTTAAGCTGGGTCACACTGCAGGTCTATGTTTAGCCTTTTGAGGAAACTCCCCACTACTGTTTTCCAGAGTAGCTATACCAGTTTTTCACTCCCCCCATGACTAAGGCTTTCATTTTCCCTACATTTTTCCCAGCATTTTTTTTATCATTTGCTTTATGCTAGCCATTCTGACTAGAAGAAGGTAGAATCTCACCTTCTAGTTTTAGTAGTTTGAATTGGCATTTCCCTATGATTGAGGAATCTGACCACAGTTAAAAGTATTTCTAGCCATTTGTGTTTATTCTTTTGAGAACTTTCTGTTCAGTTCCACAGACCATTTTTTTTTAAGTTCTATTGTTCGTTTTCTTGGAGCTTATTTTTTGCAGTTCTTTTTATAGTTTAGATACTTATCCCCTGTTAGAGATAGGGCTACCAGAGTTTGTTTTCACATTCTGTAGTCTGTTTCTTCACATAGTAAACCGCTTTCTTTGAGTGTAGATGCATTCTAATATCACAAGGTTCTATTTGTTAATTGGAGGAATTATTTCCTGAATGATCAGTGTCCTATTCAGAAAGTCATTCCACTGTGAGGCTATACCACCCTGAAGATACCTGACCTCATCAGAAAGTCCTTCATTAGGTCTGTCTTCAAGTGTTTCCTTGCCGTTTTCCTTTAGAAATTGCAGTTTCCAGTCAACCTTTGGAATTCTTGATCAATTTGGATTTGACTCTTCAAATGCATAAGACTAAGAATCAACTCATTTCTTTATGTAGATATCCAATTTTCCAAGCATCATTTGTTGAAGATGTTTTGTTTTTCTCCAATGTGCATTTTGGGTGTCTCTTCAAAAACCAGGTGGCTATAAATGTGTGGACTTATATCTTCTTTATCACTGATCTGTGTGTCTGTTTTTATGCCATTGTCATGCTGTTTTTATTTCCATGGCTGTGTAGTATATCTTGAAATCAGGTGTGGTAAGACCTATAACAACGTTTCTATTGTTCAGAGTTGCTTTAAAAAAATATGAGATTCTTTGTATTTCTACTGAAATTTTAAGACTGATTTCTCAATTTCTGTGAAAATTGCATTGGAATTTTGACTGAGAACTCATTGCCTACGTTGATTGGTTTGGTTTCTAGGATGGCCATTTTTATAATATTAAGCCTACCAATCCATGAACATGGAAGATCTCTTTATCTTCTAGTGTCATCTTGAATTTTTTTTCTTCACTATTTAAATTTTTTCAGTATATATGTTTTCCACTTCTTTGGTTAGGAATATTCCAGAAATAATTTCTGTTGGTTTTTATGTTTGGCTACTTTAACTGGTATTATTTCTTGAATTTCTTCTTTAGTATATTTGTTCTCTGTATACAAGAAGGCTATCAATTGGAGTATATTTGAATCCTACTAACTTTTTGAACTTTGCTGAAAATGTCTCTTGTATATAGAATCATATTGTCTACATCTGGAAAGGCATATGCATGCTGCAATGTTAGCATGAATGTTATGGGATTATCTCCTTTTTGGTTGAATTCCATAGGAGGAAATTCGCACCTGGCTGGTCAAGAGCTGGTGGCTGGAAATATCGCAGGGGGGATACTACTGGGGACCCTACTAGTAGTGTTTTGCTAAGTGGACATGTGCTCAAACTTAGATCTATTGTACTCAAGCTTAAATCTGTAGACTATCAGAGAATTTTATTTCTGTATTAGTCAGTACTTAAGGGCTAGAAGCATCCTTAGCCCTAAATGGCTTATCTATATCACTCCTTCCAATGCTCAGGTAAGAGGGAGTAGAAATTATGAAAGAGCTGAAGGATAAGGAGACATGTTACAAAAAGACTGGAACTGACATAGCTCTTGCAATCATGAACTCAGAGCAGCTGTGGTTATCCACCCCCATCTTGCATAAATATGGGCCAGTCAACATTTCATTAGGGAGGGAAAGGACCTCTTTAGAGGGCCTGTAGACAGTTAATAGTAGCTAGGGGAAGGATTGTCAGTATTTCCAATGATATAGACACTAAGTTGATGATGTTCCTGGAAATAACCTCTCACCCATGCTCATGCCAGCAATACTAGTTAAACTCACTGGTTTCGTGGACAAACTTTTATAATTTTGGTACTTGATGAAGCTCAAAGTGTGGTTGTAGGCAGAGGTGGAAATGGTACCCTCCACTAGACATCTCCGTTCCTTCAGAAATAAATCTGCTGTGTTGGACCTCAGAGAACAAGAATCTCATGATGCCTCTTGACAGCTTCCCAGGGGACATAATGCTAAGCGTAAAAACGATCCTCATTTAGTGAGCTGGTTGATCAACCAACACTCTAGAGCCCTTTGATCTGTGAGAACTGTTAAAACTAGCACCAGCTAATGCTGCCACACAGGCTCACACATGCGCATGCAGACACACACACACACACACACACACACACACACACACCGATAATAGTTTGCAAAATTAAAGTTGCTAATCCCCAGAATATCAGGATTTTCTTATCCTACACAGTAACAAGTTACTTTAATGGCTATTTTCTTAGAGAAGAGGCAAGAGCTTAGAATGTGATTTTTAAAATTTATTGTTATTACATTTCTTCTTTTTCTCTCTCATATGCGTGTGTTTGTGTGTGTGTGTGTGTGTGTGTACACGTGAGTATGTGCATGTGTTGTGGTTCATGTGTGGAGTCAGTTTGTGAGAGTTGTTTTTTTTTTTTTTTTTTCCTTCTGCCATGTGAGCTTCTGGGATCTAATCCTTGTCAGGCTGAGAGGCAAGCACCTTTAGCTACTAAGTCATCTCCTTGGGCTGAAACTTAATGTCATTACTCCAAAGGGTATCAAACCATAATGTTGTTCCTTATGTACAGCGCACCATCCAGTACTGGACTGCAGGCTTTCTCAAGCTTTAATGGGCTGTCAGTCATATTTTAAACACCACTGTGAAATGCTATTTGCAGATCACTGTTGTGAGATAAAATGGGCCAGAGTTATGATAACAGATCAGCACACCCTGGCCAGCAGACTGGCTACACTGCTGTTTGATAAGCCTAATAAAACAGTGGAGCTTCTTGATATCTCTGCTCTACTAGGTTGGAACAGCCTGAGGTCGTCTGTCCTCTGGAACTGAAGCCAAAGCGAAGGAACAATGGCGTCACAACCTAGGGAAGCCAGCTGTCTCAGCAGCAAAGGTGGCTCCAGGCACTTCCTTGACAGGGTGGCTAATTTATTATTTTCTGGTATTTATTCTGGAGATAAAAATGGCCTCTTGATGAATGTTGCATGTTCATGGGAGCAATTTGTGGCTTTGAACTCCTGATGTGTTGGTCTTGGCAGGACACTACAGAAGGGGATGTGAGTGGGTCAGTAAGAATCCAGCCCACATTAAACACATACCATATTAATGATAGTTGGAAAGATCACATAGGAATTTCTAGACTAACATAAAATTGCTTTTTCTTTTATATAGTCATATTAACTTTATATATTCAAACTCAATATGTTGGATTAACTTAGAACCCTGGAAATAATTTGTGTATAGTAATTTATTTACTAATATATTTTCCGGTCATGACAGGCAAATATTATTCAAAGATTAAAGAGAATAAATCAAATGTTTTATAATGTAGAAGAAATGTTTTCTTTCTATAATACTCAAGCTTGTTTCTTTTCTTGGGCGTAATACTAAATAGCACCATAGTGTAGTGAGTCCCCCAGACTCAGACTCAAGTTGTAATCTTTGATTCAAAGAATCCCATAACAACACCTTTTACATCCTATCTATTCAACTTCCAAATCACCTTCTGCAATGGTTTGAATGAGAAATGCCACTCACAGGTGTGTGTGTTTAAACACTCCGTCCCTTCCAGTTGGGTGGGTGGGTATGGAGCCATTAGGTGGTGGATCCTTGCTGGAAGAAGCAGATCCCTGGGGATAGGCTTTAAGGTTTTAAAAGACTCATCCCACTCTCTGCTGGAGCTCTCTGCTTCCTGTTCATGGAAGAGAATGTGATCAGCCAGCTTCCTGTTCCCACTGCCCCGCCATGCCTTTCCTGACAGGATGGACTCCATCCCTCGGGAACCGTAAGCTATAGTAAACCTATCTTCCTTAAGTTGTGGTATCTTGCATCAGCAACAGAAAAGGAAATTAGAAGGCGGCTTGAAAGTTACTTGTGTAAGTGGGGAAATTTGGGGGATATCAATGAAACATAAATTCATGCTTTGTCCTCCCTAGGTGTTAGAGAGAGCCTCCTTATTTAGTCCTGCATGATATGTATATTTGCATGCTTAACATATGAACTGAGGCAATCTACTCTGAAATAAATACTGATCAGAAAATACTTAAAATTCCCAAAGGGTATCTCCTTAGGATTATTTCCAAAACTATTTGTTCTTACAATGTGATAAAATGTCTCCAATATTGTTATCGTTAAGAAAAATAAGTCCACATTGTTTTCTTCCTGTTGCTGGGTAATTTAAAGGAAGGGGAAAGTAGGCATTGTCCGCTTGTTGGGATTGCTTTAAAGTCAGAGCCTGGTTGGCAAGTATACCATTCTGCACGATCCGAGTTTGGTTCCAGAACACACATAAAGGTGAAAGGAGAAAAACTCTACAAAGTTGTCATCTTACCTCCTCATGCACACTGTGACACGTGTGCACACATTAATAATAATTAATAAAATATAAAATAAAAATTTAAATAATCTTATTTTTAAAATTGCTGGTCATGCAATAGATGCTCCTAAAATTGTTGTTTCAAATTAACTCATCCAGAAAAATCTCATTGTCCTTAACACAAATTTCTTTTTTTTTTTATATTTACTTCTGACCATCTCCTCCCCTCCACCCTCAGATCATTAGCTGATATCAATTCAAGAGAGCAAAGGACCCAGAATCGAATTCAGGAACCAGCTTCAGTTAGGCAGTTCAAATTTTTCAGGGTGAAGAAGATCATTGGCTAAGGGCTTAAGGTACTGGGATGCCTCATTTGCACGGAGAGGCATTCCAGGAATTCCAGGCACTTTCTGAATAGATTCTTCTCAGGAGACGTGAAATTGGACCTGTAATTTCTCTGAGGACTATATGACATTTCTCAGAGAGGGCTTGGGGATCTGACATTCCTCAAGTAGAGGGTGTAGGAATAGAAGCTCCCTGGGCAGAGAAGAGGGAGTCCTCCATTTTGCAAAAGCTCAGGGCTTTTAGGTCATGGTGGGCTTGGTGGGCTGTAACCTTAGCACCGGGGTTTCCTGACATCCACTCACTATACTTTTAATTTTAAAAAACATAGCCCTTTCAGTCGTTGTAATGGTTAACATCCATTGCCACTAGGACTGGACATGTTGACATTTCAAAAGAGTTTAACTGAAGAAATAAGAAATACCTCAGATATCAGCGACATCATCCTGCGAGTTGTGGTCAGAGGCTACATAAAAAAGGGTGGGAAGAAAGCCAGATAAATGCATTCGTTCTCCAGTGTCTACTGCCCATAGAGATGGGAAACGTCCCAGTCAGATGCTCCAATCACCTTGAACTCCACCATGCCTTTTTACTACAATGGGACTATTCTTCCTTAAACTGTCAGTCAAAATTAATTATTCCCTCAAATTGCTTGTATTAGGAATTTTGTAGTAACCATTAGACCAGGAATAGATATGGTTATATTTGTACAAGTGTCACCTATGTTTTCTTGTTAATTAAGAAAAAAAATCAAAGCAGAAATCATTACATTTGGGGTGTTATTGAGAGATGGTCCTTTATAGTTATTCTCTTAGTATATTAAATAGTTGATAGTCACAGAGTTTAAAGTATATTAATAAATGGAGACATTTTAAACATTATTGAGATAGTAGGAAAAACAATTTTAACTTAATGAATGGGAATCTCACTGACCTCAGTCTATAAATTTAACTTTAGATAATTATATTATCAATATGAAAACATTTAAAAAGAGACAGCAGTCTTGGAAGATAAAGTTTCAATATTGTATCATATAACAAGTTAACATGTAAACAGCATACTTCTCCACCTTTCTCTCTCTCTTCAAGTCAGCTGTTTAGAAAGAAAAAGAAACAAAGAAAGGAAAATGAGAGGAAAGAAGAAAATTGAAAGGATAAAATATGTCAAGAACTACCAAGAACTCTAATTAATGATTTTTAAGAGCTCCATAATAACTCAGACAGGAGCTCTTGTTTCTCTTGTTTTATAGATTAAACAACAAGTGAATCAAGATATTAAGTATCTTGTCCAAGGTCACAAAGCCACACCAGATGGTCTAGCTACAGCACCCTCCATCTTGACCACACTCCCATATGGCCTCACTTTGGGAAAGACTGACAGAGAATGTAGTGAAGTAAAAGGGATGTAACAAATTGTTGAACGGAGTTTAGGAAATTTGGAAATAATAACCAAAGATCTACCGTTCTAAAGATAAGTAAAAAAAAAAAAAATCCACTCTGCTTACAATTTCATATGTATTATATTGCATATTTGTGGCTATTTTATTTTGACATAATTCCAAACTTAAAAAATATCAAATTCAAAGAACAACACAATAAACTTCTGTAGACTCTCCAAAGAGATTCACCATTATGAATATTATGTAGAAAATATATTTATCATGATTTATAGCATCCATTCATCATTTTGTCCTTCTGAACCATTTAAAAATACATTAGAAACTGCAGAGTTCCTTGTCCCTAAAAATCTCAGTGTGCATTTTCTAACAAACAGAATTTTTCTGTATAACAATAGAAGTATCATAAAAATTGGGAAAATTTACATTCATACATTATTTCCTTTTAAGATATAATATTATCTATATTTAAGTTTCCCAAATTGTTACTTCTAGATCTTTATTTTTCAGAACCAGCAATACCCATACATAAGCTTCTTTTAGTATACACTGGTTCTTTGGTCTTCCATTTTTGTTGACCTTTAGACACATAGATTAAGAACCCAATATTCTATAGGTGTCTCCTACTGACTTTTTATGATTTTTTTAAAAAACTTTATCATATTTATTTATGCGTGTGTGCACGAGGTCATGGGACAACACCAGGAAGCTGGTTCTCAACTTCTCTATGTGGGTCCAAGAGATCATGCTTGGGGCATCAAGTTTGAAGGCAAGTGCCTCCACCTACTGAGCCATCTCACCATTTACTGAAGGATTCTTTATATCTAGGTTCAGATTATACATTTCTGTATGCCATGATATAGAAATCTGGGATGAATCTCACTTCATTTCACCAGAAGTTTTAGAACAATTGCTTGTACCAGTGTTTGTCTTTCAAACTTTGACCATGTGCTTAAGATAGTGTCATCCAGGTTTAACTACTATAACATTTCTATTCTCCATTTTGTAATTAATATGCAATTGGCATAGCATTACTTTGAGACTGGAATATATGGGTTCTTGTCAAAAGTCACCAACCTAATTTTAGTTAGATATTATTTTATTTCTTCTTTATTTTTTTAACCTGGAATTCTAGTGTTTCAGGAAAATCCTTTTTTTTTTCTTTTTTCTCCTCCAATATTATCTCTATTATCTCCCTTTTTTTCTTTCTTCATTCCTGTACATCATGACTTAAGTTTATTTCAAATTACTCTTAGAAGTTACTTTATCTCTGAGGTCCAATTCCAAACCTGACTATACTCTGCATTCTTTCATCGTAGCTACTTCATTGGCTTGAGCTAACACATTAGTGAAACAATGGCTTCCAACATTACTTTCATTAGATTTTCTGTGTACTCTTTAAAACCACATGAGTATCAGATGCACTTTAGACATCCCACAAACACTACAGTTTCCAGTACACAACCCTGCCCAACGCCTTCTCCCTCTAACCTGCTTCTCCTCTTTTAAGTCTTATTTTAGATTAAAAGAAAATCATACATCCAATCACAGGTATCAGAAACCTCTAGTTTATTACCCGATCATCTGCCCCATCTCCTTGATCAACCTCCAAATCCATCAGTACCCATCATTCTGTCTGTTAGTACTCCTCTTTTTTTTTTTTTTTTTACATTATAAGAATAGAATTTTACATATAAATACATAAAGTGCTTGCAAACACACATTTATTAGTACATTAGCTGTGGCAATTAGTGACTGAAAAATACTATGGATACATTAAACAGATATTGAGTTAGTACTTATTTTATACATAAAATAATTTGCGATTATTTTAAAGGATCTAATCTATAGAATAAAATAAAACATTAAAAAAATCAATGAATTTTAGAAATGTGGCTAAGATAGAGGAATCCTCTACTCCATTGTCAATAATGACAAAATAATATTGTTTCACTTCTTTTTTTTTTAATCCTCCTCCCCTGGTATTAAAGCCCGACACGGCAATCCAGTATGATGAAAAAGGGATTCAAATCAAAAGCTTGCAGAAGAGTCAGAGCCATCCCCTGCTCCCACTGTTAAGAGTCCCACAAGAAGATCAAGCTACAGAATTGTAACATAGATGAAGAGGAACTATGCTAGTCCCACGCAGGCTCCGTTATTGTCAGTTCGGTCTCTGTGAGCCCCTGAGGCCAGTTAGTTGATTCTGTGGGTTTTCTTTTGGTGTCCCTAACCCCTGTGGATCCTACAATACTTTGTCCCCATCCTCTGAAGGATTCCCAGAGCCTCGCCTAATGTTTGTCTTTGAATCTCTGCATCTGTTTTTCAGCTGCTGGATGAATCTTCTCTGAAGACAATTGGACTAGAAACCAATTTATAAGCATAGCAGAATATCATTAGCCATCATTTCAATGACTATTTTGCTGGTCCTATTCTAGGTATCTGGATGACCCAGCATGTGGATCTTCGCCTTCCAGGCAGTGGGCTCCCTCTCCTTGCTTGGGTCTCAGGGTTGATCAGTCATTGTTTGGCCATTCCCACAATTCCTGGGCCACCTGTACCACAACACATCTTGTTCTCAGCTGTTGTTAATACTTCTACATTTTTAACATCATAATCACTATTGAAATGAACAACTTTGTACCCAACAAAATCAGAGGAGAATCAATAGATAAAGATATAGTCTGTATGCATGTGATCTTCAGAGGGAGGAGGGAGGGTGGGATTGGGATGGGAGGAGGGAGGGGCTTATGGGGGGATGCAGAATGAATAAAGTGTAATTGATGAAAAAAAAAAAAAAGAAAACCTACTACAGTAGAAACTGCCTGGAATCTATGAGGGGACTAGAGAGGACTCTCAGTAGTCTGTTTCTGAATAGCACACATGCATCTGTATGTAAAGTTCTAGTAGGCATTTTTTTTATTAGAGTAAAATAAGTTATGGTTTAAAATGATAAATTGCTGATAGGGGATTATATGAAAAATAAAACATGCTTGACCTCTTGTAAGAAAACTAGGCAACTGTATTAATGCAATTTAGAATTGTTCTTCTGTTAGCTGTGTGCCTTCATTTTGTCTACCTTGAATGTCCAAGAAAGGAAGCCATTTTGATTAGAGGATGTGACTTTTATGAGCTGGTAGAACTCAGCTAAAAGGCTAAAGCGTCTGAACTGTGAAGAGCCACAGAGACAAAGGGAAAAAAATGTGAATAGAAAAGCAAAGGTTTGTCATGTCTCAAAACTTTTCATATCCAAGAACTATGGTGAATTGTGCAAAATTTCACAGGCAGCTGAGAACTTTACACAATTTGATTCATCTTATTTCATGTATATATTTCTTTAAATTTTTGGATAACTAAAGAGGATGCAGTGAAGGTAGAAATTAAATAATTTTTTTTTTTGCAAAGATCATATAACTTCAACAGAGCTATGATTTGTACACTGAGTGTGGAACTTCAAAGCCAAAAATCTCTTTGCTCTGAAACATTATATTTCCATAGAAGATCAAAAAATTGAAAAGTGCTCTTTAAAGCTATGGAGAAAAGTTTAATATTCACAGCCAAAAAAGAATAGTCTCAAAGTTCTTAAAATGTAGTATGTCTTTCATTATTTAATTCCTGCTCAAATTGTTCATTGTTATTTTACTTATTGCATTTCTTCACTAAAACAATTATGAAGTATAATTAAAAAACTGGAATCTTGCATAAGTCAATATATTTCCGATTACCACAGTACTCCTCTTTTTTATTATAAACTTCTTAACCCCAGCTCCCAGCACCAGTACCTTAAATGGTGACCACATTCTCCCAGTGGTGTCCTCTTTCCTGAGCTTTGCCTGTTTATGACACACGCTCCACATTTCTACTGAGGTAATCTGCCTTGAACACTTGTCTAGAAGAAGCATGATGCTGGTTGATTTCAAACCAGACATCGTTTTCCAACAGTTGACAGAGTGATGCTCTTGTAGCCTGGTGCAGTTGCCAAACTCAAAGTAAGCCAGAGTGTAGCTGAAACTTTACTCCCTTTACTCATCTACAAAATTTCAACACATGCTTTCTACCTCTTCCATTCATCACCTATGACAATGTTTCACATCTCAAAGGACTTGGGAATACTCTATACTTCACACAAAATGTGCTGCCAGCCCCAATTCTTCTTACCTCTTTTAGATTCTACTGTTTTTCTCTGAGCTCATCCCACTATCTTTTCATCTGAGACAGGATTCGAACCCTTATCCCATTCATTTAAATGACACAACTTAACTTCTCTTCTCTCACAATATCGTTACTACACAATAACACTATTGGCACAACCTATTGGCATAATTGCTTATTTATACCCCCAGACCAATTCTCTTGACAAAAATAAATATTTTCATTGAGTTTTCATTATCAATGGTTAACACGGTATCTGACTAGAAATATGCAGGCAACATAATCCAATGAATAATGTATCAATATAAATAAATAATAAAGTAATAAAATTTAAATGTTAGGCCCAATTTAGAAACTAGTAAATAATATTAAAAGTACTATTAGATAAAATCTTGTCCCATGGAACAACTCATCATAATTAAGTTTTAGAAAATGTTTGTGCACCCAGCTTGCCTACGCCACATCTAACTTTCAGGCCTGGATCACTCATCCAATGCCCAATTCCAGTTTCAAGAGTATAGCTTTCATTCAACATCTAAGAAACTTTTTTCTTGAAGCAGACCATTACAGAAGTCCACAACCAATCATAATGTAGAGAGCAACTGACTATGCGGTGCTCGGATCCACTTGATATATCCACAACATAACCCTTATAACCAAAGCTCAGGGAACATCACAGAAGAGAGGCGAAAAGACTACAGAAGCCCGAGCACCAGGAAACCTGCTCAGAGATTTTATCTTCTCTCTATAATACCCAAATTTCAGCCATGAAATCTGAACAATAAAGCTACATAAACAAGACCTGAGTGATTACATGACCAGTTGACATGCCACTGAGGATGGGGGAAACTCATAAGGCCTGACCAATAGCTGTATAGAAACAGAAAATAATTGACAGAGGAAAAAGACCTAATCTTCTCCAGGGATGCAAGGATGTGCCCTTTAATGTGTGTGTGTGTGTGTGTGTGTGTGTGTGTGTGTGTGTGTGTGTATTTGATAAAAAGATTATATGTTAGCTATCCAAGTATAGAAGAAGGAGCAGAATTCATTATATAAATACAGCTGGACAGATAGATTCAACACTGAGCAAAGAATTTTATCTAAGTTAAGAAATGAGATGCGAATTGGAAGAGAAGTCAAAATATTGCTATTCACAGAAGATACGATAGTATACTTAAGTGACACCCCAAGATTCTACCAGAGAACACCTATGGTTGATAAACACCTTCAGTTCCCCCTCAAAAAGGGGGAACTGTAGAGAGCTGCGGAATGCTATGCCTTAAAGATGGAGCTGGTTTCTGCCTTCCACCTTCCCGATGGTGAGTGCTCTCTGTCACGAACAACTCCACATTTGGCTAAGGCCGAGGATCTGGCTTGCTTCCATGTATGTGGACCTATCTGCATTGCCCCCATGGCACGCCTGGGTTGGCTACCCAGAGGCTATTTAAGCTGTGGGCTGGCTTTCCCTGGGGTCCAAGGATTGTTCAACGTTCCTGAATAAACTGCATTGAAAAAAAAAATAAACACCTTCAACAAAGTGTCTGAATACAAAATTAACTCAAAAAAAGTCAGTAGCCCTCTTTATGCAAGCAACAAAAGGGCTGAGATAGAAATTAGGGAAATAACACCCTTCACAATAGCAACAAATAATATAAATTATCTTGGTGTAACTCAAACCAAGCAAGTGAAAGACCTGTATGACAGGAACTTTAAGAACTGTCAGGTCTGAAGAAAGAAATTGAAAAATATTTTAGAAGATGGGAAGATCTCCCATGCTCGTGGATCAGTAGGATTAACATGGTAAAAATGGCCATCCTTCCAAAAGCAATCTACAGATTCAATGCAATTCCCATAAAAATCCCAACACAGTTCTTTACAGACCTGTACAGAACAACCATTAACTTCATAAGTAAAATAAAAGGCCCAGGATAGCCAAAACAATTCTGTACAACAAAAGAACTTCTGGGGCTATCAAAATCCCTGATTCCAAGCTAAACTACAGAGAAATAGTAATAAAAATCACATGGTATTGGCATAGAAACAGACAGGCTGATCAATGGAACCACGTTGAAGACCCAGAAATAAACCCACACTCCTAGGGGCACTTGATTTTCAACAAAGAAGCCAAAACCATACAATGGAAAAAAGAAAGCATCTTCAACAAATGGTGCTGGTCTAGATGGATGTTTGCCTGTAGAAAAATGCAAATAGACCCACCTACAAAACCTTTGATCCAAAAATTACCCTGCTTACAAGAAGTACATGGACAAAGAGTGATCAATAATTGAGAGAATGTCCAACCAATAATTGACCCAACCTGTGACCCACCCCCACAGTAAAGAGCCAGACCCTGACACTATTAATGATGCTCTGCTAAGCTTGCAGACAGGAGCCTAACTTGACTGTCCACTGGGAGGCTCCAGCCAGCAGAGGATCACAGAGACAGATGTGGGACTTGCAGCCAAGCATGGAACAGAGATCTGGGGATCCTGTGGAAGTATTGTGGGAAAGATGAAAGGACCTGGAGAGAACAGGAACCTGACAAGAGCAACAAAGACAACTAATGCAGTCCCATGGGGTCTTTCAGAGTCTGAGACATCAACTAAGGAGCATGCACGGTTTAGTCCTATTTCCCCTGAACACATGTGGCCAGTGGGTGGCTTGGTCTTCATGTAGGCCACCTGATGAGTGTGTGTAGTGGGGAGGGAGAAATATTTCTAACATGGACTCTATCGCCTGCTTTTGGATCACTTCCCCCTGACAGGGCTGCCTTGCCTGGCTTCAGGGGATGAGCTTATACTCAGTCCTGATGTGACTTGATGTGCTGGGGAGGGTAGATATGGGGAAAGCGGTTTCCATTTTCTGGGGGGGCAAAGGGAGAAGGGAAGAAGGGAAAGGGGATTACTGGGAGGAGAGAAGGGAGGGGGCAACATTGGGCTATAAAGTAAATAAAATAAAATAAAATAAATTTTAAAAAGGAAAACAAATTACAAAGAATGAGAAGACTATTCAAAAAGGGAAGAATGGCTCCCCTCCCATAGCTGTGATCCAATAAACAGAGTCGGGAAGAGAGCAGCAGATGACTCACCTGCAATATCTTGAGTCTAAGGAAAATATTTGAGGATTTAATTATTTTAAGACTTATAGTATGAGTATGATATGCCTTATTACTAATAATAGGATTGAGCTAATATCGTCCCAATCTCTCCTTCATAGAGTAGATTATTTTTACTTTTTTAATGGCTTCAGATCTTCTTCAAGTACATACATACATGCACACACACAATCCAGACACACCACAGAGACACAGACACATTATATGCAACACACACATCATACACACACACACACCACAAACACACACCATATGTAACACATATATGTACCACTCACACTACATGCCCCACGACCACCACTAACAACAACTGATCATCTTGTACCTCATGGTATTGCCTGGTTCTGTAGATCTCCCCTAACTCACTATTTGAGCTTTTCCAGCATTTCTCAGAAACCACTTTTGGTTAAGCACAAATGTCACAAATAGGTATTTACTCCAGGGAAGTAGACAAGAAGTTTTTCAAGAGGAAGAAAGACAGCTGCAGATGAAATAAATATGAGGAGAAATCTAAATTTCAGTTGAGAAATGACAAAGAGAAAAAAAATACAAGCAAATGATAGGCTATCAAGGAATACAGAATTTTACCTGGTCACGGAACATAAAAGAACGTAAGTGTCATCTGCCTTGCATAAATGTCACCTTTAGTTTCAGAAGCTAGGGGAAAAGAGAAATGAGGAAAACAGGGGGAAAGGTCAGATATCTTTATAAACAAAAAATTATGAGTGACCTTCAAAGTAATGTCTTCTTCTTTGTGATTTGATGACTGAGCCTGATCAGTGGCTTCTTCAGGTGGCCACAGAAGATTTGGATGTGACCTGAAGTATCACAAAGATCAATGGAGGACAGCTTTGTCACAGGACATTACCACAGAAGGTCAATTTCCCAATGCCCTTGTACATTTCATTGTCAAGATAAAAGACAGTAACCATGGCTTAATGGGCATTTTGTTTGAGCCTCCCTTTCTGAATGCATTAATCCAAGACTCCCAGCTTAAGTCTTAAAGTTGCCTCTTCGTAATTAAAGCAGATACTTGATTTTGATAAGCTACTCACAGATAGCTTTGTTGTCACCTAACTGCTATCCAAATCATCAGTGTCTCCCACGCAATATAAAAGTGACACCTTCCCAGGCTTTCTAAAACTTGTTCTGAGTACTTCTTTTTATGAACCAAATGAAAACAACTATTTTGCCCAAATAAACTGTCATCCCTTCTAAGGGACATTATACATGTAATCATCTACTGTCTCTCTTGGTTGTTGTGTGTAGAATTGTTTGTTTGTTTTGCTGTGTGTATGTATGCAATGACTTATTATTGTTTGAGTATTTCATAGATATATATACACTGTATCTTGGTCATATCTCCTCCCAATCTTTCCTTCCCAGATTAGTTACTTCACCTCATTCCTGGCAACCTGCTCTAGTCCCAACTTCAACCCTTTAAAAAAAAATCCCTGGATAAGATGATCAAGCCTCACTCAGAAAGATAGACGGGATGGACATTGGAAGGAGAAAATAGGGAACAGGACAGGAACCTACCACAGAGGGCCTCTGAAAGACTCTACCCAGCAGTGTATCAAAACAGATGCTGAGACTCATAACCAAATTTTGGGCAGAGTGCAAGGAATCATATGAAAGAAAGGGGAGATAGAAAGACCTGGAGGAGCTCCATAAGGAGAGTAACAGAACCAAAATATCTGGGCATGGGGGTCTTTTCTGAGACCGATACTCCAACCAAGGACTATTCATGGATATAACCTGGAACTCCTGCTCAGATGTAGCCCATGGCAGCTCAGTCTCCAAGTGGGTTTCCCTAGTAAGGGGAACAGGGACTGTCTCTGAGATGAACTCAGTGGCTGGCTCTTTGATCACCTTCTCTGGAGGGGAGAGCAGCCTCGCCAGGCCACAGAGGAGGACAGTACAGCCAGTCCTGATGAGACCTGATAGGCTATGGTCAGATGGAAGGGGAGGAGGACCTTCCCTATCAGTGGACTTAGAGATAGGCATGGGAAGAGATGAGGGAGGGAGGGTGGGATTGGGAGGGAATGAGGAAGGGGACTACAGCTGGGACAGAAAGTGAATAAACTGTAATTAATGTTAAAAATATTTTTTAAATAAATCCACTGAGTCTAATTAATGTTGCCCATATGAACCTGGGTTTGAATTTATACCAAACACTGAAACACAGACATCCTATCAGGAGTAATACCCCTAAATGTATAATGGACTCTGCTTCCTCCAGTAGCTATCAATTCCTAATATTGCCTCAGTTAGATCAAGACAGTCAGCATTCCAAGATGAATGGCGGAGGGGCTCACCACTCCCCAGCCCTCTTTGCATTGGGACTCTCAATGCAGTGTCTATTGCTGGTCTTCCTTTCCTCTAGAACAGCACAGTAGTGTTTTTCTGGAACTCACATGTTCTCTGTGAGTGTTAAGTTCCAGGGTTTGGTTGAGAACATCCAAATCCTATAGCCTAACTGAATTGAATTGAACAGACACTTCCATTTCATTAAAAAAAAAAAAAAGATACACCTTCCAACATCGCTTTAAAAAAAAACAAGAAAGAAAAAAAGGAAGAAAACTGCTGCTGGGAAACGAGAAGTGACCCCAAAGCATTATCATCCTCATTGCATCTCAGTCACTGCTATGGCAGAAGATTTGTAATCTTCTCCTGCTGCAAACCAGTCATATACAGAATGCCGAAGAGAAAGCATTTCCTTTTTGAAATGTCACCGGGGCATCCAGGCAATCTCTTTTAGTTTTATCTTGGCAAACAAATGTCCACTGATCAATATAAATGAGGAACAGGCACACCAACATCAATAGGAAATGACTTTTGTGAAGTACGTTTTGATTCATGGCAATGGAGTAGACCTTCCCAAGTTCTGTTCTATTATCAGCTGGAGAGCGGGAGATATCATAAAAGGGGCCTCCAGATGACTGTCATTTTCAAGTGGGGTGCTCTTAAGTTATAGACTTCTGCCACCTCAGAGATAAATGACTGGCTGCCCTTGACTGACCCTGTCTTTAAAGAAGAAATGGCTGTCTTTGTAGACAGGGATGCAGCCTGGAAAACGTTGAACGACATAACATTTAAAGACAATTTTATTTCTTTATCAACTGATAGTTCTCTATTTCACGTCTCCGGTTTTTATCACTCGCTGGCATATGTGTTGAAATGAGATCATGAGGTCTCAGCACTCTTCCCTTGGCCTCGTCCAGACTTACTCTACTGAAAGAATAATCCTGTGAGTAGTGAAGGTAGCAAAATGATGTCACACCCCAAGGGCAACTGACAAGATGGGCAGCGTCGAGTGACTGGTTCTTTAACTATCATGTCATATTTTTAACATAAACCAGCCACGCTACGTTTTAAGAGTAAAAATTGTAATAAGTCCTGTGAGATATATAAACCGTGATAGGATTGTTTAGAATTATGCCACATATGGAGAAACATTTCATGAAAATCTTTCTAAGAGAGCCGAAAAAAATAAAACCTCCTTATAAACTGTAGGGGCTCACATGGAATTTACCTTTAAATGAGGTTTGACAGTGAAGGTAGAAAATAAACAGTGGCGTCTAGACGCTGAAGCAAGAAAATGTGGGTGAAACTCGAAGACTAACTCTTAATCCAGGTCACGGATGCTTCAGTAGCTTCTGGAGCAGACTGAGGCTAAGATGGACCTCTGCCTATGTGGTCATGATGACTAAATGCAAAGCACTTTGAGGACACCTGTCAACATGTTCCGGGCCCTATCTCTGCCATTTGTTATCCATTTCCCCCCTTTTCTTCTTCCAGGAGGGCCAAACATATTTTATCTTCAAACTGATCTTTCTAAAAAGACTGGACTGGACTCTACATTCACGGCTGGAGAGGTCATTTTTAACCCCTGTTTTATGTCCAGTATTTGGGATCAGATCTTGACAAGTGTTGATGACACTGTTTCAGGTCCTGCAGACATCCACTTCAAGCCTATTTTCCCCACAGCGTTAGGACCCATGATACGAGGGTTGCGTTGCATTTCCCTTTATTGTTTTAAAATGTATGAATGAGTTAATAGAATGGCATCAGACTTTTTAAAAACTGGACAGGACTCACAGTGAGAAATATATTTACATAGCAACTGATCACTGTCTCGGGATTTCTATTGTTATGATGAAGCACCATGGTGAGAAACAACTTGAAGAGGAAAGGCTTTATTTTATCCTACACTTTCAGGTCACACGCTATCACTGAGAGAAGTTAGGGTAGGAACTCAAGCAGGGGAGGGACCTGGGGGCAGGAGCTGATGCAGAGGCCATGGAGGGGTGCTGCTTACAGGCTTGCTCTCCATGGTTTGCTCGGTCACTTTCTTATACCATCCAGAGTCACCTGCTAGGGGTAGCACCACACTTAATGGGCTCTGCCTTCCACGGGAATATTTAATCTAGAAAATGCACCATAGCCTTGCCCTCTGGCCAGTCTGTTTAGGGCACTTTCTGAAGTTTCTTCTCTTCAGATGACTTTATCCTGTATCAAGTTCCCATGAAATTAGTCAGCACAAGCAGACACACAAACACAGAGGCAGTGGAGACCTTATGGTGAATTTCTGAAATTAGAAGATATGCTGTCTGGGAGGATGAATTGGAAGAACATCCCATCTTGCACGTAATGGACCCTGGGCGCATGACCTGTTCTATCTGAAAAGCTGCATTTATGTCCTCTGGCAACGTAGCTCCAGAGCTGAACCCCTCCTGTAAAATGCCCCAACTAGGCAGCCACACTGGGTCTGTGTATGTACGCCTACGCATTGCTAAAACACACGCTTTGCACATGCATATAAATTAAGATTAATTTGAGAAATACTTGTTTCACCTTTCGAAACGTAAAAATGTTATAATCCATAAACTGCTTTTACAACTTACAATAAGGCCATTAAAGTCACATTTAAACTACTTTCAAACAGTTTGTAATTTCTGTTTTCTTCTTCTCTCAACGGGGCTTTTTTTTTAACCTTAACTTTCCTTGTAGACATCTAATGCTCTTTCTTTCAGCTTTTGAGGCAATGTGATCAGAAATCATCATTTGTAATATTTTTGTATTTTGTGGGGGAAATAGTTTATTTTTGGGATGAGTGGTTGTACATTGTACAACTGAGAAAAAGTATATTCTTTTACAGATTTTGTTTTGATGCAATAAGATGCATACATATTCACTCACACACACACAAACATGCACTCATGAATAAGCACACACAAGTACACATGTGCTAAACTTGGCACACACATGCACACACATACACATGCTCATAAATGAGCACACATAAATATATATGTACACATGTAGACAAGCGCACATGCACACACACAAACTCATGAATGAGCAGGCATGTGTACATGCACACACATACCTACATACAAATGCATGCACGCACGCACACACACAGCTAGACTGACTGCTGATGTCACTTGTGTCTTCGACATTCTTAGGTGCTTTCAATCTTCTTTGACCTACTTAGGCTGACAGTGGTATCCAAGTCTTCTTCGGGTTAATCTCAGGCAGTTTCTGCTTGACGCTGTTGTAAGGTTGTTAAAGAATCGGCATTCCCATGTGTTGCCAATTTACCTCAAATATTATAACTTTCAGCCTTTAATATGCTGCCACATCTCAGTTCAGGCTTTTTGGCATATAGTCCGCTTTGACAATGGTATGATAAAATATACTTGCATATATTTTACATCTGCCTGAGAGGCCTATGTAAGCACCTTTTAAGTTTTCGCTTTTTAGGATTATCTTAGATGTCTCCATAGAGTGGGAATTTACTTTGTTTTCTTGTCAGTTTGATGTGCTTGCTCTTTTTACAATAGCACTTAAGCCTACTTCATTTTAAGTTTGGCCTTCTCATTGATTTACAGAGTGCTTCCCGTGTAACATATTTACTGAGTTTCCAAGGGGTCTGGCTTCGTACTTATGCTATGTATCTGGTTGGACTGGCTAGTCTGTCTTCACAGCCTGATAGGTGAGGAGACGCTCCTCCAGTCTGTTACCTTCAAGTCGTTTGTCTGCTCACTCTTGTGTTAGAGGGGATTCTTGGGCAGCCACCTTTTAACTTTACATTAGACAGGATTGCCTCCACTTCACCTTCGCTTCTCCTTTGCTTGATATTTTTAACGTTCCCTTAAGATACTTCTATGAGCGTACATTAGCTGCTCAGAGGAAGGGCTTCATGCTGACGCTTCCGTACATGCATGGATTTGGATGGCATTCATCCCCACTCCTAGAAATTTGCAGCTGTCAACTTGACACCACCCAGAGCTATCCAAAGGAGTCTCAACTGGGAGATTGGCTCCGTCACATTGGCCTATGGGAATGGGTTTTGTTTTAGTTTTAGTTTTTGGATGGGGGCGGGGTCATTTTCATGATTGCTAAATGATGTAGGAGGACACAGCCTTCTCTGGGTGGCACAACTCTAGGTGGGTTAGTCTAGGCTGTGTGATAAAGCTCCCTGAGCCTGAACCAGCAAAAGAACAAGAGTGCAAGCTAGTAAACAATGTTTATGTACGGTTTATGTTTCAGTTCCTGTCCCGGTTTCTGTCAGTGATAGATTGTGACCTAGAATTGAAAGCCAAATAAGCTCCCCCCTCCCACAAGTTGCTTTCGGTACCGATGTTATTAAAGTGACAGAAAGGTGGCCTTAAACACCCTCTATTTGTATCTCTCCATTTGTACATGATAAACATTCTTGTCGCTCTCTCCTTAATTGAATAAACTGCTCATGAATGGTCATGTCTGAGTCCTGAGTTTAGAATTAGGAACTTTCTAAAGCAGTTTGTTAGTGGCAGATAGCCAATTGCTATACATTTTCTCAGTAATTCATGAGTGCTTATTAAAAGATACATTGTATCTGAATGGGGTTGTACATACCTGTAATCCTGACACTTAGGAGGCTAAAGCAGGAGCATTGTCCAGAGTTTGAGACTTGCCTGCCTGAGCTATGGAGTGAGCGTCATACCAGCCAAGGCTGCATGCCACCACACTGTCTCAAAAAAAAAAAAGAACACAAAACAAAAACACACACAAACAGACACAAAGAAACAAAAGGTTTGTTATAATTTTATCTCACTTCAAGAAAATTAGTTTTTGAGGAAAGGGAATTACTAATGATAAATATTTATTTTCTTTTATTGTATCATTTTTCCTATCCAGAAAATATTGCAGTAAGAAAAGTGTGTGTGTGTGTGTGTGTGTGTGTGTGTGTGTAAACATTTTAATTTATCTTTTGAGAATTGAAAAGGGCACAGAATGTCCTGGAACTGGAGTTACAAATGTAATCGACCATATCAGGTCTGAGAATAGAACCCTGGTCCCTTGGAATTGCAACCAGTGCTCTGAACCACTTAGTCCTCTCTCGTTTCTACTCCTCACCCCTCCCAGTAAGAAGATTGTTACATATACATTCCCTCCTTTGGTTTTTATGTTGTTGTTGTTTTGATCAGTTCACATTCCACATCACCCTTTTTCTGGGTAAAGTTTTCTGAGTTTTTGAAGTTCTGGATATATATTCATAAATCATTCCAACACCACTTTCTGAAAAACCATTTTCATAAGAATTTGGGCATATTTCACATCAACAGAATTACTTGAGAGCCAATAATCTGAAACCTGAGAAAGATCCGAGACCCTGAAGACTTCTTAGGAGAGGTCAAGAACTGAAATAGACTTTTTAACAGGCCTGGCAAGAGTCCTCATACTGTGCCCATCTGATTAAGCAGACAAGTTAACTGTGTTTGAAATGTTAGTGCAAGCAGAATATAATTTACTGAAAATCCTGGAGACCAGAACTATGCTGTGGATATAAACATGTTTTTGTTTTGGTCCCAGGTGTAGGATGTGGGACTGATTCAGATGGTCCACAACAGCAGACTATTTGCTTCGTGTGGGCTCTGAGAGGAGCTCTTTGCCAGCTGCAGACAGTTTAAATCTGAGGACTCTGGAGAGAGAAAAAAAAATGCCAGAGCCCAGAGAGTGTGAAGAAGAGAAAGAACAATGCTGCTCCTGCTTCCCCCTTACTGTTCCTGGTTGCTGTTGTGAGACAAGAAGTTGGGGATCTCCTGAAATGAGTATTGGATTGGGTCCAAGGAACCCAACAACCCTAACCAGCAGGAAGCAGCTAAGAGAACTGTGGCCCCCTCCCACTAACCCTTTCTCTCTCCTACTTGGTGTTGGATAGGATTGGAGAGGAGTAGAGAGAAAAGGATATAAGAAACATAAGTAAAAGAGTTTTTTAAGTACACCGACATAACTATTTCAAAGTTCTAACTGTTGTCTCAGATTTTAGAATATTTGAAAACATACAATGAATTGCCTTGACAATCAAACCCAAGTTTGAGCACAGAATTCATTTTTCTTTTATACGCCCGTTAAACACATATGCTGAAGGTAATTTTATACAGTTGTTTTACTGTGCCTATGTTTTGATGTGATTCATCTTAGTGGAAGTTTCCCTCCTAATGCCATATTAGCACTCCAAATTTCAAATTTTGAAGCCACTCAACTTTAAATTTTAGAAGAGGGATGTACAACTTCTAATTGTGTATGAGACATTCTGATTCTTACTGATTTTTCTGGTGAATTTTCATACGTGAAGCTTTGAGTTTGGTAACACTTTCTCTGTCAGTACAGTGAAATGGGTTTCTGCCATTGTTGGCATCCTCAGTCTTATTTGGCGGGGGGGGAAGGGGGCAGATACTGTTGGCATGTGTATAGAATAACAATCCAGGGGGCTGGAGAGATGGCTCAGTAGGTAACAAGCTTGCCTTGCAAAGACGAAGACCTGAGTTTGATCTCCCAGGACCCAAGTTAAATATACCCAGTGTGCAGGTGTTCGTTCCCCAACAGTAGAAAGACAGAGACTGGCCGGTTCCTGGAACTCACTGCCAACCGTCCTATCCCACATGACAAATTCCCAGTCGTGAGAGGCGCTGCCTCAAACAAACTAACAAAAACGCAATGAACAGACAATATTATGGGTGAGTTTCGACACTCAGGCTTACCCTTTGGCCTCTATAACCACAGGCGCACATTTGTGTGTTCACCTGGACACACATGTGTACCTGTACACATACCAACACACATTCATATAACAGAATGAATGAAGACATAAATAAAGAGTGCTCAGATGTATAGTTTCCAGCAACATGTAAACATATGGAACTTTCCTTATTCTCAATAGTGTTTATCGGTAACTCAAGTTTCCCTAGATACACCGCATCCTTACTTCTTAAATCCTCCATACACGTTCTTTCACCTTCATTCTAGCACACGTATGTGAAATGATTCTTACCTTCTGTATAGACTCCATGTGTGCACCCAGAACATAGGAGACGGTGAGAGTCTTTATGCTCCCAGTTTTCCCAAGGATGTTACATATCAGCCTTGTTCCAAAGGTGTATGAAAAGTCATCATCAGGAAGGGAGGAGGACCTCCCCTATTAGTGGACTTAGAGAGGGGCAGGGAGGAGATAAGGGAGGGAGGGGGGATTAAGAGGGAATGAGGGAGGGGGCTACCACTGGGATACAAAGTTAATAAAGTGTAACTAATAAAAAATAAAAATAAAATAAAAAAATCATTGTCAAGAATGCAATTCTAGAATATAGGATATGGGATTAATTACAAGTATGTATCCTACATGAAAACAGGATTCTCCCCCATCTCTTTATTTATATTCAGAAGAGCATAGGCTAGTGCCTAATCTAGTCAAGCAATTGTTTATTTAATACATGTGATATCTGTATGTGTATGCTCGTGTATGTCAGGAGCATGTGTATGTACATACAGGTGTTGTTTCTCTTCACCTGCCTTCCGTTTTGAATTTCTAAGAGAGAAACTTATGGGGTAGGTAGCACCTCAAGAGCTTGTTTCAAGTGGGCTATGGGGGTGGAATTCAGGTCCTCCTGCTTGAGTGACAAGCACTGTGTAGACTGAGCTAGCTCCTCATCCCATTTAATTTTTTTCACTTAATTATTTTGAAATTAATGCTAAAGGCAGAAGAACACATTTTCTGATATATGCTCACTGATTTTACTCTCAACAAGCTGTGCAGAGGGGTTCTCCCTAGTCCACAACCTCGTCCTGGCATTAGTGCTACAAATCAGCTTTGAACTTCAAAGCTACTGGACAATTTATCAAAAATCTGTATTAATATAATGAGATTTTATTTTTGTCTGGTTGGGAATATAGGAACTCAATCATACTGTATATACTAATTTTATATGTAGCCAACTTTATAAAGTCTCTCATTGAATCTTGTAAATTATAGAGTATTTTGTATTTTCTGTGTGAAATCAGCTGCAAATGCTGATGATTTCTTCTTAATTTCAAATATTTGTAGTTTTATACACTTAATGTCTTATTTTTCTATTAAAGACCGCTAGTAAAATACTGACCCAAATTCTGTTGCTGACTTATTTTGAGAATGATTTCACATTTGCATTATAAAATTACTCATTTTTCTAAGAATTCTTGATCAGATAAGGAACACTTACTTCTAATATATTTGCATTATATTTTCACACGGTACTTAATTCTCCTCTTCTTTGAAATAATCTTATATCTTGGCTTCACAAATTAATTTGAAGGCAATATATTTAGATAGTATATTATATATTCTTTTTATATTTCTAGGATAAATATGAAATAATGTTCATATTTCAAGAGTTCACACTGTTTGATATTAATTTTTGGATTTAAAGTGTTTCAGATTTTTTATTTTTGATATTTTGGTCTATTTTCCAATTGGTTCAATTTTATGTTTACTTTTAGAACACAACTGGTCCAACATCTTCCCATCTCTTGAAAATTTTCATTGGTCTCCACTTAGAGTTACTGTAGTCTTACCAAATGAGGTTGATATGGTCTCCACTCCTGCTTCTGCAAAGAATTTCTGTCTGGATTAAGAATTACCCAGTCCTAGAACCCCTGCTCAGATGTAGCCCATGGCAGCTCAGTATCCAAGTAGGTTCCCTCGTAAGGGGAACAAGGACTATTTCTGACATGAACTCAATGGCTGGCTCTTTGACCTTCCCCACCCCCCTGCTTCCCCTCCCTGAGGGAGGAGCAGCCTTGCTAGGCCACAGAGGAGGACATTGCAGCCAGTCCTGAAGAGGAGGACCTCCCCTGTCAGTGGACTTGGAAAGGGGCAGGGAAGAGATGAGGGAGAGAGGGTAGGATTGGGAGGGAATGAGGTAGGGGGCCACAGCTGAGACACAAAATAAATAACCTGTGATTAATATAAAAAATAAGAATTATAATAAAAAAGACTTATTTATTTTTGTATAGGAATGCTCTATTTGCACGTATGCTTGCTTGACATAAGAGGACATCAGACAGAAGATTGCATTATAGATGGTTGTGAGCTACCATATGGTTGCTGGGAATTGAACTCAGGACCTCTGGAAGAACCAGTGCCTTTAAACCACTAAGCAACCTTTCCAGTTCACATTCTATATTCCTTTAACCTCTTAAGTAAGAGCCTTAGGATATCCACTGCTTGCATTCATAGTACGTGGTGAAGCTGAAGTGATGTATTTTAATTTTTAGTACAGACTTTGTCCATTCTACAACTCTTTTTCAACATTAAATATAACTGCACATCATGGTTTGAATCCAAATGGTCCCCACAGAATCAAGCAATATTACACATGGTCCTGAGCTGGTGATGCTCTTTGCAGAGATAATGGAGTTTGGGGATACAGAGTGTAGCTGGTGGATTTAGGACCATAAATCTGACCCTCGCTAGTTATTAGATATTTTGTCCATCTACTCGGGTTTCCTGCTTCCTAATCTGCCCAGATGTGAGCAAGCAGCCCACTGATAGGGGAAGTCTTCTTTTCCTTCCTTCTGATCCTAGTCAATTAGGTCTCATCAGGAGTGGCTGAATTGTCTTCTTCTGTGGCCTGGTAATGCTGCTTCCCCCTCAGGGGGAGGAAATTAAAGAGCAGGCCAATCAGTTCATGTCAGAGGCAGTCCCCGTTCCTATTACAATGGAACCAACTTGGATAATGAACTTCCATGGGCTACATCTGTGCAGGGGTCTTAGGTTACCTCCATTCATAGTCCTTGGTTGGAATATCAGTCTCAGGAAAGACCCCTGTGCTCAGATTTTTTGGTTCGGTTGCTTTCCTTGTAGAGCTCCTGTCCTCTCCAGATCTTACTGTTTCCCACTTCTTTCCTAAGGTTCCCTGCACTCTGCCCAAAGGTTGGCCATAAGTCTCAGCATCTGCATTGATAGTCTGCAGGGCAGAACCTTTCAGAGTTCCTCTGTGTCAGGCTTCTGACTTGTTCCCTCTTTTCTCCTTCTTCTGATGTCCAGCCTCTTTGCCTTTCTGGATAGGGATTGAGCATTTTAGCAAGAGTCCTCCCTCTTGGTTAGTTTCTTTAGGTGTACAGATTTTAGTAGGCTTATCCTATATTATATGTCTATATGAGTGAGTATATACCATGTGCGTCTTTCTGCTTCTGGGATAAGCTCACTCAGGACGATCTTTTCCAGATCCCACCATTTACCTGAAAATTTCATTATGTCCTTGTTTTTTATTGCTTAGCAATATTCCATTGTGTAGATATACCACAATTTGTGCATCCATTCCTCCACTGAGGGGAATCTGGGCTGTTTCCAGCTTCTGGCTATTACAAATAAGGCTGCTACAAACATGGTTGAGCAAATGTCCTTATTGTGTACTTGAGAATCTTTTGGCTATATGCCTAGGAGTGGTATAGCTGGATCTTGAAGAAGCGCTATTTTTAGTTGTCTGAGAAAGTACACTAAACTTGGACTTTAGTTTTGTGCAGGGTGATAAGTATGGAATTATTTGCATTTTTCTACATGTAGACTTCCAGTTAGACCAGCACACCAGACACACTAAACCCCTTAGAAGAAAAAGTGGGGAATACCCTTGAACTCATTGGCACAGGAGACAACTTCCTGAACAGAACACCAACAGCACAGGCTCTAAGAGCAACAATCAATAAATGGGATTGATTTCCAGAGTGGTTGTACAAGTTTACATTCCCACCAGCAGTGGAGGAGTGTTTGCCTTTCTCCAAAACCTCTCCAGCATGTGTTGTCTCTTGAATGTTTTATCTTAGCCATTCTGATGGGTGTAAGGTGAAATCTTAGGGTCGTTTTGATTTGCATTTCCCTGATGGCTAATGAGATTGAGCATTTCTTTAAGTATTTCTCTGCCATTCGATATTCCTCTGCAGAAAATTCTCTGTTTAGCTCTGTACCCCATTTTTTAATTGGATTACTTGATTTTTTGCTGTTTAACTTCTTTAGTTTTTATATATACTGGATATTAGCCCTCTGTCAGATATAGGGTTGGTGAAAATCCTTTCCCAATCTGTAGGCTGTCATTTTGTTCTGAGGACAGTGTCCTTTGCTTTACAGAAGCTTTTCAGTTTCATGAGGTCCCATTTATTGATTGTTGCTCTTAGAGCCTGTGCTGTTGGTGTTCTGTTCAGGAAGTTGTCTCCTGTGCCAATGAGTTCAAGGGTATTCCCCACTTTTTCTTCTAAGGGGTTTAGTGTGTCTGGTGTGCTGGTCTAACTGGAAGTCTGCATGTAGAAAAATGCAAATAATTCCATACTTATCACCCTGCACAAAACTAAAGTCCAAGTGGATCAAAGATCACCTGAGTTTATCTTAGCCATTCTGCTGGGTATAAGATGGAATCTCAGAGTCATTTTGATTTGCATTTCCCTGATGACTGTGGAAGTTGAGCATTTCCTTAAGTGTTTCTCTGCCACTTGTTATTCCTCTGAGACTCACAGCCAAACTTTGGGCAGAGCACTGGGAGTCTTATGGAAGAGTAAGTGAAGAGAAGGACCCAGAGGGGACAAGAGCTCTACAAAGATACCAATAAAGCCAACAAATCTAGGTCCAGTGGGGACTGTAGAAACTGATGAACCAACCAAGGACCATACACTGAGAGGACCTAGACCCTCCACTCAGATGTAGCCCAGAGGCAGCCCAGCCTCCACGTGGGTTCCCTAGTAAGGGGAGGAGGGATTTGTCTTCTCTGACATGGACTAGGTTGCCTGTTCTTTGATCACTTCCCCCTGGTGAGGAGTGAGGGGAGCCTGCCAGGCTACAGAGAAAGAGAATCCAGGCAGTACTGATGAGACTTGATAGGCTAAAGTAGATGGTAGGGTTGTATGGCTTCCTGTTTTTGCTGTCTAGGGGAGGGTGGTGGGGAGAAAGGACTGCAGGGGTGGGACTAGGAGGAGACAAGGCAGGGGGCTACAATCAAGATATAAAATGAATAAATTATAAAGTAACAAATACATTTTAAAAATCAATTTAAAAAACTTCAAACTTTAGTATTCCAGCCTGAAGTCAAAAAGAAATAAGGCTAGCCTGTAGAACAGTTGATACCTTCCATTTTGAACTTTATTACTGGGAGAAAAAAAAGGAAACAAAGTTCTTTTGAATATTTGTGAGCACAAGCTGACTCTCACGCAGAGGAGACGCCTTCATTCTAGATACCTGTTTATTTCTGGTTTCTTCTTTCTTCTTCAGATTTCACAATGACCTCAAATAAAAGTACATAAGCAAAAGTCATCATAGAAAGAAAAATGATACCTTGCCTCTTCAAATATCAATATGTTGACTAAAACTTAAATATATTCAATTTGTTTTAAAATATGAGTTATGAAAATGAGGTTATAAAAATATCCAAATCTATTGGGAAAGATTCATGTTGAGTTTTGAAATTTTTTAAATTCTTTATTAATTAAACTTTATTCACTTTGTATCCCCCCTGTGGTTCCCTCCCTCCTCCCATCCCAATCCCTCCCCCCTCTGCACGTATACCCCTCCCCAAGTCCACTGATAGGGGAGGTCTTCTTTTCCTTCCTTCTGATCCTAGTCAATTAGGTCTCATCAGGAGTGGCTGCATTGTCTTCTTCTATGGCCTGGTAAGGCTGCTCTCCCCTCAGGGGGAGGTAATTAAAGAGTAGGCCAATCAGTTCATGTCAGAGACAGTCCCTGTTCCTATTACAATGGAACCCAGTTGGACACTTAACTGCCATGGGCTACATCTGCGCAGGGGTCTTATGTTACCTCCATGTATAGTCCTTGGTGGGAGTATGAGGCTCAGGAAAGACCCCTGTGCTCAGATTTTTTGGTTCTGTTGCTCTCCTTGTGGAGTTCCTGTCCTCTCCAGATCTTACTGTTTCCCACTTCTTTCATAAGATTCCCTGCACTCTGCCCAAAGGTTGGCCATAAGTCTCAGCATCTGCATTGATAGTCTGCAGAGCAGAGCCTTTCAGAGGTCTTCTGTGTCAGGCTTCTGACTTGTTCCCTCTTTTCTCCTTCTTCTGATGTCCAGCCTCTTTGCCTTTCTGGATAGGGATTGAGCATTTTAGCAAGAGTCCTCCCTCTTGGTTAGTTTCTTTAGGTGTACAGATTTTAGTAGGTTTATGCTATATTATATGTCTATATGAATGAGTATATACCGTGTGCATCTTTCTGCTTCTGGGATAGCTCACTCAGGATGATCTTTTCCAGATCCCACCATTTACCTGAAAATTTCATGATTTCCTTGTTTTTTATTGCTGAGTAATATTCCGTGGAGTACAGAGCTAAACAGAGAATTCTCTGCAGAGGAATATCGAATGGCAGAGAAATACTTAAAGAAATGCTCAACCCCATTAGCCATCAGGGAAATGCAAATCAAAGCGACCCTAAAATTTCACCTCACACCCATCAGAATGGCTAAGATCAAAAACTCAAGTGATAACACATGCTGGAGAGGTTGTGGAGAAAGGGGAACCCTCCTCCACTGCTGGTGGGAATGTAAACTTGTACAACCACTTTGGAAATCAATCTGGTGCTTCCTCAGACAACTAGGATTAGTGCTTCCTCATGATCCAGCCATACCACTCCTAGGCATATAGCCAAAAGTTTCTCAAGTACACAATAAGGACATTTGCTCAACCATGTTTGTAGCAGCTTTATTTGTAATAGCCAGAAGCTGGAAACAGCCCAGATGCCCCTCAGTGGAGAAATGGATACAGAAATTGTGGTACATCTACATAATGGAATATTACTTAGCAATAAAAAACAAGGAGTTTTGAAAATTTTTAATTGATCATTTTAGACAACAGATTAAATACAGGTAAAAAAGACAATTCAGAAACTGAAAAATACATCAGAGAAAATACCCAGAGTGCAACTACGGATACAAAGATATGAAAAAGTATAAATAGCTTCCAATTCTTGGAGAAAACGAAATTTCCACACATATTTAATGGCACTTCCAGGTGAATGAGAGACGGTCAAACAGCATGTGAGGCAATGATGTAATAAGCACACATGAAACAGTTTCTTTTGAGAAAGCTGTGAGTTTCTCATTCCTGATGTGCAACGTGTCAGAAAAAGCTGCATGGATTCTAGACAGTATTGCTTTCCAAAGAAGCCAGGGTGGAAAGGGTACAGCAACTACATAGCAACGCTCCTGACATGACAGTGTGGATGGGGGAGTTCTACAAGCTCCCCCGCTTACATGAAGAACCACAATCCGTCAATGGCTGCTGAGACAAGAAGAATCCATTTCCTCCAGTCATGAGCTCTCTGAGAGGTTATCCAGTGTCAGGGGTCAGTCCTGTGTGTATGTACATAGAAACAACGCTAAATGGATTCAGTAGGGGTTCTGTTTGTTACTTTCGTTTGTATGTAACAATAATAAGTAAAGAAGAGGTCACACATTTAAGAAGGAGGTGGGGGAGGACATAGGGAAAGATTACAGGGGGAGGAAGGAGTAAAAATGGTGTAAATGTGGTTACCAGGTAAGAAATGCTAAAAACAAAACAAAACAAAAATCAACATTTTTATTTAAAAACTAAATCAAAGAAAATGTTAACATCTTTGCCTATTTGAAACTTTTATTTATTCATTTATTTTTCTTTTAGAAATTCAAAAGTACCAAGTTGTGGGCTGAGGGTATAGCTCCATTGGTAGAGAGCTTATCAGGCATATATAGAGGCCTGGGATCCGTGGCCAGGAGTGCACAAAGCTTAGTATGGCATTACATGCCTGGACCACTGGAACGAGGGCAGTGGAAGCAGCAGGATCGGATGTTCTATGCAATCCTACGCTGCACGGAGGGTTTGAGGCCAGCTGGGTACACATGAGAAACTGCCTAATTAAGGAATAACTAACTAACTTAGTGAAGAGAAAGAAAATAACAAATAAACAAAAACACTTGATAAACCTTTTCTACTTCTACCTTTTGTTGTTCTTCAGTTTTGAAACTTGCATATATATATATATATATATATATATATATATATACATGTATGCATATGTAATATGCTTCTGTTGTCTGGTCTAAAAATTTAAGATGTCATTTTTACACTGTCTCGTCTTCATCCCTTTTAACGTGTGCTATCCTTTGGCCTCAAACTGCGTGTAGACTAAAACTAACACTTGGATCCTTTAGAGCTTTCAGATCTTTCCTAGACTCTCTGTTTTATTTCTTACGCTGCAGAAATCCATTCCACTGACTAGTTCTAGGTTGCTGTTTAGATAAATTATCTAAAATTAGATAATTTTCTAATGATAATTGAAAATTTTGTTTTTACTTCCAAAAATTATAGTTGAGACATTTAAAGGTTTCTAGTCTCCCATTTTTAATTTTTTCCTAAATTCACCCCTTTATAAATTCTTCTTAAATATTGCACTTATTATTTATTAGGAGATGTCTGATAATAGGGATATATTTAGTTTTAGGGGCTGTACATCTATTGTTGATTTTCTTATAATGCTGTCTTACTCTTGAATATTTTTTCTCTATATTTAAAATAATTTCATTCCATGCCCAGATGTCGCTGATTTCAGCCCAGGAACATTCTGAGAGCCTAAATTACAGGTACTTTCCTACAGGAAAAAAAAAAATCATCTTCTCCTGGGAGCAAAAGATTATTCTTGGGTAAACAGCTTCAATATTGTATCAAACTTCTGCATTCTGAGGTGGACCCAAGGCTTGGTGCTCTTGCGCTTGGATCTGAGAAAGCACTCTAGCTCTCGCTGTGGCTCACTGCTAGATGCTCTGTAGATTTGGCCCACTGTGTTCCAAAACTCCCCGGGGTGGTGCTTTTACTCACATTAGACTCAAGAAATCCGTCAAAAGGTAGTTTTGTTGTATCTGGTTCTAGGTGGGATGCCTTTGGCAGTCCCTCAACCCATCATACCAACACCTGCCACTTTTCGAGACCCTCCTCTGAAATTCTTTCACTTCTCAAACAACACTAATGTGAACACTAAGATCCCCTGTCTTTATGAAGTGCAGACCTTCACAGAGTCTGAAGTCCTCTGGAGTCCCGGGACTTCTCTAAGAAGGAGCCAGGGCAGGGAGGAGGGGGTGGGGAAGGGAGCATACCCAGGTGGGTCTTCATCCACAGCCTTGTAGACTGACAGACTGACACCAACTCTGCTCATTTCCTGTGATCACTCTGTCTTTTCATATATTGACTCTTCTCTGCTCTTCTTCACAGTCTATTCTTTTTCCAGATAACAACACATTTCTTTATTTTAGTTTATCTAAGCTCATCTCAAAGCCTGTAAAAATTGGCAGAAGCCAAAACCTGACCAGTGGCTGAGGGGAACAGAGATCAGAGATGAAGTTAAAAAGCAGAAATAGAGGAGGAGGGGGGAGAGGAGAAGGAGGAGAAAAAAAAACAAAACACTACTATGGTGATACACACACACACACACACACACACATATATATATATATTCTGAACAACAATACTGTGACTATCTTTAATATAGTCCTGCATGTAAGGAAGTCTATTTCTGGTTCCAAAAAATGAGGAAAATCCTAAACTCATTCTTACTCGTAGTCAAACATAATGTTTCTCATGAGGATATTTTGTAGAAAAGAAGCTTCACCCACATGAAGCTAACTGCCCACATTTTATGGTAATGTTTGAACTCATAGTTCTGCTTTCAGGAATGTAGCTGTCTGTA
Source organism: Meriones unguiculatus (assembly GCF_030254825.1). Lineage (NCBI taxonomy): Eukaryota > Metazoa > Chordata > Mammalia > Rodentia > Muridae > Meriones > Meriones unguiculatus. The sequence continues at coordinate 89,518,607 of NC_083359.1, read as the reverse complement.
TAACCAGAGTTATGCAGAATGAATAGAATGACATCTATTCAAATGCAAGAGAACAATTATTCTCAGAAAAGAAGCTAAATAGTCCTTTCCTTTAGAAATGAAGCTGGACCACCAACTCTAGACTATGACATCAACCTTTTGAGACATAAAAGCTTCAAAGAACATCACATTCTCATACTAGACAGAAAAAGTTCATCTTTATCTTCATCTCTCTTCTAGTTGCATTTCTGCTGCTATGACAAAACATCCTGGCAGAAAGACACAAACGTGGAGAAAGGCTTTCTGTTTGGGTTTTGAGTTTTTGATTTTGTTTTGTTTTTGCTTTCGACTCCAAGGACATTCCATCATGTCAGGGGAACCAAAGCAGGCATTCAAGCACCTGGTTACATCACACCCACAGAGATATGTCTCTGCTTGCTTGCTTTCAGCTGGCTTCCTGCTCCCTTATATACATCAGGACCCCATGCTGTGGGAACGGGTCTGCCCATGATGGGCTGGGTCTTCTTATGTCAATCAAAAGGCAAGGCAATACCCACAGACATGACCACAGGTCAGCCTGATCTTGGTAGTTCTTCATTAAAACTCTTTTTACCAGGTGACTCTCGGTTGCATCAACTTGGCAGTTAAATCTAAGCAGCCCAGCTTCCGTGTTTTTCTCCTCAAAAGAAATGTTTCCCTTCCTTCAAGGTCAAGAATATTATTTTACTTACCATTTCGTTTCTACTACCAAACAAAATGTTGATTATGTGGTCACATTCTATATTCCTTTTTGCAGGCATGAATTGGTTGGTAAGGGTGCAAGTTTCCTTTCACTTAAATATGCAAACATTTTTTAGTAGGGGAAATAATACTTAGCTCCTAAAAATATCTTTGAGGGGATAAACAGAGAACAAAGAGAGAACAAAAAAGCTAGCCAGCGGAGGAGAGAGAGAGAGAGAGAGAGAGAGAGAGAGAGAGAGATAGAGAGAGAGAGAGAGAGAGAGAGAGAGACTATGTGAATTCATCTGTGCCCTCCTCCTTATGGGAACAACAGGTTTGAATGCTGATGAAGTGGATCACCCCCTCCTCTGTGTGCACTGGACTGGAGAAAGACAGAAATGCACAACAGACTCATGACCAAACAGAAACGGTCCAGTCTGTTGACGCAGCGCATATTTCTGCGCCCAACCAGTAAGCAGCAGAAGCTGACACGAACGAATATGGTTCAAAGCAAATGAAACAGCCATCAAAGATGCTTCTCTCCCTGACGCGGTGGCTGCTAGCTTTCTGAGATGCCCAGCAACAAGGGAAAGAGGAATCTGCATAAAATATTCTGAGCAGAGCGTGGGGAGCTGGTTGCCGAGTAGATAAACAATTCGAAAAACACCCAGGAAGAATGTCTCTAACCTTCAGAAAGCTGAAAGGACAGGCAAGAAATGAGACGGACGACACCGTCATGGAAATTACAGCCTCAGCGATTTGGAGACGTTTTATTCTGCGAAAGAGCTGGCACGCCGGAGGAGGAAAACACAGGAAGTTTGAAATCTGCCTGAAATGGCATGGTGCATTTTTCTCGGGATATGATATTAAATAAGACTAAAATTCTCTCCAGAAAATAACATCTCCTAAAGTTCAGCTCATCTTTGGAACAACTCAGAATTGACAGGAAATATCTAAGCAACTGCAAATGTCGGCTTCCTAGAAATCACGACACTAAATAGTCTTGGGAAAGAAATTGCTCAGAAGACAAGACACATTAGTCTGTTAGTGAAATGAAACAGGTGCAGGGCGTGAGAGAGTGGGTGTGTGTGCACATGAGGTGCTCCCGTGTGTGGAGTCCAGTTCAGGGCACAAGGAAAGGCTGGGTTTTTCTTACCCTTGGAGGGTCTATGGAGGGGACACGGTGAAGTTGGATACAGTCGAATCCCCAAACGCAGATTGAGTCCTTAACAGCTGAGTTCGCAGCGCCCAAGAGCAATCTGAATGCAAAGATGTCAGTCAGGAGAGGCATCCTAAAATAGGAAGCTTTACACTCCGATTTAAAAGGCATGTTTTAAAAAGTGTATTAAGCACTTGATGTTTTAATTTTGAGGGATGAATTTTACTGTATATGATATAGTTTCTGTATATCTTATATGATTTAATTTGTACTTTAAAACTGTTTTTAAGTTTCTATTTATAGACAATGAGGTTTTCATTGCAGAATCACACTGTGATGGTTAATTTTAAGTGTCAAACTGACTCTGCTTTTTATGCCCAGACAGCTAGGCAAACATTATTTCTAGGTGTGTCTGTGCGGGTAATTCCAGGAGAGATTAGCATTTAAATTGGTGGGTAAATGGGATGGGTATCATCCAACCCTTGGAGAGCCTGAATAGAAAGGGAAAAGAAAAGAGAAAAAAAAAATAAGCAAAGGTTTGTTGAATTGAGTGGCCGACTATAGAGCTAGGTCATCCATCTTTTTCTGCCCTGTGCACTCCTAGTTCGCACGCTGTCAGGCCTAGGCCGGAAGCCACCTCATACATAGACATCTTGTCACTCAGATCTCTGACTGCCCACATCCCTGATTCCCTCAGGTATTCAACATTACACAGACGACTGTGACACTTCTCAGCCTCTGCTATCGTGAAACCAGGACTTGGCGGCAGATAGCTTCATATTGTTCATGTCCCATTATGATATCTATTATATACAATATGGGTTCACGCACAAATAGGTTACTCGTGTGTGTATGAGAACATATATACTTATCCTATACTTTCTGTCTCAAGAGGAACCCTGAAGAGCACACACATATTGTTAACCCTTCGAAACCAGGTCTAGCCTTTTATGCACTGGTCAGTGGGGTGCTTTTAGTTGGAGGGGAATGAAACATTAAAAAAAAAAAAACGTGATTAGAATTTTGGGAAAAATTATCCTAGTTGCTTTTTATATTTCTTTAAGTATACTAGTGTATTAAAAGTCTTTGCACAGTGGAATGAAGTTGGCACAATGAATATATCCATTTAAGGAAAGACGGTAAAATCTTCAAACAAATGAACAATATAGAGAGTTCCTTTGACAACGCTGAATCCCTATACCTACATCCAAATGACAGTAAGTGTAACAGTAACTGATTTCCCACTTCATTCTTGTCGAGAAGTGGTGCTGATGAGGAGGATAACAGTGAGCCTGCAGGTAGAAACCAAGTGTTTTCAGCTTCACGAAGAGGAAAGATGCAGAAACCTCTATGATCCACTTATCAGATACTTTCCTCCTCAACATCTATACTGCTAAGCAGAAAAAAGTCAGAAGCAAAACTTTCAACTGAGTGTCTTCCTGCCGCTGAATCACACTGCAGACACAGTAAGCACAGAAGGTGCTGATTTCTGCTCGCACCAATGTGTCATGATAGCCTAAGAAGCAATGCTCCTAATTTTGTTAGGGTAAATGAAAGCCACGGGGGAGGAGAGAGGCTGTTAACCAAAAGAAGTGAGGGGATGTTTCTGTGGCCCACAGACAACCTTGCCTCCTTCTGGGACAGTGCTGTTTCCTTTACAACTATGGAAGATGGATGTGGTGGCATATGCCTGGAATCCCAGTACTCAGGAGGCTGAGACAGGAAGATCAGGAGTTCAAGGCCAGCTTTGGCAATATAAGTTTGAGGCCGATGTCGGGTGCATCAGACTCTGTCTTGAAACACACACACACACACACACACACACACACACACACACACACACACACACTGATGGATTTAGAAAGTAGGACCATATTGAGAGAAAGAGTTCATTTCGGAGGGTAAGACCATTAATTCTGGAATCAGTACTCTCTCACATGCTGGATCCATCATTTCCCTTCAGGCAAGTTATGTAATTCCTATAGAATATATAATTCTTCACCTGGAAAATGAGGATAATAATAGCAAATGTTAGTATGTTACTAATATTGTTCATGTTTTGTTTTTTTTTTTTAATTTACAGAGGTGAAATTCACAGGAGCACCAACTGCACACGCACTCCACCATAAAGTTAAAGGGGAGAGAGCACTGCTTAACCCATTTTATAATTTCTGATTTACTCTAAGTCTGAAAAAAATTATAAAAATATTATAAAACGTAGAAGCGATCATGATTAATATCCATCATAAACATCGATACAAAGTCTTCACATGCACTTTTAGCTTGTATAGGCAACATTGCAAAGACCACATATCGTCATTATCAAGGTGGGTTTAGTGCAAGAATCTAATGAAATACTCCAAACTGAAGCGCTGTGACTCTTCATGTTAACAAATAAAGAAAGAAATATAATAAAAGCAAGGTCCCGATAAGGGAAAGAATATATGCTTGACAAAATTCAGCATGTGGGTTTTTTTTTTTTTTTGACAAAATCATTCAGCAAACTAAGACAATAAGTAACCTCACTCAGCTTCCCAAAGGCATCTATTAAAACCCATGGCTAACAGATTTAATAATGCCGAAGGATTAAATGCATTTCTCGTCAATCTTCATGTGAAAGATGAGGATAGCTGACTTCACATGTCTGTTATACATTGTATTTTTAGGTGCTAGCCAAGGCAAAAAAAAAAGCATAAATAAATAAATAAATAGCAAACAAATAATGCCATATCAAAAGAACTCTTTATTTCTATATTGAATGAACTTAGTAGCATAAAGTCCAATGTAATCAATTTAAAAACACTATAATTAATTAATAAAACAGAGAATGCTGTACTTTTTCAGATCAATACCGGGAAAAAAAATCAATTGTACTTCTAAATACCAGAAATAGAAAGTCAGAAATTAAATCATAAAATATTAATTTCAAAAGCATCAAGGCTTAGATAGGTATATCTGAGAAAATATGCAGAAGTCATACGCTAAAAGAAACTGCGGAGAAAAATTAAGGAATACTTAAGTAAGCTGAAACATATTGTGCTTATAAGCTGAAAAACCCAGTATTGTTAAGATTTTGCTATTCCACAAATTAATCCATACAGATTTTAAAATAAACCAAAATAAGTGATGAATGCATTTGCAAAACCATCATTACCATTCTCTGGAAAATGGTATCGGAGAACATGTGTGAAAAAAAACTCCCTACTAAGACCTCTAAAGCACAAGCAGGGGAAAACAAGGTGATTAACTGGGACTGTATATTAATCCGTATCTGCTGCAAAAGGAAGCTTCTCTGGTGAGAGTTGAAACATACAAAAATCTACGGGTATGACTGTAAGTCATGAGGCAATTACTTAATATCACACGCACTTAGCAGAATAGTGGTAGTCTCTCCCTCAAGGCCTCTGTCCTGTCTAGCCTCAGGTAGTTGGCCTCAGTAGCAATGCCAGTTGTGGGCTTCATCTTTTAGAGTAGGGATTAAATCCAAGCAAAACTTTTTGAATATCTTATTGCTAATGAACCGTGGTGTGAAAATTAATACAATTGTAAGTGTAGAAGTTAATTTGTGTTCATACCAACGTGCTATGATAGCCTAAGAAGCAATGCTCCTAATATTGTTAGGGTGAATGAACGCTATGAGGGAGGAGAGACGCAGTTAGCCAAAAGAGGTGAAAAGAAATTTCTGTGGCCCACAGACGACATCGCCTCTTTCTGGGACAGTATTGTTTTCTTTAAAATTCAAGAGGTTCGGTGTGGTAGCATACACCTGTAATCCCAGTATTCAGGGGGCTGAGACAGGAAGATCCAGAGTTCAAGGCCAGCCTTGGCAAAGAAAGTTTGAAGCCAATGTAAGTTGCATTAGAATTCTGGAGTCAGCACTCTTTTCATGTCCTGGATCCATCATTTCCTTTAGGAAAAATAGGTTAAAAAAATATATATATATCTTCATCTATAAAAATGGGATGACAATAGCAAATATTAATCTATTATTAATATTGTTTATACATTTTTTTATTTCCAGACGTAAAGTTCAGAGGATTGCCAACTCCATATCCAATCTTCTATAAAGTCAGAAGGAAGAATACATACTTAACTCATTTTACAATATTTGTACTGCTCTAATACAAAAAAATTACAAAATAGAGAAACAATAAGTTAATATTCAGTATCTGTATACAGTAGATTAATATCCATAACCAAAAACTGGCTTGTTAGTCTCATGATATATGTGCCCCTTTTACACAATAAGCATGTTTTGGCAGGCCAGTTGTTAGGTACTCTCACGGATTCACCGATGGGTGAGATTGCAGATTTCTCCTCTGGTAACACACATGGCACCCTCCATCACTATGAAGGCTAATCAGTGGAGATGAAGCTTCCAGAAAACTACTCAGATAATACAAAATAATCCTAAACAATAAAAAAAATGCTAGCGTGTATCCCCATCCAGATCGTAAATTATATTACAGAGCTAACATAATAAAAAATAACATGGTATTGGCAAAAGAAAAAAATTACAATTGAGGATTCACATTTAAGACCACACTTTTACAGCCACTTCATTTTTGTTGAAGATGCCATGGCATACACATTGGAGAAAAAACAAAAAACAAAAACAAAAACACTGTCTTCAACGAGTGGTCACAATCAAACTGTATGTAGAAGAATTAAATTTGATCTTTATTTCTCTGCACAAAACTCACCTCCGAATGCATCAAGGACCTCAACAGAAGACATGACCTTGAATCTAATAGAGAAGAAAGTAAGAATATACCCGAAGTGATTGGCACAGGAAAGAACTTTTTATACAGGGCTCCAGTAAATACAACATTAGAACCAACAGTTAAGTGGGATCTCGTGAAGTTTGTTAAAAGATTTAAAATATTCTTTGCCAAGGAAGATATTCATTTTGATGGCAACTAAGCACATCAAAAATATACCATTTCATTAGTCACTGCAACACACTGACCAAAGCCACAATGAGACATTGTGGTATATGTTTATCAGAGTGCCTGAAACCAATCAAACCAACAGTATCAGTGTTGACAAGGCTGTGGGGAAACTGGAATTCTTCTTGTGCCATTGTTGGTGATGTGAACTTTGGCAGCAATGACTTCATGACAATGTTGGCAGGTTTTGTTGCTTTCACTTAAAGTTAAGCAAACAGATACCCTGTAGCATGTGAACTAATGATTCTATCCTTGAGTCTTTATCTGCTCCTGGGTAAATAATGCTTCTACTCATTAAGATTTGTGCACTAATGTTGATGGAAAAAAATTATTTTTAGTAGCTAGAAACTGGAAAGTCCCAAATGATTCACTATCAACAAGTGAATGAATGAGCAAATTGTGGTGTTCCAGCCTTGATGGATAGTGTTAACTGTTAATTTGACAGAACTGCAAATCCCCTAGGAATTGGACTTCTAGAGGATTATCTTGATTGTGTTAATTGAGGTGTAAAAACATACCCATTGTGCTGCCATACCATGCTGGTATCTTCAGCTATATAAAGAGAGTCCTGTCCGGAATGCATTCATTGCTGTTTCCTGATTTTGAATGTGACGAGAACTTCTGCCTCAAGCTCCTGTTTCCTTGACTTCTCACCATGAAGGACTGTACCATTGGACTATGAGCTAAAATAAATATTTTTCTCCCTTAAGCTGAGTTTATCTGAGTGCTTTATCACAGTAGTAGAAAAAAAAAAGTGGAAGATACCAAATAATACAATACAGGTCAGTGATTCAAGGAGTGATTATACACCAGGAGGGCAGAGCAGATAAACACATAACATAGATGAGTTAAAATAGTCATGAATGGTAAAGTCAGACAGCAGTGAATAAAGCTACTTGATTCTATTCACTCAAAAATTCCAACTTGCTAAGTAATCTATAATGACAAGAAGCAAATCAGTTATTTTTTTCTTTTTTTAATTTTTTAATTTTTATTAATTACAGTTTATTCACTTTGTATCCCCCCTGTATCTCCCTCCTTCCTCCTCTCCCAATCCCACCTTCCCTCTTCACCACCCATGTCCCTCTCCCAGTCCACTGAAAAAAATTTTGTCTCTGAAGAAAGAATTAGAAGAAGATATCAAAAGATAGAAAGATCTCCCATGCTCATAGCTTGGCAGGATTAACATAGTAAAAATGGTCATCTTACCAAAAGCAATCTACAGATTCAATGCAATCCCCATCAAATTATCAATACAATTCTTTATAGACCTTGAAAGAAAAATTCTCAACTTCATATGGAATAATAAGAAACCCAGAATTGCAAAAACAATCCTTTACAATAAAAGATTGTCTGGAGGTATCTCCATCCCTGATCTCAACCTGTATTATAATAAAACAGTAATAAAAACTGCATAGTACTAGCATAGAAACAGACTGGTGGATCAATGAAATTAAATAGAAGACCCAGAAATAAAATCCAGACTGTCACCCTGCACAAAACTAAAGTCCAAGTGGATCAAAGATCTCAACATAAAACAGGACTCACTAAACCTGTTAGAAGAAAAAGTGGGGACAGCCTTGAACTCATTGGCACAGGAGACAACTTCCTGAACAGAATACCAACAGCACAGGCTCTAAGATCAACAATCAATAAATGGGACCTCATGAAACTGAAAAGCTTCTGTAAAGCAAAGGATGCTATCATCAGAGCAAAACAACAGCCTACAGATTGGGAAAGGATCTTCACCAACCCTATATCTGACAGAGGGCTAACATCCAGAATATACAAAGAACTCAAGAAGTTAAACAGCAACAAATCAAGTAATCCAATTTTAAAATGGGGTACAGAGATAAACAGAGAATTCTTAATGAGGAATATTGAATGTCAGAGAAACAAAGAAATGCTCTGGATTCAGCAGCTGACACTGCACTCATGGCACACACAAATAAAAATAAATGTAAACATACCAGAGGAGAACAATCATCAATAAGGAAAAGCCCCTGTTCCCCTTACTAAGGTACTCACTTGGAGACAGTGCTGTCATGGGCTACATCTGTGTAGGGGTTCTAGGCTATCTCTATCAATGGTCCTTGGTTGTAGTATCAGTCTCAGGTACTAGCCATCAGGGGATGCAAATCAAAATTACCCTGAGATTTCACCTTACACCCATCAGAATGGCTAAGACCAAAAACGCAAGTGACAATACATGCTGGAGAGGACATGGAGAAAAGGGAACCCCCCTCCATTGCAGGTGGGAATGTCAACTTGAACAACTACTTTGGAAATCAATCTGGTGCTTTCTCAGACAATTAGGAATAGTGCTACCTCAAGATCCAGCTATACCAATCCTAGGCATATATCCAAAACATGCTCAAGTACACAACAAGGACATTTGCTCAGCCATGTTTGTAGCTACTTTATTCATAATAGCCAGAACCTGGAAACAACCCAAATGTCCCTCAAATGAAGAATGGATACAGAAATTGTGGTACATTTACACAATGAAATATTACACAGCAATTAAAAACAAGGAATTCATGAAATTTGCAGACAAATGCTGGGATTTAGAAAATATCATCCTGAGTGAGGTATTCCAGAAGCAGAAAGACACACATGGTATATACTCACTTATAAGTGAATATTAAATATATACTATAGGATAAACATACTAAAATCTGTACACCTAAAGAAGTTAAGCAAGGAGGACCCTGCAGAAGATGATCAATCCTCACTCAGAAAGGCAAATGGGACAGACATTGGAAGAGGGAGAAAACAGGGAACAGGACAGGAGCCTACCACAGAGGGCCTCTGAAAGGCTCTACCCAACAGTGTATTAAAGCAGATGCTGACACTCATAGCCAAACTTTGTGCACAGTACATGGAATATTATGAAAGACAGAGGAGATAGAAAGACCTGAAGGGGATAGGAACTCTACAAGGAGAGCAACAGAACCAAAAATTCTGGGCCCAGGTGTCTTTTCTGAGACTGATACTACAACCAAGGACCATTCATGGAGACAGCCTAGAACCCCTACACAGATGTAGCCTATGGTAGCACTGTCTCCAAGTGGGTACCTTAGTAAGTGGAACAGGGGCTTTTCCTTGTTGATGACTGTTCTCCTCCTGTATTTTTACATTTATTTTTATTTGTGTGTGCCATGAGTGCAGTGTTAGCTGCTGAATCCAGAGGAAGACATCAGATACCCTGGAGGAAGAGCTGAATGTAGATGACTGTTAGCTGTCCACCATGGGTGATAGGTACCCAACTCTAGTTCTTTGGAAGAGCAACAAGGGCTCTTAACTGCTAAGCCATCTCTCCAAACCGTGTCCCTTTCCTTTAGATTTATGTTTGAATTTACTAACTTCCTGATACTGTAACCAATGGTTTGGAGTAACACAAAGTTACCAATAAGTACATTTTATTCTCTAAGTCTTTCTGGCACTTACCACAAACAGTAAATATACAGATGTAGTTAAGAAACCTTGAGGCTTTGTCATGGAGAGCAGTGTCCCTTCCATAGTCTGAATATGCCACATGATTCCACATTCCTAAATCTTCAGAAGACAATATTGTATTTTTATCATTAGGAAAAAAGAAAATTCTGAAAGTTAAGAAAGAATTCAATTTTCCAGCTGTACATGCTCTTGATTAAATTAAAAAAAAAAAAAAACAGCAAACATTCATTTGGGCTCAAGTTTTCTCACTCAGCAGAATCACTGCTTAAAAGTTTGTTGTTAGGCGAACGTGATAACCACTACACTACGGAAACGCACTCAGATGTAGCCTGTGGTAGCTCAGTAACCAATTGGTTTCCCAAAGTGAGGGGAACAGGGACTATTTCTAACAGGAACTCGATGACTGGCTCTTTGGTCTCCCCACCCCCGAAGGGAGGAGCAGTCCTGTTAGGCCACAGAGGAGGGCTTTGCAGCCAGTCCTGAAGATACCTGATAAAACAGGATCAGATGAATGGGGAGGAGGTCCCCCCCATCAGTGGACTTGGAAAGGGGCACAGTGGAGATGAGGGAGGGAGGGAGGGAGGGACTGGGAGGGAATGAGGGATCGGGACACGGCTGGGATACAGAGTTAATAAAATGTAACTGATAAAAAAAATAAAAAGAAAAAAAAAAGTTTGTTGTTAGAGGGATTTTACATGTGAGCACATCTTGAACACAGCAGCAGGCTTCCTAACTTGCTGTGTGTGTTTGTGTATCTACTCACCAGTAGAAATGACTAAATCCCCAGGCATTGTTCCACGAAAGGAAAATGAACTCCCTGGGACAGAAGGTGATCTAAGGAGCATCTGACTGCTGGCTGCACTCGGAGTGCTTGTGGTCACGTGGTTTTGTTGTGGAAGTGTAATAGCCTGAGTAGGGTAGATAGAGATCCCCACAGCTGGATGGAGATGTAGTTCATTGATGCACATGAGAGAAAGTCATAGATTTTTAAATATGTATTTTGTACTGAAAATATTTTTTTTCATACAAGGTGGTCTGATCCATCTTCTCCATCTACCTGATCCTCACTCACACATCTTCACCCATTTCTTTCATTCGTTCTTTAGAACATAAACAAGCAAACATACATACGTAGCACAAGGAACACACAATCAAAAAACTTACAAAAATATGAAATTAGAAACCATATCGTACAAGTAAAAACTCAGTAAGAAAAGAAAATGTCCAAACAAAGCAATGTAAAACAAAAAGTCTACAAAAATACCATTAAATTCATTTGTGTTGGCCAAGTACCGCTGGGCTCGGGGTTTACCCGTAAGTGTGATTAATGTATCATTAATAATCCATTGAAGAAAATTAATTCTTCCTTTGTAAGCAGATGTCAATGAGAGATAGCTTCTTGGTTAGGGGTGGGTGCTTGTGTCTGCTTTCCCTGTTTCAGCACTGGGGTTCTGTACGGCTTGAAGCTGTGAAGGCCCTGTTTATGCTACTACAGTCTCTGTGAGTTCATATGTGTGCCAATTCTGTTGTGTCTTGAAAACTCTGGTTCCTTGGTAGCATCCATCCCCTCTAGATCTTGCAATCTTTTTGCCTCCTCTCTGCAGAGCTCCCTGAATCCTGAGGGAAGGGATTTGAAGAAGACATACCAAAGTCTCTCACTATCTTCACCTTGTCCAGGTATGGGCCTCTGTGTTAATTCCCATCTTCTGTAAATGGAAACTTCTCTGACAACAGATGATGAGACACTGATCTTTGGGTAGAGCAGGATGTCATTAGGAGTCATTTTATTGTTACATTCCTTTAGCATAACAGTAATACTTGACCTTCCCCTAGGCCTATCTAGCCTCAGGTTCGTGGCCACCTAAGCAGCATCAGAGTTAAGTTCCAACATAAGTTCTGAGTGCAATGCAGTTAGAGCAGTTGGTCATTCCCACAACATTTGTATCACTACTGCACCAGGTTATCATGCAAGAAAGTCACCATCATAGATCACAGAGCTTACAGCTGGGTGGGTTGTTTACCTTTTGCCTCTGGTGTCATGTAGCATATCTCCATGAACACTAGTCAGTAGAGGTAAAGGCACCAGTCAGGCACCAGCTTAACTTTTCTATATTCAATGAGAGATGTAGATATTGTCTTCTGCAATAAGGCCTTACCATTAACTTGTGGAGAGCAGCCAATAGCCTTGGCAGTAGTCTGAGGTGTTTCAGTGTTTCAACAGGTTTACAGGTCTCTGAAGCACACCAGAGAGTCCCTGATGGTATCTGGAAGAACCAAAGACAAACAGACAACTTCTGGAGTACAGAGCGTGAGCATGACCACCTTTGCTCCTTTGTTTTTGTTTTCTTTCCAGGTTCATTAAAATGTAATTGCAAAGTAAATATTGCATCTTTATCTAATGTTTCTGATGTGACATTTTATACATGTGCACCCTGAGAAATGATTACTGCTGTCAAGTTAACTGACATATCCATCATTCCATTATCATTTTTTTTTGTGGATGTGCATGTGGCAATAATATATAAGATATCTGTTGGCCAGTTTCAAGTACAAAAAAATTTATTCAGTGAAAATTCGAAACTTTACATTCCATCCTGAATTTCTCGACCTGCATTCATTTTGATATATTATTCACTGTACATATAAATTACTTTTTTTATCAGCTCAATTTTTAACAGGCACCTAGGATGACCCCATTTCTTGACTATTATGAATAGTAACATAATTGTCATGGAATGCAGATATCTTTGTTATTAATTTTTATGGCTCATAATCAGTTTGTATGCCAATAGATGTCACACATATCACTTCTTTCAAGAATTTCATGTATTCTGACCATAGTCAAACTGATAACATCCTCTGTTTCCATTTCTCCTATCTTCCTTTCTGTTCATTTTCTTCACCTGGAATCTTTATGTTATATATATATATATATATATATATATATATATATATATATAATATATATATAATGGTTTTACATACCTATGTACACTCTGAGATTCACAAATAAGAGAAAGTTGTAATATGTTAATAATTGACAAATGGATTGTACTAAATTAAAAAATACCTTCCGTACAACAAGGGAAACAATTTAATAAATAGGAATTCTATCTGATGGGAGAATACTTCTTCTTTCTCACTATCTGATAGTGAATTAATACCTGTAATACCTAAGAGACACAAATAAGTAAACACTAAAAATCCAAATAATTCAGTCAAAAATGCTAATGAAATGGATGGGTAGTTATCAAAAGATAAAGTACGAATTGTCAATAAGCATGTGAAAAAAATGTTCAACTTTCTTCACTATTGGGAAAATGCAAATTAAAACTAGTTTGAAACTCCACTCATTTTATCCAGTCAAAATTGATATCATTATGAAACACACGTCAAATGATGGTGAGAATGTGGTAAAATGAAACAAAACTCTCCTTATACATGGACCCTGCACATTGCTAGTGCCATGTAAGTTGGCCCACTATCATTTTCAGGTAATCATGTCAATTCTCTTGGATGCAGCATCATGAGTAGATTACTACAGAATGATGCATTTTTAATTTTTAAAGGAATCTCAGTACTGTTTTCCATAAAGACTGTAAACAGGTATACACACACACAAGAGCACACTGGGATTTCGATTTGTCCACTTAACCAAGAACACTTGATATCTAGTGGTTTGTAATCATCGCCATTTTAATAAACAGAGATATAGTGAACTGTGGCTTGGATTTGAATTTTTCTGATAACTAGTCATGTTGACCATTTTTTAACATATTTACTGTATGCTTTTATGTCTTTAAAAAGAAATTCCATGTATGAGGATCATGTATTCATGTCCCTGATGAATAGTTTTACGTTACTTGACATAAGTTAAATTTATTAGAAAGGAAGGAATCTCAATTAATAAAATGCCTTCATAAGCGGCAACCTTTAGGGTATTTTTCTTAATTAATGATTGACTGGGGAGGGACCAGTCCGTTTTGGGTGGTGCCATCGCTAGGCTGGTGGTTCTGACTTCTATAAGAAAGTAAGCTGAGCAAGCCACCAGGACAAACCATGAAGCAGCACCCCTCCATGGCCTCTACATCAGTTCTTGCCTCCAGGTTCCAGCCCTATGTGAATTTCTGTCTTCATTGCTTTTGATGATGAATTCTGTTATACAGAATTGTGGGTGAAATAAATCCTTCCCTCCCAAGTTGCTTTTGGTCATATTTCATCACAGGAATATTAGCCCTAACTAAGACAAAGTCTTTTGCCCATTTTTCATTGACTGACATGTGTGATGTATATATGTTAAAGCTTAACTCTTTCCCAATGCCTGGTTTAAGATCTCTTTCTTCTATTCTGTTGGTTGCTTCTTCATTTGGTTGTTTCTTCTGTTGTATCGAAGCTTTATGTTATTTTCTAATCCCCACACATGATCTTCATGGACAATGATCCTCATACATGGAAGAATATATACCTATTGCTAGTTAATGGAATGCACCAATATGTAAATTCAGCCCATTTGTTATTACAGTGCTTCAGTTTTATAAATATTTTTCTCTCTTATTTATCCATTTTTACAGTGATGTATTAAGTATTGTTATTAAACAATAACAATATTTTATTGTTTCCTCTTTTATGATTTACTTGTATAAATATTTACTTTGTGTATTTAGGCGGCAGTACAGTGAAATTTCTGAGTGTGACTTGGCTTTAGTCAACCCAATTGAACATGATCCAGTGACCTAGGGTCCTGGACTCAGAGACCCCAAATATTGTCTTAGAAGAGTGGCTTGCACATGTGTTGTATTGTGCTAATGAAAATAAAAGACATGAACATTTGTGGGAATAAACAATCCATAAGAAGACTTTATGAAGTAGAATTGGAGGAGAGTGAAGAATTAAGAAAAAGTGAAAAATTGGTGAAGAGAAGTCTAGGCATGGAGGGATTGCCATGAAAGAAAGAGCTATTAAAATCACCCAGGGAGTTTATAGAGCTATGGAAAGTATAGGACAAGGACCGAGGTAATCTGTGAGTCTGGTTAGTTCTCTGTGTCCTAACTGGCAAAGCCAATGGAGGACCCTCATGCCCTGTGCATTTTCTACTGCCCCAAGCAGGGAGATGATCATGCCCTGTTTACATGCTCTGCACCCAGTTGCAAATAGTTAAAGCCCCTCTCTACGTCATCAGTCTCTAACTCCAGACTTATTAGCTGCTCTCCTTGACTGCCAATGCTGGTGCCTGGCTGGAGCTGCTACCTCTGACCCTGCAGGTGCCTCAGGTGCTGATAAGTATACTAGTCTCTCTTCATCCCCACGGTCATTTTAATTAACTCCTTGAACAGGATGGTCTGGAGCCTCTTTTCTGCAAGAGGTGGAGGCTTTTGTGGACACCGACTTTACTTCACAAAATTAGTGCATTTAGAAGCAAGAATAGATACTCAACCCCGATCCTGCTGATCTAGCTACTGTAACCGTAACCTTTTTTATTTATTTTCCTACAACATGTGTGAGCCACTTACAGTGTTTATTTAGCATGTACCCTTTTCCCTGACCATCTATAGAGAACTTGTGGCTGCATTACTACCGACTTGGGTGTCTATATCTTCATAATCATTATATGTTCTTAATAAACCACCTCCTCTGTCTGCTTTTCCAATGTTTAACTTAAGTTCTATTTTTGTGTAAGTACAGTGAAATCTGCTATTTGGGGGAACTATTTGCACAGAATGTATTATTTTATTTATTTGTTCTTAAATCTCTAGTTTGGTAATTAAATGCAGTCTTTAAATCTTTGTCCTTAAATCTACAAGATCCTCTTTTAGCCAGCTCATGGTTGTATCTTTTTGGAAAAATCCAGTAAACCACTTTATTCCTGTTTGTTGAAGAAATTAATCAATTTAAATATTTGCAATTTAAGTATTATTCAAAGGTTAGGATTTACTCTAATCATTTCTTTACTTTGTGGACTCTTTGGTAGTTTCTACATTCTTCTTTTCCACTACTGCTGTTATTGTTTTGGTTTTGGTTTTAAGTGATATTTTGGTTGTTGGGTCTTTGTTTGTTTGTGTGTTTGGTTGGTGGTTTGTTTGTTGTTGTCTTCAGTTACCATTGGGCTAATATACATTTCTTGCTGTTATAGTGGTCTATTTTTAGATGTTTGTGTGCTATACAGAACAAACACACTGAGGTTCTGGACTCTGGCTGTAGCAGGAGTCTCTTCACCAGCATGTGCTTGGCTCATGTAATCCAGCTCTTATGTTTGTGTGTCTGTGTGCCTGTCCTCTCTCCATTCTCTCACCACCTTTAGTTAAGTTTCCAGAACCCAAGCCATCCTGAATGCAGAAATGCTCCTTCACTACATAACCTTTCAAAGATTCTGAGTGGGCTGTCCGGTAGAGTACATGCATAGTCTTGGGGAATTTCTTCAGAGTATCTAGCTTGGTGCCTGGATTTATAGAGAGTAAATTAAGCCTGTAAACTTTGACCATGAGGCTCCGACTAGAACATGAGTTCACAGGAGCTGACCTAGCATTGGGATTGTACTTGAACCTGAGTCTGCTTGGGCCAGACTTACAACAGGAAGAACTTGTAAGTCTCGGCCAGGGATATGGTGACAGCATGACTCTACAATATGCCATGGTCTGAACAACTGGCTTAGGCAGGGGCCTGGTCTTCAGGAGATGGATCTGGATATTAGGACATTAGGATCTGGTCTGGTCCTGAGGCAGGTGTAATGACAGGTGCTTGTCCAACACACTGGCTAAGCTGTATTCCACTTGTATTTAAAACCTAGTTACTTTAGCCAGAAATTGGCTCTAAATTACTTTGTAATCTTATTAAATATTTTCCTCTTCCCAACACTTTTCTTTTTCTAGACCTATCTATTGACTCATACCTCTTTTCTTTCTAATTCCATCACACCAGATTTTGTTTTCAGCCTTTACGGGTAATCCACTTTGAATTCGTTAACTGCTTTGGCTGTTTCCTCTTATACACATCAACTTTTCTCCATCAAACATGAACAATAGGCTCACTAATAGCAGATCTATGGCACTAAATGTCCTATGGCCACTTTCTTATTCCCAATCCCTGTTGACTCACTCATCGGTGACCATTATACATTAGAAACTAGGTTGGTAAAATAGGGTATGGCTAAGGAATGGCTCAATAACAAAGCTTTCCAGCCTGCCTGAGGTCCTGGGTTCAGTCGTCAACTTCATAAGTGGTGAACAGATAATAATGGAGATAGGTAGGTACTTAGATTAGGTAGGTACTTATTGACTATAAGTACTTAGGTTATAGTCAATAGATAAATGATAGCTTAGTTGATAAATACTTACATCATTGTGTGAAAAAATACAGCGAATTAACTCACTTTTAAATTGTTTTTATTTTTAATTATTTCCAGGCTAGAGGTACTGGATCTCCTTGAAGCTGAAATTATAAATCGTTGTGAGGCACTAGATGTGGGTGCTGGGAACAGAACTCACTCAGAATCTCTGCAAGAGCTGAACATGCTCCTCCAAGTCATCTCTACAGCCCCTTGGCTCAATATTTTACCTCAGAAAAATTAAAATTTTGACAAAAGAAGCAGAGGAATTTCAAAGTCACAGTGTACAAGGGAAGCAACCGAAGAGGCACTTGGTTTTTAGTGCTGAGTGCATAGGCACGTTTTGACAGTACTAACCAGCGTGCACACGAGTATGAGTCAAGCTCCCTGATAATGTTCAGATGGGTTAGCCCACTTGAATGATGGCCAACCATGGACAAAAATCATCCTAACCTAATTCTTTAATGATGTTTATACAATTTAACCTTCCTTTCCAGCCTCAGTTTTCTCATTTGAAAATGTGACTTAGTAAAACCTTTTGCTGTGGTTTCTGCAAATAATAATTAAGAAAACTCATAGCAAACACTCAACATGACATCTAAAAACTAGTAATTACTGTCTATAAGATTTTGTTGAAACATCTTTCAGATAACTTAGTTAATTTTATTATTAAAATTGTTTTTACTTTATTGTTGGATACTACATATTTTATTACATATTTTTATTACAACTATACACAGGGCTACTTAGATTGACTTTCCTAGGAGAGTAGGGACAACTTTCCTAGAACAACTTTCCCTGGTTGCCTTAGTTATGCTGAGTTTTAATATTCATTTCCCTAACTAATATGATATTCCTTGTGCACTTAATGAATATGGTCATTGAGGTTATTGATTGAGCTATTAAATAGCATGAAATGCAGGAATAATTATGATGGAAAGTCAATTGTTGTGTCACTGCAGGTTAACATAACCCACTGACATCAATCTTTGCATATTTACTGTTGATATCTGCCCACTTTAATACATATATATGGCTCTTATGCCAACTCAGGTAAATGTGGAGTATCTGTCATTCCCGGAAGCATCAACAGCCTGACTGTGGCACGATAGAGGAGAGCCACATTTCCTCTAACTGTACTCAGCCATCAGTTGGTCATGGAATTCAACAGTCATGTGAAATTACTTTTTCAAAGTCATAACGTAGTTCTCAACAATCTCACTTATTATCAATCCTAAGTGAAAGTGTACATGGGTCTGTCCTTTCTTCACGCACTCACCACCCCTAGTCACGTTTGGTTTCCGGCCCCTACATCAGGCAGCTTCCTAACTGCCTGTCACTCCACTTCTAGGGGATCTGACAGCCCCTTTCTAGCCTCTGCAGGCACCTGCATACATGTGGCACACATACAGACAATCAGGCATGCACACATGCACATTAAGTAAATGTTTTTTTAAAATGTCTATTCATGTGAACCCAAGTGTAACTGTTAAATTTTCTTTATAGAATGTCTGTGTCTGGTTATCCTACCTGGCAGTTGAGGAACTGAAATGGGAAGATGAAATAAAGATCCCCGATCACATAATTTGTGGGCTGCAGAGCTGAGCTGGGAAAGCCGAATTTGGATGATTCAAGAGAAAGTGATTAAAACTACTCATTTATACTTGTAATAAAAGATGAAACACCAGAATACGCATGGTGTGTTAAAAACGTTTTAACAAACACACAGCAGCATAACAAATGACTGACAGACGTTCGAAAGAACTCTGTTTTTAAATGGATTTATGCTTTTAAAATAAAATTTAAAAAATAATTTCCAACTTACAATATACAGTGTCAGTGACTTAAGATACTCAAATACAAATTTTATTTCAGGAAATAAATTATTTTATCTGTTTGGTAAAGGGCATTAACAGCCTTAAAAAATAACCATTCTACTTCTTGTAGTATTGTCATTTCAGGAAAATAACCTGAAGTAAAAACATGCAAAGGTTAGGCACAAACATACTACAATATTATTTTCTTGAAGGAGGAGAGAAAAAACATTTTAAAGGGAATGGTTAGATGACATAGAGTTGTGAATTAGAAAATGAAATACACTATATGCCACTAAATCCTATGGTTTATTAATTATAATATTTCTCTAATATGTGGAAATACAGAACATCAAATAAACAGTGTATTTATGTAAAATATGTCATATACTTTTAATCACATAAACACACAAACATTTAGAGAGAGAGAGAGAGAGAGAATTAAGCCAAAATACAGAACAAGGTAGAAGCTGTAATTTCAGAAATGGCATTATACCATTTTACTTTAACTTAAGATGCAATTTCTACACATAATTGCTTTAATCCACAGTCTACAAAATAGAACACGTGCCCCTACTTTTCTGCTTCTCGTTGGCAAGTTTAAAAAATCAGCGAGGGTGTGTCTGCTTGGAAGTGCTGACAGTGTAGTAGGCTGTTATCGCAGCATGCAGCACGCGATGCAGAACGAGGCAGAAGGAAGTCTGGTGTCCTCAGCCCCGCGCTGCCTTCCCGCCCCTCTGCTGCAGTTGTCTGCTTGGTGGACTCCCAGCGGTGTCTCTGCTTCATTCCAGGACTGTATTAGTGAAGCCCCTGGGCTCCTATGTGAGGAAAAGCGCTATATAAATGCAAAATAGTCTATTTTATTCATGCTGTCATATAAATAGAGATCTACTTCATGCTAGCAGTTTTCCAGGGAAACTTGATTATTCTTAGCATGAGGCGTCTCATTCTCAGGGCCTCCATAATCTATTGGGCAAGATTATTTTCTACCCCCAGACAACAGGTACCTTCCCGAGTGTGGACAGTCGTCAGGAATCCGCCTTCTGCCAGAGGCAGTCCACATGGTGGTGTGAGGTTATGTAGATGGTTCAGAGGTGGCTGTTTCCGGCTGGCTCTCGCTGGAGCTGCTGGTGTCTGGCTGCAGGAACACGGCTCACAGACTCCATCCTACTCACCTCAACAGTGGCCACCTTTTACTCCACCTCCAACACGAGAGACAGAGGGAAAGAGTTCCGTAGCAAGGGTTGAAATGTTTCCTTCCGAGTTCTCTAGAGTGTGTGCGTGCGTGTGTGTGTGTGAGTGTGTGTGTGTGTGTGTGTGTGTGTGTGTGTGTGTGTGTGTGTTGTGGTGGTGGTGGTGTTTTATGATATATGTTCATGTCTATGCAAAGGTGTGTGTCTGTACAAGGACACCTCTGGTCCTGGAGCCACACACTCTGCTTTGTTGTTGTTGTTTTTGTTGCTGTTTTGGGACAGGGTTTCACCTTGGCTTGGAGCCTGCTCCTCCGGTTATGCCCACTGCTCAGTGATCTCCAGGAATCTGCCCATCTCTACCACAAGCATAAGCTACACAACACCTGACTTATTTTACGTGGGCTCTGAGACTCAGACTCATGTCTGCCTGCTTGTGTGACAAGCATTTCACAGATGGTGCCATCCGACCGACCCTGCTGTCCATTTTCAGGTGAACACATATGCGCCCTAGGGATGTGAGGATGACTGCAAGCAATAGGGTGAAAGCCATTGAGGCACACAGTAGGTCAACACATAAGAGCTTATAGTCAGTGGTTTCACTCCTCTCACTCTGCAGCAGTAGGAAACGAGATCCAGTAGGCGGGGGTTCAGGGAGCAGAGAACAGGAGTCATGGAGCCTCTTATCTGCCTCTTTCTGCCCTAAACGCAGAAAGGTTAGAACTAAAAGTGACCTCAGAATCCATCTGTTCTACCCGCTTCAAACCAGGAAACCTTATTAAAGCATGCCAATATGGCTTCCTAGTTCTGTCTGATGATAAGTTGGGAGCTTTGAAATGAATCAAGTACACCTGACATATTAATTTGGCTTGGAGATGATTTGGGTTATATGCCCCACTTTTCTGGTTTTTGTTTTTTGATTTTTGGTTCTCTTCTCTTCTCTTCTCTTCTCTTCTCTTCTCTTCTCTTCTCTTCTCTTCTCTTCTCTTCTCTTCTCTTCTCTTCTTTTCCTTCTCTTCTCTTCTCTTCTCTTCTCTTCTCTTCTCTTCTTTTCCTTTCTTTTCTTTCCTCCTATCTTTGAAATGTTACTTTAAAATTGTTTTGGGTTCCTATGGTCTTTTCGTAGTTCACTGCCTTTGAATCTGCGGCCGCCATTGAACTTCACCTGCTATCTTAGTCACCTGATAACGCTCAGCTAACGCTCAAGCACGCTTTTCCTCTGCCTGCAATGCTGAGTAGATCCCATGCTTCAGGAAGGTCCCACTTGATGTTTCTAAACTTTGTGTGCTTAAAGGCAGAACCAAAAGGCAAGAAAAAGTCTAGATCCTTCTTCCCATGACATCGGTTTTAAATGAGACGTCAGAACTGTTCTTATTTAGTAAGTCTATGGTTCCAACCCTAAAGTAAAACAACTTCTCTACTTGAACTCTGTCCGAGGGAAGAAAATCCCTCTCTTTTATGCTTCTACCAACATCCATCCCTAGCTTACTTTAATTTTTTTTAACTATTTTTCTTTTATGTCCTCTAAAAGACTCCACCCAGCAGGGGATTGAAGCAGGTGCAGAGACTCACAGCCACACTTTGGACAGAGTGTATAGAGTCTTATGGAAGAAGGGGAATACAGAGGAGCTCGGAGGGGACAGGAGCCACACAAGGAGGCCAACAAAGCCAAACAAGCTGGGCCCAGGGGACTGAAGAGGCTGATGCACAGAGAGGACCTAGACCCCCTGCTCAGAGGCAGCCCATAGGCTCCTCAGTCTCCTGTGGGTTCCCTAGTAAGAGGAGAAGAGACAGTCTTCGACATGAACTTGGTTGTCTGCTCCTTGATCACTTCTCCCTTGTGGGGAGACCTAGCCAGCCTACATAGGAAGAGGGTCCAGGTAGTAATGAGGTGAGATTCAATAAGCTAGGGTCAGATAGTAGGGGAGGAGAACTTCCCCTATCAGTGGACTAGGGAAGAGGGATGGGGGGGAAGAGAAAGAGAGGGTAGGATTGGGAGAAAATGAGGGAGAGGGCTACAACTGTAATACAGAGTGAATAAATAAGAAGAAAAGAAAAGAAAAGGTATTTTTGTTTGTGTTTATTTGTTTGGGGTTTTGTTTGTTTGGAGTTTTTGGTTTGTTTGGTTTTTTTTTTTTACTTTCCAAAAAAGAAACCATTGTAACCATTGCTGTCCTAGAATTCATCTTGTAGACTAAGCTAGCCTCAAACTCAGAAACCTGCCTGTCTCTGCCCGACAAGTTCTGGGAACAAAAGTGTGTCTCACCATGCCTGGTGAAAATAAATTTTTTTGTGTATAATATATTCTGATTATGGTTTCCCTTCCCCTAATTACTCCAAGATCACCCCCACCTTCCCTCCCATCCTAATTCACAGCCTGACTGTCTCTCCTTGGAAAACAAACAGGAATATGAAAATTAATAATAAAATAAAACAAAATAAACAAATCAGAATAGGACAAAAGAAACAAGCATAGAAAAAAGAACCAAAAACAAAATAGACACAAAGACACACACGTTCACTCACATAAGAATCACATGAAACCAAAAAAACAGAAGCCATTTGTATATGTATCTATATATACTTTATATAAGACTATATGTATATAGTCTCTAGGAAAATAATAGTAATAAATTTTTAATATGCCCTGGCAAATATTATGAGATAAAGAACCTCCAAAGGCACCACTGAGTTGGTTTTGTATGGGCCATTTACTGCTAGGCATGAAAGGGGCCTGCCCTTACCTTGATGTTTTAAAAAACAGGTAGCTAATAAGTAGCTGGCCAGTGCTTAGAACATCTTAATTCCAGGCGTTTTTAGTCATCTCTCTAGTCCATAGACCATTACTTTCCATATCATGTGCTCCTTTGTGGGGTAATTATTTGAAATGTGAAGCATATGTAAAGGTACCTATGTTGAAATAGTTACCAAATTATGAAAAACTGTGAGGTAGACCCATATGTGTCTCATTAACATATTAAACGAGGCACGATGGCAGGTATAATAACCACCATAATCTCAAAATAGTGGTAAGCATGAATGTGGTTTCTACACAGAAATGTGGTATGAAAGCCGGTGATTTCCACTGATGGAAGCTATGAAAGCTCCTTGCGTAAGTTAGTGTGAATTCTTCTGTATGTCTGCAGCAACGGAAGGGAGAGAAAAAGACGAACTAATGTATCTTCATTTACATCCAGGGCCAAGTGAACTCCTCCCAAGAGTGCTAGAGTCTGGAAGCCAGTTTTGAACTCCAGTTAACCTTGCTGCCACATATTGAATGAAGGAAGCCTGATCCAGGCTAGTGTTTAGTATGGACCTTCTCCTTCCTTTCTTGAGACAGAACCTAGTTGTTGATTCTCTATTGTTCTGAGAGTCTGGCTGTTTGTCCTTCCCACATCTTCCTTCAGGGACATCAGGGCAGACTGTGGCCCATGCTGCAGCTTCAGCAGTAGGGTGGCTGGGTTAGGGTGACCACAAGTCTGAGGCAAGCCTCAAACTATGTAGTGAGATTGCATCTCAAAAATGAGAAGTCCCAAGCTTAGATACTGGCGGGAAGCGAATGAAGTTTGCCACCTAGGAAAACTTCTGTATAGCAGCAATGTCTTTATTCTCATGCCCAGAATCTTCGCATCAGCTCTTTACCATAATGACAAGTCTAATGATCCATACAATCTGATTTTCTGTGCACATATGATCCAATTATTGTGTGCATTTATAGTCATATATATGTACATATGTTTTCAGAGTTTTGCCACAAAAGCGAACATTTCAGAATCAAAGCTGCTCACGGGAGGGACTTCGTTCTATTTACTGCTGTCTCCACAGCAATGTTAGCAGTGTGTGAGCAAAGGCTTTAACTGCAAGGTACTGTGAAACCCCTTAAGGTGAGTAATTTTCTCTGCTTTCTTCCAGACAATAGAACTTTGTTTGACTCAGAAGGACAAGGTAATGTGGCTGAAGAGATCGCACAGAAGCTAGTTAAGAGACCTTCCTGCTATTTCTGAGGACTGGTGCTCAGTTCCCAGCATCGACATGGCAGCTCACAACCATCTGTCACTTGATTTTCAAGAGCTCTTATGCATTCTGTCAGTCTCTAAGGGCACCAGGCATGTACATGGTGTATACAAATGCATGCTGGCAAAACACCCATATGTATATAAAATAAGAATAAATAAAAGAGAATTAAAAATGAGAAGAAAATTGGAAGTGTCAGAGTAGACAAGAGTTCAACACGTTATGCTCACAGGTGCATTCATTTACTCAAGAAATGCATATTGTCAATATGCTTTAAAAATACTTTCTTGATCCCAATAGGTGGGAAAATAGGACACATCGAACAAATATAAACCTTCAGCATTAAAATCAGCTTCCAGCAGTCTCAAATAAATTTTCCCAATTAAGTTTTCAGAATTTGCCTAAACATAAGATTTTGATGCTCATATTCATCCATCTTTGCCTTTATAAAAGGAGAATCCTGAACTAGACCAAGTCTTCCTGGAGCTCGATTTTCTAAGAGCGCAATGAATCCCCTGCCTCTGGCTTTAACCTAGTATTTCTACTAATAAGTGCAAATGAGTCTTCTCAACAATTCCCTCACACGCTGGAGTTTTACATTTAACCCTGGCTCTGCTCTTAGCTAGGTCTCTTGATGTTTTTGTATCTGACTTCATATAATTAGTAAGTTCTACATGATAAAATGTGCTTTACATTAAGTTTTCATTTTGTCTGTTTCCATGTAAGAAGGTAGTTTCTCTGGTATTTGGCCAGAATGGAAAGAATTGTACAAAATGAGGACGAGATAAGAAATCAAAAGATGTGAGTTTTGAAACAATGTGTTGCTTTGTAACTCCATGTCAGTCAGTCACTTGATCCTTTGTGTCAAGTAAAGTAAGAATATTACTCCTGACAAAAAAAAAAAAAAAAAAAAAAAAAGAAGGTAGTTTCTCCCATTTGTTCCTGTATCCCAGAATAAAACATCTTTCTGTGTTGGTTCTTTATTCTCTCTGCTTATTATAGTCTGTCTTGATTGTCAACATGCTTTGGTTAAAAGCTACCTGGAATATTTGTAAAGCAATGTCTAGATGTGACTGAAAGGAGGTTTTCCAAAGACAGAACTTAAAGGCGTTCACCATTCAAAGTTCTAATTCTAGAACCTCCACTCAGATGTAGCCTGTGGTAGCTCAGTAACCAATTGGTTTCCCAAAGTGAGGGGAACAGGGACTATTTCTAACAGGAACTCAATGACTGGCTCTTTGGTCTCCCCACCCCCGAAGGGAGGAGCAGTCCTGTTAGGCCACAGAGGAGGGCTTTGCAGCCAGTCCTGAAGATACCTGATAAAACAGGATCAGATGAATGGGGAGGAGGTCCCCCCATCAGTGGACTTGGAAAGGAGAACGGTGGAGATGAGGGAGGGAGGGAGGGACTGGGAGGGAATGAACGATCAGAACACGGCTGGGATACAGAGTTAATAAAATGTAACTGATAAAAAAATAAATAAATAAATAAAAAACAAAGTTCTAATTCGCTGGGCAACCCAAGATATGAATGGAGCACTGGAGGAGGAGTGGAGGGTAGAAGGTGAAGCCTCACTGAAGGAAAGGGGCCTTTGTGGGAATGTCTTTGAAGAGTGTGTCTTGTATCTCATCCCTTCCTGTGACTTCTCTCTGCTTCTTGGCCCCCATGAGGGGAGCAGCCCCTGCTTCAGGCTCCTGCCTCATCTCAGGCCTGGAACAAGGCGTCTCACCAACCTCGGACTGCAACTTCAGGAACAAAGCTGAAATGACTCTTTCCTCCTCATCATCTGTTCCTCTTGGATATCTGTGATGGCAAAAAGAAGTCTCCCACCTCCCCTTCCACCAGCGTTTCATCTATCTTGTCAACAATCCCTCTGCTCCTTGTTAAACTGGTATTGTCATCTCTACACTGCTCTCACTGAAATCAAGCTTATCTGTAACTACTAAACTGTTGAATCTAATATACCTTTAAGTCTTTGTCCTACTTGACTCTTCCCCGATACTGGTGATATTGACTGCTATTAATTTCTAAAATTCAGCATTTCCTAGTTTTCATTACTGTATTTTTCCAGATGTTTTGAATCATGTTAATTTTGTTGTTCATCTCTTCATGTGTAATTTCCTCTTACTCAACTACTTCTATAGTTCTCATTTATGTTATTAATTTCAGAATGAGGTAATTTCTAACAGAAGACACAAGTTTTTGACTAGCTGCTAAGTTTTGCTATCCTTAGGCACCCTAATAAAATGCTGTGTAATTGGGGCTGGAGCGATGGCTCAGAGTTTAAGAGCACTGGCTGCTTTTCCAGAGGTCCTGAGTTCAGTTCCCAGCAACCACATGGTGGCTCCCAACCATCTATAATGAGATCTGGTGCCCTGTTCTGATGTGAAGGCACACATGTGGCTATTGTATATATAATAAAGAAATATAATTTAAAAAATGCTGTGTAATTATAACCAGCAGGAGAGCCTACAAAATTCATCCCATGTTACCGCATGCATGTCAGACACAGAGCACAGATGTGACCGGGTTGCTTGCATTTTTACAGAGATCACTACAGTCTATCTACATGCTATTTTATAAGCACCTTCACATGAGGGCCATAAAGATAGCTCAAGAGGACCTTGGTTCAATTCCCAGCCCCTACATAGCATCTCACGGCCATCTGTAAATCTATAAATCCAGTTCCAGGGGATACGACACCCTTTCCTTGCTTCCTTCAGCACTGCACTCAGGCGGTGCACACACATATCTGAAGCCAAAACACCCATATACATAAAACAGTAATCTAAAAAATTCCAAACAACCCTTAAAAGTTGAGTGTTAGTTACTGTGGTCGTGGACTCAACTCTAAGGGCTTTTTTAAGTGAACACGGTAATTAAAACAACTCTGTAGAGTAGGAGCTATGAGCACCACTTTGGAAATTATAAAGAATGTCCCAAAGGGAAAATGAGCCCCTCAATATCCATCTTGTGACAGGAGATCCAGGGCACAAACACAGTGCGACTCACTCGGATGATTGTTTTGATCACTACATACTGTTGCTTTTGCTTTCCTTAATGCTGGCTACACACATTTCCAGCCTTCATTAGAGTCTGAGTTCCAAAAACATCCAAGGGCTCTGATGCATCATCCCTTAAGATTCTGTCTTTTTCCAGGAGTTTCCTAGTATTACTGTGGATTAAATGCCTTTCTGACTTTCATGATTCTTGGTAGCTTTGAGGCTTTAAGAGGTGAACAGAACAGTAAAAAATGAAGCACCTACATCAAGATGTAGCTTAGGGGAAAGTGGATTCTCAATTTATACCTCAGAGGGGTCTAATTGGCCCACTTTAAGACAAGGCAGTGAGGGCTTATATGTCTGTACCTGGCCATTGCAGAGTACACTCACAGGGTACTGTGCTACGGACACTCGTAGCTTCAAGGCATCTCCGGGTAAAGCAGTTTCATCAATCCAAGGACAATCAATCACCTAATTGCCCCCACTAATAAAATTTTCATTGCTCTTAGATGACTTGAAGTTTTCGTAGAACAAAGTAGAACATAAATGTTTAATAAGTTAGTCATTTGTTCATGTTTCCACAGCAAGATAGAAGTAGGGAGTTTTTGGATTCATGACTTTATAGAAGCCATAGTGAAACACAGGTGATAACATCAGTACTAACCAGTTAGCCTTCTGTGATGTACGGGAAATACACAAAATATTGTCATATCTTGGGTCTAAGGTTAATCTGTTCTTTCATTAAAGAACTAGATTGCTTGTGGGAACACAGGCAACTCTCTGGGGGATGTGTTTCAGCAGCACAGGTGTGTCCGTCCTCTCTGGTCTCTTTCACATTCATGCACTCAAGAAATTCCATAAATGTCCAATCTGGGTTAGACCAAGATGATACACTCTATGACTTTTTCTGCTCACAATGCCCCAGAATTCAGCCTTTGAGATTCCTGAGAACAGGTTTTTATTTGTTTCTTTGCTTTGTTCCTTCTGAACAAGTCTGGATGAGGAATCTGAGTAATCTGCCTTTGAGATTTGAAATGTCATTTTTACCCGCTTCAGAATTCCCAACAACCTTGCTTTTGTATCCTGTACAATTTTTAAATCTGCATATTTATTACAAACGAGTTATTTACAAGAATGTTCTCACTAAATATTTGGTGGATTCAGATGATTATTAAGATGCAGTGGATTTAAACAATGGGACACTATGAAGTTTTTAAAGAACATGTTGCCATCATCACTTACTTTTTGGCTAACACGAATTGCAAAAATATTCAAAAATTAAGTATGCCTTTTTAAAAAAATTAAATCACTCTTGCAAACATAAGCACACATACACAATAGTAAGGGCCAAACTAAAGCAAAATGACATATAAAGCACGATAGAAATTCTGAAAAAAATTAAAACTGCACCCAAACAATAATGCAAGTATTATAAGGAAACATGCAAGAGAAATGTACGCACTGTTTAAACTGGAACAGTTACCTTTAAAAATAGGATACAGGGAATGTGGAATCAGAACATGAAACAACAACAACAACAACACCAAAAACAGGGTTTGCTTTCTGAAATGATTGAGAATAATACTACTTTACTAGGAGAATGTGTGTCTTAGTCTGTTTGGGATGTTATAACCAAATACTATACACACAGAGGAGGAAGTTTATTGCTTGCAGATCAGGAAGTTGGGAGGGTTACTGTTTAGTTGTAAGCAGGTTCAATGTCTGGTGAGGACCTGTGTCCTGGCTTATAGATGGAGACCTCGTATGTGTCTTCAGGTAGAGGAAAACAACAATATATTTTTGAAAGCAGCTAAATAATGGTTTTGTTTGGTTTGTCTTCCTTGCTGGCCTCAATATGGCTTCCCTTTACTTGGATTCCCTGCAAGCCCTCATGTAAAGAAGCTGTACATTGAGCACTTCTGATAATCTCTCAATCACTCTTGATACAACTATTATGGAATAGAGTGATCAAGTCAGATCCCACAACAATATCTGTCTTACTAAAGTGTGTAACAAGTGAGTGAAGAATTAATAAATAAAAGACAAATGAAGTCATATCTACTTTACAACTTTCTATTCTAGTATCTTCTCTAATTGAAAATCACTACACATAGGTGGAAAGGAGGTACCAAGGTAGGAGGGTACAAAAATGGTAGGGGATGAGGAAGAAAAGAGGAAGAAGCAACAAAAAGGTTGCTTGAATTATTGAATGATGAGCCCTAATTCTTTATAAGATAACACAAATAGAAAAATGCAAAGCAACATTCATTACATCCAATTACAGAAGCAAAATGTTGAAAAGCATTAAGATATACTTGGAGGATAAAACAATATATATATATATATATATATATATATATATATATATATATATAGCCATGTACACCTGAGAAAGTTCAGGTTTGTATACATCCATAGCTTGGGCATGTGTGCACTCGTGTACACACACACCCCCCCACACACACACTTGCAAACACAGAATCATATATGGTTTCCTAGTTATTTTTCTTCCAAATAAAATAGTAAGAACATTTCCATATGCACCTCATCAATAGAAAACTTTAGTTCCACCATGAATCACTTGAAGTAACACCCCATTATACACTATCTGTCCATTTACTGTGGACCTGTGCATGTTCTTGTCTTCTCTTGATTTCAACATTCATGCATGCATTCTGCCCAGCTTAGGTCATTTTTCAGACATCCCTTAAAATGAGTCTGTATTTTTCCTACCCATAAATGACCATGTTAAATATATTTTCGGTGAAACTGCAATAAAACATCAGATTACTGAGAAAACTGATGATCTATTTGCAATAACTATGTCTATTTCAAAAAAGGTGTAACTTTGAGCGTGAAAGACTCATGTCCTTAGATTTCAGAGGGTTGTCTCAGCCTTCTAAATGTAGGCCTTGGACTTTCCTTAAGCTCACTCCATTGTTCCTTCTGTTGTCATTACAAATTCTGTCTTTCCTTTCAAGCAATTATGGTTAACATCCATGAATGTTCTTAGACTCTCAGTATCAGTTTGATATCTTGCTACTGTTTAAAGTTGATTATAAATTCTGTGATTTTTCTTTTGAGTGTTTCACAAACACTATCTTACCTCTTGATCAGATTGTCCTGCCTAGCTTTCTGTTTCATGCCTTCATTCTTTCTCTTGTCTACTTAGTAGCTAAGCAAACCTGAACCCTACATAGTTGTATTGTTACATAGAGTAGGCTGGGAGTCTTATATAAGTCCTTTTTTTTCCCTCTCTCAAGGAAATGTGATTGATGTTTCTTACCAAATCACATGCTTGTTCTTAATTAAGATATATACATTTATGGAGGTAAGGGAGAAAAATTAAGAGATCTGACTTTTGTAAAACCAAATTTTCATAAAATACAACAGCATATTTCCCAGAATGCTTTTACTCATGTTAGAGATGAGCATATGGTTTCACTGAGTCACATTTTTACTACACTTTTTTTTTGTTTGTTTGTTTGTTTTGTTTTTTTTTCAATGCAGTTTATTCAGGAACATTGAACAATCCTCGGACCCCGGGGAAAGCCAGCCCACAGCTTAAATAGCCTCTGGGTAGCCAACCCAGGCGTGCCACGGGGGCAATGCAGATAGGTCCACCTACATGGAAGCAAGCCAGATCCTCGGCCTTAGCCAAATGTGGAGTTGTTCGTGACAGAGAGCACTCACATGATCATTCAGGCCTTTACAGCCATTGAAGCAGGACATTCTCCCCAAGCATGGTTGGATACCATAAAAAGCTAAAATGATACACTCAGGATGCGAGGCTAAGCACTGCACTCAGGGTCAGCCGCTTTGGACCCAGAGAAGAGCATGTCTGATTGCATGCGGGTTGATGCCCCAGGTCCCGCCTCTGAGAAAAAGGTATCGGATGGGTCTGATGCTCTTTGGGTGGATGACACCTAAATGAACATCTGTACAAAGTCCCAATTTATTTCTAATATCAGAGATCAGACCTCTACTCTTGCCTGATGCGTCTAAAACAAAAAGGGGGAACTGTAGAGAGCTGCGGAATGCTATGCCTTAAAGATGGAGCTGGTTTACTACATTTTTTAACACTGAACATCGATCTGTCTCCAGGTTGACTGAACTTCTGCAAGATCAATACCCTATGTGTGTTCCTATAGTGTGATGCCATGTTGGACTTCCTTTTCCTATTTGTCTTTGGAGTAATCTTTTAAAATGTGTCCTTTTACCATTTATTTACATAGCAGATGTGTTTAGTCATGATTCTGTTATGTGTTTTAAGGTCAAAAAGCCATGCTTTCATCTTCCCCCTATAAATAATCTGTGTGGATCTGTTAGGCTTTTGATGGGTATGGTTTTGCTGTGTTTAATTTGAAAGTTTCTTCTCTTTTATTTTAGTCTACAACTTTAAGATCAGCAGACTTACATTTCTTGAGTTAGAACTTTTAAACAGTGGAAATAAAGGGTGACACCAACTGACCCACTCACCTTCCTTCCCTCCAACCCTCAACCTGAGTTATGTGTTAGCTGTCAATGCGTAGTACAGTGCACATACTTCAACTGTGCTTATTCAAGCCAACCACTCAGACCAGTGCGTGTTAACACATCTGTTCCTAGTATGAATACACTCACAAGTGTTCTTACTCTCAAGCCATCTCTCCAACCCTCTAGAGTGGTTCTCAATCTATGACTTTCTTGGGTGGAGGGCAGGGAAGAACCAGTGCTTTTCTCCATAACAGAGCATGAGTTTAGCAGTAAGTATTGGTGTTGGTAAGACTATCCCAAGACACACTATAAATCCACTATGTCATTCATTCTTTTCTTCTTTAAAACTTTAAACATCTTAGTGTTCAATTTACCCCCTCATTTTCCTAAGGGAGGCTTAAACGGTGTAAATATTTAAGTGTTGGAGGATTTACATGTTTCTTGTTTTTCCCTTCCTCGTCTACATTTGTCTCCTTGACTTTTTGTCAGTCTCCTGGTTTCCCCCACTGTGGCTTCAGTCCTATCCATTTTCCCTTTTTTGCTATTGCTCATGTGACTTTTATTTGTGAAAAATTTCCATTTCTATTTGAGTCTTGAACTCTGTCAACTCAATTTTCATCACATTCTGTGTTATTATTTTCACTTCATCTTTTGTATATATCATTGAGCTCTTTTGGCCTCCAAAGATCATTTTCTCTTTAATTTCCCTGACATCCTAGGGTCATATTGACCTGTAATGTCATCTGCTTTATAATATAACATCCACGTGGTACATTTTGTATCTTAGTTTTGTTTTTCATTTGTCTTTTATTCCTTTGGTGGTGCCTAGCAGGCATGATATCTAATTGTTTTCTACTATTCTGAACAAGAACCATGCATTCATGTGGTCAGATGTCTGTGAGAAAGAGAAGATTTCAATAGAAATGAAAAGTAGCTTTCATGGTTCTTTTTATCCCTTTCTTACTAATTGTATCAATCAATTTGTGTTCCTGTAACAAAACAAAAGGAATTTACTTGTCACAGTTCTGGAGGTGATATCTGAGCTTTGTAAGGGACCAGAACAAATTAGGTTATGGTGAGAGTTCTTCTCTGGAGCAGACCACTGATATCTTTTATCCTTGACTGGGAAAAAAAAAGTGGCAAGAGAGCTCTCTTGGTGAGTATGGGAGCACATGCCTGTCCTCTTTACATTTGAGAGCCTGACTCAGGAGGATTATAAATTCCAAGGTAATGTGGACTGTGCATAGTGACTCTTACTCAACAAAATAAGATTAAATAAAATAAAATAAGAAGAGAAGAGAGAAAGCCTTTTAATAAGTGCACAAATCCCATTCTCGAAGGTGCCACTCTGAGGACATCATGATCTAGATGCTGGAATGCAGCTCCATTACCATGGGGGGGAGTGGAGATTTTCTGCAGAATATTTATAAGTATACTGTCCTTGCTCACTTGCATATCTGTAAATGTGTGCCTGTTCTTCTCCAGGAGGATGTTTGGGATTTAAAGGTGAAGAAATTTTCATGTGAGCTCTTCTTTCCTGTGCTCTTGGGCAGTTACTAACACTTTCTGAGCCTCACGCGCTGCACTTCCTTATTGCTCGACAAATGCCCATTCCACAGAATTCTGTTGACAGAAATGTAAAGCTCGGGGCTGTTCACGTCCGCATTTTTGTGTGTCTAACGTTCTTTGGAGGATTTTACCCAGGGTTCATATCCTGCAGAGGATGCCTCTGTTTGAAGATTTCAGGTACGGCTGATTAACACGGGCTCTGGGGAACCTGCTTTACAGCCTTGGCACAAAGATCTCTTTCTGGCTTCGTTGAAGGCAGAGTTCTTCTGCTTTATTATTCTGTTTGTTTTCAAATTGTTTCAGAAAGGACAACAAAGGTTCTTCTACTCCACTATCTTTACCAGATGTGTGTCACATGTGTCAAAAATTCCTTAAAATGTCTACATGTAAGAGCTCCTTTTTTAAAGCTGTAAAGCGGGCTTTTCTCTAGCTTTGCATTGGATTAATCATTTCAACATTGCATTCAAAGGATTCAACCTTATGTTCAAAGTGTCACGTTACTGAACACTCCTCTCTAAAACCTGTTTCAGAAATTATAGGGGTTATACGTGTGTTTTGCTGTTTTGTGTACAGATTCACATATATTTGTACGGATATATATTATTTTATATTCTGTAGAAAAAGGAATGACATTTTGATAATATATGTATATATGAGACAGTCATATAAATAATCTTAGACTCTTTTTTGAGTTAATGGTTGAGAAATTTTACATGTTAGAAGAGGAGAAGATTTTGGGAATTGTTCTCAACTTCTCTGATCATTGATTGCATTCAAAGATCCATTAAAAGTAATTGCCTAATTGCAAATATCTTGTGCTCAACAACTTATAAGAATTCAAGGCATAAATGTGTTTAGGAAGTAAATTATCCCCTAAATAGGTGACCCTGAAGCCTCATGAACTAACTGTGCCTTCCTCACTTATTAATAAGCATCATTTCCAAGCAACCAAGATGTATTGAGTTGGGAGTCCCTAAGTGCGAGAGGGTCCAGAAATAGCTCTGACTTTTCCTTTTTTTAATTTACCTTGCGGAGCTATGGGGAATGAGCAATCCTTTAGTCTGTCAATATCACCAGCAAAGGCATCATATGAAGAGAAGAATGGGGAGGGGTGAGGTGATAGGGGAGGCCCAGCTGGGAAGATGGAATATCTATTTGACACAGGAGAGGGTCTTCAGACCTCTGTAAAGCTGAAATGTCAAAATCAGCCACTGAAAAAGAACTGAGTCATCAGAATTTTGACATTGACAAGGCTCTTCTACACACAATGTGTGTGACTCCTGATACTTCTGTTATATTCATGGATAAGGACATTTTCTGTTTCTGTCTTTATCCTAGCAAATTTACATACTTACTTCACTAATTATTTTTATCAATATATCTATCTAAATAACTCCTCTTATTTATTTTCTTTTTTTATTACTGACATTCAGTAAAAATGAACCAGACTATGTCCTCAAAAACATGAATCTAGATATCCTTATAAAGTCATTTTTCTTATCTTTATCTAATTTGATTATTCAAGAGATAAGTGAAGTAATGCATTAAAAGCACTACAAAAGTAGAAAAGAATACAAATATGTGTTTCTTAACCAAAATGGTAAAATAATGCAGTACAGATCCTGGTATAATTTTTTAAGCCTCATTTTTTTTTTAAAGTAGAGAAACCACATACACAGAACAGACAAGTATATTTTCTTTGGATACAGCTTTCTTTCAGTTAAAGTAAGTTTTCTAATTCTTCACTGGCAGGGATAGATGCCACTGCTTCCCATGGCCTCCTTTTACTCAGCAATGCTTTCAGGCAGGATTCAACCTTTGACAGGGTTATTGTTAAACCAAGCATAAACTTCTGAATCAGGGGATTTTCTTGTCCTTGCAATATAACACGCTATTAGGAAACAATACAGTGTTCTGATAGGGAAATACTTCCGGGGCAAGTTTGTCTCCTTCACAAACAACCTCTGCATCTATGTCAATGTCCGTACCCTTTCTCTCTGCTCGCTCATTTGTAAAATATAGAAAGTAATAGCTGTTGGTAAAGTGAATGGAAATCTGGAAAACAAATTACTTGTAGGAAATGCTGTGCAAGTAAGCCATTATAGACAGGTCGTGTTCATAGAGGTTTTTACTGGCTTGAAGAAATAGGAACAGGAGAATT
Source organism: Meriones unguiculatus (assembly GCF_030254825.1). Taxonomy (NCBI): domain Eukaryota; kingdom Metazoa; phylum Chordata; class Mammalia; order Rodentia; family Muridae; genus Meriones; species Meriones unguiculatus. The sequence continues at coordinate 89,482,794 of NC_083359.1, read as the reverse complement.
CTTGCCTTTCTTCAGTGTTGAAAATGGTAGTCTGTGGATAGTCTCTGCATGAGTACTCAGCATCTGAGAAGTGGGAGCTACACCTAAGACAGGAGTCTCTCCATTTACTTCAATTTTACATGTGTGTCTTAGTGTATGATGTATGTTGTAAGTGTGAGGTGTTTATGTGTCTGTGCATAGCGTGTGTGTCTGTGTTATGCAAATGTGCATATTAGCTGATGCATGGAGGCCAGGAAAGAATGTCAGCTGTTCAGCCCTACCACTTTCCAGGCTATTCCCTTGAGATGATGTCTATCTCTGCACCTGGAATTAAGCTAGCATCCAGAAAGCCCCAGGATCATCCTGTTCCCATACTGACAGAGCTCGGATGACAGGTTTACCTACATCCACACAGGTTTTTATGTGGGAGCTGGAGATTTGAACTCACATCTTCATGCTGGCCCAGCAAGCACTCTTTTTTTTTTTTTACTTTTTTTTTGAATTTTATTTAGGTACAGTTTATTCACTTTGTATCACAGATGTAGCCCCCTTCCCAACCCCTCCCCATCCCACTCTCTCTCCCTCTTCTTCTCCTATGCTCCTTCCCTAGTCCAATGATAGGGGAAGTCCTCCTCCCCTTCCATCTGACCATAGTCTATCAGGTCTCATCCAGACTGGCTTCTTTGTCTTGCTCTGTGGACTGGTAAGGCTGCCCCCCTCTCAGGGGGAGGTGACCCAAGAGCCAGCCCATGAGTTCATGTCAGAGATGGTCCCTGGTCCTATTATTGGGGAATTTTCTTGAATACTGAGCTACCTTGGGCTACTTCTGTGCAGGGGTTTAAGTTATCTCCATGCATGGTCCTTGTTTGAAGTATCAATTTCAGAAAAGATCTCTGTGCACAGATGTTTTGGTTCCGTTGCTTACCTTGTGGAGCTCCTGTTCCCTCCAGGTTTTCCTGCCTCCCCCTTCTTTCTTTTTTTTTTTAATTTTTCATCAATTACACTTTATTCATTCTGCATCCCCCCATAAGCCCCTCCCTCCTCCCCTCCCAATCCCACCCTCCCTCCTCCCTCTGCTTGCATGCCACTCCCCAAGTCCACTAATAGGTGAGGTTCTCCTCTCCTTTCTGATCTTAGTCTGTCAGTTCACATCAAAAGTGGCTGTATTGTCCTCTACTATGGCCTGGTAAGGCTGCTCCCCCCCCAGAGGGAGGTGATCAAAGAGCAGGCCAATCAGATTATGTCAGAGGCAGTCCCTCTTCACATTACTATGTAACCCAATTGGACTCTGAACTGCCCTGGGCTACATCTGTGCAGGGGTTCTGGGTTATCTCCATGAATAGTCCTTGGTTGGAGTATGAGTCTCTTGGAAGTTCCCTGTGTTCAAATTTTCTTGTTCTGTTGCTCTCCTTGTGGAGACCCTGTCCCAGCAAGCACTCTTATCCATTGAGCCATCCTCCGTTTTAAAACTTGGGGACATATAACATTTTTTTGAACAAACATAATAAATTTTCTATTAAGCGCAACTTTATTACAGGTAGGAATTCCTTTACCTACGTGCCTAAATTAATGGTGTTAATGTGAGAAGGGTTATTCAGGATGGCCCATTAGACCAGTGGTTCTCAACCTGTGCCTCATGACCCTTTGGTTTTCATATCAGACATGCTGCCTGTCAGTTATCTACCTTATGATTCTTAGTGGTAGTAAAAACAACAGTTATGAAATAGCAACAAAATAATTTTATAGTTAGGGGTTTCCACAACATGAGGAGTTGTATTAAAGGGCAGCAGCGTTAGGAAGGATGAGAAAACACTCCATTAGACCATCAGGATTGTCAGGTGTTCCCTTATGAGTGAGAGAAAGAAAGACCTAGGCACACCAAGAAGGAAAGGGGGTTGATATGGTCCTGGAGGCAGAGAGTGGAGCGCTGTAGCCACCAAGCAAGAACTGCCAGCAGCCAGCAGAAGTTGGAAGGGGCGAGAATGGATCCTGCCACAGAAACTTCACAGAAAACACAGCCCTGCCAAACCTTAGTTCTTGCCCAGTGGAACAGATTTCAAGCTCTGGCCTCCAGAACCCTTTGTGCTTAGAGAAAATAAATTGTTTTTTGAATTCACCAAGCTTGGGGTAATTTTGTACAGCTGTTCCTGGGAGTTCACGCCCTGACTGAAATGCAGTTTGGGTCATATTGAGTTAAATACAATAACATGTTAAAATTAATTGTACTTGTATAAGACGTCTTGAGGCTTGTTACTTTCTCCTGTGGTTCCTGCTCTCCTGGACATAAAAATCGTAAGAAATTTGCTTCTTTGGACAGCCCAGAGAGAAGGTACTCTCTATCTGGGAAATTGTGTCTAGAAGGTTGTCTTCCATATTCTATGGTTTCATCGTTAATATAAAAGCATGTCTCTATTTGTTAAATAAAGATGTGGGTAGCATGTTTTCAAGCAAAACATCCCTGTTATCTTAGTTCCTTTTATATAACTGCGCCTAGAGAAAAGTTTTAAAATAGCGAGGATCTATTTTGGCTCACAATTTCAGAGGATTTAGTCTGTCAGGGTGAAGAAGCCACACCAAGGCAGATCAGTTCACATCTCGGTGAATGGGAAGCAGCAAAAATTTGAGGAGGATGCCAGGACATGATATGCCCCTCCCAACAAAGAGACTTCTCCAGTCTGGAGATTAGTGTTCACTGTCAACTTGATAGAATCTAGCATTAGTTGAGAGAAGGGTCTCTGAGCGTGCCTGTGGATTATGCTGATTATATTGATTGAGGTGGAAAGACTCGCCTGGATGGGATCCATCACCGTCTGAGTGAAGAGAATTGGGCATTGGTGTGAATTGACCATTCTCTCTCTCCTCCCTGTGGGTGAGATGTGTGGCCAGCTACTTCAAGCTCTTGCCATCTTGACATCAGGGTGAACTATATTCTTGAATTGTGAGCCAAGGTATAATAAGTTGCTTTTCTCAGGATATTTTATCCATCAACAAAAGAGATACTAAGATACCCAGTGACCTTCTTTCCCCAGCTAAGCTCCAATTCCAACATTTCACTACTTCATATTATGACTTTATCAAAAACTTAATCCGTCTATTAGTCCATCTATTAGTCATAACTTTATTATGTCTGGAAATACCATCACAGAGAGGAAGAAAGAAAGAAAGAAAGAAAGAAAGAAAGAAAGAAAGAAAGAAAGAAAGAAGCGCTACCATGTTCCAAAGACTTCATTAATTTATACTTCTCCCCATATTCCATGTGTCACCTTCCACTGAGCATTTAAAATGTATTTTTTTTTATTTTGCAGAGCACTTACATCCAAGTGTTTACAAATATAAGCTCTTCTCTCTCTCTCTCTCTCTCTCTCTCTCTCTCTCTCTCTCTCTCTCTCTCTCCTGTTTAAATATACCATAATAATATTAAGATGGGATCCAAGTGAGGGTTGGAAAGAGATAATTCATGGTGCATGGTTCCATGTTCCCAGCCTTACCTAATTATGTAGGGCAGTCAACAGAATAACAGTAATTACTGTCAGCACATTGCAGTGAGTTAAAGAACTTCCACTGTTACTGTATGCTCATCGGGTCCTTCAGAGGCTGCTATGATAAGTGACTTCTGATTTGCTGTGGTTTGTATGTTGAGCACAGACAAACCTGTTTGAGGCAGGGGAAACCCACCTCTCCTGGCCTGAGTCAGTGCGGCCAGCACACAAGCACGAGCTGCAAACCTTGCTCTCTGTTTCCTTTTAAGCTTATGCACTTACTCTTTCTGCTTTTGTTTTTGTTTGAACCCACATCCTCATGCCTGCCTGTTAAGTGCTCTACCACTGAGAGCATGCCACCAGCTCAAATGCCTTTATGCTTCAGAACAACAACAACAAAAAGGCAGTGTTTTCCTGCTTCCTAAATAAATCGCTGCCTTATGCCAAATAATTCTACTCAGGACTGGAGAGATGGCTCAGCAGGTAAAGGTGCTTGCTGCCAATGCTGATGACCTGGATTTGATCCCCAGAACTCACATGCCGGAAGGAGAGAGATGACCCATCCCACACGTGCACCATGGCACATGCCTGCTCCCACACATTCACACACAAAGTCAGTAACTGTAGAAAATGGAAAAACCAATAGTAAGTTTACTTGTTGTTAGAAGGAATTACAGACCTTTCCCAAAGCAGCATCTACCAAAGTGGAACTCACTCTCCTGCTGTAGCTCCTCTTGGGTGCAGCGGAGTAATTTCACACAGAGCATGCTGTCAGATTGGTGCCAGCCTCGTGACATATAATCATGTCCCCTTCGAATCATCCCCCTTCTCATCTCTCATGTCTAATATTGACTTTAATCTGCACATTGAACCTCTGTGGCGCCTCCTTTCACGTCCCAGAATGGCTCACCTAGTGGTCCCAATCCCCCTTCCAACGTCAAACCACTTTATTGAGGTATGATTGACATTAAAAGCTGCACCTGTGTGATCTATATAATGCCACAAATCTGGCAACAAGTGAACATTCAGGAAGCCATAGACACCATCAAAGCCCATAGACCCATCATGCACTTTTCTAAACTTTGTCCACCCACTTTATTATCACTTTTGGTTTGGGAGTAGTGAGAACATTTACTGTAAGTTCTACCCCAAGTCTCAAATACAGTACTGTTAAATACAGAAACTACCATTTAGAGTGGAATTCCAGATCTGAGTATTTGTCTATAGGAACAAAAATCTGGACCTCAAAGAGGTAAGTGTGTTCATGTGCTCACTACGGGATCCCTCATAATACCTCAGATTTAGGAACCATATAAAGGTTCGTTGACCAACAGATAAAGAAAATGTGGTACACTTCCACTGTAATGGGATATTGGTTAGCCTTCTTAAAATTCCCTGCTGCTTCCATTATCATAGGAGAAACTCAAGAGTTGTCGAGCTAAGAAAAATAGAGCAGACCTAAAAAGACAAATACTATAGGGTCTCACTTATATGTGGGCACTAAAATCACAAAATTCAAAGAAACAAAGAGTGAAAAGAAAATGACAGATAGAGTCAAGAGAAAGGGAAAAAAAAAAACAGGAAAAAAAAAAAAGATGGTCAAAAGCCACAAAATGTTTGGGACCAGGAAGACAGCTTAGACAAAAGCATTTCTCATGCAAGCCTGATGACCTGAGTTCAGAACCCCAGGACCTGTGTAAAGAGCTGGATACAGTAGCACATACCGGAAACCCCCAAGCTTCACTATGCATTATCCACGTACATACCTGCAATCCTGTCTACCTCTCTCCGTCTCTCTGTGTGTCCATCTCTGTCTGTCTCTTTGTATTTGTCTCTGTGTGGGTCTGTCTCTCTGTCGCTCTCTGTATCTCTCCATCCCCCCAACACACACACACGCACACACACACACACACAAACACACACACAAGTTACAAACTGCCATTCAACTGTTCAGCCTTAATTAGGCTTCTATGTATTTTCCCTCAAACCCTAACCTAGTTTCCTCAATGTTGCCATATTAAAGATAACCCCTAATCATGTTTCTTCACTCACTAGCTCTTTAGTCCATTAGCAACGATGCCCACCTACTTTAATTGGGCATTTAAAACCCTCCACAACCTGACCTCACTCTACTCTTGAAATCCTGACACATCCCCATCATGTAACAGACATTCTAACAAGCATGAGTTCCGGTCCCCTTTCTAACCTCTTTCTGCTAATTCTTGTCTCAGTAAAGATGCTTACACAGCTCTTTAGCTTTGTCCTGCCCTTTCCTAACACTGTCCCAGCCTTAGAAAAACATTTTACCTGCTCTTCCAGGTTTCTCCATGAAGCCACCAAGAATGATTTTTATCAAAAGTAGCCGTTCTTTACTTCCTGTTTTTATGCATGTGCTTAACCCATGCACTTGCTTTGCTTTCTAAGTAAAACACCATGTTCTGTCTCATCTTGACTTGTGAGCTTTTCTCATTTCCCTATAAGGATGACAAAGCCATGCAACTAGAGGCCATATTTAAGTTATCCTTTCATTCACCACCATACCTGGCATATTCATGGTAGCTGTTAAATCGGGGGACAGAGAATGAGATAAAATGAGGCCCAGCTACACTGAGATGATGGGTAAGAGTGTGGCTCATGGTTGCATTCCGTAGAAATTTCTTGGTGATAGACGATGAAGGGATAAGGCAGAATAGCAAAAGGAGGCTTTCCTTGCATTGGAAGCAGGCCAGATCATTGGGGTTCACAGCAGAGCTCTTAGGCAGAGCGCTTGACCACATAGAATTCTTAAAGCTCCTTGGCTCCCTTCCTGCCGAGAAACCACAACAAGAGGGATTTGCTTTGAAAGAAGGAGGTCTGCACACATGATTATTCCTCTTCTCTAAACCCCAGGGGTGGGATGCTAGTAATTACTTTTGGATCTCTTCAGTGTAATTACACAATAATCCACATCCACCTATAAATACTGTGTCATTACATGGTATTGTCCTGGTAAACTCGACTGGGTTTCCTTGTTGGGTAATTACAGCTGTGCCACAGGGCAAAGATTAGCAGTGCTGAGAACTTCTAGCATTACACTCATATCTCAGCTGCAGGACACTTTCCATTTGTAGAAACACAAACTGTAAAGGAGAAGCAGGCTGGAGAGCTTGCAGTAATCAAAGAGTCCTTGCTGCCTCAAAGAGGCAGGAAGAAAACGTCAGAATATCTGACCTTCAGTTTCTCACATATCAAGGGAGAAAATAGTAATAGGAAGTCACAGATCACAGGTAGCCATGCTCGTCTGTTCATGGAACAGTTGAGAGTAACAACCAAATGCAACAGAGGAAGAGCTCACGTGCATGAAAACAGGATCTAGAGAACCAAACTGAGGGTTGGCATGATTGTCTTTTCCAGGGTATCGTAATGCCTTTGAAGAACATTTAGAAAATTCTTCTGGTGAAGCTCAGTGTCACAAGCCTGTATTTTCAGGCACATGGCAGTATGAGATGATGATGGCAAGACTAGCCTAGACCAGAGAGGGAGATTAAGACCCATCCGGACAACTTATGTGAGACTTTATCTCACAACGAAAAGTCATTGTTAAAAAGGGGGAGGAAGTGCTGAGAGGTGGCTCTGCAGATGAAGCATTTGCTTCTCAATCATGAAGACCCATGTACCATTGCCGATGCCCACTTAAAACAAACAAACAAAACCAAGAAAGAACCAAGCAAACAAACAAACAAACAAACAGAAAACCACTTGGGAGTGATGACACACGCTGTTTATCCCAAACCTGGAGAAATGGAGACAGAACCTTGATTCTCACCAACCAACCAGCCTAACCTAACCTAACCTACAAATCTAGAGTCAAAAACACCCTGGAGTCTACTTCTGGCTTTCACATGCATGGGCACACATGTGTACATACAAACACACATACAGATACATGCCGTACATATGCACCTGCATTGTCCCCACATACTGTGGGGTAGGCCAGGGCCCAGCTTGGTGGTAAGTGCTTTACTAGCATGTGTAAGGACTTAAGTTTAATCCTCACTGCTGGAAAATAATCTCAGCCCCTTCCTCTTCATACTTAATGAGATTGGAAAGTTTGTACAAGATACTTTATGACCAAAAAAAAAAAAAAAGATATTTTACGACAATTTATAAAGAAACAAATGGAGATGGAAAGGAGGGAAAATAAGAAACAAAGTTGCCACTAGGAAGATGGAGGGATGAAGGGACAGAGAGGAAGAAAGGAAAAGATGAAAGAAGGAAGCACATTGACAGCAGGGAATAAATATCGTAATCACATCTCTAAATGATCTTGTGTGCCATTTCTGTGTGTAGTAAGAACACTACCATGAAATCAATCCTCTTGATAAACTTGCATGCTCAACAGTTAGTGGTTAACCACTGTTGTGCACAAGACCTCTGAAGTCTGCTAGTCCCTTTATGTATCAAACAACTCATCACATCCCCTTTTCCTCACTCTCATGGACCCTCATTTCGTTTGCTGTCTCTATATGTGTAATGAAATTGCATATATCAAACCCCCTGACTTCAAAATGTATTACAAAAGATATAACACTTTAGTGTGCATTAGTAAGCACAACAGGAAATGGTATAGAGACAAGACATAATCCATAAACACATGGCCAACTGATCTTTGACAAAAATGCCCAGAATGTGTGACTTGACAAAGGGGAATCTCTTCTCTAATTCAACCTTGAAAATGATAGATACACGAATGATCCTTTTGAGGGGGTAACATTGCCTGGGCTGGAAAGGATACATAATGAAAAGCAGACATGGACTTTCTGCTCCCTGCATGTCTTTGAGTTCATTGATCAATTTCATGAGCTGAATAAACTGTGCATCATATAAAAGCACCAAGCCTCTGGGTATCCACTGAACACCCCGGTCCATCTGCCGTTTCCCAAGGATGACCATGGCAGAATTGTACAGCAGGGACGTGGGCGGGTTCTGCAGATAAAATGTTTGGTCAGCTACATAGTAGTGAGCTCATCAGATACTCATGAAAAATGGAGGTCAAGAAAATTATGTGGAAGTAAAAGCTATAGCCTTGAGTTTTTATGTAAAGTATTGTCAATAATTTAGAAAGAATGACTTTATCCTTGTATCTCATTGCTTTTATTTTTAATTCCTAAATTATGGTTGTTTTTCTATTATTGCTGCAACCTTTCTTTTTCTTTTTTAACTTTCAACTCTATTTATTTAGTTTTTCATTTTACATGCCTTTCGTAGTCTCCATTCTCCTATCTTCCTGCTCCCACCCTTCCTCCCTCTTCCCACTCCCCTACTCCCCAGGAAAACCCCCCTTCAACCCAGCCCAGCACTTCAAGTCACCTCACGACTGAGAACATTCCCTTCCACATTGGCCTGGCAAGGCAACTCCACTAAGAGGAAGTGATCGAAAAGCATGGAACAAAGTCCATGTCAGAAACAGCCCCTGCTCCCCTTACAAGGGAACCCACAAGAAGACTAAGTGGCCCATCAAGTATATATGTGTAGGGGGCTTAGATCCAGTCCATGCATGGTCCTTGGTTGGTGCTTTAGTCTCCTCAGACCACCCCGACCCAGGCCCAGGTGAGTTGGCTCTCTTGGTCTCCTCATGAAGCTCCTGTCCACTCTGGGTCTTTCTATCCTTTTCCCAACTCTTCCACAAGACTTCTTCCTGCTCTCAGCCCAATCTTTAGCTATGAATCTCACCACCTATTTCCATCCTTTGCTGGGTGGAGCCTCTCAGAAGACAGCTATATTAGGTTCCCGTTTGGAAGCATAGCAGAGTGTCGTTAGCGTCAGGGATTGGCTCTCTCCCATGGGGTGGGTCTCATGTTGGGTCAGGAATTGGTTGGACATTCCCTCTATCTCTGCTCTGTCTTTATCTCTTACATCTTGTAGGCAGGGTAAAATTCAGGGCAAAGTTTTTGTGGGTGGATTGGTGTTCCTCCTCCCTCCACTAGGAGTCCTGCCTAGTTAGAGGGTAGCCTCTTCAGTCTCCATGACCTCTGCTACTGAGGGTCTCAGCTAGAGTCACCCCCATATCTTCCCTGGAGCCTACCCTGTTGTAGGTCTCCAGCATGCCTCAGAAATGACCCTTCCCAGAGTTTCTCTTCTTTCTGTTCTCCTGGCCCTTCTCTCCTCATATCTGCTCCCCACTCCTATTTCCCTCCGTACTCCCTCTCCTATCCTATTCTGTCCCTTCAACTACTTTCAATTCTACTTCTCCTTCTGAGTGAAATCCAAGCATCCTCCCTTGGGCCATCCTTGTTACTTAGCTTGTTTGGGTCTGTGAATTGTAGTATGGTTATCCTGTATTGTATGGCTAATATCAGCTTATAAGTGACTACATTCCATGTGTATATTTCTGGATCCGGGTTACCTCGCTCAGGATGATATTTTTCAGTTCCATCCATTTACCTGTAAATTTCATGATTTCCTTGTTTTTAATAGCTGAGTAGTGTTCCATTGTGTAAATTTACCACATTTTCTTTATCCATTCTTCAGCTGAGGGACATCTAGGTTGTTTGCAGATTCTGGCTATTACAAATACTGCTTCTGTGAATGTAGTTGAGCAAGTGTCCTTGCTGAATGATGGGGCATCTTTTGGGTATATGCCAAGGAATGGTATGTCTAGGTCTTGAGGTAGAGCTTTTTCCAATTTTCTGAGAATGTGCCAAACTGATTTCCAAAGTGGCTGTACAAGTTTGCACTTTCGCCAGCAATGGAGAAGTATTCCCCTTTCTCCACATCCTTGCAAGCATGTGCTGTTACTTGAGTTTTTTTAGTTTTTGATCTTCTCCATTCTGATGGGTATAAGATGGAATCTCAGAGTTATTTTGATTTGCATTTCCCTGATAACTAATGACACTGAGCATTTCTTTCCTTTTTGCTGATTCAGACATTTATTATATTTTATAATTACATTATTCTGAAATGTAGAAGATATATGAGACTTGAGTGATTACCACAATAGAAAAAAATTATGGTATGTTGTTAGTACAAATGTAGACACCATTTTACCCCTCCCCAAAATACAGATACAAGGTTTTCAGTGACACTAAAGTAAAACAAAGGCCTAATTTTCAAATTAAATCCTTCTAGAAATACAGTCACAGCAACAAGTTTACACACCACATTTCTGATCCATCAAAACAAGAAACTGCTCTTCCTAGACACTGTCCTCTTACCTTCCGAGGTACCTAACAATAGATGCTCTCTGTAGGATGAAGAGAATTGTAGGAGTTTGGATGAGTATCAGTCTTTTTTGTTCTTTAGCATTGTACATAGTTTACTATAAAGTTAATTGCTTAAAACAATACAGATTTGCCCTCTGATAATTCTGGGCGTTGGAAATCTATAGTCAAGGTGTCAGTAGCACCACACTTTCTGGAAACTTTGGGGAAGGAGCCCTCCTTGAGCTGTCTATCTTCTGGAATCTGCCAGTATCCTTTGTTTTGTGGCTGTGTCTTCTTCTGCCTTCATAGGTCTTTTTTTTTTTTTTCTGTGACTTTCTCCTCCTCCTCCTGCTCCTCCTCATCTTCTTCTTCTCTTTTAACTTTATTTATTTAGTTATTCACTTTACATCACCCTTCCTCTTCCCCCTTTCCCATTCCCCTATCGCTCAGAAAAGGAGCCCCCCCACCACCACTGACCCAGGCCAACACTTTAAGTCATGTCAGAACTGAGCAGTCCTCTGTTGAAAATTCTATATTTATCTCTGTATCCCATCTTAAATTAGATTTTTTTGTTGCTGTTTAATTTCTTGAGTTCTTTACATATTTTAAATATTAGCTCTTTGTCAGATGTAGGGTTGGTTGAGATCTTTTCCCAATCTGTAGGCTGCCATTTGTTCTGATGACAGTGTCCTTTGCCTTGCAGAAGCTTTTCAGTTTCATGAGGTCCCATTTACTAACTGTTGATCTTAGAGCCTGAGCTGTTAGTGTTCTATTCAGGCATTTGTCTTCTGTACCAAAGAATTCAAGCCTGATTTGTGAAAGTAGACCACTATCCCTTATAAACTCATTTGCCTCCCATGTGACTTTCCATTTCCACACATGGAAGGAATCCTAGGAGGCGAAGTGGCAGGTGTTTGGTGGCTGACTGTAGATTTAGAACTCTTTCGTTCTGTACCATTAATTTTTTCCATGTTTTACTGAAGGTTATTGGCAACTATGAATTAATCTTCCTCTTCCAAAACTATTGCAGCCTTGTCAAAGACCAAATCTATTTTTAAAGAGAAATTACAATTGTTGTTGTAAGAAAGAAGAATGTAAGTGGTTCTCATTTTGCTTCCTTATGTGCTGCTTGTCCAGTCTCATAGCATTGTGACATGATGTTGTCATCAACAAAGCTCAAGGAGTACCAAGCTACTATGAACTAGTAAGTGGTAAGCCTGGTGATGGGTACATGAGGGGCTGTTAGGTTATTCTCTCTACTTGATAAAAATGTCATCGCTTCACCACTATTAATGATTCTAGAAAAGAACAGTGTTAGAACTGAGATGGATTTTGAAATTTTCATAACTATTGCATTTTATCGGTGATGTAACTAAGGTCCAGACAGAGCAAGTTATTTGCCTCCCAACTTGTAAATGGCATGAGACAGAAATGCAAGCATTCTGTAATCTGAAAGACTGCTTTCTGCATGATTCCAAATACATGACATTCTGAAAAAGCCCAGAACCTGAAGTAGGTAAAACTTGGTTAAGTCACCAAGAATGATTCAACAATGTCTACCTGCATGTTGGCATGAAGGTACACCCACTTCAACCATTCACTCAAACACACAGACCATACAATGCCAAGAGTGCAGCTTATTATCAACTGGGTTTGGGGTGGTAATAATGTATCAACAAAGATTCATAAGTTATAAGAATCACACTGTTCAGAATGAGGCTCCTGAGCAAGGCTAAGCTATTCATGCTCAGGCATACACACATACACCTTCACACACAGGGAGAGAGAGAGTATGTGTGTCTTAGACTCACTGCTTTGTAATAATTGTATGGATAGAAATTTTTACTGTCCACAGTTGAAGTAACAAGTACAGAAACTATTAAAAGTCAAATAGGTCAATATATAAACTAGTGTCTTTTGTATTTGTATGCGTGTATGTGAAAGCGTATGCATGTTTTGTGGGTGCCTATGGAAGCCAGAGGAAGGTATAGGATCCCCTGCAGCTGGAGTTATAGGAAGTTGTGAAGTGCCTAAGATATGTTCTGGGAACTGAACTCAAATCCTCTGGCAAAACAGTAAGTGCTCTTAACCACTAAGCCATCTCTCTAGCTCCAGTGCCTTCAAATTCTTCCTTGGTGGCTTTTCCTTCTTCAATCACATTCCTTTTAAATCAAGTTGGTGTTTGCAGTCCCTGCACAACAGAGTAGAAAAAGGTATCTCCTTGTCATTGTACCTTTTTCTTATACCTGTTTCTATTGGACCAAGATTATTAATTTCTGATGAGAAGAAATCTATTTCTGAAATGTGTAGATGTTCACTTAAATTTTATGATCCACAAAGAATATCCTTTATCATGTGATAAAAATTATTTTTCTCTCTTTTTAATTCAATTCACATTATTTAATGACTCTTTTCTGGTAGACTCGCTATCAGTACTGTCGCTGGCCATATTGATTTTCCAGGATAGAAGGATTCCCTTGAATCTATACTTTCAGCACCAAATCCAGAAAGTCTTAGACCAACCAGGCTATGTTGGCCTCCATGAGGACATCTGTACCGGAAGGTCAGATGCCTCAGCCAACGTCACACATCAAGTTCATGACAGGGGTCTAAGCTCCCTGTAACCTCTAACTAAACTGGTAAAATCTGTGGCCCAGGTTTGATCCCTGACATTCCATCACCTGCTAAAGGCAAATGGACAGCAGATCATCTTTCTTTTTTGTGTGTGTTTTAAATGGCATGCAAATCTGTTTGATTCCACAGTATACCTGCCAGGCTTTCTTGTCCTAACGAAGGAGCTCTGCTCCTGAGCTGCAGCTGTGACAGGTGTCCAACTTTATACACACCAGTAATCCACTGCCCTGTCTTCCTGCTTTCTAGCTACCACACAGGTAAACAACCCCAGCCCACCGCAAGTTCACACACAAAGGGCTGTGTGGTAGTAACATTTATCTTGTACGTGTTCCATTTATCTTTGGCAAAAAGCTTCAGCCCCAAACTATCTTAAGTGATCTCAAAAAGACAGTGATAAGTACCTTCCCCCGTCATTATTGCTCCATTTTATCACAGTGGTGATAGCAATAATGGTGGCTGCAGCCCCCATCAAGTCCATTTAACATGGCTCATTTTCAAAAGCCACTCAATGTCTTGTGACAGTCTGGCCAGGCAGTATGAAAAGATCACTTAACCCCCATGATCTGAGGAAGACTTTGAGTGGGAAGAGAAGAGCCTACAGTCAGAGCCGAGGCGGCGAAAGGAGAGAAGGGATGAAAAAGACCATTGATTTTATGACAAGGAGCAGAGCCACTGTCAAAACTGAGCGGCACAAATTGAAGGAATGTTTCAATTAGCTGTTTGCAAGAGAAATCCCTCGCAAGTTCCTATTCGCCAGCTTCTGTCTTTTGTTTCTTGGGTGTGTGCTTTGGCTTTTACACCTGTGCATACCTGTTTGTTTTGAACATTAAGGAGGAACTCTAGAATTAGAACTTCTGTTAGCAATCACAAGTATTGAGGCAGATGCATCCCGGTTTCAATAGGGGGTTACGTGGTGCTGCCGTGACCTCAGCAGTGACGGCCAGGGTGGAGAATATGGGCCTGGCTGCCGCTCACGCCCCCTGACAGGAAACTGCTAAACCTGCTGCCTTTATTCTGCAGTCTCTGCGTCGAGCGAGTTCATCCATAACCTTTCTGGGATTGACTTAGGAAGGGTTGAAATTCTTAGCAAAGCCCCCTGGTTTCTGGAGGCTGTGGACATGGAACAGCACGGGCGTGGGGGAATGGGGGGGGGGTGGACAAACAGTGACAGTGTGAGGTAAATCAACTCTATGCCCTGTCTTGCGAAGGCTGCACTGTGAAGGAACCGTCTAGCAGCTGCTGTCGCCCAAGCACCGACAGACTGGAGACTTCGATAATACAGCTGATCATGGAGCCAGAGTGCCTGGTCCAAAACTCACTTCTGTCTCTCATTGGCCGCATAGCCGTGAGTTTCAGAGACTGTCCCTTCAAAGTCTTTGTCAAAAGAAATGGGGATAGTTAAGTACTATTTCGTAATGCACTTGTGAAATCGAGGCGAAATCATTCACCTGGGGTGTCTGGGAAACAGTTGCTCCTACAGGCAAGTGATGCTGATTCTGCAATCCACATATTATTTATAATTTTAGCTCAGCATTCTGAAGTCCTTAGTAAATTAATTCCTTTCAAGAGATCTCAAATTATACCTGTTTTTATAAAACAGACTAAAGGTCACTTAGGCTTAAAAAGTTTTTTTAAAAAATTAAAAAGCCCTTTTAAAGTTCAGGTTCCATTACCCAGGGACCTTGTGATCTTGATAAGTCTTAATCACTGTATTTAACATCAAGGATAATGTTACAAGATAGCTGAAAGTTCAAGGTTTCGAGGTGTCAGAACCTGCTTTTGAATATTCATTCTGCCACTTTCTAAAGAAATGATATTCTAAATACCTACAGAACCAGCGTCCTGGTTTCTATTCTTCAGGGTTCAAATGGCATTTCCTTCAGAATTTTTCTTTGACCTTTCATTCTACACTCTCATCGCTCCCTAGGACACTTCCTAGAATCATTATGAAATGATCATGTAATTATTGTCCTCATTTTTACAAGCTTCAAGAACCCAAGAAACTTAATATTTTTTTTCTCACACTAGTATCTTCTTGTCTGGTACCTCGCAGGTGATGATTTTCACAAATGAATAAAGGTGTTTGAGCAGGAAAATAATGGGATTCAAACTTCCTTTCAATAAGTTGCTGTTTTAAAAGATACTGTAAGGAAAAAAAATGCTGAAAGCATAAATTGAACTGGACAGGAACACTGGTTTAGGTGAGATGCCAGTGGCTTGGATGAGATGGAGCTAATAAAGGCTGTGAGAAGGAAGTTTACTCTAGAGCTATTTCATAGTCTGACCTAAAGGTTTTGCTAATGAATCTGATGTAAGAAACAAAACAAACAAAAGAACCAAGCTTGATTTCATGGAGTGGGCCTGAGCGAATAGGATAGATGGACAATCATGGCTTTAGACAGAGAAAGCTGAAGAGTCAGATATACTTCAGCAGCTGGAGTCCATTTTAGGAATATCTTTAATTATTGTGCCTATAAGACATCCAGATGGACTTGTCAAGCAAGCCACTGTTTGCTTACTCCTGTTTTTAATAGGAGGTCAGAGCTGGAGACAATAGATTCATAGTGAAAGTAAGTGAGACACAATGAGATCACCCAACAGGTCTGGGGCAGGGATGACTTGCTAGAGCAGTCTCATGCAGAAAGTCAAGGGTGATACCAAGTCAAAAGAGAGCCATGAGAAAGCAGTCACTAAAGAAAGAAGAGTAGGCCCTTCAGATGGAAGTGAGTTATAAGCCATATGAAGTAATGAGGAAGCCTAGAATTTCCCAGTTGGTTTTGCAAGATGATGATCATTACAAATCTTGACAAGAACTATTTTAACATGTACTGGGAACAACAACAACAACAAAGGAATATGATTTAAAAGTTCATTTAAAAGAGAATGAGAAATCATAAGGGAAGATTTGATGAGATACCAAAATGAGATTGTTTTCATCCTCAGTGGGAACAGCTAAAATCAGCCCAATAGGCTGCACTCAGTGATGGTGAAACTGTGAAGCTCAGGGAAGACTCGCACCGTCCCAGTGGCATGCGGTGGGTTCCATACAACCACACCAAAGAATTGTTTGGCAGTTTCCTTTAAATGAAATATTTACTTCCTAAAATATTAAACAAACCCACTGCTAGAGAAACTGAAGCATCTATGCGTACAAAAACTTGCACGCAGATCTTCCAAAAAGTCTCTTCCTGTTAACTTAAAGCCACAAACAACAAAAACACCCAACAGAATGGTTATTCAAATCACATTACATTAACACCACAACTAAATGCTTCTCCTTAATGGAGCAGAATGCCATACCTACAGTCATATTCTATTGGTTGCTAAATTTAAAAATATGTACAATACTCAAGAACATAAGTCAGGCTCAAAATAATGATTATGGTGTGATTCCATTCAGAGTTGAATTCCCCCAACAAGCTGTATTATATAGAAATAATTCTTGGGGTCAGGGGGACACTAGTTGTTGAATAAAAGGACATAAAGGACTTTCTGGGGGTGTTAAAAATCATATCATCTGGGTCTTTTTAAAAGATGCTTCTTATTTAAGTGTAAGTATGTTTAATATCTCAGCTCTGTGCATTTTATTAAAGATAAAGACCTTAACTTATAATTTAAAAAGTCAAACAAGAGGACTGAAAACAATAGGTTTTGTACAACTCTGCGTGAAAAAAAAAAAAGATTTAGAATGGAGGTCAAAGGAATTGGAAGAACAAAGAGAGTTAAGAAAGATTCCTTTTGCTCTTGCTTTGTAAAAGAGAACCTCATATTTGCATACTGGTGTAAATGATCTAATGGAGATAAAAATATGTGATCATACGCTGGTTTGTGATACCTTAAGTTTCAAGCTTGTCACTAGGAGAAATTAGCTCTGAAGCACTTGACATAGAGCCTGACATGTAGTTAGGGCTCCTCTTGTTATACCTCATAGTGCCCTTATTCCACAATGGTGTAATGAAATATTAAAAGCAAAGGATTTTCTGCCTCCAGTCCAACCACAGTGCACAGAAACCCTTTTTGCTCCTTTTGACTTTTTCTTTGTGTTCTTCTCTGATAGCTTCTCTCTATGAGCTTGTCACCCCTGCTACTTCACTGCCACTGTTTATGACAAGGTCATCTATGACTCTCTAAGTCTGAAATTTTCAATGCCGTCAGCATCAAGCTGAGGAATTAAGATGCAGAGTTACTAAACTCTTAGAAATGAATCTCTCATTGAATAAATAAGCCCAGACAGTCACTTACTGCAGAGATTTTAGCTTATCCTTTTTTTTTTAACATAGTTGGTCTGGTCAGTTGCTGCTTGACTTTCAAATGTACATTTAGATTGTATTTCCATGTTCTTATCCACCAGATTACTTGTCTTTACAGCTCAGAATTTTTTTCGGCTACTACTATGGATCTAAAACTAAACTGACCCCCTCAAAGGGAAGGGGAGTAGGAACTGATTCATATAATTTTAATGTTACAATCAAGTGTTAAAGAACTTAAACTCTCTTAACATCTCTTTACCCATCTAATCTTTGTGTTCTGTTTTCTTTGGAAGGATTTATTCTGTGACAATTTCTCCCAAAATATTGATACAAGCTGGCAAGTCTAATGAATGGAATACTTTACACAATCCACTCATTCTAACACAGATCCCAAGTCTTCGTTTAGTTCAGATATACTGAAGTGTAAGGAACTTTGGGTGACCATCTGCCAGAATAGCCTACCACAGAGGGCCTCTGAAAGATTATACCCAGCAGGGTATCAAAGCAGGTGCTGAGATTCATAGCCAAACTTTGGCAGAGTGCAGGAAGTCTTATGAAAGAAAGGGAACATAGAAAGATCTGGAAGGGACAGGAGCTCCACAAGAAGAGCAACAGAACCAAAAAATCTGGGCACATGGGGTCTTTTCTGAGACTGATAATCCAACCAAGGGCCATGCATGGAGAACCCCTGCACAGATGTAGCCCATGGCAGCTCAGTGTCCAAGTGGGTTTCCCTAGTAAGGGGAACAGGGACTGTCTCTGACATGACCTCAGTGGCTGACTCTTTGATCACCTCCCCCTTATGGAAAAGCAGCCTTACGAGGCCACAGAGGAAGCCAAGGCAGCCAGCCCTGATGAGACCTGATAGGCTAGGGTCAGTTGGAAGGGGAGGAGGATCTCCCCTATTGGTGGACTTGGAAAGAAGCATGGGAGGAGATGAGGGAGAGAGGGTAGGATTGAGAGGGGCTGGGAGGAGGGCTACAGCTGGGATAAAAAGTTAATAAACTGTAATTAATAAAAAATAAATATTTTTTTTAAAAAAGGAAGATAGGGCAGTCCACAACTGTTAGTCATAAACTTACAGCAAGAAATTCATTCTAAAATATAGCACAAATGGACTCTAGTGTATTTGCTATTCTACTAGAATACCATTCCCATGTGAAACCTCATTAGCACAACATTTGATGTCTACATTTCTGTACATATTCCAAAAAATAATACTAATAAGCTCTGAATATAGCACACAGAGTCTCCTCCTGGTTTCCCTGACTCCTGTACTGTCCCCTCCCCAGCTTACAGAAATGGTTCTTTGGAGGATCAAAAAGGACAAAGAAAAAGCCCAAGTTCAGATTATGGAAGGGTAAACTCGGTAAGTGGAAGAAGAAAGCTTGGAAAACACAGCAGTTCACAAAAGGAATCAAATGACTGTAGCCAGAGGATTTCTCAATAGGTGACTATTTGAACAGAACACCTGCTCATGGACCTTGGTGTAAGGGGAAGGGCTCCAACATTAAGATATATAAGAACATTTAGCAGTGGAGAATAACGTGAACAAAAAGTTGAAGGCCTAAAGGGAAGTGCTATGGAACATCAATGACATATCCTGGATAGTAACATGTGAAAGGAGGTGTGGCTGAATATTAATTGTGAGCGTCTATCATGTTAACATCTGCCAAAGAGCATTGGCCATAGAAAACGTGCTAAGTGTCTATGGCTACAGAGATGAACCCTATGCAGTCTCAGAAACCTTGACTCCTGGGCTACCATGTCCACTCTTGTGGCTGAAGGGTCAAACTGACAGTTTAAAAAAAATATTAAATATTTTTTCTCCCTGACATGAGAATCAACTTCTTTTAGAAGTATTTATTTTGGTGGGGAAACCTGGGTGGATCGGAAGCAGAGTGACCTGGGTCAAAACCTGGGCCACAGTAATCCTCTAGCTCTACCATTAGAGCTGTAAGTCTAAGCCCTCTATCCCAAGGATCTTATGACCTCAGAACATCCCTACCAGCTGAGAAACAAATTAGGCAAACAAATGAGCGTCAGGGAGACATTCCACACTTAAAGCACAGCAGAGATTGAGACCAAACCCTCAATACGACACAACTTAGGTAGAGTGCCCAAAGGTAACCATTCCCTCAGAGACTCTTAATCTCCCTTGCAGATCGTCTTTCCGCTTACAGAGTCAGCAGCACCTATCTGGGGTGTTAACCACACATAGCCCCCATTTTGTACTGTCTTCAGTGTAAGGGTAATCACATGAATCTAGGATGTGATCATAGCACCTAGGAGCAGCTGCTCTTGCTGACGCTAGAGTGCCTACTAAAACACAGCTGCTCTCCGGCCCAGAGGGTGCCCTCCTGAGCAGGGGCTGGCAAGCCATCCAGGCACCTGTTTGCATAAATAAAAGATTTACTTGAACATTGTGTCTTTATTCATCTGTGTAGTGTCTGTGGCTGATTTGGCCTTACACTGTCGGAGCTGTATTACTGTCACAGTGCACACATAGCCTACAAATTCTAAAGGAAGACTCAGTGGGTAACGCGAACCAATAGGGATAAGATAGGGTTCCAGGAGAGGGAACAGGTCTCCATTTCACTTCCAGTAACATGCTTCACTTCATGTTCTGTGCCCCCAATGGTTCCGAGCTGTGCGGGACACATTCCAGGCCTGGATTCTCAAAGCAGCATGCCTTTTAGGAGACATTAAACAAGAGCCCTACTGAATTATGCAGAACAAGGTGATGATCTTCAACAACAAACAGACAAAACTGTTTTAGCGGCTCCAGGAGCAGAGCACGCTCACGACAGAAACGTGTTCCTGATGTTTCCATGAAGCACAAGCAGCCACCTCACACTGAGAGAAATGCAGCCAGAGGTCCCTCCAGATTCCATCTCCACTGCAGAAGTTCATGCCACCCAAGGCTTGTATCTTGGTTAAGTTGAGTTTTGATTTAAAAAAAAATTTATACCGAGAGAGGCAACCCAAGGACTTGAGTTAACGTGTTCCCGGTCTGTAGATCGGTTATTCATGGTTGCGAGGCTGGGTGAGGCACGGTAGCGAAGCCTGAAACAGCTGGTCACATTAGGCCTGCAGTCCAGAAGAGTGATGGGTTTCCGTGCCCAGCTAGCTTCCTCCTGTTCATTTAGTCAGGACTGTGGCTTAGGGAGTGCTGTTACCTTCCTTCAGTCTGGGTCTTTCCTCCTGGATCAACCCAATGGAGATAATGCCTCACAGGCTTTCCCAGCACCTAACCTAACCTATGCAATGCCACACAGGTATGTCTGGAGGCTCACCTCTTAGCTCATTCCAGACCCTGTGAGGTTGCAAGTGTGCACTAACCACTACAGTGCATCTCACAGAACAACCCAAAACTCAAGTGTGTGCAAAGAAAGGCCATGACCAACTGCGACATGACGTGGCTTGTGGTGTGTTTCAGACACTTCATTGCATCTTGCATGTGACAACTGGATTGATGCACTTCTCACTGCCTGACTACAGACACCAATTTGGGAGCTTGAACTCAGCCATGGGAGGAATATGCTTGCAGTGGAA
Source organism: Meriones unguiculatus (assembly GCF_030254825.1). NCBI lineage: Eukaryota > Metazoa > Chordata > Mammalia > Rodentia > Muridae > Meriones > Meriones unguiculatus. Next base: position 89,461,716 of record NC_083359.1, on the reverse strand, counting down.
TACAATGAATGGCTAAATATTTTCAGTACAGCACCGAGGCATCTTGTTAAACAGTAGTCATTCCTTGTCTCACTGTCATGTAGGCAGAGACTTTGTCAAGGATATTATAGTTCTCTTCATTGTTGCTTCCCTCTCCCTTTTCACCTCAGTTATCTGCTTCCAGAGAGTCCAGCCTGAAACATGAATTTTATTTTATTCAATTATTATATTTATTTCTTTATTTTTATTAATTAAGTTATTTATTTACTTCACAGCTTCCCCTCCTTCCCCTCATCCTAGTCCCTCCCTTTCACCTTACCTCCCTTCATCTTTTTCTCCTCCCCCTCTCCTCAGAAATGAGGAGGCTTCCCATCAGCCTGCCTTAGCATATCAGGTTGCAGTAGAACTAGGCACATCTTCTATTAGACTAGACAAGGCAGCCCAGTTAGGGGAAAGGGATCCAAAGGCAGGCAATGTGGTGAGAGACAGCCGTCGCCCCTACTTTAGGATTCCTGAATTAAGACCCAGCTGCACAACTGTTGCATAATTGCAGAGGGCCTAGGTCTTCCCCATGCATGCATGCTAGCAACATGGAATTTCTAATACAAATGTTATTGGTAGTCCCTCCGCGCACAGGAATAGTGTCTGTATTCAGTTTAACATACACTATAGAATTTTTTTTATATCCTGATGAGCAGCAAGTAGCAAAATGAATGATACAAAATTCCAATATCTTTCTGATAGGCACATCTATAGAAACATATACTAGAACAAAATGTCAGAGGCAAGAGGGCTACAGTGCCCTTAAAGATCCAAGGTGAATATTGCCATTTTAAATGATGATAGAAGTTTTCTGTGTTGATCATTCAGCTGCCTCAACACATAAAAAGCACTGCAGTGAGGCATTCTCAATAACAATTTAGATACTAAAATGTATAACCACTTACTTAACACACAAACTAATCGGTAAAGCTGGATTAAAATCCCCAAATGCCCTTAAGCTTTCATGAATGTAATTACTAATTCTTGGTGACTTTACAGAAATGAGAATATAGGTAATTCAATGTAAGGAGTAGCCAGCTATGATCCAGCATTCAAAGAAAGAAGCAAGCCAAAACTCTAGGACCAAATTGCCACATACATACAAACACACATGCATTAACCATTGATTCAAGGAACCTTCTTAGATAGTTCTTTTGAACGTGTCTACTTTTAAAATTAAATTTTTATTTTTTTATATTAATTACAGTTTATTCACTTTGTATCCCAGCTGTAATCCCCTCTCTCCTTCCCTCCCAATCCTACCCTCCCTCCTTCATCTCCCATACCCCTCTTCCAAGTCCACTGAGAGGGGAGGTCCTCTTCCTCTTCCATCTGATCCTAGCTTATCAGATCTCATCAGGACTGGTTGCATTGTCCCCCTCTGTGGTCTGGTAAGGCTATTCCCATTGTGGGGGGGGGGAGGAATCAAAGAGCCAGCCACTGAGTTGGAGACAGTCCCTGTTCCCCTTACTAGGAAAACCCACTTGGACACTGAGCTGCCATGGGCTACATCTGTGCAGGAGTTCTAGGTTATATCCATGCATGCTCCTTGGTTGGAGTATCAGTCTCAGAAAAGACCCCTGTGCCCAGATATTTTGGTTCTGTTGCTCTCCTTGTGGAGCTCCTGTCCTCTCCAGGTCTTATTATCTCCCCTTCTTTCATAAGATTCCCTGCACTCTGCCCTAAGTTTGGTTATGAGTCTCAGCATCTTCATTGATACTGCTGGGTATAGTCTTTCAGAGGCCCTCTGTGGTAGGCTCCTGTCGGGTCTTCTTATCTTATATGTTTCATTTGGCTCCCTTATTTTGAGCAATTTTGCCACAACTCCATATCCATTCTTTGAACACAATGTCTGACTTCTCTTTGGCCTCCATCCTTCCCTTTCCTGTGAAGTAAGATGGCCTCCATCCTTCCCTGTCCTGTAATCTCTTCCAGGTCTGCCCTAAACTTGCCCAGGATTTAGACTTCATCTTTGAACTGGTGTATACCAGCCTCAGCCACCTGGGAATGGGAGGAAGCCCTTTCACATCCCATCTGAGTTCTCCATAAGGGGAGACCAGGGAGCCAGTGGTCCCTGATAATTTGGAGGACAAAAAGGACTGCACCATTCCTGGAAGAAGAGAAAAAGATGTTTTTTCCCTGAGTTGAATTTTACTTATCTTAATTCCAGTAAGGCTGGTTTTTGTGATAACAGCTGTCATTTCGAAGATCAGATCACACTTGCCAAAAGCTCTTCCCAGCAGAAGGCCATGTGTCAGGGCATAGTGCTTGAAGGTGAAGCTTAGATACAGAAAACACGGACAGGACAGTTTTGGTGACAGTGAAGTTTTGGGTGAGGAATAAGGCAAGCAGACAGAGAGAGAAACAAAAGATTACAGTAAAATGATACAATCAAGGAGGTCTATGAATAACTTTTATATGTTTTGTGGAATACCTTTCTCCACACTTCTGTTGAGACCAAAAGTAAAGATTTCTAAATTCTCTGAATGTAATTTGTGATTTCCATAAATGTGATATTACTATTGCTACAAGGCTTGGTATATTAGACTGGTTCGTATGTAGAGTTCTTTCTCTTTCTAACTAACACACATGGGAACTAAATCGTCTAGGAAAAAACTGAGTAAGTAGAAATTCAGGCCAAACACTTGGAGTCCTGTGTGATATCAAGACACTTCTCATGTAAATGAGATGGTATATTATATATAAAATTCCAATAAATATTTCCTTTTCGTGTTGCCTTAGTTAGGGTTTCTGTTGCTGGGATAAAACACCATGACTAAAGGAAGAGGAAAGGATTTATTTCATCTTACACTTCCACATCACAGTCCATCATCAAAGAAAGTCAGGGCAGGAACTCGAAGCAGGAATTGAAGCAGAGGCCATGGAGAACTGACTGGGTTGCCCTTCATGTCTTGCTCAGCCTGCTTTCTTATATCATTCAGGAATGTGGGTCATGGGTCCTACCTTATCAATCACTAATGAAGACGATGCTCCACAGACTTGATGACAGGCACCCCCAACTGAGGTGCTTCGTCCCAGGTGACTTTACCAAGCTGACAAAAAAAAAACTAACCAGAACACCTGTCTCATCTTCTCTTCAGACACAAGATGTTAAAATTTCATCTTTAACAAACAGGTCATAACACTATCTCAACTGGAGAAACAATATTTTGCAGAAAATGAGAAAAGAAAGATGAAAATGTTAGTGCTGAGTCATTAGCTACTCACTGGCCTCCTGCCCTTTAGACACAATGAAGGTTCACTATATCCCCAAGCCCGAAACACTTCTGATTCTGCCACTACCCAGAGCATTTTTAAGAAGATCAGCTCCCTTTTCTGTAATGTCCTCAGCCTTTTCTGTATTTCTTACATTTCTTCATGGTTCCATTTCCTCCTTCATCATTGAATCATGAACTATTTCACTTATGCATCTCTTTAAAAAAAATCCAAGAACATTTTAGCATGTGTGCTGTTTACTTCCTCCCCCCAAAAGGCAGGAAAGATCTACCCATAGCAGAACTTAAATATTTTATTTTACTTTTTATTTCTGTGTATAGAGGGAGGTACATATGCATGTAGGTGACTGTGAAAGCCAGAATATTGTGTTGGCTTCCTAAGATCTCGAGTTACAAATGTTGTGAGCCATCTTACACAGGTGCTGGGGATCAAACTCCAATCCTCTGGAAGAACACAGAATACTCTGAACCAGTGACCCATCTCTCCAGGACACTCTAACCAGAGCAGATCTTTAAAGAAGTAGGAGTGCTTCTCTACATTGGGCGACTCACATGACCTAGCCTTTACCTGCCTATTTCAAGACTTTTCATTTGCGAATCACAAATGACAGTATTCAAATAGAGAGGAGATTTTTGCCTGTCTTTTCTGAGGGAGCAGAACACATCAGCACCAACAATGGCCAAGCACAGCAAAGTGAGAGGAGCAGTGGGCCATTAGACATAATGTGAGTCCAGCTTTTCCAGGCACAGCTGACAAAAAGCCACCAGCATGACTCCAATTTCATTAAGATAAGAACCAAACTGGCCACTGGCCAACAAAGATGAGGATGCTTAAGAGGGTGGCATTGTTTGATGAAAGAGTGGTCCAATATTAGATAAAATGCTCAATTGAGAACCATCTTGGGATTCCAGCTCCTAATGCCACACAGTAACAGTGAAGGTGGGGGGGGGACAGAAAACCTGGGCCCAAACCTGATTTGCTAATGGGAGCTAAATCCAAACGCTGAATTGAAATCACAGGATGGAAACAGGCTTACACATAACTAACTCACTTGTCTGCAATTCTTGGTGAAGTCATGGTAAACAATCGCCCCTGAGGGTCATCATGACCTGAGAGGCCCTTTAAAGCAGCCAAGTGCTTCCTTCAATACACTAAATTTGTTTGTTACTTTTGTTTACTTCTTTTTTTTCCATAATTTTATTTTTCTCATTAGTTACATTTTGTTAATTCTGTATCCCAGCTGTATCCCTCATTCCCTCCCCAATCCCACCCTCCCTCCCTCATCTCCTCCCTGCCCCTTTCCAAGTCCACTAATAGGGGAGGACCTCCTCGCCTTTCATATGACTCCCTTTTGTCAGGTATTTTCAAGATGTTTACTTCTTTTTATAATAGGCTGGAATCCCAGTAATAGGAATTCTTTCTCTACAGTGTCTGTGGCTGCCCTCTGTACCCCTTCTTGATTTCTACAGTAATGCAAGCATCAACAGGGCACAGGCCAACCTGCAGATCAACCTTGCTCACTGAGGACTCCGCTGCACCATCCAGGGCCAGTGTGTTGCACTGTAGTCAAGTTGTTCATATGAGTTCCTTCCTTCTTTCTCCCTCAGAGGTACGCCCACACATGAAATGTCCATGTTAATAGCCTACCTTCACAGAGCACAGTGAATAATGCCACTGCCTGGATTTACATCATTTGTCCCTCTCTTCCTTAGGTAGCTGATTACACAATGCAATCTACCTGACTATTGTATAGTAACAAATGTATAGTAAACACGAAGGACAGCATGTTTACTGTTGTGCATAAGCCCCTCCATGTTATATAGACCGGAGGCGCTTTCTCTTGGTAAAGCAATACATTAGTTTTATAATTCCTTTTTCATGTACATTTTGCTCCTATATGCTCTGTGCTTACTACACAAAGCTCTCAAAAGTATGCGGATGAAAGGCATAACAAAAAATATAAATTCTTACTCTTGCCTCCAATGTAGCTTTGCTAAAATCTACTTTACTGGAGCCATTATAAACAATCAGCAAGTAAAATACAAGATATTCAATTGGTTTCCCAAAGTGAGGGGAACAGGAACTATTTCTAACAGGAACTCAATGACTGGCTCTTTGGTCTCCCCACCCCCAAAGGGAGGAGCAGTCCTGTTAGGCCACAGAGGAGGGCTTTGCAGCCAGTCCTGAAGATACCTGATAAAACAGGATCAGATGAATGGGGAGGAGGTCCTCCCTATCAATGGACTTGGAAAGGGGCACAGTGGAGATGAGGGAGGGAGGGACTGGGAGAGAATGAGGGATCGGGACACAGCTGGGATACAGAGTTAATAAAATGTAACTGATAAAAAAAAATAAAAAATAAAAAAATACAAGATATTCTTTTCTGCACATAAAATAAACACACATCAGATTTTATAAGTTTGACAAGTAGGATCTTTGTCGTTATTTTTATATTGTGCTTCGGTGTTTGATTATGTGTGTAATGCAAGTAATGATCCCACAGTGATTGTTTGGGGTCAGACTATTGGAAATAAAGGGGAAACCCCTTCAGTCCCCTCCTTGTTACAGTATATTTGATCCCGTTTTGAGCCCCAAGACTGTGAACTGTAAAATCCTGTCTTTTGTTTGGTGTGGTTCGGTCCTAACACACACCTTTAATCCAAGAACTTTCTCTTTATTGTAAACAGGTGGTTATGGTGTGGCTCAGCCTTAACACACAGCTTTAATCCTAGAGCTTTCTGTAAACAGGATTTAATAAAGTTAATGTTAGGTCAAAAGGCAGAGCAAGTAACCAGCTGACAGGGATTAACAGGAAGGATTTTAAGAGAAGAGCATTTAAGAGAGCATGGAGAAAAAGAAGGGTGTTTTAGCTGTATACCTCTTGGCTTTTAGCTTTTGCCTTTTCCCTCCTGGGCTGTTGGGTGAGCTGGCAGGCCTTTTTCCCTGGGCTAAGTATCAGGTGAACTAGCAGTGATTTAGCTTTGGGATTTTGGTCTTTTCCTTCAGGGATGTGAGCTGAGAAGGAAGGTCAGCCTCTCTGAGCTAATAGGTTTTCACCCCAGCATCTGGCTCCCGAGACTTCATTGGTAAAATCGAATGACTGGGATTTTCATTCTTTATAACAACACCTCTTCTCTCTTGCATAGGAAGAAGCAGTTGAGTGAAAGGACTCAGAGACAGGTTGTAAGTAGGTAATCATGACGAAAACAACAAAGGTTATTTCTTTAAGTTCATTAAGAAAAACATGAAAGAGAGGGTCACTTCAGCCATAATCCCAAGGTATCATGTGGCACCAGAGAGATGTATGTGCAAAAACTGAGACACCTGTAAAAAATAGAATCCAGCTACAGGAGCAGTTTTTCCAGATAAATTGCTAAAGCATAAAACTCTGTTGATTTTAAATAAGTTTAAATTTATGAATTTCAAATTTTTATAGAAAAAAAATCATGTGTTTGATCAACAGAATAAAATCATTGACCTAAAGGGTTGCCTAGAGATATACTCAGGAAAAGGCTCACAAACCAGAGATGACTTTAGTCCTGGACGTGTATGATTAAAAGCAGACAATAATTCTTCGGGGACACTAAAGCAAATGTTCTTTCTTGGAATGGAAAGTGTCTCCCATACATTCTTAATTGCTCTTCTCCTCATGAAATCCCAACTTTTTTGGTCTATAAAAAAATGTATCATTTTCTTTCCTCTACCCCAACTTGGACAAATCACAGTTATCTCTTGTCTACACAGCAGTGATTTCTCTCCTCCTACTCTAATCTTTGTATCTAAACTTAATTCTCATCTAGAAAAGTATGAGTAAAATTCTGTCCCTTTATTAAGCCCTCCCCAGTCTACACAGATCTTGAATGATTTGTCTCCCCTGTGCCTTGGCAGACTCATCTTTTTCTCCCACACTCCTTCAGCAGCGAGTCTCCCTAGAGATTCAGCACCTAACTACATCTTCCTCCTATTTCACAGAGGAGGCCAAATTCTGTTTCACCCCAATAATACTCTCTGCTCTTAGTCCTCTATTTTTCATATGACTCCCCTTATGGTCAGTACCTTCCTCTCTCTGAGGTCACATCTGGAGGTCACCATCTTGAAGACAACTGTCTTATGCATGTCATCTCTTCTTCCTCCCTTTCAGTGACATAGTCATGCTTCATCAATGCAAGGTCATCTGAAATATTGTCATATATTTATTCCCTTGTATTGTCTCTTAACTCCTCTTTTCTATAAGAATGTTATTTTTCAGAGAAGAGAGACACTCTCTTTTTTTAAATTCTCCAGTTATAGTACAGTCTTGGCTCAAGATTGTCCTCTGAAAATAATACATAAATGTACTTAACAAAAACAATTAACTAAAAGGCAGATAGACAATATGCAAATTAACAAAATTAGAAATGAAAAAGGAGACATAACAAATACTGAGCAAATTCAGAGAATCATAGGGACATATTGTAAAAATCTGTACTCCACCAAATTAGAAAATCTAAAATAAATGGATGATTTTCTCAATACATACAACTTTCCAAAGATAAATCAAGATTAGATAAGAAATTCAACGAAGCCTATAATCCCTAGTGAAATGGGGATTATAGGAGCTTTCTAAATAAAGCAGTAATTAAAATAATAGTAATATTAGTAATTAAGATAGTAGAAGCAGTAATTAAAATTGAGAAGAGTTAATGCCGGTACTCTTCAAATTATTCTACAAAATAGGAACAGGGTGAAAACTGCCCAATTCATTTTATACGGTCAAAGATGCTCTGATTCCCAAACCACATAAAAACCCAACAAAGGAAGTACAGACCAAGTTCCCTCATGAACATCGATGAAAAAATACTCAGTAAAATAATTGCAAACTGAGTCCAGTAACTTAATAGATGTTACTTCATGAAGCTGAGACTTTTCTGCACAGCAAATAATACCTTTATTTGGACAATGTGACTGCCTACAGAATGTGAAAACATTTTCACCAACTACATATCGAATAGAGGGGTAATGTCCAAAATACATTACCAAGAAAACAAATAACTCAGTTAAAATGATGAAGTATACATGTAAACAGAATTTTTTTCAAAAGATGAAACTCAAATAGCTGTTAAACATGTACAGTTTTGTTCAATATCCTTAACCATCTGGGAAATTCAAATAAAAATTTACTTTGAGATTTCATCTTATCCGAAGAAGAAAGGCTAAGATCAATAAAACAAGTGAACTCTCATGCTGGCAAGGATGTGGAGTAAGGGGAAGACTCACCCACTGCTGATGGGAAGACAAACTTACACATCCACTATGGAAACAGTGTGGAGGGTTCTCAGGAAAACAGGACTCAGTCCATCTCAATTCCACCCACCTATTCCACTCTTGAGCATATAGCCAAAGTGGCTTCATCCAACCACAGAGACACTTGCTGAGTCATGTTCATTGCTGCTATCTTCATAATAACCAGAAACTGGAAACAACCTAAATGTTCTTCAACAGATGAATAAATAAAGAAAATGTGGCACATTTAAACAATGAAGTATTACTCAACCATTAAAAAAAATGAATGAAAATTTTAGGTTAATATATGGAACTAGCATTGGGCAAAAAAGCAAGTATCATTACCACAATTACTTGGTTCTATCTGGCTAATAATGAATAAAAATGGGGGATATAAACAAACAGGTGTGGGTTTATAGGAAATATTATGAGAAGCCTTAACCCCCTTGTTGGAACATCCTGCATCAGTTCTAGAACTAGCAGTGGTGGTGTCTGAGGTCTGAGTAGGTTCAGGAGACCATTGCCCTCAGGGGCGAGACATGCTCCATGTAAATTGACTAACTCCATGTTTTCCTCCACTTTTGAAAGACCTTTAAGGTTCTTAAATGATACTTGCTTTTTTGCCCAATGCTGGAATGCTAGTGAATTTAGGTATGCCCTAGTTACTCGCATGCCTCGCTGGGTGCCTGTGCCCGTTGATGCCCCTCATGCTATGACTCTCTTCAGACAGAAAAGGGATCTTGGAACTACAGCCACCATTGTTACTGCCATCTCATTGGCGGCTGTTGGAGCTACTACCACGGCATTAGCCATGAGTCATACTGTGCAGACTGCTCAGACCCTGAATAATCTTTTAGCCAATGTAGCTCATGCCTTAGATGTACAAAAAGGAATTAATGCTCAACTAAAAGGAGGCTTGATGGTGTTCAATCAGAGGATTGACCTCGTGCAGGAGCAAATTGATACCCTATGGCAAATCGCTCAACTTGGCTGTCAATGAAAGTATGCTGGACTTTGTGTCACTAGCATACAATATGAGAATTTTTCCCGTGCTGCAAAGCTGTCTAAACAATTGTCTAGCTATATTTTAGGTAATTGGACTGGAGAATTCAATACTACGATGGAGCAGCTGTGAGTGGCCATTATCACAGTAAATTCTACCAGAGTGGACGCAGGACTAACCACATCATGGATTGCTGCAGCCATGAATCATCTGAAGGAATGGGCGGGCATGGGAGCGTTAGCAGGCCTTCTGGTGTTGGTCTCCTTGGTTTGCCTGTGGTATATATGCAAGATTAGAGTCTCACAACAGCGTAATGCAGCCATGACCATTCAGGCCTTTACAGCCATTGAAGCAGGACAGTCTCCCCAAGCATGGTTGGCTACCATAAAAAGCTAAAATGTTACGCTCAGGATGCAAGGCTAAGCACTGCACTCAGGGTCAGCCGCTTTGGACCCAGAGAAGAGCATGTCTGATTGCATGCGGGTTGATACCCCAGGTCCCGCCTCTGAGAAAAAGGTATCGGATGGGTCTAATGCTCTTTGGGTGGATGACACCTAAATGAACATCAGTACAAAGTCCCAATTTATTTCTAATATCAGAGTTCAGACCTCTACTCTTGCCTGATGCATCTAAAACAAAAAGGGGGAACTGTAGAGAGCTGCGGAATGCTGTGCCTTAAAGATGGAGCTGGTTTCCGCCTTCCACCTTTCCGATGGTGAGTGCTCTCTGTCACGAACAATTCCACATTTGGCTAAGGCCGAAGATCTGGCTTGCTTCCATGTATGTGGACCTATCTGCATTGCCCACATGGCACGCTGGGGTTGGCTACCCAGAGGCTATTTAAGCTGTGGGCTGGCTTTCCCCAGGGTCAGATGATTGTACAAGGTTCCTGAATAAACTGCATTGAAAAAAAATATATATATATGGAACTAGAAAAAAAATCATCCTGAATGAGATGACCCAGAACACAAAAGACAAATATATTATGCATTCACTTATATGTGAACATTAGCTATGAGTCAATGATAACCAAGCTACAATCCACAGAATCACAGAGTTTGGGTATAGAGTAAGGACCCAGGACAGGGCAGATAGATTTCACTAGGAAAGTGAAATAGACTAGGTAATTATTGATGGATGGGAGAAGCTTGAGATGGTAGGATCAAGAGAGGGAGAGGGGAAGGGAAGGAAAGAACAAGGAGGAGAATATGGAGAGTGACAGTTAAAATTAAGGGCCATTTGAGGAATAGTATGGAAACCTAATACAGCAGAAGCTTCCTAAAACATATACATATATGGGGTGGTCTAGATGAAACTGCCAAATAATGAGGGAGACAGAGCCCCAACAGAACATCTCTTGTCACCAGATGGAACTTTCAAAACTGACATTGGGTTACATCTAATTGAACTGTTGGTCAAAAGGTCCCTTGGGAATCCCCAAGCAACCCAGGCTGTTGTCAAGGCTTTTCAGTCGTTCTCCAAATACTGACAGTAAAGCCCCACTGCTGAAAACAACAGCTACACAACTCACTGAACTTTGAGAAGTTGAACTAAGGCTTTGCCCCTACATTCTAGAGGCTTTGGTGCAAGAAGATACTCAGCATGTTACCAAAAAAGAAGCATAGACACCAACCCAGCCACAGACCCTTTGCTCTAAAATGGTGCAGGGGAATGGCACAATAGGCAAAGACATAAAACTTGTGGGAGTAAGCAGTCAACATCTCATTTGACTTAAAGCCCACTCCATGAGCTAGAAACCATACTCGGAAAAAAAAAAAAAAGAAACCATACTCGATATTGATCTGCTGACCATGAATCTGAGATTAAATAGCTCAGGGACCTAGGGTATAACCATTCAAAAAACAAACAAACAAAATCCCAAAAAGAGTAGCAATAGAATGACTCCTCATGACATTCTGCTATACTCATAGAACAGTTCCTTGCTGAGACATCATCAGAGAAGCTTCCTTTTGCAGAAGATGAGAAATAGATATGGAGATCCACAGCCAGACATTATGCAAAAAAAAAAAAAATAGAAACCTTGGAACACTCAACCTTAAAAGGGATATCCCCATCAAATTCCTCCTCTCGGGGGCTTAGGAACCCCTCAAAAAAGGAAGCAGAAAGAGTTTAAGAGCCAAAAGGGATGGAGGAAACAAAAAGCAAACAAGTAAAAAACAAACAACAACAACAACAAACCAAAACACTTTAAATCAACAAGATCTACACACATGAACTCACAGAGAATGAACACCACACACTGGGTTTGTACAGGTGAGCACCAGACGGGGTCTTGGAGCTGAAAGAAGTGGACACATTCTCCATCCCCGACTCTGAAGCAATATCCGTTGATAACCACTTGCAAATAAAATTTTAGTTTCCGAGCACTGGATCATAGAACTTGTTGCTGATTCTTGACCTTGTATTCAAGTTAACTGTTCCCTTGGTACATGTGTAATATGTACATTGATATGTTCAATATGTGCATATCTTGATTTAGTCCTTGGTCCACATGACATGGTCACTTGGTAGCTGGGAACAGCACAATGCAGAAATACCCAACCTCGTGGATCAAGGTGAGTGCCAAGCAGTGGTCTGTGCAGGGTATGAATTGACAGCTGACTTCCAGGATTTCTGGAGTCTGGCAAAGGTTCCTGAACCATTTACCACTTCCGTCTTGCTGGGCTAATCGGGTGGGAAAGTCCCAGCCTTAAGACCCAGTTTCCATTCTGTTTTTTTTTTTTTTTCCCCTCCTGGCTACCATGGGTTGTAACTTGCCCTGAGTTCAGAATGATTGCATTGATACCTGTAAATGTATTCATCCTTTTCATTTGTGTAAGGTTTTTGTACTCTGTTCTTTGAGAAATGACAAATTTTGTTTTTCTACTGTTCAGTGAGAACATTAGGCCCCAGCAACATGTCATTGTGTAAAGAAAACTAAAAGTGCTGCAGTAACTGAAAAAAAAATAGTTTCCTCCAGGGGAGTCTCACTGAGGAAACAAATTACTCTAAAGGGTAGACTGCATGCCTAGTCGCAGATGGCCAACAGAAAGTCAAGTGAAGGGCATCAATTGTCCTTGTCTCATAATGCCACGTCAGGGCTTTTATTTATCTCAGGATTATTTTTATTTTGTTTTGTTTTATTTTATTAATAAGTGTTTCTTCTTTCTCTCTTTTTAACCCTACAGGTCCTTTCCATGTGTATTATACCTTCCAGTTTCATGTTTTCTAGAATTTCTGAATTTGCAAACAAGTGGATCTGTTTCTTGTTCTTTATCTTGAGCTCTTTTTCTTCTGTTTGCTTGTTTTTTCCTATTCCAATGTGTTAGTCTTTTTATCTTTTTCTTTCATTATTATCATTGTTAGTATTTATGCAGCCTGCTTCTGGGTTGCCTAGTAACCTTTGATGCCATCATGTGTTATAAATGGACCACTTTGTCTCTCTCTCTTGCCTTCTTGCTCTTGAGCCCTCTTGCTGTCTCTTGCTGTCTCTTGCTCTCTCCCCTTTGTCAGAGCATGCCCTCTCCTCCTCTACCATGTCTCTCTCTTCTCCCCTCTCTCTACATCTCCACCTAATAAACCTCTTTCATATAACATCTGTTGTGCACATTATCATTTCATTCAATCATCTCCTAGAAGTTGTTTGTTTTCTAATGACAGAATGATAGTGAATCCAGACTTGAGGAGAGGTGGCAGGAACTGCTCCCAGTGTAGGGACAGGAAAATCTAATAACAATATATAATGTGAGAAAAAAGTCTATTTTTAATAAAAAAGAAATTGTCAAACTTTTTAAAAAAGATAAATAATTTTTTAAAAAATAATGCTGCAAAGACATAATCTTTTGGTGATCATATGGTTTTCTTGAAAGTGGTCTTCCATCCAAAGACTGAATTCCATATTTTGTTTTTTAATGTCTGTGCATTTTGAAACACTTTATCATATTTTGGTAATAAAGCATTGTTAATTCTACTTTCATTTCTTATTTATTTATTTTTCTCAATATGGCTAAATAGTTTCCCCAGGTTCTTCATTCTTAACACACTTCAGTGGCATTCCATATGCATTTGCATTTCTTTAAGCTTTATTTATTTTGTGATACATATATGTGTGTTTGCCTTCTTGCATATATGTATACTGTGTGCATGCCATGTCCAAAGGCCAGAAGTGGGTGTTGAATCCTCTGGATCTGGCATAACATGGTTGTGAATCATCATGTTGGTGCTGGTAATTGAACTAGGTCCTCTGCAACAGCAGCAAATGCTGTTAACCACTGAGCCATCTCTCCAGACCTGGCTTTCCACTTCTTCATGGAGCATGTTGGCAAATCTTCCTTTACCCATCTTCCTGTGTGAATGATTCTGTTTATTCCCCTATCATTTAATAAACCATTAAATTCCTTAAAGATTTCACTCCATCCATTCTTCTAGCAGGCATTTACAGTTTCTGGTTTTAATTCATCTATTGCACCTTGATAAATGCTATTACATCAGCATAGTGAAGGATTTCCAGTACTGTGCTATTAACAGATTACAATTTGTTTCAGTTGTTAAACTGACGTAATCAAATACCAGGCATATGTTTGCTATTTTGCCAAGCCAACAAGGCCCTAAACAATGAACTTGTATTTGGAGGTGAAAATACAATGTAAATATTTCACTTCCATAGCAACAGATTTTGGATAGCCAGGTGTCTAGTAAATTATTAATGGGTCTTTGAATTCCAACCTTTCCTCTTCCAAGTAGTTCCTCATGTCTGGGATAGAGCTTTGATAGAGCTATTTCATGAACAAGATGATTGTTAGCCACGCTTCCGGATTAACCTGCTAGAGCATGGACAGATAATTTTCATTTTAAAGGGTGGGTGCAGAGTACATCTGCAGATATCAGCTGGCTTTCTCTTGTGCCCCACAACATTGCCATATAGCACTAAGGTTCACTTGCAATTCTCCTTGAACTTTTGTCAGTATAGGTCCCTTCGGACATCTTCTACCAGCCATGCCTGGTTTTATTGCAATTGATGGTGGTATCTTTTCTTTGGGTAGCATCCTTTCTCTTTTATCACTGGCCTTCGTGCGGTCAGATCTGTGACAACTTCTTCATTAGCAGACATTGTATTTTTAGTGATTTTTTTTAAACCTATTTTTCTGTCCAAACTTATTCCTGCATCTGTAAGCATTCTTTATCTGTAGTAAGGGGCTTGGTGTTGCTGTTTCTTGAGGATCATCTGCTGAAGATCTTGCATCATTCCAGTTCTGTCTGGTGATACATATTGCCACTTTCTCTTCTTCATACAACCTCAAGGAAATCTCATCTTAACTAAGCACTTACCACAGGTCTCTGTAGCTTTTGTGATTTGAGATGTGATGGAAAAACTAGTTTAAATTTATTTTTCTTCTTCATATGTACTCTTGGATCTTAGCAACTTCAGCATATGCTTTTATTTTTCTTCTTTCCTTATATGGTTGAGAAATTGACAAAGTTTTTTAAAGTTGGTTGGGTTTTTTTTTTTTTGGCATATATAAATTGCTACCATCTGAAGCTTTGGAGACAACAATAAGTATCAAGTAAAGATTTCTTAAAGCCATTGGGTACTTCAATAGTCATGCTGAAAACCAAGAAGTGACTAAGTGATTAGCAGAAAGGTATCATATATTGCATGGGTATGATGAACAAATAGATGATATGCATTCTGAGTAGGAGAAGATAGGGCATTGTGAACTTTTATAACACTTCCTACAGCTGCATACAATTTTAATTATAGTTTTAATTTAACATATGAATAATATTAACAATCACATGCACATTTAATATAGTGCAGTCCAAAGACCATGGGATAATTTATTGCTTCATAGGCAATGTATGAGCCTTACAACACTATGCATCTCCTCTTCTTGTCTTTTATACTCTTAGACTTGACGTAAGAGTTTTACACGTTAGACTCTTACAAAAGTATTGATATTATAATCTGTTTGAATATCTGCATTTATAAGTGAGACAAGATTTTGTATTCATTACTTTTATTGTTGCTGTGACAGAACACCTGACAAATCTACTTAAGGAAGAAAGGGTTTATTTTGGCTTCACGGGTTGCGGGGATACAATATATCGGAGTGGGAACACTTGGCACCTGATCATGACGTCACTGGGCACACTGCCTCTGCATCCAGGAAGAAGACAATAACAGTTTCTGGTGCTCTCCTCACTGTGGTATTTTATTTGATCCAGGATGGCAGCCCATGGAACACTGCTGACTGCATTCCGGGTAGCTTTTCTCTTCCCAATTAAACCACAGCAGAAACATCCTCACACACATGCCCAGGGATGTGCCTTAGGTGATGCTGAATCCAGTCAAGTTCACAATGACAATCCATTGTCACAGACCCTCATATGTTTACCCCATGTCAGCACTGTTTCTAGCATTTGTCCATTCTTTTTTTTTTTTTTTTTGACTCAGATCATCATCTGGTCTCATTTTTCTCTCCCCCTATAAGCTTATTTTGAATTCCTTTATATGATGGATACACTAATACTTTCAACTACTGTCTGCAGATAAAAAATTATTTTGTCTTCAATTTTGAGTGATGCTTTCTAAAGCATAGACTTGGATGATAGCTTTTTTTTTCTTTCAACATCTGAGAGATCTTGTTCCATTGTATCACCGGTATGTATAATTGTAAGTTTAGTAAAGCCTGTTAAATTTTTCGCCCTTGCTTTTTCAAATATGTTCCTCTACCAAGAACCCAATCTATATGTATATTAGGTCCTTCGCAGCTTTTCCACAGCTCACTAATGATTTTTAGATTGTATTGTTGTTTTAGTTCCTGCATTTAATTTCAGGGAGTTTCTATTCGTCTATTGCTACATCCACTGATGCTTTCTTCCGCGATACTGAACTTATCGTTAAGCCATATGTGTATGCTCTATATGTGTGTGATGTATACGCAATAAAAGAACATTTTAGTTCAATATTTTAGATTTGGGAATTTTTCACATCTTCTTCTCCTCAGTCTCCACTTACTATTTCAAGTATTGTGGGTACCATTAAAGTAATTGTTTTAATTTAATTCTCTGTCAATTTTCACATCTGTGTTACTTAGGTATTGATTTTGATATTTGCTTCTTCATCATAAGTCCAAACCATTCAAGCCCTTTAATTTTACCCAGTGTCATTATGATCTGAGTGGCTTATTGTCAACAAGAGTCAAAGTGGCGGCATACATGATCCATGAAGATGGTCCATTCTCTCTAAATGGCCCTTTGTTCAGTGTCCTACCAAAAAATTGGCAAGGCAGTTTTCTGGACCTCTTTAAAGAGATTGCTAATCTAGTCATCAGGGAAATGCAACTCAAAATGACCCTGAAATTCCATCTTACACCAATCAGAATTGCTAAGATCAAAAACTCAAGTGACAACACACACTGGAGAAGATGTGGAGAAAAGGGAACCCTCCTCCATTGCTGGTGGGAATGTAAACTTGTACAATCACTTTGTAAATCAATCTGGCACTCTCTCTAAGAACTACGGTAGTGCTTCCTCAAGATCCAGCTATACCACTCCTAAGCATATATCCAAAATATGCTCAAGAACACAACAAGAACATTTGCTCAATCATGTTCATAGTAGCTTTATTCAAAAGAGCCAGATGCTGGAAACAACCCAGATGTCCCTCTACAGAGGAATGGATACAGAAATTGTGGTACATTTACACAATGAAATACTACTGAGCAATTAAAAACAAGGCAATCATTAAATTTGCAGGCAAATGGTGGGAACTAGAAAAGATCATCCTGAGTGAGGTATCCCAGAAGCAGAAAGACACACATGGCATATACCCACGTATAGGATATTAAACATATAACATAGGATAAACATACTAAAATCTGTACACCCTTCATTCAAAAAGGCAAACAGGATAGACATCGGAAGAGGGGAAAAACAGGGAAGAGGACAGAAAGCCTACCACAGAGGGCCTCTGAAGACTCTACCCGATAAGGTTTTGAAGCAGATGCTGAGACTCACAGCCAAACTTTGGGCAGAGTATAGGCAATCTTATGAAAGCAGGGGAAGATGAAAGACCTGGAAGGGAGAGGAGCTCCAAAAGGGGAGCAACAGAACCAAAAAATTCTGGGCCCAGGAGTCTTTTTTGAGACTGATATTCCAACAAAAGACCATTCATGAAAATAATCTAGAACCCCTGTTAGATATAGCCCATGGCAGCTCAGTGTCCAAGTGGGTGTCCTAGTAAGGGGAACAAGGGCTGTCTCAGACATGGACTCAGTGGCTGGCTCTTTGATTATCTCCCCCTGAGAGGGCAGCCTTACCAGGCCACACAGGAAAATAACACAGACAATCCTGATGAGATCCGGTAGATTAGGATCAAATGGAAGAGGAGGAGGACCTTCCCTATCAGTGGACTCAGGGAGGAAAATGGGAGAAGAAGAGGAAGGGAGGGAAGGATTGGGAGGGGTTGAGGGAAGGGGCTACAGCTGGGATACAAAATGAATAAACTGTAATTAATAAAAAATAAAAATAAAATATATCTTAAAAATAAATAAATCTTAAAATTTTTTAATAAAAAATAAATAAATTTGTAAAAAGTAAAAACAAATCAAAACAAAAAAGATCACTAATCTTGGCCAGGCATGGTAGCCTATTCTTTAATGTCAGAAGCAGAGGCAGGCAAATCTCTGAGTTTAAAGCCAATCTATAAAGCAAGACCAGGACAACCATGGCTCTGCTTCACAGAGAAATCCTGTCTCAAAAACCAAAACCAAAACCAAGGATCACTAATCCTATCTGTGGCTGTCAATCATCTAATCACCTCCACAATACTACTTCAGAATGCCATCTTTTTTGAGGATTCAAATTTTAGCATATGAATTGGTAGGGGATCAAGGGTTATGACATTACAACATTTAGTCATCTTCCCTTGGCAGTTATACACTATAAATTGTGCCTTCTTAAGTGACAGATACTTATTTTTCTGTGGATGTTCTCAAACTTTGTGTTGAGGTGTAATTTTATTGCTGGGAAGCAGTTAAATCTTTTAAGTGTCTTGCGTCTAAGATTTGTTAAGCATCACCATGTGTGTAATCTATGAATAAAGGTTTTACATTATCAAGGTTGTATGCTTCTGTTTCCTACCCAATGTTTTCACAAAACATGAGGCTATAGACCTGTGTGGGCACTAAATATTCTAACTTTAATTCTTTCAGCTAGTTATGTCTGAATAGTTAACAGTTTTCTTTAAAATAACAGAATGGTGTGTGTGTGTGTGTGTGTGTGTGTGTGTGTGTGTGTGTGTGTAAGCCTCTGCAGACCCTCTGGATCTTCTCCCTCATCTTCTCCAATGTTCTGTCCTGTGAGCACTAGCTGCTTGCTCTTTTCTGCCTTCTCAATATTTTCTCTGTTTTTATTTCAATTTTTCTTTCTGATGTCATAGCCCTTATTATGTCATAGCCAATCTTCTGTACAATAAGCATGAGCTAATCATGTGCCACCTGATTTTGGTTCATCATCTTGAAAGTAAATTGTTTTAAATGTTTTGTTCATTTTAGTTGTGTTTTACGAGAAGTCCCATTCTTCTGTTATGTTTATAAGTGTGAAAATGCGTTTATTTGTATTTGAATGTTGAGTGTGGGTAAAGACTAGTTG
Source organism: Meriones unguiculatus (assembly GCF_030254825.1). NCBI lineage: Eukaryota > Metazoa > Chordata > Mammalia > Rodentia > Muridae > Meriones > Meriones unguiculatus. Next base: position 89,442,539 of record NC_083359.1, on the reverse strand, counting down.
AAGTCTGCTGAGTGGAAAGGATAAGAGTAAAACAGGCATGAGAGGTGACGAAAGTGTGTACAGCAATGGGTTAGGAGTTGGGGCAGGAAGATGCCAGCTGTAAGGAGTTGACTCATGAGGGAAGGATTAAGAAGAACAACAAGTATAAACATTATAAAAATAAAGTTCTCCTGTTTTGGTCCACTTGAAGATTTTTACGCAATGTAATTAGGTATGACTTTTTTATACAATACTTTCATTTTGGTTTGTTTTGGGTATTGGACCTCACATAAACACCAACTTCTGCCATGAACTCTTGGAAGTCTATCCTTTCCTATACGTTTTTTTTTTTCCCCTCCTTATATTTGAAATGTGATTCTACTTCAACCTCGTCTAAGTCTTCACATCCGTTGCTATTTAGCAGAAGGGCATTTTCCCATGGTGTCTCCCACCTCTGCTCCCTAGCTAACCTCTGTCTTCCGAGTTCACATAGTTCCTGGTGTGAGAATCACATCCCGCACAGAGTGAATGTACGCCACTCCCTTAATCTGATGATGCTTCCGTGGGCTGAGAATCTAGGGGAGCTGGAGCTTGACTGTGCCACCCACTGTAACTCCTTGTTCTCTTGTGCACTGAAATAATCCTGTCTGTTTTCTGTGTGCTTAATGTCTCACTTCCCCCTACACGCTAATTTCTCAAGTAGAGTTATTCGTTGATACTGTCACGTAAGCGTACTTAAATGAGTCACCTGTATCAATGTGGCATAGTTGAAACTATGTGCTTTGCACAATAGTTTCAAACATCTTTATTCGTTGGGAAACTCCATCTTTGTGCTAGGAAACCAAACTTAAAGAGGTAATCGAGGAATATATGTTCTTAAGTAGTCACAGAAGAGAGCCTGAGTATTGGCAGATATCTGACTTAGCTTCTACTTAGTTGGGGCAATACTGGAACTTACCTTTTTGTCTGAAAATTAATTATCACAAGTTCCTTTATCAAGTTGACTTTATGATAACTCAAGATAATGAGGGACTGAAGGTTTGGATGGACATGTGAGAATTAATATCCATACCTCTATTCTTGTCTACAAAAGTGGGTATAGTTAGTAAATGTAATTATTGAAGGAATAAACAGCTGAATGTTTGGAACCATTGGAAGAAGTAATTCTACTGAGAATTAAAGATGAGATATGAATGGCCACCTGCCTTTTATTTATCTTTCTACTCATTTGTTTATTTACTTGTTTATTGTTTGTTTGTTCTTCCTTTGCCATTTTCTAGGAATCACATCCCATAATTTGTTTGTAATAGAATGTGACTGCTTGGGAAATGTTCACAGAATTGGCATTCATTTGCATGCTGCTGCCATTTCAGCCCAGGGCACTCTCTCCTTTTTTTCTGGTTCTCCTGCCTCCCCCAACCCCTCGCCTCCCCAGAAGAGCACTGATGAGATGTGACAACAGAAAACACAAGTGCATTTCCTGGAGATTTACCAACATTCAGAAGGAAAGCTCCAAGGAAAAGGAACAATAGAAAAAGCAGAATTGTGGAGGGAAGAAAGTTTGTAAGGCTATCATTTGCAAATGTCAGCTCCATTCTCTGGGAACTCTAGAGACTGTTAAACAAACCTGTTTCTAATGAATACAACAAGAACTGTTTGAATCCTCTAGACTTGAGCCAGTCACATTTAACAGATCACCCAGTCTATCTCCCATTATCCTCAGAGGCAGTGTGGGCCTCGTAGCCTCTTTTCAATTTCAGCTTCAAATGACCCAAGCTATAGGCTGTCTTGGGCTTCAGTGAGATTCGGTGGAAACGATGTCAGAGGGTGAACATATTTTCCTTAGCATATTATATAATTGCTATGTACTTTTACCCGTCCTTTCCTTTAGCATGAGGGGCTCAGCAGCCAATTACTTATCAATAAGATCAAAAAGGCAGCACCGAAACGTGTAGAGATAGGAGAGATCTGCCCTCTACTCCAGGATTCATCACTGCTCCTCTACGGTGAAATGCCTGTTTCTGAACCTATGAAAATGAGATAGAATCTCCTTTTACTATTTGCTTAAAAAACAAAAAGGGATGCATTTGAAAAGTATAAAGTAATGCAAAACCTAAGCTAATAGAATTACTGGGCATCATGTTCTCCAAGCTCGCGAGGTTATCTTTTTTTACGTCATTATGGTTTTTTTGTTGAGTTGCATTCTTTGTAACAGCACATTCTGCTCTTCGGCATCACTTGACTGAGCATGCTCATCATTCCTTCTGTTGGCTGCTTCTATTCACAAATCATTCTTGTCATCCCAAATCCTCTCTTCTTTGCTACTATATATCTGATCTGGAGAGGTCCATTGAACACGAATATTAAATAGAGCACAGTGCTGATAAGACTCTCCATCACCTTGTTCCAAGGTCGTTACTTTTGTTGGATGCAGTTCACATGCACTTCGTCCTGTGCAATTATTAGTCCCATTATGATCTTCCTCTAATGCAGAAATTCTGATCAGGACCAAAATGTTTCTGTTTTTAATAAATGAATTAAATTTTAATAGGCTAGTTATTAGTAGTTGCTTTTATGTTCTTACTCTGTGAAACTAGTTACATGTATTAATGACAACACATGTTATCTTATAATGAACAGGTTTGGGATGAAGGATTTACCCAGGATCCTATGTACTGCATGAATTTACATTGCTCTGTTGGCTGAACAGGACTTAGCAGAATATGATTTGATGAAGTTCATGTTTAGTCACTTATCACACACGGGGAGAAACGTCATCAGTGGTCAGAAAGAAGGAAAAGGAGAAGAAAAACAGAGGATGGTGAAAAGAGTGCAAGATATGGAAACAAGGTAAAAGAAGAGAGAGGATAGAGGTGTGAGGAAGAGAAGCAATGAAGTGCAGGCAGAACAACTTAGACAACAGGGAGAGCTGCCTTCCTTTGCACCTTTTCAACTCCCGCAGGCAATACCTGAGCTGTGAAAAGAAGCAAGACCCAGACACTTCAAATTTGCCAGAAAATTAGTGAGAAAGTGGGAAGGGACACAAGAGAAGCTTGTTATAAAATGGATGCAAGAACAAAGCTAAAAATGAACTCTAGTAATGCTTTTATATTGTGGAAAAGAAAACCACCTCTATTCAATTGTAAAGCATTCCTTGTTTCAATGTCTCTAATAAATCATATAAAGGGAAGCAACTGTTATTTTCCTTGAGAAGTGGGTCATATCCCTTCTCATTCTTGCTCCAACTAAAATGCAATGAAGTTATTTCCACATAAACCGAATTCATCCAAATTCAAACCAATTGTGTGCTTCAGTAAAACTGACAGAACCAGCTAATTATCTCTGGTAAAAATGGGATGCGGGTGCATGCAGCAAGTGTAGAACAGCAATTGATACCTATCTGTAAACTCATCTTTCCTCACTGTCTGACTGACCCCCCTCCCTTTCTTGCTGGTAAAGAATTATGAAAATGAGAGGACCTAGACCCCCTGCTCAGATGTAGCCCATAGGCAGCTCAGTCTACATGTAGGTCCCTGAGTAAGGGAAGGAGGGCTGCCTCTGTCATGAACTCAGTTGCCTGCTCTTTGATCTCTTCCCCCTGGCAATGTGGCCTTGCCAGGCCACAGAAGAAGAGAATCCAGGCAGTTCTGATAAGACTTGATAAGCTAGGGTCAGATGGCAGGGGAGGAGAACTCCCCCTTTCAGTGGACTAGGAGAAGGAGATAGAGGGGAAGAGGGTGGTGCCTGGAGGAGATATAAATATCAAAAGGGATATAGAATGAATAAATTGTAAAAAAATAAAAAAAATTATGAAAATATTCTCATGACATCAAGCTAACTCTTGGTTCAATGATGAACCACAATCTTAGGAATTTGGACTGTATTGTTGTCTTAGGAAGAATTACTTTTTTTTTTAATAAAGCCACTTTTTGTATCTACTCTGCCTAGTTTTCCTTCACATGCCCTCTGAACTTGGTTACCTGGAACTCAGACTTTGATAAAAGTCTAGGAGCAGTTTCCTTCCAATCAGCCCATAATTTTGTCTGTTCCTGTATCAGCTCAGTGAATGGCATGAGGAATCCCAGGGTCTCTGGTTCAAATCCCTCATGTGTATTCTTATAAAAAGCATACCAAATGTCATTTTTCTTGATCTCTCTTTATGCAATATATTTAAGAGCACATTTTTTTCCATCAACCCACCCTCTGTGGGAGACACTTCATAGCCACGCCACAACACTACCTTGTCCAGGACATATCTCAGGTTCCAAATCACCTGATTCTTCTTGTAAGACTTTAGCAATTAATATATAAGTCCAGCTCCTTAGAAATGGTTGGACACTTTATAAAACACTACACAAACCAAGCTATTTCAGAGGTGTTATTTTGAGGTGTTATATTTTGAAATGTGTTTCTTAGCGTGGAGTTTAATTTATTCACACACACACACACACACACACACATACACACACACACACAAAACTCACGCACGCACGCACGCACGCTATGAAGTGCTCTATTTCTTTTAGGTAGGAACTCCAAAAACAACAAAAATAGTTGGAGCAGGATACTCATGAGTGAGAATGAGAAAGCAGAAACATTGAAAACAGAAACATAAACATGGCTTCTGGTTTATGACATTATACAAGGCCAGAAAGTCTTTAGAAGTATGGCGTTGGAAGCCAGATCACTGCATCCAAAACCTATTTGGATTGCATTTAATAATTTTGTTTCACGACATCATATCTTTCCCAATACCTAAGAACAAATTCTGGTATAGTGGGTCTGTCATATCCCTGATGATTCTCCCTGGGCTAGCCAGCTTGTGGTATTGGCAAAGACTTGTATACAACACATTCTAAATTATACTGTGGAAAGGGATCTTTGTTTTTATTGTACAAAATGAAACCCACTGTGATAGCTACTGTCTGACCAGCTCTTCCAGTCCTGGGAAAACTCTTCTCCAAGGATAGGAAAATCCATGGCATTTTTTAAAATTAAAGAATAACAAACTAACCTTTGTTTGTTTTTTTTGTCTCCCTCTAACACCCACAGAACTTGGGTACTTGCTGTGGCTTAGCAAGCTTCCTTATTATCTATCAATACGATATCCAGGAACCATTATTGTGAATTCTCTCTTTGCTTTCCTACCTTCGCTGGAAAACATAAAATGAACTACACAAGGGTCACAGGGTAAACATGATGCCACAGCATGGCAGCTGCCTGAGCTTGTTTATCTCTTTAAATCTGTCCCTGCAGGTATAAAGCAGGACTCACTTTTGTCAGCAAGGTTGCTCAGGAATCATTTGCAATTCATTCTCTCCTTAACACTAGACAAAAGTTCTCTTTTCCCCATTAGGAATGTATTTACAGAGCAGAGTTTTCTGTACTTATTATTTTGTGTATTTTTTATTTACCTCACACTATATCTTGAATTATGAAAAGCCAACTGAGTGAAGGTTTAGAAAAAAACAGGTGATGCTATTGTATGTGTGGTTTGCTGGATGTCTAAAAGTCAAATGATTGTGACCATTATATAAGCACTATCTTAACAATATGGCTGATAATCTGTAGATTTCAGTGTCCAGCATGTTAATTCATGACCCTCTCAGTAATATTTAGTAATAAAATCTGACAGCCTGGCTTTCCTGTGGTCTCTACTCATTTTGCCATTGGAATGGGATTCAATCAAATCTATATCTCCCTTCACAGTTGAACACAGCCCTTTATCTGTCTGGTTCTAATGATGTTTATAACAACCCAATGTTGCTTGTTAAGTTTCCTATAACCTACCTCTCTCAATAGGAAAATGTGTTCTATATAAATCAATCTGCTATTTTTAAATGAAAATAATAGAATATAATATGAAAAAAAGAAAAACTAACACATTGGAATTGGACAAAACAAACAGAAAGAAAATATCCCAAGAGGAGGCACAAAAATAAGAGACACACTTATGTGCATACTCAGGAATCTGATAAAAACAATAAACTGGAAGCCATAATAAGTGCAGAGTCCTGGTGCAGACTGGTGTAGGCCCTGTGCATGCTGCCTCAGACTCTGTGAGTTCAGATAAACTATGTTCATGTGGATTTATAGGGCCTTGTTTTCTGGGTATCCCTCATCCCTACGGGCCCTTATACTCCTTCTGTCTTCTCTTCTATGGAGTTCCCTGAGCTCATGGGGAGGGATTTAATGGAGACATTCCTTTTAGGGCTGGGTGTTCCTAGGTCTCTCTCTCTCTCTCTCTCTCTCTCTCTCTCTCTCTCTCTCTGCATAATGTCTGGCTGGCGATATCTACCTGGAGATGTTCCCATCTTCTGCAGGGGGAAACTGCTCTGATAATGGCTGAGCAAGGCACTGATCTATGAGCATAGTAGAATGTCATTAGGAGTCATTATATTGTTACTTATTTTCGTGGAACATTAGTATAGTGAGAGAGGGGTAATTACTCATCCCAGGTTTTTACCTATGTCCCTATGCCATCTAGTCTCGGGTTCTTGGCCACCCAAGCAGCTTCACATATGGGTTCCATCTTATGGAGGGGCTTTAAGTCAAACCAGACATTGGCTGGTTACTCCCATAAGCTATGTTTCTCTTGTCAATTCAGTTTAAGACAAAATTTCATCTTATTATTGGCTTTACTTTTTGTGAATTACTACTGTGCCTAATAAATATTATACAATTAATTGACTGCATAGGATATCTATTGTGATGAAAATTACTATACAAATAAAATATCTTTAATTACTGTGGAAGAGACTAGAAAAATATTTTCTCAATATCATTTAGAACCAAAAAAAAAAAAATGTCACCAGGAAAAGTCTCTGTAAAAGAAGAAGAATATGGGAGGGCGGCAAAGAAAATGTACTCAAACACAATCTGATAAAGGAAACTGCATATAGTACAATACCCTGACACAATATTTTTTTAAATATCTGGGAATAGATGGGAACAAGAGGGAATTTGGGTAAAGAGAGAAGAAGAGAAGAGGAATAAGAAAAGTCTAAAACTTAGAAAAGCTGATAAGGAGTGTCAAGAATTTATGTTTACAAAGTAGAGAGAGAGAGAGAGAGAGAGAGAGAGAGAGAGAGAGAGAGAGAAATGTGCAGCCCCAACCAAGAAAAGTAGATATTTTACAGAAAACAACAAACCCAAATGCAGAAAATGCAGAGAACAACTGATCATGGGAGTTCCTAGGCCCAATGGATACATTTGTAATACAACTCCTGTATTTGAGGCTCAGGGAATATCACAGCAGAGAGGACAGGAAGATTGTAAGAACCAAACGACCAGGAAAACTGCTGTGAGATTGTATCTCCTGGAAATGACAGGTGTCATTCCTACTTTACTCCCCCTACCTTAATGGTGTGAGGTGTGATCATCTGTGTCAGCCCATTAGCCTGAGAGGGAAAGTGAGATGGGAGATGATGGAGACCGCAGGAGGTGGGTGATCATGAAGAGAATAGACTCTCAGGAGGAAAGCTTCAGTGAGACAACTTGTTTAATTGGGGAAAACAAAGGCTATTTAAACTTTTACTGAGTAGGTAGAGGCTTTCGGGGTGAGTGTACATTATGGGCCAGGGCCAAGGTGCTGGGAATGATTTACTTGCATGTCTAGGTACTTAAGGAGAGAGGAATTTAACCTGTAATCTGATCTCCAGGCTACATGACCGCCTCAAGAGTGGCAGAGGTGGGGACATTAAGGCTATGTGAGCAAGGACATGCAGGCCCAGGGCTGGAAAGGAAGAGTCCTACTCCTGCCAGCCTCAAGATGAGATTTCCTGTGTTTGGACATGCATTGACATCACTCTTGCTGGCTGGCTCCCCCAATCACATGGCTCCTCAGTCCCACAGACAAGGGCACTTCATACATGATACATCAGCAAGATATACAAACAAGACCTGCACAAGGAATGCACCAATATACATACTGATGTTAAAGGGGGAAAGCTCAGAAGGCTTGAACTCTGGACAAGAGCTACCAGTAACTAAGGAATGCTAAGTGAGTGGCAATTAGTCATCCCTGAAACCTTGTGTAGACAAGCAATATGAGGTAGACTCCACAGCTGTATTTGTGTATTTGTGCATATGTAATAGCTTACATCAGAAAGGAAAAAAAAAGTGTTAGAGCATAAGTTCATACTAGCTAGTGCAAGCTGATTTTCCTACTTCTTCCCAAACCTAAGACATGACTTCACTGAGTAGCTTGAAATCCTATATGATGGGAATGTTTATGAAAACTAACAGATGCCATGCAGAGGGATTTCTCTCACTCCTGCCTACAGACTTCCTCCTGGTAGGTTGTGAGAAACCTACAAGCCCATCACGGTATCCTGTAGAATCTTGTAGCTGCTTATTGCTTTAAAATAACAGCTCAAACTTGGGGGTGTCAGCAGCAGTCAGGAGAGCCACCTGAGATGCTCACAGCCTGTCCTTTGAGAAACCCAGCTGGTATTCTTCCACTCACGTCCTTCTGCTGACTCTGTCCTCACAGATTCACAACACTGTTCAATGCTTTTGGGAAACCTTGCTTACCAGCCTCCACAAGCAGCAGCTGGTATAATCCTGCGCTACGGCAAATTGTAGGTCAGTTACAAGACCTACCTTTCCGTGTGGGATGGCTAAGCTTTTCAAACTGATGAACTTTAGAATCACCATGAACCAACTAGTGGGCATGTCTGTGAGAGATTTCCTGATCAGGCGAAGGAATGAAGATTCATTCTGAATGTAGGTGGCACCAATTTGTGGCCTGACATCCTGGACTACATAAAAAGGAAAAAGTGCACTGAACACAGCATTCATCTCTCTCTCTTCTTCCTGACTACAGATGTAATAGGACTGGCACCTCAAGCTCTTGGTGCCCTAGTATGATGGGCTGTACCCTTGATCTGTGATCTAAAATAAACTCTTTTGTCCTAGTAACACAAAAAGTAACTAACATACCGATCCAATGCCAGTCTGTGACTGCTCAGGCTTCAAGGTAATAACAGAGAGACTGACAACCCCACTACAGAGGAATTGCCTCTTTTTAGAAACTTATACTGGTCTATGAAATAACATCCCTTCATTTGAATGAAATCAATGTGGATATGGCTCATTAAACAAAACCCCATATAAGAAAAGGTAAATTTGGTAACAAGTATTTATTATAATAAAGAATTCACTGTAGGATAGCATTAAATAACTAGCTTCCTGAGTGCACTTCCATAAAGTCTTTTTAAGAGCACTGCCATTATGGAAAGTGAGCTAATATTTAAGCTGAATGTACAATGACTCTTTAGGGGAAAGAGTGCTTAACTACTGAGAGTAATTGTGGACTTGCTTTAAATTTAGGAAGTCTCTGGTTTCTATGGGGCAGTTTGCGATAATTCCGCCATCCCAGGCTCTGGCTGGCTCATCAGAAAGGGCACAACTGGGAGAGAAGATAGCGTCTTCGAGGGATGTAGGGACTGTGAATACCTGTGAGTCAGATTCCATTACTTTGTCAACGTAACTGGGATATTATTTATGCATCAATTGAAATGGTCACTGGACACATTTGTAACCACTCAGCAAGCTCTAGGAAATATTGAAATTGGAATTCTATCAATATATAGTCAATAAAAATGTGAAGGCTGGCTAACTATGGAGATGTAAATCCTGTTGAGTTTTTAATTCAGCAGTTTTGTTCTGCTGCTCATGAAATTTGGTTAAGCATGTACATTTCATATATTTTTTGAAATTTGGCCAGGTATTGCAAAACAAGTGTAATATTTTTCTTCCATGTAAAAAAAGCATCTGGAAGAGGAAGGGGCAATAAAATGAAGAAAGAAGGAAGATGCGAAATTTAAAAGACTTGCTTTACTTACAGTTAGCAATGTTATGAAAACTTTCAAGTTTAAACCTCCCCAAAATAAACTTGGCCATATTCATAATCTATTTTTTAAATACGTAAATAAGTTACAAGAGCTTAAATTGTCAGAGTTTATAAAGTATAATAATAACATGGGTTATAATAACTGACCTTTGAAGCCATTTAATCCTAAAGTCTGGTATCTGGGCAAATATCTTTTATGACCCCAGTCTAGTGACACACTCACTTTACAAAATTAGGAAACAAAGTAAATATTTAAATTAAGTACAAACAAAGGCTAACTTTTCAACCTAGAGATACACCTGGTTCATATACAGTCATTGTCTTTCTGTCTTTTCAAATGTATATCATTCTATTTTATGATACACTTTTTTCTTTGTCACAAAAGAATGCATCTTCACTGGAGAAAGTGCAGAAATATAGAGGGAAGATAAAACCCATCTATTATTCATTTTCCTCTTGTTATCCCACACAAAATGAGTCAGAACCAACTGTTATATTTCCCTTTCTTTAATTACAATCATGTGTTTAGAATTTTGTGATCATATAAAAGAGGATGCCGACTTCAAGGTTTCTATTACATGATAATTTGCCCTAAATTAGGTAACCACTCGTTTTGTTATGAATTGAAATAATTTCCAATTGTTCTTCACATTAAGTAATGCTGCTGTGCCCATGATTGCTCATACATCCTTAGCCCCATTTAAAGTTATTTCCTCAAGAGAAATTCCTAACAACTGAATCACTGGATTAAAGCACCTGAGAGTTTTTGCAAGGTTTTTATGGACCAAATTGCTTTCCAAAATAATTGTACCAATTTACCAACCCACCTGCAGAGCCCAAGACCAGTTCCAGTTATAATAAGGTCTTTACATTGATGAAAATGTATTCCTGCTTGTTATTATTTCCAAGGACCCTGCTCTTTTCTTCGTAGCACTTAACAAAATTTGAAGTAAGTAGTTTTTCTTTTTAACGTACACTTCTCTTATTAACTGTAACCCTGGTTTAAGAAAAGAAAAATACAGAATTTCACCATGAATATGGCCCTGAGGAGAGAAAATACCATCTCCGCTAAGTGAATGGAGAAATTGGCTTTTTTTAGACGGTGTTTTTCTAAGTGTCAACACAAAAAGCCAAGAAGAGATCCTTGAGATTTTTTTTTATGGTTATAAATTTAAAAAAAAATCATAATAATCAAGGAGCAGTTTTCTGTGGTGTTCAACACATGGTCTGATACCAGATCCTGAAAAAGAAGATGAAGATTTCAGACAAGTTGAATTCATGCCCATACATGGTGTAGGTTGCACAGGATTACACACACAGCTCTCTCATGTAAAAGAAGATGGTAGCACCAGGAGTCTGAGGTATAGTCAACTAGTTTACATGGTGATGAGTAAGGCCTGTTTGCTTCCTGGGGAGCCAACTTCCTCCAAGTAGCTTGAGAAGAAACAACATTAAAAAAATTACTGAAGTATAAAAGGGCTTCTGCAAATGAAGGAGGGGAAGGAGAAAGAGGAAGAGAAGAAAACTCTTGGGATACTCCCACACAGGACTCATTACTTTTTCCCACTGAACCTTCACGTGTAGATTCCTTAGCAGGTGAGTGTCTATGCATGAAGAGCTTGGCTGATCCATCCTTCCCGTGCTTCTTTGTGATACTACTGAGTCACTTAAATTGAACATAGTAATGCAGCCACTTTAAGCTGTATGGCCTCATTAAATTACTCAAGGAGACCAACAGAACCAAAAATCTGGGCCCACGAGTCTGCAGAGACTGATACTCCAACAAATGACCATGCGTGGAGATAACATAGAACTCCTGCACAGATGTAGCTCATGGCAGCTCAGTCTCTAAGTGGGTTCCTTAGTAAGGGGAGTTGAAGCTCTGATATGAACTTGGTGGCTGGCTCTTTGATCACCTCCTCCTGATGGGGGAGCAGACTTACCTGCTCTTTACCAGACTTACCAGGCCTCAGAAGAAGACAATGCAGCCAGTCCTGATGAGACCTAATAGGCTAGTGTCAGATAGAAGGGGAGGAGGACCTCCCCTATCAGTGGACTAGGAGAGGGGCATAAAGAGAGAAGAGGGAGGGAAGGTGGGACTGGGAAGAAATGAGGGAAGGGGCTACAGCTGGAATACAAAATAACTATATTATAATAAATAAATACATAAAATTATAAAACTTGATCTAGATTCAGAAATAAGCATGGCCCATCCACTGGATATCATAACACAATCTTCAGTTTTTCTTATTACAAAGCCGATTTTGAAGGAGGGAATGTGAATTACTGTCTCCCAAAAACCTGTTCCTTAGCTTCATGCGACTTTATTTTGGTCCTTGTGGGATCTCCCTGGCTCTGGAATGGGGGGTACACGCAGATGTGTGAAAACTTACCTTCACCCTACAATCATTCTGAGGTTTGCTTTGATGGCCATTTTCGCTGCACTGTGTGGCATGGTTGAAGCCTGCATTTCCCTGCTGCACTATGCCACAACTTCTCCCTCCAAGTCCCATTTACCTTCCCGGAAATAGTCTTCAGGCAGAATTAAATGGCATTAGCCAGTTCTCCCTGCTCCCGGCGTTCAACTCAATTTATGAAAAACTATTATAAATCTTTCACTCTCACCAAATGGCTGCATGCAGCAGACTTCTCCTGAAGTCCCACACAGAGGAGACTTGCCTCCCCCACAAGTCTCCCTGCAAGGCTTGGCATCAGGCTCTGTCTTTAAAATTCCACAGAACATTGGCCGAGGAGAACAGGTTGAGCCCATTCCGTGTCTCCCCACAGAGACTAAATTTCAGTGGGAAAATGAGGAAGAGGATCTCTTGAATAAAGACAACAGAGAAGCCAGTAGCTAGGCGATTAAATCCACAACATGTATCCAAACATTTGGAACTGAGGGACAAATCATGGGTGGGGAGACGACACCAAAGAGAAAGTTAAAAACCTAGGTGTCTGTAATTCTAACACTAGAGGCTGAAGCAGGATGGGTTCCAGCTCAAGACATTCCAGGCTACACAGGGAATTTTGGGCTAGCCTGCATCAAATAGCAAGGGCGACATGGTGGTGGCAGAGGCTGGCATAAGCCACTTACCAGACTTACCCGTTCACTTGGGCTTGAAGAAGTAAATGAATGCTCCATGTCAAGTGATGCAAAAAAGTAAATGGACCAGCAATTGCACAGAAAACATTTGGGAAGAGAGAGAGAGAGAGAGAGAGAGAGAGATAACAACAATGACATAAAACAGGTAATCACTATCACCCTTACAGAGAAATGATCAGTTAAGGGCAGAAGTCAACTCAACATTCAGACATGATTTAAAATAAAAAAAAAAAAGGGGAAATAAATAGACTATAAAAGTTCTATAAAATGACTTTATTCAGTGTATGTCTGACCAGTCCCCTCACTAAAACTGTATTTCTAGGGTATTGATCTGGTTTTCTTTTTCAGTATGTGTGCTTTACAAGGCCATTTACCAGCTCATACAAGCATCAGCATCTTTCGTATATTTGTAGCATGATCCTCTCACATTCTCATGCCGGGCCCCAAATGAACTTGTAAGTATAAGGAGCATATATGCATGCATATGTGTATGTGTGTGTGTGTGTGTGTGTGCGTGTGTGTGTGTGTTTGTGTGTATAGTATCTAAGACAGGTGCATGCTATGAAACTCAGTCTAGCCTTGATTTTGAGATTCTTCTGCTTCAGCCTCCCAAGTGCTGAGATGACAAGGTATGTGCCACCATGATCAGTGCCTTTTATATGCTTCCCTAACATCTCCATGGGTGTCTCTGAAGTCTGCCTTAATCATCTTTGTCATCCATGCTGTTAGAAAGTGTCCTCTCATGCTAATTTCTTTTTAAATATGTGTTTCTCTCCTAAGTTAAGATCTACACACATGAGAAATAGCCTGTGCCCTATGTTATGTCTAGACCACATTGCTTTGCCAGAATTTTTAAGCATGACTCTGCTGTCTCTTTGAATTTCCTGCAAGGCAAAGTTGATGCCACTGAGCATGCCACACAACTCCATTATGTTGTGACTAGTGACATAATTGGAGTTTTCCGCATCAAAGCTTTGTACATGCACAGATGGAAATCACATTCTTTGAATTCCCTTAGTAACTGTAATTCAGACTTCATTGTTCAATACAAAAATATTAAATATTAATCAAGTGGCAGACATGAGACACAAGGAACTATGTTCCAGAAGGTTCTCTATAGTGTTATAACAAAATACTACAGATATGGAAACTTTAACCAATACAAATTTATTACCTGAAAGTCTGGGAGATCAGTAGTCTAGCTAGGATGTGCCAAGGCTGCAATCAAGCAGTCTGCAGTGATGCTTTTCTTCAGGAGACTCTAGGGGAGAATCTTTGCCCTAGTTCTGTACCAATTCTAGAAGTTGGTTGCACTTCCTGTGTTCTGGCTTCCTCCCATCTTCAAAATTCCCAGTGGTAGATTCACTCCTCACTCTGTCCTTGCCTGACATTATTATAACTTGCTAACTTTCTGAATCATCGTCATTTTAGAACCCCTGTGATTAGATTGAGCCAAATTGTTTAATCTCATGTAATCTCACTTAAAAATAAGATGATTATCAACCTGCTTTGCTCAATGCAATGTACCTAACATATTTATAGTTCTGGAGATTCCTCTCTAAGCATCTTTGGAGAGCCATTATCCTGACCACCTTACTGACAGAGATCTGATTAACAAATGACTCAATAATATGTTTTATGATCTCAAAGAATTCTGCTAAGAGGGACATGGGAGAGAACATGAGAGACACAGCAGACCCTGAGATGACATTATCCAGGTAAAGGGCCAGGTGATGCTCTAAAATTAGATGACATTGAAATTGGGGTCTTAACAATGCTGTACTTTCTCACCTCATAATGAGATGAGATAATATTTGGTGAAAGTTGTTCTGAGCAAAGAAGACAGTAGGCCAAAAACATGCTTATGTGCATGAAACAGCAAGACAAGTTAATGCAAACTGTAAGACTTTTAAAGGCTATGAAAGACTGTGTATCATACTAAGATAGAAACTTAGAGAAGAAAGACAGTTGGGCCACTTGAGGAAAAGAACTCCCTTTAGCTTATTGAAGATCCTGGACTTTATCTTGAAAATAGTAATTAACACATAAAGGTATTTTTAAACGACAAATTAGTATGCTAAGATTTGAGTTTGAGGGACAATTGCTGTAATCAGGGTCCGTGTGGGACTAGTGGTGAGGGACTCAGTTTTGCTTACATCCAGAACTGATGAGGCTGAACTGATAGAGTTGCAGAGAAGTTGGAGAAAAACATCAGCTAAAAACATGGTGAGAAAAGATTTGAGGACTGGGTGAGTGATTGGCTTTGGAACGTGGAATGGAGGCAAGTGTGGGGTGACTCTCAGGATTGGAATAATGGACAGAACGGATCAAAAAAGTGATCATGCTCTTTGGGTGGATGACACCTAAATGAACATCAGTACAAAGTCCCAATTTATTTCTAATATCAGAGATCAGACCTCTACTCTTGCCTGATGCATCTAAAATAAAGAGGGGGAACTGTAGAGAGCTGCGGAATGCTATGCCTTAAAGATGGAGCTGGTTTCTGCCTTCCACCTTCCCGATGGTGAGTGCTCTCTGTCACGAACAATTCCACATTTGGCTAAGGCTGAGGATCTGGCTTGCTTCCATGTATGTGGACCTATCTGCATTGCCCACGTGGCACGCTGGGGTTGGCTACCCAGAGACTATATAAGCTGTGGGCTGGCTTTCCCCAGGGTCAAAAGATTGTTCAAGGTTCCTGAATAAACTGCATTGAAAAAAAAAAAAAGAATGTATTCCTTTCTAGAACATACATTTGCAAGAAAGTACAATAATAGAATGGTCTTCATGTTTTTTTTGGTTTTTTTTTTTTTTATGATCATTAAACAAAATGATCCAGGTAAAATTCTACCACTATGTAGTAAAAGCCACTTACTAAGAAAAAAAAAGCGATCATAAGAAGAGAAGTGTGTTTAGGGTTAAAGGTAAAAAGATAGGCTCTGTTGGAGATGGGTTTATTTTAAGATGGTTGCCAGAACTCCATGTGAAGGTTCCCGGGTCTGGGTCACTGTGTTTGATTTAAAACGGGTGTGAGCTATACAGTTACATGTGAGCCAGATCTATGCAGTGATAGAGGGTGGGTATGTAGCAGGAAGGGAAGTTGAGCATGGGCAGAACTGGAGTGATCACTGATACCCATGGCATGGGCAGAATAGCATGCAACCCAAGGAAGCAAGAACTAATGTGGAATAAGGAAAATAAGCTCACAGAGTTCAGAGGAGACTTTGAAGAGGAATGGTCAAAGATCTACTATCAGAAGAAGCTCAAACACAAAAATGGTGAGCAAAAGCCATTGAGTATGGTAGTGATTCTAGCTACTGTCCCAGAAGAAATGTAAAAGAAACCTAACTATGGTAAGCTAAAGAAATGATGTTGACCAGTACACACTGTGAGCTCCATGTTAGTAGCTCTGAAGTAAATAATAATAATAGTAATATATTATATAATTATATAATAATTGTCAACAATTAAAATCTAAAGAGGTTTATTGTATTGTTTTTTAAGTAGCAGATAAAGAAAGGATTTTACATCATATTTCCCCATAAAATTCTTCATCATAGTTTCAAACACAATTGAGTGCTTCTTTCTCAGAAGTCTCATGAAAGGGTGTATACCACTGTGAATGTCTCAATAACAGAAAGGAAAAAAAATCAAGTCTTCTGTGCAGTCACAGGCCTAGCGTATGAAGGAGGCTTATGAATGCTTTTTAAATGTATGCGGAGATGAATGAACAAAACATCTTGGCTGACTGACCAAACTTTAGAACTATAAAATGCTCACATATGAGGGATGAAAAAGGGATTTTCACTATGTCCCCTCGTCACCAGGCACCAAGAAATATGACACAAGGCAGTATGCAATATATTTCTTTATAACCAACAAACAAGAACTGGCAGAATGTTTCTCCCCATGGGGATTTAATTTTCATTAGAACGCTTTCTTTATTGCTCATCCTACCCTTTCTAATAAGTAACCCAGAGTGAAAAAGTCCCCAAGAAATGATTCTTTGGGGAGAGATTCAGTTTGTTGTACAATTCCTGTTGCCACACCCTATCAGCACTGGAGGATCACAGGCAATATTTTCTTCATACACTGAGCCTAGTGAGGGAAGGAAAAATATGGCTACCACTTGCAGAGCTTGACACCTTCCCTCTGAAGTCTTGAGTATCTAATCTTCATCCACTGTAGGAGGAAGATGAAAGAGATACCTGATTAGAACCTGAGAGAAGAGGCAGCTATGTCAACAGGTGTACCTCCATAAGCCACAGAGTGAGAGTGGGGGTATTCTGGATATGGATGTGCATTTTATGCTCAATAGCTATCATCCCAAACCAACCACAAAGGAATCTTTGGACAAAGGCATTTTTGGAGACAAGACCTTTCCAGAAAAGATGCTGTAATGGATGGGTCACAGAGATAGGCTAGGGTTCTGGGTGAGGGAGTTGGATGTTGGATAGGTGACAAGCAGTGAGCCAGAGGAAATGTCATTTCTATACCAATGGGACAGCAGGGGGGACCCCTGTCCAGGAGTGTAGATGGGAAATCCTGAGTGTGTGGAATAAAGCAGTAGCAGGAGATTTCAGAAGATACAGAGCGTTCAAGGGACATTTTAAAAGCAGAACAAACAAGACTTGGTGACTAACACCTTAGAGACATATGTCAGAATTGGGCCAACAGGGTGAGTCTCAGCAAGAAGGTGGTAGAGTCCAGATGGACAGCATGCAGGAAAAGAGGGGCTACATAGAGGGAATTAAAAGAACAGCCCCTTTGTAGATAGTTTCATCTTTGATGGAGATTCAATCAGGCACTCTTAGTGAACTGACATGTTGCAGCTAGATCCATTATTAAAGCGTTAACAATTTAACACACACAAAAACCGTCTTGGTAACATACTCATTTAATAAGGGTCTACCTTTACAACCTGCGTGGCTCTTTCCCCTCTAGTTTTAAGTTACTCTGAAGGCAAAGAGGCCTCAAGGAGCCAACATCCCATAATGTTCTCTGCACTTATTAAAGGAAAGAGGGTCTAATGGTTTGAGGAGAAACTGAGTTAAGCTTGACAATTGTCCAAGAAACTATCTTGGTGGCCAAGAGATTAGATTTCTCTCTTACTAACTAGTGCTTTTTATCCCTGCTTGAATGTTCTGCCTCTCCTTTCAAGTCCTAACAACTAATTTTTTTATCTCAATTATATAAAAAATAATGAGCAGTGGTGATTCATAGGTGACTCACCACTCTTAATAAGCCTCAATTTTCCTCATTTCCTAGACTGGTTTTAAATACAATAAGCAGGAAGTAACCCGTGAACCCTTCTTTGTCACCTTCTTTTCTTTCTTCTATTAAAATATCATCTGAAATTTGGTGTTTGGCAGAAATGGGCACATGCTGTCCTTTAGATCTATATGTGTGTGTGTTCATGTTGATACAGATATGCTGAAATCACTCTCCTTTAATTTACTAATGGAGTAAACTTCTCTTTGATATTCGCACGCACTCACTTACCATGTATGTCTAAATAGAACCGTGCAATTCCACACTGTGCATCTTTATATTTAGTATTTAATGCTGAAACAATTTTATGGTTGAATGGCCCATATTTATGCCATATCCAACATAATAATTGCAAATATCGGACAATTTAATTAGTGCTATTCTAATTATGTGTTGTAGAATATGACTTTAATGCACATTTCTATAATACATAGAATGTTAAGGATTTTTTGTAACTTTTAGCCACTTAGACATCGTGTTTGTTCTGTTTCTATACAGAGATACCTAATTGAAACATTTTAAAGGGAAGATTTATTTTGGATTATGATGTCAGAGATTTAAAACCATGATCACTTGGCTCCAATTTTTTCTGCACTGAAGAACAAAACAGCAAGAAGCATGTACCAAATTCAAGATGCTCATTGCAACTGGGAAGCAGAGAGACAGGAAGTGCTTAGGAGCCAGACACATCTTCTCAACCAGGCTCTACCTTGTGTTCTATTGATATGGATTTATTGCTGTATTTACCCATTGATTAGGTCAGAGCCCTCGTGATCCCTCACCTTCCAATAGTGCCGCCCAATGAAAACCAAGCCTGAAACACACGAGCCCTTGAGAAGATACTTTATACCCAAGCGGATGCTCTTGTTTGGAAAATACCTTCTCAAGCATTTTGCCTATTTTTGAATTTGTTGTTGCCTGTGTATGAGAGTGCTGGCATTCTGCAGCGTGGGTGTGAAGAGCAGAGGACGGTTTTCTGAGTCAGCCTTCTCCTTCCACCCCAGCGAAGAAGAGTGCCGTGTTCTAGGACACTGCACTCCAGCTACCACACCCTTGGGTTTCCAGGCAACTCTCCTATCTCCACCTCCCACAGTTCCATGAGAGTGCTGGAACTGCAGGTGGGAAAATACACCTGGCTTCTTACCTAAGTTCCCAGGGACCCAACTCGGATAACCAGGCTTGTGTGGTAAGTACCTTTACCCACACACTCATCTTACTGCTCCTCTTTGGTCCACTTTTAAAGGTAACTTTGTCTCTTCCTCATAAATTCAACTCCTTCATTTCAGTATGAAACTTTTCTGTAGACACATGTAGTACGTGCTGCTGATACTGTCTCACAATTCTTTCTTGGTTTCTCTACCATTCTTTGCTACAACTTCTGGTAAGTAAAATTGGAAACATAACCTACATGCCTATGAGCTAGCTCTCTAGTGGACTTTTTTCACCTGTTCTTCTGTATTGATGCGCATGTTTTTTGTTTTTTGTTTTTTGTTTTTGTTGTTTTTTTTTTTTTTCAGTACATTGACGTTCTTTTTGAATCTGGAGTCTTCAGCATGTTGAATTCCAATAAATGTAATTGATATTTAACTTTTTAATTACATGAATTGAAATAGATTCTTTTTGTATAAACAACACTAATGTGTTCTGTAATATCCTCTTTCTCATTTCGGTGCACATATTTTCATTCATCTGCATATGTGACACATATTATTTATTTTAAAATGTTATTCAAGTTGTTCTATGAAATTTATTTCACTGGAGCTTTGAATTAACCAAGCATTTGATTTCTTCAAATGGTTTATTGTTTTGTTTAACATTTCTTTTCTTACATTTGCAAAATATCTTCTTTTTTTCTCAGTATCCTGTCTTTCGGGGCTCAATGGCCCTGCCACTCTTCATCTCCCCCACATTTCCAGATTCTGGCCCATCCTGATATGAATGCATCACTAGCTTAGTGGTTCTGTCTCCTGCTGTTTCATCTGTCTCCTGTTGGTGTATCCAGTAGTTAGTGTAGAATATTAAGATGACAATGTTCGAATACAGCCCTGTGTGATGCCTTCTTTAGACTTTTTCCTGATAAACCAAGACCTGGACAGCAGGATGATTATGATGGTAATGATGATCAGAAAAATGATGGTGGTGGTGAACATAATGATGGTGAAAATTGTTTAAACCTTTTTTTTTTTTTTTTCATGGCTTACCAGTAGGTGCTGCATTCTCCACTTTTAAGTAATGAGCCTGGCTCTCTTGGGATATGACACATTTTTTTTGTTCCTTGCTTTATAAATAGCCACTGTACTTGATCCCACACCCATGGCCTAGCAGGTATCTGACAATTTTAGTCTATTTATGTGTGTTTCCTTCTTTGTGTTATCCTTTATTGAATACTGCTATTATTGCTGTTTATAGAAAGTGTCTATGAACCACAACAATTACCTGCAAAGCAAGTTATACAGAACAGTGTAATAAATGGCACTCACATGTTGTGGCACACAACAGTTGCCTAATGGGACTTAATATTCACTCAACAGGAAGGAAACAATACCTTGCACTGGAAGCATATCTAGCTCTTTGAGGCTAGTGATGTCATGGACCTTGGAAAATAATCTACGACAGGCACTTGGTTAGACCAACCCTTACTACTTTCTAAATCTTATCCTTAGACTTATGAGTAACTGTAGATGCTACCCCTGATCAAAGAAACCTGTCTTGATTTACTCTGTTCGATCTTCTGAGGATTCCTAGGTGATTTTTTTAAGGATACGTGAGTAAAGAGATGCAGTTTTGTTGGGGTTTATCCTCCTTGAATCAAAGCAAATTCTAAAGGTGCGTGGGGTGAGGGGAAGGGTGTGGGCTAGCTCAGTTCTTGCTGCACAATCATGAGGGCCCGAGTTTGATCTCCAGCACTCAAATAAGAAGCTGATTGTATGGTGTACATTTGTAGTCCCAGCTGTAAGCAACAACAACAACAACAAAAAACAACAGATGGGGAGCGAGGAGGAGCGTCCCTGGCCTCCCCACCTACCAAAATCAGACAGCCCCGAGTCCTAGTGAGTGATTCTGTCTCAACATGACAAGGCAGATGGCTGCTGAGGATCGATACCTGAGGTTGACGGAAGCCCCCGTACAAACCCTTCACACAGTCATATACGCGCACATGCATACACACTTGCCCAAACATAAGTAGCTGTATGCATGTGCACATACACATTTGCCTAGCCTGCGCACATGGACGCGCACACACACTAGTTTTGCCACTATAGACTGTGCAAGAACCAAGGTACTGTAAAGAAGAGTTCGGATCTCACAGTCCCAGGCTGATCCTGAGATTCTAAATGATGACCACGCAAGGAGCAAAGACGGGCCTGGTGGCTTCCTATTACCTTCTCCCCTGTCGTCCTATTCCACAATGTCCCACTAAAACGCTTAGCATAATTTTGAAAACTGAGTTAGGCCAAGGTTTGTTTTTTGAAAGGAACCATCAGCCTTGTGCTGTAGTGCTAATGTTGTCGAGCCTTTACTTAAAGAATTTGAAAGACTGAGTCCTCCTACAGCCTTGCCCTTCCAGCTTCCTTCCTCCCTCCCTCTCTCCCCACTCAAGCTTTCAGGAAAACTCTTTGTCTCTCAACAGCTGTGAGCTCAGGACCTAATTGTTCTAATGGCCTTCCCAAGGTCCCCTGCTCAAGGCCAGAGAAATCACAGCCCTTTGGACCTCCAGCCAGTAATTCACCGTACTTAGTCAAACTCCTTTTCCTCCTGCAGCCCCCCCTTTGCTCCCCTCCCACCCTTCCTCCTGTCCTCTTGCTCTCACTCTCCTGCTCTCTCCTCACACCAGTCTGAAGCAGCTTGATCACCTGCCAACTGGTATTGATTTTTGCTTCCCAATCTCCAGGCTGGATGGAAGGAAAAGATTAAAAACAGTTTGTCAGTTTGAAGTTGAATAAGAATTCGGCACAGGGGACATCTCAGAAATGTGAGGAAGTGGCGGGGGAGGCTGGGTTGTGGGCAGTCAAGGCCAAGGAAAGTCTTCAGGGACTTTAACCCTTCATCACGACAGGCCCTGCTTTTTTTTTTTTTTTTTTTTTTTTTTTGAGAATTGTGCTTTAATCCTACACACTCCTCTCTTCCTGTGTCTCACAGACTCAAACCCTCTCACGATTTTCTCTCAGCCAGCAGCATCCACTGAAGTTCAGCAGGGACTCTCCCAGGTCCTGGGACACTCTCCGTTTTTAACTTACGGAGGACCACAGCCACATTAAGTTCACAAACAAACTTCCAGCTACTTCCCTGGTTCTTCTAAGGCAGCAGTATCTCTCTAGATCTCTGTGCTCTTTGATTGTAAGGGGTGGGGGGAGGTCCTTGTCCCTGTGCCTCTGAGTTCTGCCAAAGGCTTCTGTCAGTATTCATTGTGCAGGTCAGATGCTGTCCTTGTCAAGACAGACTGGGAAGACTCGAGAAAAAAATGAGCTTAGCCAGCTCATGAAGGATCTTTTTTGGTTGTTTTCTCTGCTGTAGAGATGACAAATTATTTACAAGCATTTATAGAAAACCTGAAGGGCCAGAGCACAAAGAATCAGCACGTGGAAGCGTCAGATCCAGGACACTAACATTTTACTCACAGAGAACCTGGTTACTTGTCTCCTAGAGTGCAGGGGCCATGTTGACACACTTTTTCTACCTCAGTCTTCTCTGTAAGTAGTACAACTACACACAAAGCAGACACACTCATAGCCACTGAAGGGGTGGGGGAGGGACTTCTGCATGACAAATCAGGATTCAAACTGGGCATGGTGGCCCACACTTTTAATCCCAGCACTCAGGAAGCAGAGGCAGGCAGATCTCTGAGTTTGAGGCCAGCCTGGTTTACATAGAGAGTTCCAGGTCAGCTAGGGTTACGTAGTAAGACCTTGTCCTCCTCCCCCCCAATAAAATAAAATAAAAATTTATACAAAAGAAAAAATTTATACAAAAATTTATACAAAAAATTATACAAAATTTATATATAAAAAAATTTATACCCCCTCTTTTTTCCCCAGACATTTCTAGAAGATTTGGTGATGCTTTATGGGCCATGCACTGTATAATAAGTAGAAAGAGAGACACTTGTTACAGCTCATATCTAAATCTAAAAGGTAGAATGTTGTAACTGACCTTTCTACTCAGGACAATATGCATTGCCACCAGGTATTAAATATAGCTCACTCAGTTCAAGTAAGCCACTTCCGCAGAACACATGTTGGCATGTCCTGTAAGTTAGAGTTTCATCAGGACAGCAAAAGTAAGTGAGCACCCACTGAAACTGGCTGGACATTAGGAGGACCAGTTCCAATAACGGCAGCCCTGAAGCTGGATGAATAAGCAAGCATCTTTTGTTCTTCCTTCTATTCTTGCTAAGGGAAAGGGTTGGATAATTTAGCTCTCACTTCCTCTTGATCCTCATAGCCTTTTCACATCATGTAGGCTATCGCACATCAGCTTCTCCTTCTCTAGAATCTTTGATATGTAGCCTCTTTTGAACATGCTCTAACTTTATTCTCAATCTTGACTATTTCTGGGGTGCAGTCTTCAAATTGCTGCTGTAGCATGTGATTTCTCCATACTTCTCAGGGCTTGGATTTTACTCTGGTTCTGTTTGGATCATGTCTTTATTACTTCTATAATGAACTGCATATTCATTGGCAAAGAGGATAGGATTAAAATCTCATTTGGAAAAAAAAAATGTCATTTGGCCCTGGAAATAACTGCTACATAAAAACGATCAGAAAACATTCCTCCCAGTAGGTAGATAAATGGCTGCCAGGATACTATATCTATTCCAACCTCAAACAGCCATCCATCCTTCTCCTAAATGTATTTGTGTAGGACAGCAGTTTCCTGTTACATTGTAATAAATTACCACAAGTGTGGTACCTTAACAGCACAAACATATTCCTTTACAGTTCTGGAAACCAAGAGCTAAAAGTCTGTTTACTGGACTGAACTCAGCATATCTGTTGGATGGTACTGGTTCCCACTTCAGATGGCAGGAGATTAGCTTTTATCTTGCCTTGTCTAGTTTCTGGAAGGTTCTTTGATTCCTGAGCTTCTGCCAATGTCACTGTTACCTGTGGTTTCTGTCATCACATCTCCAATACCTCTTGACCTTCCTGTCTCCAACAACTATAATGGAAACATTCAAATAATTCAGGATAATTTTTCTCACCTTCACAGCCTTACCTAAATAACTTCCGGAAAGTTTCTTCTGCTGTGTCAAGTTACAAACTTGCCTCAAAAAATATTAAAGGGGTAGAGGTACAAAATGCACTAGTATAAAAAGCTAAAAAGGAATTATACAAGAAGGGATAAATTGGGGTGGAAGAGAAACAGGTAGAAGGCTGAAACTAAGAAGAATTAACAACACTAAAACTTTTCAAATAAGTACTATGGAAGCCTACTACTGTAGAAACTTTCTAAATATCTCTATATACATACATAAAAATAATTAAAGTGGAATTATCCTGCAGTATGGCAATAAGGCCTCTATTCAACACCAAAGAATAACAACAAAGCATCCAAAGCCAGGAATGTTTTATTTCCTTATGATTCATTGGCTAGTGAGGTCCCAAAGATACCCATATATTATAGGTCATGGCCAGTGTTCTTTGTTATTATCTGTAACATGACAGTAAGAGCCTGTTGATGACCATACCATATTCTTGAGTCATAAAACATGGAGAAATCAAACTTGAGCTGACTTGAAAGCTTCATCCTTGCTGGCTAGCTTTCATCATGCTGGAAGGGAATTATGCTTCCTACCATAGAAAAAGGTAATCATCACTCTTACCCAGAGGTGAGCTCTGTAAGGAACAACAATTATTGGTCTGGGAAGACCTTGACCATTAGTACAACAGTGGAATAAGTACCACAGAAGTCAACCACTTTCTGGTTGGACTTAAGGCTCTCTCCACAAAGGGAAACCTATAGCTGGTATCATTATTGGGCCAAGAAACTGTGGCTAGACAGATTGTGAGCCTTATGGAAGAAACTACTGTTACCATTCTACAAAGTCAACAAAATACTAGATGAATTTCTAACAACTTATCATTATACCTTTAGTCGAAGAGCTCTCTTGGCCTTTAATATACAAGCTTCTGTTAGCAATAGATGACACTCAATACAGGAACCCACAACTGCCCAAGGTGAGTGTGTATATGAGACTACAAAATGCTCAGTCTTTGATGGAACTTACATACCACACCTCCTTCCAAAGGTGCAAGGATCACAAGAGACGGTGAGTGTAAAGAATGGAAGAGCAAAGACAGCAGATGACTCCAAGGAAAGGTGTCTTCTGAACACAGCAGGACAGCTGCACCTATAAACATGGTTGCAGCAACATGATTACAGCAACATGGACAAAACATGAGCAAGCCCATACCAGACAAATCCCAGCATAAGAGGAGAGTCACACAAAGTTCAACCCCTGTGTGAGATGCAGTTGTCAGTCTCAGCTACTGGAAGAGAAAAGGTTAATTTTCTCTAAGAGTTTAGCACCACACCCCCAATAAGCTGACCACACTCCAAAAGATGCCCATACATCCAAGAATATTCAAGCAACACAAATTGGCCCTGATGGAGGAAAAAACAGCACACATTTGGATATGTAGAGACCTGAAGGTGAGTCTAGAAAGAGGTGTAGGAGGCTATGGATATGATGATAACACACTGTAGAAATTCTCAAATACCAATAAATGCGT
This sequence comes from Meriones unguiculatus, assembly GCF_030254825.1. Lineage (NCBI taxonomy): Eukaryota > Metazoa > Chordata > Mammalia > Rodentia > Muridae > Meriones > Meriones unguiculatus. The sequence continues at coordinate 89,416,597 of NC_083359.1, read as the reverse complement.
GTTGTGAAAAATTCTAAAGATAAAAATTTTACAAAATAATTAACAACTATCTGTATTACATAAAACATACATATAAAGCAAAGGTAGTATAAGTTTAGAATAAAGATTTTATAGTTACTACTTTTCCTCTAGGGTCTACTTAGTTCAAGCTTGAATTAGGGAAAGCCAGCAGGCTGCTCCCACTTATTCTATTCTTATCCCCATCCAATCTGTCTTCTATAGTACAACTTTAAAACACAACTCCACTCTCACAATTACTGAACAGCTCTCTTATTCCACATTGCTCTGCAGTCTATGACACATTTATTCCCATATTAACCTTCTTGTTCTTGGAGGTTTGCATGTAGTTAATTTTCACAATTTCCTTTTTTTTTTTTTTTTAGAGCAATCTTCTTATAACTTATCTGTTGTTATTCCTCCATCAGAGTCCATCTTAGGCGACATGAAGCAATGAGCCTTTCTTGACAGCCTCTTCACCTCTCCTGTCTTTCCTTAAGCAGATTCACACTGTGTAAGCTATTTGCATTTTCCCTTCCCCTTCTCATTTCCTATCACACTGAGGTTCTCAGTGAGCAATTGTTTTGACGACCATACTAGAACTATATGACCATTTTCGTTTTAATCTGGATCTTTTTCATATCTCATGTGAAAAGATATTATATCATATCAGTGTCCTTTCATATCAATCATTTTCATAACAATGCTTGGCACATGTTGTAAATTTTCTTGATTAATGATTGGTGAGGGAGTGACTAGCTCTCTGAAGATGGTGCCACCATATGGCAGGATGTGTGTGAAAGCAGGCCGAGCAATCCATGAGGAACAAGTCAGAAACAGCATTCCTCCATGGCCTTCTGCTTCAGTTCCTGCCTTCAGGTTCCTGCCTTGACTGCACTCAGTAATGAAAGTAAGGTTAAATAAACCCTTTCTTTCCCAGTTTGCTTTTTGGCATGGTGTATTATTACAGCGATAGAAACCCTAAATAAAAAGGGTAAAGTATGATTACTGAAAATTACAACATAATATAAAGCTAATTTAAACATAATACTAGTATAAATTACAACAAAACAGAGTTGAAAATGAAACAAAATTAGAAACCATGTTTCTAACATATAGAGACTATTAATTGTTTTAATAATTAGCTTTGGAAAGAACAGCTATTTGGAAAACACAAGTCAAAATGTTTTCTAAAATCAAAGTAAAATTAAAATTAAACTATGTACCACTGTGTGTGTGTGTGTCTCATACTGGAGAATTATCTAGCTATTTTAACCATAAAGAGAAAGAGAAGAAATCAAAATATGGAATTGTTAAAATTTCATATACAACAATAAAGCCTAAGATTCTATACAAGCAAAGCAAGATACTGTAAACAATATAAAAGAGCAAGAATTGAGGTGGGTAAGTATTTTAATTAATATGACATAGAAAAGAGGCACTATCCCTATTGCCAAAAATTCAAAATCTGTATATGAAAATATTTCTTAAGTTAAAAGAAAAAAGCAAAAGCAATGCACATAACAATCACCGATACATATATATTATATTCCACCCATATGTGTATATACACAAACATATTATAGACACATATAGATGTATATACATACATACATATATATATATATATATATATATGGTCTACACACTTTTAAAGGACAAGAAACAAAATCTTATTTATCAAATTAGAGTGATATTTAAATAATATCTGTTTGCATTTATTTAGGAGAAACAGTAACATTCTTCAAATCATAAATTAATTCAAATGTTCAAAAGTAACTTAAAATTAAATAAGAGAAGCCTTAACATTCTAGATAATCTTTGATATGACAATTTTATATCTAAAAACATAAACTAACAATATGAGCATATGTGAGCAAAAATGCAAACATACCTATAAAATTTTCCATTTCACCGATCAGAACCCTCGCTTGCAATGTAATAACAAATCATTCATGTGTTTTATCAGCAAGGTAGCTCTTCAAAAATATAATCTCTCATCATCTATGATATTATGAATGGATTAGTAAGGAAATTTTCTCCACAGGACATGTATGCTGCTAATTCTTTTTCAGTTGGCTAAATGTGTTCATCTCTCAGAAACATAGAGCTTGCTTACGGAACATGGTTTTTAAACACAAGGGCAGCACATTGCTGTGATTTTCAATGTAATTTCTGTTATTCAATATTTTTTGTTTTGTTTTGTTTTGTTTGTTCAATGGTACAAATTGATGTCACCTTGTAGTGGCTGAACATCTTCAGTGTTCCTTCTTTGCTCCTAAGCAGTGATAGGTCACCAAGCATTGGATGTGGCCAATTGGCTAGATATTGTTCCTTAGGTTTGGAAAGACAGTTAAGAATATGTTATACTCTCAGAGGTGCTAAGAGAAGAAATCTTGATTCTCATGGCCAGAGATAAGCACCTACCATGCTTTAGGTGGCATTTGCTGATCATGCTACTGACATCAAGTGCACATATGAAAGCCAAGATGTCCAGCAGACTGCTCTTGATTGACAAGCAAACCCTCTACAGTATATAGATGTCCTTCACTTTTTTAAGCATCCTATTTTCAATATTTATTTGAAAATAGAATTAGAAGCAGTTACACTTTATTTGACAAAGTCAGAAACATACTTTCATTGTTTTATCACATGACTGGATCAACTCCCTGTGAAACAGGATAGGACATAGACCACCATGATAAAGCCTAGCACAATGTCCTAGACACTTTATAGAATACTCTCTCAGACCCTTTGTAAGCATTGCTTATGATTTACTTCCGGTGAGCAGAAAGCATCAAATACAGCAGATCTCTTCGTAAGATACAACCACATGCACTGCTATCAACAAAGTTAAATAGCAATGCTTGATTTTGCACAATGACTTCCCTCATTCCCCAAGGGGACCACTGTGGGATATTTTGTCTTTAATATTTTTAATTTAAATAGTTTTCCTTTTTGAGTATTTATATATGATTACTGCATTTACATGATTTCCTCCCCAACCTTTCCTCCTTCAGTTTCTGCCATATCTCTCTCAAATCATGACTTCTTTATTTCGTATGCTAAGAAACTGGCATTAGACAAAACAAACAAATCAAAGAAAAAGGGACCCTCACTGACCAAAAAGCACCAAAATCAGAGACCCACTCTTTCTCACACCCAGAAATCCCATAAACACACTAAACTGGAAACTATACTAAAAATATAAGTCTGTTACAGACCTCTGCTGGCCATATACATGCTCTCCCAGTCTCTGTGGGTTCATATGAGCTCTGATCATGTTGATTAGAGGACCATGTCTTATGAGTGTTCTCCATCTCATTTGGATCTTACACTCTTTCTGCCTTCTCTTGATGAAAACATCCTGATTTTATTATCTGACAAAATAACTTCAAACAAAACCAATCAAAAGAGATAGGGAGGGACATTACATACTCATCAAAGAATAAAATCTACCAAGAGGGCATTGTAAGTCTTAACATCTATGCGCCAAATAGAGGGGCATCCAAGTTCATAACAGAAATACTACTAAAGCTTAAATCACACACTGATAGTGGAAGGCTTCAATACCCTACTCTCACCAACAGCTGGTCATGCAGAAAAAAGCTAAACAGAGAAATGCTGTAGCTAACTGATGTGATAAACCAAATGGACATAATGAATATTTACAGAACATTTCACCCAAACAAAAAAGAGTCTATCTTCTCAGTAGCTACTGGAACTTTCTCAAAAACTGACCACATATTGAACACAAAGCAAGTCTCAGCAGATACATAAAATTGAAATAACACCCTGTATCCTATCTAACAACCGTTACTAAATTCCATATCCAGATTAAATCTGGATATCAAAAAGAATAGAAACAACAGAAAGCTTACAAACTCACAGAAACTGAATAATTCACTACTGAATGAAAAATGTAAGATAGAAAGTAAGAAAGAAATTAAAGACTTTCTAGAATCAAGTTAAAATGAATATACAGCACACCCAAACTCATGGAACACAATGAAAGTAGTGCCAAGAGGAAATTTCATAGCACTATGTGCCTACAGAAAATGATTTGAGAGATCTCATACTAGAAACTTAATAGCATGTTTGAAAGCTCTAGAACAAGAAAGAAAAGAAGAGAAATAACAACCCAAAGTAGCAGAAGATAAGATATTTTTAAAAAGTCATGGCTTAAATCAATGAAATAGAAACAATAAAATAAACAATGAATCAATAAAGCAAAAGTTGATTCTTTTAGAGAAATCATTAAGAGAGATAAAACCTTACCCAACTTAACTAAAAGGCACAGAGAGAATATCCAAATTAACAAAATTAGAAATGAAAGGGGAGACATAACAGACACCAAAGAAATCCAGAGAATCACGGAGCAATAACTTTAAAACCTGTACATTTCTAGTTCCAACCATTTGGCTGCAAATTTCACGATTTCCTTGTTTTTAATTGCTGAGTGGTATTCCATTATGTAAATGTTCCATAATTTCTGTATCCATTCTTCAACTGATGGACATCTGGGTTGTTTCCAGATTCTGGCTATTATGAATAAAGCTGCTATGAACATGTTTGAGCAAATGTCCTTGCTGTATACTTAGGCATCTTTTGGATATATGCCTAGGAGTGGTTATAGCTGGATCTTGAGGAAGCACTATTCCTAACCGTCTGAGAAAGCACCAGACTGATTTCCAGAGTGGTTGTTCAAGTTTACATTCCCTCCAGGAATGGAGAAGGGTTTCCCTTTCTCCACATCCTCTCCAACATTTTATCTTATCTCCAATAAGATAAAAAACTTGAGTTTTTTATCTTAGCCATTCTGATGGCTGTAAGGTGAAATCTCAGGGTTCTTTTGATTTGCATTTCCCTGATGACTAAAGATGTGGTGAGGTATCCTGAAGCAGAAAGACACACACAGTATATACTTACTTAAAAGTGGATGTTAGACATATAATATAGGGTAATCATACTAAAATCTGTACACCTAAAGAAGCTAAACAAGAAGGAGGACCCTTAGTAAGATGCTCAATTCTCATTCAGAAAGACAAATGGGATAGACATCCAAAGAAGGTGAAAACAGAGAACAGGACAGGAGCATTCCACAGAGGGCCTCTAAAAGACCATTCCCAGCAGAGTATTAAAATGGATGCTGAGACTCATAGCCAAACTTCAGGCAAAGTGCAGGAAATCTTATGAAAGAAGGGGGAGATAAAAAGACCTAGAAGGATCTGGCACTCCACAAAGTAAACAACAATCCCAAAAAAGTCTGGGCCCAGGGGTCTTTTCTGAGACTGATACGCCAACGAAGAACCATTCATAGAGATAACCTAGAACCCCTGCACAGATGTAGCACATGGCAGTTCAATCTCCAAACGGGCTTCCCTAGTAAGGGGAACAGGGGCTGTCTCTGACATGAACTCAGTAGCTGGCTCTTTGATCACCTCCCTCTGAGGGGGGTGAGCAGCCTTACCAGGCCACAGAGGAAGTCTATGAAAGACAGTCCTGATGAGACCTGATAGGCTAAGGTCAGATAGAAGGGAAGGAGTGGACTGAGGAAGGGGCATGGGAGGAGGTGAGGGAGGGAGGGCAGGATTGGGAGGGGACCAGGGTGAGGGCTACAGCTGGGATACAAAGTGAATAAATTGTAATAAATAAAAAATTATATTTAAAAAAAACCCTGTACTTCATCAAATTGAAAAATCTAAAATAAATGGATAATTTTCTCAATACATACCACTTACCAAAGTTAAACCAAGCCCAGATAAGCAATTTAAATAGATCTATATCCCATAGTAAAGTAACAATAGTCATTAAAAGTCTACCACTGCTACCACCATAAAAGGCCCAGGGCCATATGGTTTTAGTGCAGAATTATAACAGAATTTCAAGAAAGTTAATGCCAGTATTCCTCAAATTATGTCACAAAGAAAATCAGAAGCAACATTGCTCAATTTGTTTTACAAGGTCATAGTTACCCTGACACCCAAACCACATAAAGACTCAACAAAGAAAGATAATTACAGATCAATTTTTCTTATGAACACAGATGCAAAAAACAAACAAACAAACAAACAAAACAGAACTCAAGAACACATCATAAAGATCATCAACCATGATCAAGTAGGCTTCATTTTAGAAATGCCAAAATGGTTCAATATACATAAATCAATAAATGTAATGCACCATATAAACAAACTGAAAGACAAAAGTCATATGACCATCTCATTACATGCAGGAAAGGCTTTTGACAAAATCCAACACCCCTTCATGATAAAAGGCTTGCAGACATTAGGGATATGAGGGTCAGACTTCGGCATAATAAAGGCAGTTTACAGCAAGCCTGTAGCCAACACTAACTTAAATGGGAGAAACTTAAAACAATTCCGCTAAAAGCAGAAACAAGACAAGGTTTTCCACTCTTTCCATACCTCTTCAATATAGCACTTAAAGCCTCAGCCAGAGCAATAAAACAATTGCATGAGATCAAGGGGATACAAATTGAAAAAGGAAGAAGTTGAAGTATCTTTCATTTCTGATGACCTGATGCATACAAAAATGATCCTAGAAATTCCACCAGGAAATTTCTATCACTGACAAATTCTTTCAGTAAAGTAGCTGGATACAAGATTGACTCACAAAGATCAGTAGCCCTCCTATAAACAAATGGCAGATGGACTGAGGAAAACAATGCCTTTCACAATAGCCTAAAATATAATACAATATTTTGCGGTAATTCTAACCAATCAAGTGAAAGACTAATATGATAAAAAGTTTAAGATACTTAAGAAAAAAACTGAAGAAGATATTTAAATATGGAAAGATCTCCTGTGTTTATGGATCATTAGTAATAACAGTAAAAATGGTCATCCTACAAAAGCAATCTCCAAATTCCATGCAATCACCACCAAAATTCCAACAAAATTCTTCACAGATCTTGAAAAGATAATTTTCATATGGAAACACACACACATAAAACCAAAACAAAACAAAACAGGAATAGAAAACCAACAACAACAAACACCCCAGGATATCTAAAACATCCATGGCGGTTAAGGAAAATGATGGAGGTCTCACAATTCCAAATTTCAAGATTTAAGATTTACAGATATATAGAGCAACAAAACAGCATGGTATTGGCACAGAAACAGACAAGTTGGTCATTAGAATAAAATTAAAGACTCAGGCACAAATCCACACACCGATGAACACCTATTCATGATGAGGCTAGAAATACACACTGGAAAGAAGAAACCACCTTCAACAAATGGTGCTGGTCAAACTGGACAGGTGCATGTAGAAGAATCTAAACTGACCCACACTTAACACCATGCATAAAACAACTCCAAGTGGATCAAAGAACTCGGGATAAAACTTGATATACTGAACCTGATCAAAAAGTGGGAAATGGCCTTGAACTCATTGTCACAGAAAAAGACTTTCTGAACAGAACACCATTAGCACAGACACTAAGAACAACAACTAATAACTGGGACCTCATGAAAATGAAGAATTTCTACACGGCAATGGATACCTTCATTTGGACAAAGCAGAAGCCTACAGAATAGAAAAATATGTTTACCAACTACACATCCAATACAGGAATAATATCCAAAATATATAAAAAACTGAAAATAGTAGATATCAAGAAAACGAATAACTTCGTTAAAAATAGTGTGAGAATTCCAAACAGAATGTTCAGTAGATGAAACTCAAATGGTAGAGAAGCACTTAAAGAAATGTTCAATATCCCAAGCCATCATGGAAATGCAAATCAAAACTACTTTGAAATTTCATCTTATTGGAGGAATCCAAGATGGCGGCACCTATAGCACACTGTGGGCAGGGCAGTAGTGATTGCACAGCAACCAATAGACCAAACTGTGGGTCCCCGAACAGTAGCGATTGTGTTCCCCAGGTGAGTAGAAACCCCACAGTGAGGGAAACAATCATATCCAACCTCAGGTCTCCCAGCTAACCCCCAGAAAAGTCCTGGATTTCAGCAGCTGCTCCGTCTCCAGTGCATTGCTACATGCCTGTGTGCTGTGCTTTCCTTCCTAGTCTGAACTGTGGGCCCCAAAACACCAGAGACTGGATCTCACAGATGAGAGGAAACTCCACAGTGAGGGAAACAATTAGGTCCAACCTCAGAGCGCCCAGCTAATTCCTGGAAAAGTTCCTCGGTTCCTGCAGGCTCAGGGTCTCTAGCCTCTAGCTACATGGCTGTGTGCTTTGCTCACCAACCACTGAGTGCCTTCTGGACACTGAGGCATGTAGCTCAAATCTTAGACCCACAGATGCCTGTGAGCCATGGTATCAAGCCCCAGACACTGCTCCAAAGTTCAACCTGTCTTCCTAGAGAGACTAACCAAACCTCTAAGCTCACTGGTTCTTCAAGAGGGCTGTACCCACAAACTCAGTGTCTGAGCAGCTGCAGCTCAATAAATTCAGAACAAGAAAGCCAGTGACAGGGCAGCTGTCTTCCCGACTTCCCCCTGGTGAGAGGAGAGCTTCTGGGCTCCCAAGGAGCCCAGTTAGCCCACAGGATCATATACCTAAAGAGAGCTTTGGCAGTTCCCTGAGAAGTACCAGCCTTTTGGAGACCATACCCAACAATCTGAGGTAGGCTTCTTCAGGAAAAACCAGTTTCCTGCCCAGGAGATTTCCTGTATCACACCTGCCCCACCAGGACTCCATCAGGCACCAGAAACTACCAGCAAACTCCTGAGACAGCCAGATGGGTAAAGGTCAGTGTAAAAACACAAACAACAAAAGACAAAGCAATATGGCATCTCTAGAACCCAGTTATCCAAGGGCAAGCGGCCCTGGATGCCTTAACACAAGTGAAACTCAAGAAAATGACCTTAAATCTATGCTTATGAAGATGATAATGAAGGAAATGAAGGAAATTAATAAAATCCTTAAAGAAATTTGGAAAGCTACAGTCAAACAGATTGTGGCCTTTAAAGAGGAAATAATTAAATCGCTGAAAGAAATAGTGGAAAGTTTAAACAAACAGGTGAAGGAATTGAATAAAAGGCAGAAAAATACAAACAGGTGAAGGAAATCAACAAAACAGCTCAGAATCTAAAGATAGAAATGAAAACATAAAAAAAAAACACAAACTGAAGAAATCCTGGAAAAGAACTTAGGGAAGAAAACAGGAACTACAAAGGTAAGCATCTCCACCAGAATAAAAGAGATGGAATAAAGAATCTCAGGTGTAAAAGATAGAATGAAAGAAATTAATGCATCATCAAAGAAAATGTTAAATCTTGCATCCATCAAAGAAAATGGGAAATCTAAAAAATTCCTGACACAAACCATCCAAGAAATCAAGAACAACATGAAAAGACGAAACCTAAGACTAACAGGAATAGAAGAAAAAGAAGATTCCCATCTCCAAGGCACAGAAAATATTTTCAACAAAATCATAGAAGAAAATTTCCCCAATTTAAAGAAAGAGATACCTATAAGCATACAAGAGGCCTAAAGAACACCTAATAGATTAGAACAGAAAAGAAAATCCTCCTGCCACATAATAGTCAAAACACTAAATATACAGAACAAAGAAAAAATACTAAAAGCTGCAAGAGAAAAAGGCCAAATAACATATAATGGCAACCCTATCAGAATCACACTTGACTTCCCAGCAGAGACCATGAAGCCAGAAAGGCCTGGACAGATATCAGAGATATAAGAGAACTCAGATGTCAGGCCAGACTACTAAAATGCTCAATCATCGTAGATGGAGAAAACAAGATATTCAATGAGAAAAACAAACAAACAAACAAACCTACCCACAAATCCAGCCCCACAGAAGATACTAGAAGGAAAAATGCAGCCCAAGAAGGCTAACTACACACAGGAACACACAGGAAATAAATAACTTCACTACAGCAAAACTGAAAGTAGAAAAGTACACAAACACACTACCACAACCAACATAAAAATAATGGCTGAGATAAATAAAACAAGTAAAAGCTCATACCGGTAACAATGTTGAGTAAAAAGAAAACTCACTCATTCCTCGTGGAAGTATAAACTTGGAAAGCCCCTATGGAAATCAGTGTAGTGGGTCTTCATGAAGATGGGAATCGATCTACCCCAAGATCCAGTTGCACCACTCTTCAACATACACCCAAAGGAGGCTTCATCTTAGCGCAGAGACACTTGCTCAGCCTTGTTCCTTGCTGCTCTCTTCATAATAGCCAGAAATTGGAAGCAACTTAGAAGTTCTTCAGCAGATGAATAGAAAAAGAAAATGTGGTACATTGACGTAATAGAGTGTTACTCAGTTGTTTAAAAAAAAAAAAAGTGTGATCATGAGGAACTAGAAAAAAAAAAACATCCTGAATATATTGGTTTGAATAAAAATGGCCCCCATAGGTTCATAGGGACTGGCACCATTAGGAGGCACTGTTAGAGTAGGTGTGGCCTTGTTGGAGGAACTGTGTCATTGGAGGTGGCCTGTGACGTTTCAGATGTGCAAGCTAGCCCCAGTGTCATTCTTTCTTCTTGCTTCCTACTGGTCCAGATATAGAACTCTTGGCTCCTTCTCAGGCACCATGTCTACCTGCATGCTGCCATGCTTCCTGACATGATGACAATGGACTAAACCTCAAAATTCTAATCGAGTCCCAACTAATTTTTTTTGTTGTTTTTAAGAATTGTCATGGTTTTCATATCTCTTCACAGCACTAGAAACCCAAATTAACACACTGAGTGAGGTAACCCAGACCCAAAAAGACAAATATAGTGTGTGTATTTGCTCATCTGTGGATATTAGCTGTTAAGTCAATGATAGCCATGCTACAAGCCACAGAACCATAGAGGACTGGGTGGGGGAAAGATAGGGCTTCCTAGGAAAGAAAGCTATTTACAGATGGATATGGGAAAGCAATTGGAAGAGAAGGATCTAGTGAAGAGGGGGAAGGAAAAAAAGGACAAAGGAGGGAATATGAGGAGAGACAGCTAAAATTAAGTGGCATTTGAAAGCTAATGCAGTAGAAGCTTCCTAAAATGTATACCTATATGAAGGCTATCTAACTAAAACTATCAAATAACAGAGGGGACAAAACCCCAACTTGACATTGTTTATTGCCAAATAAAGCTTCTAAAACTGAAACTGGGTTACATCTAATTGAAATTTTGGCCAAAGGGGTCTCATAGGAATCCCCCCAAAACCTAGGCTGTTGCCAAGACAGCTCTCTAAAACTTGGCAAAGCCACAGTGCTGAAAACACATACATAACTCATTAAAAATGGAGAAGTCAAGCTAGTGTCTTCATGCAGCCTTCACCCCTACTTGCTACCAACTTGTATTTGAGACAGAGAGGTACCCTGTGTGCTAGTAAATAAGAAATGTAAGTACCTGGAAGAGGAGGTGGGAGCGGTGCTTAGTGGAGTAGAGGGAGAGGAAACCATAATCAGGATATATTATGCAAGAAAAAAATATTTTCAATAAAAGAAAAAGAAAAATACTACATTTTCAATGATAAAGTATTTTAATGATTTTTTATTGCCATATACTATTATGAATATTTCATTTTATTTTGCTTAATGTCTTATTATTCCTATTTCATAAATCAAACCTAATCATAAATGTGCATGCATAAGAAAGACTATACAAAGAATTAGGATTATATAGATTTTAAGCATCCACCGGTGAGTGTGGAATGAATCCTATGTGGATGATGGAAGATTGCTGACTCTGAAATGCATTATTATCTGTGAAAACATGTGTTGTTAATATTCTTTCTGAATTTACTCTCTTTATATGACACATGGATTACTAATACCCAACAAGTGTGGAATTAATCAAGAGTAGCCAGTTATGTAAAATCATGCTAACAGGTGTAAAATGACACAGAGAACAGTATTGACTCCTATGCATCCATTCAATTCCTTAACTGAGTATCACTGACCACCTATAATGACTGGGAACAGTTCTAGGCTCTTGGGTTGCATGACTGAACACAAGCAGAGTCCCCACTATAAAGCTTACATTTTGGTGGGGGAAGACAAATAAAACAAAGATGTATTTGAATCACAAGTAAACAAGTTGTGTTAATAGATCATTAAATGTGGAACAATTTCGTCTAATGTAGGGGAAAAAAAAAACGGGCATGATAGTCTTAAGCAAAACAAAACACCAACAAAAATCAGGGAACTCAAAACTAGAAAACAGGTCTGTATTTTGTAGAAAAGAAAGCAGAAATCCAGGAAATAAAAGCTGTTGTGGGCATCACTTTTTAAGTGAAAGCTTTAGTCAATTTCAGAAGAGTTAAACCTGGCTGGTGCTGAAGATAGTTGTAAATTAACTCTGAGACTTACCAATCCAGAAGTAGCTACTGACCTCACAGTTTTCAGTTATGAAATATGGAAGTCACACTTGATTGAGAGAAACCTGATAAAGACACCTCTCAGGGCTGACAACCAGCTCTCCTTGAAACTGAATTAAGATGATGTTGAATTCTTACTATACCCAGACTCTGCGTGAAATAAACATATGAAATAAACATAAATTCCCCCTGGAAAAAATATAAAAATCACTGGCTCTCAATTGTTATAATAATTTTTAAATGTACCCAACATTTTGTAAATACAACATCCAGCATAAAACCAAGAGTAGCCATCAGAAGAAACAAACAAACAAACAAAAAATGCTAAGCAGAAACAAGAAAAAAACCATAGCAAAGAGAAACCAGCAAAGAGCACACAGAAATTGTCAAGGTGCAAGACTTTAAAGTAAACACTCTTGAGCAAGGGAGATGCTTAGCAGGGAATGAATTTGTCATACAATTGTGAGGACCAGAATTTGGATCCTTAGCACTCATATAAGTGCTGGGAAGGCTTGGCAGGCCTCCTACAATCCCAATACAATCCCAGTGGAGAAAGAGAGAGGAGCTGCTTGTGGTGAGTGCTCTCTGTCAGGAACAACTCCACATTTGGCTAAGGCCGAGGATCTGGCTTGCTTCCATGTATGTGGACCTATCTGCATTGCCCCCGTGGCACGCCTGGGTTGGCTACCCAGAGGCTATTTAAGCTGTGGGCTGGCTTTCCCCGGGGTCCGAGGATTGTTCAATGTTCCTGAATAAACTGCATTGAAAAAAAAAAAAAAAAAATCCGGCAGGGCTGGCTGAATCAGCAGCTCTTTGCTCAACATATAAGATGGAGACCGATCAAGACCAGCATCATACCCACCCACACACGCATGTGCCCACACATGCAAACATGCATATATATATATATATATATATATATATATATATATATATATATATATATTATACACAGAAAAATATAAATTTATAATTTTTCACAGAAATAAAAAAAATAAGAGGGCCAGCAAGATGGTTCGGTAGGTAAAGAACCTGCTGCCAAACAAGACAACCTGAGTTCAATCCCCAAGTCCCACATAGTGGAATGAGAGAACTGATTCATGGTAGTAGTTGTACTGTGATCTCTACAAGTCTATTGTAGTACATACTTGCCTGCTCAAATAGATAGATAGATAGATAGATAGATAGATAGATAGATAGATAGATAGATAGATAGATAAATGTGGAATCTTATGAAAGAAATGGGAGATAGTAAGACCTGGATAGGACAGGAGTTCCACAAGGACAACTACAGATCCTAATAATCTGGGCACAGCAGTCTCTTCTGAAACTGATTCTCCAGCCAAGGACCACTCATGGAGACAGCCTAGAACCCCTGCACAGATGTAGCCCATGGGAGTTCAGTGTCCAAGTGGGTTCCATAGTAATGGGGACAGGGACTGTCTCTGACATGAACTGATTGGCCTGCTCTTTGGTCACCTCTCCCTAAGGGGGGAACAGCCTTACCAGGCCATAGAGGAAGACAATGCAGCCACTCCTGACGAGACCTGATAGACTAGGATCAGAGGGAAGGGGAGGAGGACCTCCCCTATCAGTGGACTGAGAGAGGGACACAGGTGGGGAATTGGGAGAGTAGGATTGGGAGGAGAGAAGGGAGGGAGGATACAAAGTGAATAAACTGTAATTAACAAAAATAAAAACGCAAAGTAAGAAAAATTTAAAAATTAAATATAAACAAGAAAAGCTTTCAGCCAAGATCCAGAATAAATAGCAAAAGAAAAATTTTCAAGGTAAAAGTAGCCAATATAAAATTTGTTTGATTGCAGAATAGATGTCAATTTGAAAAACATGAATTGAAATGCAAAACAGAAAAATAATTTTAACTTGAAAGCACCTAAGAACAAGGGATAAAAATGTAAAGACTAAAAAAAATTAACCATACAGAGAAGCAAAACTTGCTCAGTGGAATTTTCACCCCTCTCTCTCACACACAGTGATTAGTAGGGAAAAAAATGTCCCACTAGAACATGCAAGCTGATTTTTATTGTTGTGGGTATGGGGGCTTAAACACCAATAATAAGATACAAGAAATTACTAATGTGTTCGTTAATTTCATTTGTCAGCTTCACTGGTACATGAAATGCAAGGTGTTTGGGTAAATATTCTAGGATAAATATATAAATATATCTATATATGTATAAGAATATATATATATATATTCCTTTAAAATTATCATTTAAATTGAGTCAAGCAATTGATTGTCTTCAGTTTAGGTTAGCCTCATAGAATAAAAGATCTGAAGTTATTTATGTATTTCCTGAATAAGACCATAATCTTTTTACTGAGCTGTGGGCAGGGACAGGCTGAAACAGCTAAAAGTCAAACACAGAGTATCATCCTGCTGCTGGCTACATTGCAATACAAACTGAACTCCAAATCTCACTTTGAGAAAGCCCCTTCATCAGGAGCAGATGTTTCCTCTCCCCATGAAAATGATGTCCCCACGACTGCTGCTAAAGGCATTTTCATCCATTGTGTTAGGCTCTCCATGCTGTCCAAGTATGAACCAGGAGTTTTCTGGGAGCTGTAATGAACTCAGAGTAGCAGCTGCCGTGTACAGGATGAGCTGTGCTCAGGACCACCTTTGATGGCTAGAGGTCCTACTAGACTCAAGTCTTTACAGGATTAAAGATGGGTCCAAATCGTGATCTATAAAAGTCCTTGTAAATAATTTTATCAAAACTGCATAAGATACCTATAAAGAAACTAAATGTTATTGTGAGAATCCAAACATCTAATGGATACACAAAGGAAACATGTTCGTAAATTAAGAGTCAGTCACACAGTATTATAAAGATATCATAGCAACTCTATTCTTAATAGCCAGAAGCCGGAAACAACCTAGATGTCCCCCAGTGGAGGAATGGATACAGAAATTGTGCCGCATGTACACAATGGAACACTACTCACCTATTAAAAACAAGGAAATCATGAAATTTGCAGGCAAATGGTGGGAACTAGAAAAGATCATCTTGAGTGAGGTAACCCAGAAGCAGAAAGGCACACATGGTATATACTCACTTATAAGTGGATATTAGCCACATAATATAGGATAAACATACTAAGATCTATAGTCCTAAAGAAGCCAAACAGGAGCCTACCACAGACTCTGAAAGACTCTACTGATTGAGGTGTCAAACCAGAGGCTGAGAATCATAGCCAAACTTTGGGTAGATGCAGGGAATCTTATAAAAGAAGGGGGAGATAGAAAGACTTGGAGGGACAGGAGTTCCAAAAGGAGACCAACAGAAAAAAAAAAAAAAATGAGCCCTGGGGCCTCTGAAGAGAATGATACCCCAACCAAGAACAATGCATGGAGAATACCTAAAACCAGCTCAGATGTAGCCCATAGACTCAGTCTCCAAGTGAGGTCCCTAGCTAGGGGAGCAGGGATTTTCTCTAGCATGAACTCAGTGACGGGCTGTCTGATCACAGCCCCACAGCTGGAAAGTGATGCAGCCCGTGCCAGGCCACAGATGAAGACAATGTAACCAGTCCTGATGAGACCTGATAGTCTAGGGTCAAATAGAAGTGGCCTAGGGGAAGGGCATAGAGGGAGAAGAGGGAGGGAGCGTGGGATTGGGAGGAGAGGAGAGAGGAGGCTACAACTGGGATACCATTTGAATAAATTGTAATAAATGATAAAAATTTGGAAAAGAAAAGAAAAAGCTATCAAGACTATCCAAACTTGCCTACAGTATTTATACAGCTGTTGATTCTAACTGAGTTGGGAAAGTGTGCCAAAATAACTCCCAAATTAGTATACACATCCATTTATGAGGTGTTCTTAAAAACCTTCTAAAAAGACAGTAAAGCTTGTGGTATATTTATTTTTTAATCTATAGTGATTAAATCTGTTTTAAGGTAAACCCATTTGTAAGAGAAAGAATGCTGCGGTTCACGTGCGAATCATAGTCTATTAAATCATCTGAGATATCTGTGCTACAAAACGAGCTTGACTTTTTTCAACTAATCCCAAAGAAATACTAACCTACTACAGTTAAACTATAACTTCAAATACATGGTATTATTGGGCAAATGTTCTATAAATTAAGCAGAACATAGGCATAAGAAATATAAGCAATGAAAGATTGATGCTTGGGGAAATATATATATATCTTATTAAAATAGATTTTGACTCATGCATTTTGCTGCATGCAGTTCTAATGCCTTTATTTTCCTTACACTATACTATTCTATTGAATGATTATCTACAGATCATTCGGTTTTAAATTTTGTTGTTAGTGCACAGTTGGCAAATCTGTCTATCTATCTATCTATCTATCTATCCATCTATCTATCTATCCATCTATCTATCTACCTACATATACATACATATATTTTGCCATCAAAATGTTTCTTTATCAAGTTATTCAGTTGAAGAGGAGTTGTACACAGCTCTGAAAATAAGGCATGAAATAAGGTACAAAATTACATCTTTCCACATACAAAAGAGATGGTAGGGAAAGGGAGCCCAATAAGCTACATACTGTCATAGAATGGAGATAGAAAAGGGGTAAAAATCTTTAACTATTGAGGGTTAAGAACATATCCAAACAATTCTAGGCATGCCTTTAATCACAGCATTTAAAGGCAGGTGGATCTCTGTGAATTAGTGGACAGCCTGGTATACATGGAGAGTTCCAGGACAGCCAGAGTTATGTAGAAAGACCCAGTCTCACAAAAAAAAAAAAAAAAGGAAAGAATACATCCAAACAAGGTAAAATGTATACATCAAACACCATCCAGTTTTATAGTTTGATATATATAAAAATACAACATGCATTCATTTTAATTTTTACATTCAATTTTTTTTTCTTTTTTTTTTTTTTTAGATAGGATTCATGTATATTAGGCTGGTCTTGAGCTTGCTGAGTAGCTGAGATTGTCTTAAACTTCTAATTCTTCAGCCTCCACCTCCTGAGTTCAGGGTGGCAGGTGAGTTACAGCACACCCATTGTATGCAGCCCGTGGGGTGATTGGGCTTTTGGTGGGGAACATGTTCTGTGTAGGTTAAAAGAGTATCCTAGACTCCCCACCCCCGAAGGGAGGAGCAGTCCTGTTAGGCCACAGAGGAGGGCTTTGCAGCCAGTCCTGAAGATACCTGATAAAACAGGATCAGATGAATGGGGAGGAGGTCCCCCCTATCAGTGGATTTGGAAAGGGGCACGGTGGAGATGAGGGAGGGAGGGAGGGACTGGGAGGGAATGAGGGATCGGGACACGGCTGGGATACAGAGTTAATAAAATGTAACTGATAAAAAAAATAATAATAAAATAAAAAAAAAAGAGCATCCTAGAGTCCAGCCCCAAGATTCCTTCATTCTAGAAGGAAGAATCTACATGTCGGAATAGAATGTTACTTGAAATTCTAGGAGTAGTTTTTTGTTGTTGTTGTTTTTAAAACTTTAGATGGTGTTTGACACCTGGAGAATATTAAAACCAAATTTTCTCTTCAAGTAAAAGCACTATCAGAGAATAAAAAGGGTGATGCAGAGTGTGGAAAGACATTTTCAGCAAATTTAACACAAAGGATAATACAGTGAACAGAGAAAAATCTCTTAGCAGTCCACTGGGAAAACATAACTATGAACATGAGCAGCCTTTAAGGATGTACTTTCAAGAAGAAAATATTGGGATGGTTAATAAATACTTAAACAAAAAAACAAAGCCAGTCCTCAGTATAATTAGCAGTAATAAAATTAAAAATTAAAGTCACAAGAAAAGTAGCTGCCCATACAGGAGCTTAGATGCACTTTAAAAAAAAAAAAACTAACAGAAATGAATGTTGACAAGAATGTGGGTTATTTAGCACTTTCCTGTCCCCCTAGTGAGACTGCAAATTGGCACAACCACTTGAAACATAGTTTGGAATTATCCACTAAAATTTAACATTCCCTTAACCTATGACTCAGAAATTCCATTCTTGAGTGTATAACCCACATAAGTCTATACACATAAGCCTACAGTCCTCGTGAAAGTGTTTATAGCAGTGTAATATTGGAAGAAAAATAAAAGAATTAGAACTGCATTCTACAAAATGCATGCGTCAAAATCTATTATAAGCAAAAAGATTAAATAAAAATATACAGGATATATATATATATATATATATATATATATATACAGAGTCCACTGTATATCAAATAAAAACAATTTTAATTATGTTCTGTAGCATTGTACACTTCAATGGTCATTTTTTAAAAGAAGCAGGGAAATGGACACTGTAAAAAAGCAGAATATTATTTCCTTTTATGGAGAGGAGTGGAGCTAATTATTAAGTGACAGTGACAGGGGATATTGTGATGAAGTTCCAACTGTATTTGTTTCTCAGTATGGACAATAGTTACCCAGGCATATGATTCATGACAATCCATTACTTTTTGTAAGGCCATCATCTAAAAGATTTGTGAAGAAGAATGAAAAATGAATATTGGCAATTAGTTTGGAATTGGAAAACGCTTGAAGATATTTTCTTTTACATGTATACATGAAATATTTTGTATTTGGCAATCAAACGTACAGTACTCATGTGTAAAGCTTCTAGAACAGAGGTTCCCAACCTTCCTAATGCCACAAACTTTTAATACAGTTCCTTGTGTTGTGATGACCCCAACCATAAAATTATTTCATTGTTACTTTATAACTGTAATCTTGCTACTGTTATGAATCATGATGTAAATATCTGATATGCAGGATGTCTGATAAATGACCCTCTGGCGGGGTTATAATCCACAGGTTCAAAACTACTGTTCTGGACCTTAGATATAGATGAAGCTATATCTGATAAGGTAAAATTAGAACAGATACTAGAATAAGATTCTTTAAACGGAAATACTTAGTTTGGGCAAAGCCCTGATAGGTGCAGAGAACAGGCACACAAAGACCCTG
This sequence comes from Meriones unguiculatus, assembly GCF_030254825.1. Lineage (NCBI taxonomy): Eukaryota > Metazoa > Chordata > Mammalia > Rodentia > Muridae > Meriones > Meriones unguiculatus. The sequence continues at coordinate 89,397,310 of NC_083359.1, read as the reverse complement.
AGGGCAGGCATGGGCTTCCCTTGTTGGTAGTTTTGCCCAGCAGTGAATTTGCATTAGCAATGAGGGAGATTAATGTAGGAGACAGGGTCAGCTTTCCCTGCATCTGATCATGTGCAACCTTGTAAAAGATTGCTTAAGAGAGAGAGAGAGAGAGAGAGAGAGAGAGAGAGAGAGAGATTTTATTCTGTTTTGGACCATAGAGACCTTGAGAAAAGAGTATCTGGGAGGCTATGGCTCTAAGACAGGTGAGTAATGATGTTTACCTGAACTAACACAGCAGTGGTGAAAGTGGTGAGAAGGCCCTAAACTCTGGAGATAATTCAAAGGCAGAGCTGATGGGCTGAGAGAGAAGGAAATCCAGAAAGAAAAAAAAAAAAACATCAAGATGTTCAGCCTGAGAAAGGAGATAAAACTATTTACTGAGCAGTGAACATAGCAGAAAAAAAAATGTAACAAAATCATGCAAAGAAAATAATTTTCCATTTAAAAAAATGTGTGTTTCCCAGTATGATTTAAATATTTAAAATTGTATTGGTTAGGGACTTTAAGAGCAAAGTGGAAATAAAGACAGGGTGTGAATTTCAGACTGTCAATGAACTGGGGAGATCAGTACTTGAAAGACTAAATTCATAGTCCAGTGTGGTAGCAAAGTCTAAGCTGCCAGTCTTGAGCTGAAGTTCAAATTCTGCCACTTCGTAGAAGTAGAACTTGAACAAATTGCTTTGTCGCGTTGTACCTCAGATTCCCCTTCTGCAAATGGGTCAGTGTTATTCCAGGGCCTTAAGTTACATCATTAGGTTGTTTATTTGAGATCACCGTGGGTTTTTGTAATGTAAACGTTGACAGAAATAATCTTTCCTCTTAGGACAGTGAAGCTTTGTCCCAGGAAGGCTAGTGAGTGGTGCCTTCATTTCCATATGTTCCTAATTGTTTTTCAGTTTCCTCCCTGATTTTTTTTCAATGACCCACTGTTCATTGGTTTGTATAACGCCTGTAGACATTCTCGGTATTTATTTCTACTTTTATTCTACTGTGGTCTGATAGGATGCAAGGAAGTGCCTCAATGTTCTCAGATTTCTCAGGTTTGCTTTGTGGCCTTCAGTGTGACTAGCTTTGGAAATGTCTCACACACTACTGAAAAGAACACATACTCCGTGTCTGTGGCATGGAATAAATAGTCTGTGTCTCTATAAATCCAGCTTACCTATGGCATCATTTAGATAACAAATGTTTTGGCTAATTTTTTGCTTGGCACATCTTTGCTAAATATGACAGTGGGATATTGCCTTTTCTCACTATTACTGGGTCAGGACCTACATGGCATTTTACACCTTCTAATGCTTGTTTTTCACAAAGGTGGAAGTTCTGAAATTAGGAACATAAATATTTATAACTATGATGTCACCTTTATAGATTGCTTCCTTAATTATGATTCAGTAGCACTCTTTTTCCTGTCTGATCGGACTAGGCTTGAAATCTACTCTACCTGATTTAAGGTTTGCTTCTTCTGTTTACAGCTTTTGTTTGATTGGAGGCTTGATCTCCAACATCTGATAATCAGTTTTTAGATACCTTTACTGACTATGTGTGTTTCTTGTAGAGAACAAATAGTTCTTGTTGTCACTCAAATGCATATCTTAACCTTTACATTTGTTTTGTGCCAATGAGGTGGATGTGAGAATGAGTGTGTGCAATGAGCAAGACAGGAGACCATGAGCGGGAAACAAGAGGTCTTTGTAAATGGACAGGAGGGAAAAGATGCGTTCATGACCTGCAAGTGGAAAGTAGGATCATGGCCTTAGGAGGGTACCAGGGAGAGAGAGGAGATGGGGAAGGAGATGGGAGAGAAACAAAAGCAAGTTTGTTTAGAAAGTGTCATGATACAGGTTAGTTCTTTTACGCTAATAAAAAGCAGGGTCACTGTGTAGGTCCCCTCCTCATGCGGGGATCACTTTAACTGCAGAAAGAACTTGGAGAGTGTCTAGATTATAATTAGATTCTTTCAGTAAGATACCTTTGTGGGGGAGGGGGTGGTGAAGGACACCCAGCTGACCACGTGGGCGCGACTAATCCTACTCCCTGTTTTCTCCCTTGTGGACCAATCCCCATATTTGGCTCCTAAACCTAATTTTTTATGACTATTTATTGATCCCTAATGAATTTCAATCCCACTCATCTTCCCATTCCCCCATATCCACCCTTGCAACCACCCCACCGAAACAAAACAAAACAATAATGATAATAAAAATAAAAACAACAAAAAAGAGAAAAAATAAGAACAAAATCTTACTGTGAAAGCTGTGGTCACACAGTACACCCTCTTGCTAAACAGTATTAATTGCAAATGGCTCCTTGGTCGGATTCGAGGCCTCCGGTTTCTGCTGCACTAGCAGTACTGGATCCTCATCTGGGCTCCTCTCAGAGAGCCGGTTGCTGCCCTGTGTCATGGAGATCCTGCGGCCGTTGGTTCTGCAGGACCTGCCTCTCCATGCCCTTCAGCAACTGCGGTAGATGTTGGAGTGGGCCAACCCAGCCCTGGATCTGAGCCTTCACGGCATCTGTATTCAGCCAGCAAGCTCTCCTTTGTCCACACCTCCAGGGTCTGCCCTCCAGCTTTTCCCAGGAGAGGGCCAGCTCTCCTGCTTGCATCAGCCAGCAAGAGATGGAATTGGCTCTCCCATGCTCAGGCCACCAGGGCCAGCTCTCCAGCACTGTCCAGACTATAGGTCAGGCCAGCTCTTTTGCACTCACACCCTGAGGGTCAGCTATCCAGTGCCCACATCTCCAGGGCCATCTCTAACACACTGTCTAGGAGAGGTGCATGGCCTACTCTCAAGAATGCCAGCCAGAGGCAGGGCCAGCTCGCCCATACCATCCTCTCAAGGGGTGGGGCCAGCTCTTCCACATTGCTAGGCAAGCTAAATTTATTTCTCCTTTTTTTTTTTTTCTTTTCTTTATTACCCACTGCATTTCCTTAGTGAGCCCATATATGCATGGGATAAAGTGCCATCAAGTAGAGTAAGGACAATGTACCATAGGACACACTCCTGAAGAAAAATGGGCTCTCCTTCCTCCGGTGGCTACCTCCATCAAGTGCAACAGCTCCTCTGTTAGAAGCGATTTCCCACTTCATGCTGAAGTGCTAACTGGCTTGTGCCTGTGAAGGCCTGGAGTTAGCACTCACTGCTGCTGTGAGTTCATAATTTCAGGAACCCTATTGTGTCCAGAAGACCCTGTTTCCCAGCAGTCCCCTGCAAATTCTGCTTCTACAGTATTTCTGCCCCCTCTTCCTCATTGGTCCTGAGTGTTGGGATTCCAGGTGTATAGATACCTCGTTAAGGACTAAGCATTTCACAGTCACTTTCGAGAGTTGTTTTTTCTCGGTATTAACTGTCATCTGCCGCACAGAGAAGTTTATTGAGTTGCATTCCTCTGTGGGTGCAGGGATAGCTCTTTAGAAGGCAGTTTGATGCCTTGTCTTTTTAGCAGAGCTGTTCTCAACCTTCCTAATGCTGTGAGCCTTTAATAAAGTGACGCCCAACCACAAAAATTATTTTTGTTGCTTCTTCATAACTATATTTTTGCTACTGTTATGAATAATAATGCAAATATCTGTGTTTTCTGGTGGTCTTAGGTGACCGCTGTGAAAGGATCCTTTGACCCCAAAGGGGTTGGGACCCACAGGCTGAGAATCTCTGCTTTAGCAAAATAAAAGTGGTAGGTAGGGCCTGTGACTTCTTTTGAATTGGAGTTAGCTTAAAGTCTTCCCATTGCTAGATACATACCAGGTACAAATATGTAGGGGATTCTTTTTTTTCCTTATGAAGATTCTATTTGGGATGATTAGAAGGCAACAAAATGATAATCTTCCTGAAAGACTGTACTCTCTGGCTTTGAAAATTCGTAACTGCTATTCCAGCTTCATCTAATGTTTTCTCTGACACTTCCTTCCCTGTGTGGCAGTGTTTTATTCAACCCACATTTGGCGCTCCACTCTTATTACACCTGATCCTGGAACTGACTGAAGCCCTGCCTAAAGAGCTGTATCTTATACCTTGCCTGCAAGTTATGATGTCAGCGCCGAGCCAAATGCCAGCTGAATTGAAATGTATGATTTCCTAAAGAACATGTGTTGACAGCTGCTTTCCTCATGGCTTCCCTTCTTGGTTCCAAGAATCCATAAAATCTTATAACCACACAAACCAAAATTATATAGGAGACGTTCAGTCAGATTTGGCACAAAGTAGAATTTGTGAGTGAAACCTAGGCTTTTCCCCCCAGAACTTTCTAAGTTTACCCCCTAGGCATGGTCTCATCCGTGGTCTGGCTGCGCTACTGGGTACTTTCTGTCTCCACTCTCCTCTCACAGACCTTGCTGGGAAGGGCTTGGCCTCCCTTGCTTGTTCAAGTGAACAGATAGCCTCCTGCTTTCACTTAATGATGCTTGTGACTGAAGCAAACTTGAGCTCTGGATTAGAAAGCTTTTTGGCATTTCAGTGATTTTCAAGGCGCCTCAAGGAGCTTTGCCAAGACAAGGAGGCATCTATCAGATAGCTCTCACTCAACTCAACATCTCCTGCCACCTGAAACTCGGGCTCTGGAGACAGCCTTGTTGTGTAAGTTGAAATGCCATTTCCTTTCGTTTTGGAGTGTAACCATTTCTGAACACCCGACCAACACCACCACGATAGCACTGCCCTTAGACATTACTTAATGCTAATATTTAATATTTAATTACACCATAAAATCACTACAGTGACTTCCCAGGACACCTGGAAAGAAAGGGACTTAGAGACTTTCTACAACCAAACTTTCAGAGACTTTTTATTTCCAGAGAATACAGAAGTACCATAATGTGTACTACAGACTCTTTCTGCCTGTCCTATGTCAACTGCCTTAACTAAACTACATCACCTCTATCCCGTCTCCACATCTGTAGCCTCCCTGTTGGTCCACGGCTCTGCTTGGGGGACCCACTGCTTTCCGTGCCTACAGAGTTTCTCCTTTAGGCCATCAGTGTGTCTCCGCGCCCTCTGAGGCTGCTGTGCCCTCTTGCACAGGCACGCTATGGAAATTCTAAGCGGTACTTATGACATGTAGTCATGAGGTGCCTAGCTATGTGTGCACATCTCTCCAAACACACCCCTGCCACTAAATCACATATGACTACATTGTGTTATATGTACATGTTGTAACATTTTTAAAATCTTCATTAAAGCACACTAAAACCTATTTGATATAGTCTACATACTCACAACGTGGCTCCACTTTTCATTTTATCGTCTTGCCAAGCAGCGCAAACCCCCAGATACATTTGCCTAATGTGAACACACTTTTCCTATAGGTACTAAGCCAGGAGTTGTAAATTTCGGAATGCTGTCGCTTGCCAGAGACATAGTCTGTGGAGGCTTGATGCAAATAGTGAAGAGTTTGCAAAAATGACAGGTGAGGGTTGTAGTGCCATTGTTTTCTGCTTTCTTCACGCACAGTTGTCAATTAGACCTTTCGATTTCTGACAGAGGCGAGATGCTGGTGAGCCACATCCTTTACATTGAAAGAAGACACCTGATTGCCACCGGGGTATACACCTCTAATCCAAAAACCCAGAAGGCCGAAGCGTGAGGATTGTTAACAAGTAACAGCTAAGCCAGGGCTACATAGAATGTGCTTGTATGAAAGCCAGAAATATAGTTTTGGGGGCCTCTTGGACTCCTCTCGCCAACAGCTTGAAATGAGGTTTCTAATGCTTGTCACTGAAAAGGAGGTGATAGATTGATTTGGCTTTGGAGGGAAAAATTATAAGTCCGGCTGGCATAACTTCGTATGCCTGTATGTATATGTAATGCAATTTTAAGCAAGCATAAAATACTATACTTTATTTTAAGTAAACATATAATAATATGATTTTCTATGGCCTTTTTTGACATTCTAAGTGTTATTTATCTTTCTTCCTCCCTCCCATAACTTATTTTGCATAAGTAAAACAATGGCCTTGCAAATTAAATGAGAAGCTTGTCATCTCTATTATGTCTCAGGGCTGTTTTAAGGGTTTTGCTAATTACAAAAGGTATCAAGATGCCTGGGGAGATGGCTCAGCAATTAAAGACCTTTTCACAAAAGCATGAGGACCCACATGCCAGAGGGCATGACAGGTTGGCTGCAATTTCAAACTCCAATGTGAAGATGGAAGATTCCCCAATTCAAGGTCCCTAGCAGATTTAACTAGTTGTATTAATGAGCTATGGTTTTGACTGAGAGACCCTGCCTAAAAAAAAAAAATGGTGAAGGATAATGAAGAAATGATTCCCAACATCAACTTTGTGCCTACATATACATGTATGAGCACATATATGTAAAGCACACATCATACACAAAAACATGAAAAAGAGACAACAACCAAACAACCAGAAAACTAAACTAAGGAAAAGGTACATAGGGCCAGATCCAACTTTAGATTTCACCTAGAAACCTAGATCTCCCTGGATTCTGATTGGCTCCTGCCTTGAAGAACCCAAAGGACTAAATCAAGGACCATCGAGGGGCAGAGATGTTTGCCCAGTGACCACCCAACACACATACACACCCCAGTTATTCCATATCATCCGTTTCAAGGCTCCTCCCCTGATTGTCCGAGCCATATGATTTTTGTGGGGTCATCTCTTCAGCCCTCTGTCACATCTGAACAGTGAGTAGGTACATGTCTGCTCAGAGGCACTCTAGCCCTCTGCTTCCACCAATAAATCACAGAGCCTTTGAGGAGGCAAGCCACCTCTGGGCTGAACACAGCAAGTGTTGAACTGTGAGTAATAATTTATACCACAGAGTAATTTCAGACTGAAAGTGAAAAAGATTTCTTGACCCTCCCGCTGCTGAAAAGGGACGTAAGTCATATAATTTTATGCCAGCAACACATGTATCATATGAAGCAGGAAATATTCTTTCGGTGACCTGAATGTTATGTGTTGTTATTAAAATATGTTTAGCCAAGGCTGTGGCTCAATCTGAAGCCCATTTGAGGGTATGTGTCATGCTTGGTCTCAGTCAAGACCTGAAGCCAATTTAGAGAGTGTGTGTTATGGGAAGTCTTCATGCTAGAGGTGTGAAATTTACAGTCAATAGAAAGTAATTTTCTGATTGGAACTTGGCCCAAACATTGCAATGGATCTAGTGAGAATGCCATGGGGCCTGTAATATTCATCAGTGATGGATTCTGGGATTTAAAATCTTTCTCCGAGGAGAGTAAAGGCAGGCATGATGTAGAACTGGACAAAAACCATAAAGAAATTGTGTAAATTACTGAGATTCTTCCTGGCCTTATCTAAGACCTCTCCCCACAGTTCCCAATAATCCTTTGCTCACATACCTTCAACAAGGTTTCCAAAAATGACCCACCCCCTTTTATCCCTATCTTAGCTCTGCACTTGGGGACCTTTCAATTTCATCTATTCCTGAGTCCCTGGGCATGCTAAAATTTCCTCCATGGAAGCTTGCTTGAGACCTAGGCACCTGCGAATAGTCATGAACATTTCTATAACTTGCAGATTTACAAGTTTAAAAGTTAAAAGATTTTCTTGGAATCCTGGGATGCTGCCTCACTGTGTCTGCTTTAGGGAACTTTCTGTGACTTGTTTTTATCATTTTCTGGGCCAGAAGCATGAAATTCCAGAATAATCAAACACACAAACACACGCCTGTAGCTAAACTACACTTTGACTCTTGGATTGTTGGGGCAAATTAATGGGAAATTCCAGAATTAGAGATCTTGGATACTAATATTTTTTTCAAAACTTTTGGTTGGATACAATATGCAGACACAGTAAGAACCATCCTTCTAACCATAACCCTTCATGTATATACATCTGATCTGAGAAGGTTTCAACTACAGATTTCAATCCACTCATCTTTGTGGGCCCTAAGAGGAAGTATTTATACAAGTGTCTAGATGAGGCTGATGCTAATTACTAGCAAATAGGTCATGTTTTACGTATCAAGTCCAATATACTATCTTCTTTGAACACTTCCCTTATGTTCCCAGGCAGAATCAAGCAGCCTGCTGCTTCTGTATCCTCACATCTTAGCAATGATCTCACCCAATCCTTTAATTTTTCATTTGCTTTCCTGCCTTTCTCTAACACTTAAATACATTCCATATACAGTGAGTACTTTAGGGACAGAGACAATGAAACCTTCATTCATTAAAGAAAAGGAGACAAAGATTTAAGAAATTGACTTTCTGCGTTCACTCCAGTGTATTCATCACCAAGGTATATTGGTATAGCAAAATCCCTGACTGTAGTTCTGAGAATTGTACTGATTCTGTGATTATCATCTAAAGAGTTCTTAATGCATTTTTCAGTTATGGAGAAGCTGTTTAGTTAGCTACCAGTGAACAGAGTACAAACTTCCACAGATTAAAAATAAGCAAGTAAATAAAAAACAAACAAACAAACAAAGAGTATTATTGTGCACAATAATTATTGTGGCAATGGGGTCAATAAGAAGTTGCCAGGAAGACCTTTCCCTGGTCAGAGAACAGAGTCCACCTTAGTGGTGATAAACCTGCTTCCTTATCTTCCCATTACATAGTGACAATCATAAGAGCTTTGCTTTCTCCAGGTTTTCTAAAGTGGTTTTATATCATTAACTGCCATTTAATGAGGTTTATCCAGTTACGTATGTGAACAGAAAAAGGCAGACACTATTCAAAATAGTACCAGAATTAAATCTCTCTCCTCCTTCCCCTCTCACTTTTCTACCTTTTAAGAAAGGTCTGATTCAATTACTATCTATCTTTATTTGTGTATTTTTCTGAAGCAAGGGCTCAGGTAGTCCTGGCTGGCCTTGAACTTCCTAAGTAGCAAAGCCTGGACTTGAATTCCCAATCCTCCTGCCTCGACTTTCTACATGATGGGCCACCACATCCAGCCATTCATTTCTATAGTTTTATGAGATCAAGCTTCTGGGAGAAATGCTCCATGTTTAAAAAACATTTCTCTCAAATCCTGCTAGAATGCTAAAACTCCAACAAGAATATTTAAAATTCCTTTGTGTATTAAAGTATGAACCTTACCTGAGAAGATTAATAGGGAGAGTAATGGATACCCACTAGTGGTTTCATTCGAGTTTGTCAATTTCACATGGGTGGATAGAATTTTGAGGAAGGAAATCACAATAGATACTGTTGAATTCGAATGGAATTTCCTCCACTTCTACCTGTTCCTTGAAAAGAAAGGCAAGACAAGGAAAATGCCCTCCAAGAAAGGTGTGATTTCAACTGGAAGAAACTCCAGAAACTGGGAGGCTCCCAACGCCAACCTGAAGAGCCCCTGGAAGAAGGAGAGACAGAAGCAGCAGAGCATCAACAGACAGTAACTTAGACTTGTCCTTCCTTGGATTGTGGTACCCTTGCTAGAAATCTACCGGTCCCACAATGATCAAAGAGCAAAGCAGCACATTCCGGTACTATGAAGCTGTGCGACCCAGAGTTTACACTCATGGAGAGACATTTCTCACGCTTTCCTTCCCTAGCCCTCTCACCTTACAGACTCTGACGTGCCTCTGCTCAGGTTTCCTGACATTTCACTCTTCCCACCCTTTCTTGACTTCCCGTTGGTCTTCCATACTTTACCATTAATATAATCTCCATGGTAAAGAGAGGACTGGCAGAGCAACTGAAGGAAACAGCTCCCAGGAAAACTCACCAGAGTTTTAAGCCAAGAGGGGTCACACACACACACACACACACACACACACACACACAAAAAAAAAAAAAAATCTTGCTGAACCACCTGCCCTGAAGAGGGAATGGTGGCACGCTATTTCAGAGCTTTCACTTTTAACCCACCTTTAATTCCTGTTCCGAACCTGTCTTAATCCTATTATTCTCCCCAAACAGCAATTCACAAACATGTTGTATCATTTGGCTTTTCTCCTGTAACAAGACTCCACCAGGACAAAACAGAAGCACAAGATGTGTTCTCCACTGGCCTTCCCTCTGCTGGCAGTTTACAGCTGTGATTGGTGATGGAGCCCCAAGACCAGAGAGAGAGAGCCAGCAGAGACAGGGTTTTCTCTCTGTGTCTGTCTGTCTCTGTCTCTTCCTCTCCCTCTCCTTAGAAAGAGCTGATTAACAGTGCCTAATAAAAATTCTCTTTGAAAGTGGTGGGGATAGTAGTACCTTTCTTTGTAGCATTAATATATTTCTTCCTTTCATCTGGGTTGAAAACAAATGACAAAAAGAACAAATAGTACCCATGGGCTCTCCTTCCCATGAATAACAGAGTAAGAATCCTCTTGACTTGGGAAATAGAAAGAAATGGTCAGCTCTGACCCAAACACCTACAAACAAAAACACTGGCAAAGGTAGTTCGGCTCCCAAGCATAGCACCTCAAATTTAAATTTAATTATGTTCGATTTGACTAGACATGTTTCTTTTGAGGACCAAGACATTCAGTTTCACAAACACTGACTTTGGTGTGAATGTGAACCAGATAGTGGTCCCTTCATGCTTTATTTTTACCATCTAAAAAGTATTTATAGCCCTTCTTGTCAATATTACAAATACCAGCTAGATAAAGAAACAGCTCCCTCCTATAAAGCATTTATCACTAAGCACTGTAGAGGAAGGCAGTGGTGATGCACACTTTTAATCACAGTTCTTAGGAGGCAGAGGCAGGCAGATCTCTGAGTTCCAGGCCAGCCTGTTCTACAGAGAGTCTCAAAAACCAGCCAATCAAATAAAAAACAAGTAATCTCGAGAGGGGTGGTCTGGGTTACATGATTGAATTCTGCTTCTAGTGACATCCAGAGGTCACAGTTTCTTCTGTCCGTCTGCTAAATGTTGTCCTAGATCAGCAAAGTTGGCGTCAGCTGGGATCAAGTAAAAAATATACAACAAAGTCCCCAGCAGAATTCTGACTCAGAATCCATATTTCAAAACTGTGTAGTACTACTTTCTGGTATTGACTTGATTTGCACAATTAACATTGGCCTCTGTTGGGCTGGATAGATGGCTCAGTGATTAAGAGGACACAGGTTTAATTCCCAGCACCCAAATGACAATTTCACAACCATCTTTAAGTCCAGTTCCAAGGGTTCCAATTTCCTCTTCTAGCCTTTGCAGGCACACATGTGAATCACAGACATGCATGCAGAGAAAACGCCCACAAGCCTAAGATAAATAACTAAGTAAATCTAAAAAGAAACTAACTAAATTGGCCCTTCAGCATAACACCTAAGAAAATAGAAAAAGGAAGAGGAAGTAAAGAGTAATTCAATTTTCACTACCTAATAGTAATTTTTATCAACTTTTAAATAAGGATAAAAAACAATAGGTTTCTTTAGGATAGTTTCATAGATGTACATTATTGTACACAGCTCACATTTGCTCCATCACTGTCCCTTGCCTTTCTAAACATATTCACCTGTTTTCTCCCCTAAAATAGTACCCTTCTGCTTTCAAGCCATTATTTTTTTAAAATTTAGGTTTTGTATATAAGTAGGAGCAGGCACTACTGTCTTGCTTTCCCCTCTCCCCACTATTCTTTGTTCCTCATTTTCTACTCCATTCCTCTTCTTTCTACTTACACAGAGACACAGAGAGAGAGACACACACACACCACAGCATATCTATGCACCCGTTATTCTCAATTCCAAGTATGAAAGACAAATGACTTTGTCTTTCTGAGTGTGGATTATCAATTTCCTTTTTAAAACGTCATGTGCAGCACACATCACGTTCACTCACGCCAACCACATAAGAGAGGCCAGACAATATAGCTGAACTGGCTCCAATATAGTTCAAAAGGCAACACAGACTAAACTTTGAATGTCCACATTCCAAGCTAAAACTCCATTAGTGGAAAAGGGAGAAGGCAAGAATAAAAGAGGAAAACTCAGTCTTAGATTAAAATGTTATACTTGTTTTATTGCAATTATTATTACGATAAAGGATGGGATAACATTGTCATGAAAATTATGAAACTTTCCTACAACAGGAAAAATAGAAGAATGTTGGTCTCTATTCCATTGAGACATTTGGGTACAAAATAATGAAAAACAAAATATGGCCAAATATCCCTTTTAATAACAGCAAGCATGGAATTTTTAATGTGAAATATATTTTTATATGAATTAAGATCTTCCTCTTTTGAAAAAAAATATGAAATTCACAATTGATGAGGTTTAAAATCACGTGGTTTCTCTTTGGATTAAAAAAAAGTTTTGCTTAAATTCTGGGATCAATAGGAAAGGCACCACTCATGGGTCTCTAACCAAACTCAAGGAATAAAAGAAAAAAAATGACACAGTAGAGTCACAGTGATGATTAAAGAGCAATAATAAGTAGCTCTTGCCTACCTTAGCCTGGAATGTCTCCATCAAATTATACATACAGATTTGGAGCTATACAATAGAGAGGGTAGTGTTAAGTAAATCAGGTGTCTCTCAGATTGCCTGTAACCTATGTTACTTCACATTTTATTTTGAACCTATTTTATATTGAACCTCGGTTGCAGAAAGTGTGAAATCCCCATTGCACAGGGAACATCTAAAGGTTAATTCAAAGCAGTGGGCATTCCTCTACTACTTGTGATTTCGCCTTCACTTCCAAGTCAAACACCTAGCTTAAAGTCCTGAGAAAGATTCAGAAATTTCATCTGAAAGCACATGGGGTTATTTCTTGGTTGTTTCTGGAAACTTTCATTTTTCTGGCATCTCCGTGAGGTCACTTGTCATAGAAGTAGTTCAGCTCAGAGGCAAAGGTCGGGCAAGGAGTATGGACCCAGGATCTTTTCTCATTAGCTGGGGTGGCTGGCTGCACACTGTGAACCTGGCCCCTGGCCTATTAAATGAGGCATGAGGTCAGATGACCCCTCGCCACACTTAAACTTCAGCAAGTTTTACTAATGGAAGGCAGATGTGCTCAGCATCCCCTGAGAAATCCCAGATTCAGTTCGTATATCTACCTTTTAGAGTATAAAATGGCATGATTCAAATAGACTAACTTATTTTTTTTCCCTGCCTTAGTTTGTGAGGTCTAAAGAGATTAGGGAAAAGGGAAAGATCAGCCATTTAAGAGCAGTCTCCCAGACCACTGATAGCCATGCACTGTTTGGTCCTGGACAGTTACTTTATGCTTTCTAAAAAGGATTAATTCTGGATTATGAACAACTGGCAAGCTGGAAATGGACAGCCAACGATTACAACTTGAAACCTCTGCTGATACCATTGAACAGGCAACAGAAGACTTATCACAAACAGCTGTGCCTCTCGTGTCTGAAGAACAGACATGTTTTAGGGAAGCCAGTTTTAAAGGGAACTTAAAGTAAATCCTATTCTATTCTTCTCATTCATTCCTATGTAGGTACTAAGGCCAGAATGAATATTTTTTTTTTTTTTTTGCTTGAGTACTGTCCAGAGCTAACTTCCCTTTCAGCTCTTGTTCAGATACCTCATTCAGCAAATAAATGCTCAGCGACTATATATTCCTAAGATTCTTTTAGCCGCAAGAGTTTTGTTATCATCAGTCCTTGATGGAAGACAAGGGTAAGCCGTCCTGGCCTTGGGCACTTTCTCTTCATTCCTTGTCATTGCATATTTTGTTTGCAATGTTCTTGTTTTTGCTTGATTGTATAAGGTTATTTGGGGCGGTGGAAGGTAGCTGAGGGTTTTGGGTTTTTTATTTTCTAATTTTTAATTTACCAGCTTTGACATCAAGCATAGTTACTTGCTGAGACATCTTTCTGGTCCTTTTTAAAAAATTGTATGTTACAATATATTATATATATATATATAGCATTACATATATATGAATTCTATATGAACATATGTGTTTAATAGATATGTGAACACATGTATGTATTGTACAGAGGTGTCTACATACATGCCTCATGAATTTTTTTCCCAGTAAACTCTGTTACAGAACCTGATAAGTTCAGGGTAATGTGATCATGTGGACAAATGATAGATATTCTCCAGACTTCTGTAGTCAGGGCCTGGATCTGTCAGTATAGGCCTTTGTACATTCAACACTGAATTCCAGGCACCTGACTTTGAGGAGCTAACTTGCTCTGCTGCTGTTTTCATACTGGGAATTGAACTCAGGGCTTCCAAGCAACTGTTCTGAGGCTGAACTGCATCCCCAGTCATCTTTTTTACTTTTGACTTTTATAGAGTCTCATTAAATTGCCAAGCTGACTTCGGGATCACTCTACAGGCACACACTGGCCCTGATTTTGCAAGGCCTGACCTCAGCCTCCCAGGTAACTGAGATTTTAGGTCTATATCACCATCCAGAGCTTGGCTATCCTGAAGAGACATTTTATTTATGTGTTTCAATGTGACTATTTTCAGACAAGATTTTCCCATGCTGTTTTACTCCTCAAACAGTGACTCGTGGGGGTTGGGGTGGTTTATTTAACTCTACTTGGACAAGGAAAGAAATTTAGGGTAGGGTATGTATTGTTTAGCTTTTCTGTTGCTATTACAAACACTTCAGGTAAAGAAATGAAAAGGAACATAGACTTATTCTGACTGCATTTCAGAGACCTCCAAGTGTGGTTGTTTGGCTTTGTTGCTTTGGGCCTGTGGTAGTCCAGCGAAACATCAGAAGGCACAGGAATAGGGAGGCTGGTCATTTCATTGCATGGTGGCCCTGAAACAATGGAGAAACAGAGTGACAACAACTCAACATTTCCTCAACAACTCATCATTGAGGGCACCCCCTCAATGACTTTACTTCCTTCTATCAGGCTCCATGTCCTAAAGGTACCATTACCTGCCCATAGCCACCACAGAACCAATCCTCAATGCATGGACCTTGGGGAATATTTAAAATCAAAACTATAAAAAGGAAAAGTCAATGAGCTGGGGTCACCGGCTTGAGGGAAAAGAAAATCTTGACAAAAAGATCACAGAGGCATCCAGTCTCGTCACCAGTGCCAGTAGAAGGCCAAGAATCATCCATTGAGTTTTCGGAGCCTTCTTAGCATCTTGGCTTATTTCTTCATTCAACCCTTCAAAGTCTTTGTATGCAGGGAGATGATATGGGCACGTTACTTAGGGACAGATGTATTTGTGCTCATCAGAACATTTGAGTGATATTTAGGGTTTGCAGTTGTCTAGAAAAATACATTTATCTCATTTCCAGTCGCAGCTCTACAGGAAGACCTTTGATTTCCTGTCCTTAGTTGCTAAGTGATTCTAGAGTCTGAAGCTTACTATGGCATTGGCAGAGAGTGCTGGACTTGCATTTCTGCTTTCTGTCAGAGGCAAGCCATACTGTCTGGAGGATGCCCCTCATAACGTTATTTTTTTTTACTTCATCTCATAAAGCCTTTTCTGTATAAATATATTGTAATTAATTAATAAACAAGATGTAATGAATTCTGGCAGGGTGACATTTGAGCACAAAGCAAAGGGCTTAAACAGATCCTGACATGTGTTTGTCGGGAAAAACACCCCCAACACGTGTGCATTGAGCACACACACACATACACTCACACATTTATTCCTTGGAGTTATTATGTAATGTGAAATTGCAGAAAGTTTATTTGGCACTTGAGGGGCACTAGTCAAGAAATTCAGGGCAACAGAGGTATGTGTTTGGAGCTGTTGGCTTGTGATCAACAAAAGCGAATGGGTATTTGAGAACTCAGCAACATTAGAATCCACTAGCTGAGCACGCAGTTCTATTGTTTCCAGTGCTTTTGAATGGGGATAGATTACATCTTTATTTAGTGGAGCGAACGTATTGAGAGCTGTGGTACTCAATACATGTCAGTATTATCTTCATTGAATCTGTCTTTTCTAAAAGATATTCACACAGGGTTTGAAAACTTCGGATGTTTCTACAGTAGTAGCTTGTGTCCTCAGAACGCATATATACATGCATACACACATATGCACACACACACACATATATGCATATGCATATATGTATGTGTGTGTGTATACATATAAAATTTCACTGACCCCCTAATTGGGAGCAATGTACACTTGCAGAAAGGTCTTTATTACACTCTGTACCTCGAAAGTCTACTACTTCCACAGGAAAATCTTTCATAATTTACAATTCAACTTAGGTGGTTTCGTATTTTGGCTGGTAACAATGTTTGTGGTAATCATGTTTCCTTCTTCCACCACCAAGCCACCAAATTCCTTTTGGAAGGAGGTGGTCTCACTAGTTTTAGTCTCATTGTCCAGTAGAGAATTTTCCTGGTACATTTACCAAACGAATGGAAGTTTACCAATTGCATTTCATCATGTGAGGTGTACTTGCCTAAGCTTTTGCAATTTCTTCATGACTGAAGAAGCCTTTAAAAATATCATGAAACTTGAGTAGAGTTTATAAATGAATAACTTGAGTTTCTTCCATCTTTTTCTTCATGTCTCATCATGATCCTGGTCTTCTCATATCCTACCACCTAATCAGTACTGTGTCACTTTCTGGCTGTTGACAACACCAGCACCAAAAAGCAACTTAGGGGGGTGACCAAGAGAAGGTCACTTCCTCTCTCATCTAAAAAAGAAAGAAAGGAAAGAAGAAAGGAAGAAAGGAAGGAAGAAAGGAAGGAAAGAAAGAAAAGTAAAAACAGCAATTTTTTGTTGTCAAGGGTTCTATCTTTGAGTTGTACCAAACAAGTACCAGAGAAATGCCAGCTGTACAATTCTGGTTCACCAACCATACCATGGTCTGGCTTCAGCCTTACATATATTAGAAAGCACTCTTACTGAGCAAAGCTTGTAAGTATATATATAACTATAATGATAAATAGCCAAACACATATAAAATATATATTACACACATATATAATATATATGAATATGCATCTGTATGTGTGTTTGACTTAGAATTTTATCATATATTAAAACACTACATGCTATTCAAATACAATGGACATCAATCTATAATGAAGAATTCCCTATACAGGTGATAGTTAATATTTGGATAAATAATGCATAATCACAGGACAAAGGTTTCAAACTAAAACAAGAAAAAAGTTTTTTTTAAAAAAAAGTCATTTCTTCTCACTACTGAGTATATCATCCTTGATGCTTTCTTTAAATATTAAAGACAGAAAAATATTATCATTGCCATCACAAACATTTTGAAAAGAACACAGTAAATGCTTTGTGAGGACTACTTCATGTGTCTTCACATTTAGGCAAATTTCTGTGAGTTCAAGGATAGCCTGTTCTGCATAAAAAAATTCCAGGCCAGCCAGGGCTACATAGTGAGACCCTGTCTCAAACCAACCAATCAAATGACCATGGAAGGTAATTCTGCTCAGCTTCCTGTTGTCCCCCCACACAAACTCCAGCCACTATGATGCTTTCTCTAAGTAAAGATGGTGAAGCAACCATGAACTGAACCCTCTGAAAACACAAGCCAAAATAACTCTTCCTTAAAACAACATTAAAAACTATCTTTTAATACCCATGGTCTGAGAACAGATGAGTCCAGAGCCGAGGGACTTGATTGCTTTGATGGGCAGATGTGAACAGCTTTTCTATGAAAAGCTTCCATTCCCATTGGCTGACACAATGTTATTGTTTCAAAGCTACTTTGCAGCCATCAAGATCATTTTCTTCACTTCGCTTTGCTTGGGCAGGTTCAAGCCCTGTCCACAAAAACCTACTCCTATAGCCATCTCCAGTTCTAAAGGTGCTGTGCCCTCCAGAACCAGTACCAGCAGCTCGGACTAAACACTGGAGCCTGTGTAGAATGTTTCACATCTGAACCATAACAGTGTCAATAGCTGCACAGGTTCAATGATTGCTGTAGCTTGACCTAATTTACTGTGATACTGACAGTTGGCATTAGGTTTTTTAAAACCTTTTTTATTTACATTTCTCATATTTCTTTCTCCCTACTCCACCCCAGTCCCTTCCAACACCCCAACACCAGGTAGAAGAGAGAAAGGGTTAGTGGGAGAGGGGTCACAGTTCTTATCTGCTTCCTGCTGGTTAGGGTCATCGGATACCTTGGAGCCAGTCCAGCCCTCATTTCAGGAAATCTCCAACTTCTTGTTTCATAACAGCAACCAGGAACAGCAAGGGGGAGGCAGAAGCAGCCTTGATCTTTCTCTTCCACACACTCTCTGGGCTCTGGCATTACTTCTCTCTCCAGAGTCCTCAGATTTAAACTATCTGCAGCTGGCAAAGAGCTCCTCTTAGAGCCCACACAAAGAGAATAGTATACTGCTTTGGACCATCTGAGTCAGTCTCACAACCTGAGCCACCAGGTTGCTTACCAGAAAGAGTTAACCTCACCCATTTTCCTGATTAATTCAAAGTTAAGCAATTCTGGTTTTCTGACTTATTTCAAAGGTTGTTAGTGGCCTTTGGTGTGGAGTATAGAAATTGTTCTGTATTTATACTTTTCTAAAATATTAAAACTAAACCTTTCAGGAATGCCAACATATCCTGTAGCTCACAGCATTGTTAATGTAAAGAAACTTTGATGGATGAATTTTAACTATAATTAATTAACCAAAGATAGCAAAGCCATTTTCTGAACCACCAAGACTAAAATTGGTCAAAATGGTGGGATGTCACTTAATTTCACATGATGCAAAAATTTCAGTTGAAACTGAATTACCACGAATGTGATGCTGGTAATTTTGAACCATTTGGAAAAGTAAAAAGAAAATAGCTAGACTCTTTCATTTTTAACAGACTTCACATGGGAATGTAAATGACCAGTTGATGAATCATTGATTTCCCAGACTTGTTCTAGGTATCTTGTGTTTTGGTACATTTTAGAGTCTTCTACTGTATTTATTAAAATGCTCACAATGTTTAAGAACTGTGAGTAGTTCCTATTCTCTGTGAATAGTATCCTATTCTGTACTAGGATAGAGTGGTTTGTAGGATTCTTGGATGGTGGGTATATGCAATGCCATTTTTATCAAATTTAAAAAAACAAATTGTTATTTGACTGGTAATTCTAATTCCAAATGGAACCCTATAAATCCAAAGCTCAGAAATAAAAAAAATACACTCAGAATAAAAATAAATTAAAAATTAGTAAAAAAAAAAAAAAGTTTTTAAACCAAATGGTATGTCACCAGCTCTGAGATAAAAGTCACAGACTCTTGACTGCTTTGTAGGAAGACGTTTCAGATCCCAGAGCTTCAAAGGGTTCTTTGCAACTTATTACCTGAGCTTGTTCTTAGGTAGTTTGGTTTTTTGCATTTGGTTGTGTGTGTGTGTGTGTGTGTGTGTGTGTGTGTGTGTACACACACACAGGCACACACAAGCACATTCTTTCTCTTCCTCGGTCTCTTCATTTGTACAATAAGAGAAGACCTTGTGAAAACAGAGAGGAAAGACAGCCTCTTGCAAGCTCTAGAAAGGCCTCTTGCCAGATCTTGACCATGCTGGTGTCTGTTCTTGCACTTTCAGCCTCCAACACTATGAAGAGATGGTTACGACTCTTCTAAACTGCCAACCCAATATGACCAAGGTAGCTGCCACTGAACACTGTTTCCATAAACCCTCAGCTGTAGATCTGCATGAAGGTTGGTAACTGCATGAACTCTGAAGCTCTGCAAGTCTTAGACTTCATATTGCCTACCATAAAGTCCTAATGAACTCCACATGTGACTTGATCATCCTCCCCATCATGTTTACACTATCAGCTTTGAACTGAGCCAGGGTACCTCAGATTAAAACGTTTTTTTCTAGTAGAGCTCCTATCCTTTCCCCATCAGACTAACTCCCTTTCTTATGATTCCCTGTACTCTGCCAAAGGTTTGGTCATGAGTCTTTGCTTTGAAAACACTGCTAGTTAGAGTCTTTCAGATGCGCTCAGTAGACTCCTGTCATACGTTCAATGCACATCCCATCTGTCTTTCTAAATGAGGATTGATCATCTTACCCCATGTCCGCTCTATTGATTATCTTTTTTAGGGGTATAGATTTCATTATGTTTATCATATCGTATAGGTCTATATAAGCGAGTATATCCCATGTTTGTCTTTCTCCTTCTGGGATATTTCACTCAGAATGATCTTTTCTAGATCCCACCATTTGCCTGCAAATTTCATGATTTCCTCCTTTTTGATTGCTGAGTAGTATATCTGGGCACAGGGTCTTTTCTGAGACTGACATTCAACCAAGGACCATGTATGGATATAACCTAGAACCTCCACTCAGATGTAGCCTGTGGTAGCTCAGTAACCAATTGGTTTCCTAAAGTGAGGGGAACAAGGACTGTTTCTAACAGGAACTCAATGACTGGCTCTTTGGTCTCCCCACCCCCGAAGGGAGGAGCAGTCCTGTTAGGCCACAGAGGAGGGCTTTGCAGCCAGTCCTGAAGATACCTGATAAAACAGGATCAGATGAATGGGGAGGAGGTCCCCCCTATCAGTGGACTTGGAAAGGGGCACGGTGGAGATGAGGGAGGGAGGGAGGGACTGGGAGGGAATGAGGGATCGGGACACGGCTGGGATACAGAGTTAATAAAATGTAACTGATAAAAAATAATAATAATAAAATAAAAAAATGAAAAAAAAAAGTTTTTTCTAAAAGTCTAGACCTAAAATAAACTCTGTATGTTAACTGTATGCTTTGAATAATACTGAGTAATGTTATAATGATAAATAAAAAATATATGTAACATGAATGATCATGGAAATGCAGCATTAATCCCTTTAAAAAACAAAAAACAGCCAGGGATAGTGGCTCAGACCTTTAATCCTAACACTCAGGAGGCAGAGGCAAGCAGATCTTTGAGTTTTAGGCCAGTCTGGTCTACAGAGTTAGTTCCTGGACAGCGAGGGCTATACCAAGAAACGCTATCTCAACAACAACAAAAAAAGAAAACAAACAAACAAAAAAACTAATTGTGTGTGTGTGTGTGTGTATGTATCTTTTAATTTGTATGTATATGTAATATTGGGAATCTCCACATATTTTGATTTTTATGTCAGTACAGCAAGATAACCAGAAATCCTTGGTTGGTTAAAGAAAACAACAACAACAACAAAAAAAAAAAAAAACCATAATAGTATAATTAGCTACCAGTGAGCTACACAAAAACAAAAAAAAAAAAAAACATTTTTACAATTCCACCAAAGCGGAGTTTGAAAAGCTGCTTAACTAGTGTTCTGTGGTATATGTCAATAATTTTTATGTTTAAATAAAGAATACTCTTGTATTTGTGTGTCTAAACGCCAGTCACAAGAGTGTTAGAAGCCAGACTGTTTCATTGTGAATAAATCTGTGATCATTTTTCAGTCTGCTATAGCTCAAACCAAGATACAAACAGCCTCTGCACGCTTCTTCATGCTTGTGTAACAGTCCAGAAAGAGCAGGACCTTGTAAAGTATCATTAGGCCCAGCTTTCAGATCTGTTAAACTGCAAGCTACAGTTCTCTGCAGCCTCTTGGGGGTCAGGCTTCTCTGGTTTTTAAGGGACATTAAGCCAGGACAGTTGGGAATGCCATCATGGCTAGTCGAACCGGAAGAAAGGTCAAAATGTGGCCACCTGTCTATTCCCATATCCCCTCGTCCACATCACAGACTGGCACCAGAAGCTGAAGCCAATCTCAATTCACTGCTAAGGAATGCACTCACATGATTCTCTGTGGTTCCCATCAAGCTCCAGCAGCCACTAGGACCAGCACTCTGTTACAAGAGGGCTTTTTGATCTATGACCACTTCTGTTGACCTTTGCCATGGTAATTGGTGGCATGAAGGTTTTCACTCTTGAAGGAGGGGAAAGGCAAAGCCTAGTTAATTCCAGTCTTAGCTCCTTTGAGATTGCTGGTGTTTCTTGTCTACCTCTTAAGTGATTAATAATACAGAGTCTGATTCTTCTTTACCCGGAGGGTTATTGTCATCCTTGGTAGACTTTGACATTTTACACTTTAAGTAAGCATATCCCTAGGCAAGGAGACACCAAGAGACATATTTCCTTATTAAAAGAAGATGTAACCAAAAGAGCAAGTCAACAAATATGCCACTGCCAAGTAACCACCAAAAGACAAGAAAGAAAAGGAAAGAAAGAAAGAAAGAAAGAAAGAAAGAAAGAAAGAAAGAAAGAAAGAAAGAAAGAAAGAAAGAAAGAGCAAGGCAGAACGAAATGCAGGAGGAAAGGGTAATGAACAAGAAGAAAGTATCATAAAGAGTAGAATGAGGAAGCAAGGTGTCTCCTATAGGACAATGCAAAGAGAGGACAGTAATGAGCCCCTGTCAGCCATAAACATGCAGATTGGCATATTCAATCAATCTGCCACTGCTAAGCATGGCTGAAACTGAAGGACACTTTATATAATAAAATGCTTGCAACTTTTAAGACTTTCAAAGTTGTGGAATCTACGGAAAAAGCGAAGAATTGCTCTATATCAAAGGATGAAGAGGGTGTGTGACTGCAAAACATTACCCTGGAAGACAAAAGAGAAAAACAGGACTTCAATGAGCCAGGCTTATCTGGACGTTGATTTCTTTATTTGGAAGATTTTACTGTAGTTACAAAAGAAAGAACCCTTGTTTGGGGGACTCAAAAGCATCCTTCATTTTTAACCAGTTTCATGTTTCGTTTTCACTACCAATAATAGTCTGGATTTGGAATCACTAAGATGGCATGTCTAAGCATGTCTGCGAATATGTTTCTAGAACAACACCAACGTAATTTCACAGTAGCGAACAGAAGGAAGACCCACTCTGAATGTGATGAGACTCATCTTATGGGCTAGGATACTGACTGAATAAAACTTAAAGAAAAAAGAGAGAAAGAGAGAGAGAAATGAGCATATCAACAACACTCACTTTTCTCTGTTTTTTAAATGTGCACATAATATGACTCTCTGTTTCACTCTCCACCCTTTGTCTTCCTCATCCTTATGGACTGTATCTCCTAAAATTATAAAGCAGAATAAGTCTCACATTTTTGGCTTTGTCACATATTTCATCAATGATAGAAGCAGAGAATTGGTACCAAGAGGGAGGTTGTTGATGAGCATGTGGTTTATAGTACTTAGGAATTGGTTTGACAAAATAAAGAATAAGGGTTTAGGTCTTTCGGTTGGTCCTAGAACACTATTCTCATAGCTAAATGAACTATTCTGGTGGGTGTTTAGGAAAAAAAAATGTAGACTGTGGAAGCCAGGAGCATGAGTTATCATAGAAGAACAAAGACTCTATTTGGAGACATGGCTACTGACCATTCACATTGCATTCTGGCAAAAAAAAAAAAAAATAAGCTACATTTTACCTGTGTCCTGAAAACTTGACTGAGGCTGAATTCAAGAGTTATTGACTGAGCTTTTTAGCAGCTACAATTTTTAAAGCAGCATAGCATCCAGGCTCTGGAACATTTATTGCTCACTGTATTTACTGAGGTTTATAATGAGCATTCAGAGCAGCAATGCATAAAAAAATGTGTGGTTTGGTATGAAAGAGGGCATGGCAAGTTTAAAATTACAGACAAAGAAGACAAAAATGAAATAACCCTATTTGTGGGTGAGGTTAGCACATAGCTTACACATGGTGTTGGGAAAAGAGAAAAGGTACTTCTACGACAAGATGTCACGTATTAAAGGCTCCAGCTTGCAAAATGCAAATGCAGTTAAAAAAGTGAAATGTTGAACTGAGAATGAAAACCTAGTAAAGCATGTCCCCAGATTCTGCCACTGTGCAGACAAGAAGTCACCACAGCCCTGGTCACTACCTCTTACGCTGGGAGACGACGAACCTGGCAGCAGCATCTACACGATGCTTGTCTGACAGATGTGCATAATACAAGAATTACGAGGTTTTAGAGGAGTGGATCAACATCCTAGAAAGCTGCTGTGGCCAGGTGGTACTAGAGTCTCTGAATGGAGGCTCTGAGGGTAATGCATGGAACTGGGAAAGGTAAGCCTAAACAGCAATGGAGACCTCAGGACATGGATATGGCAGGACTTGGGAGGACCACTGAATGAAACCAGAGCAAGAAAGAGACTGTGTGTGTTCTATGCTGCAGGACTGAAGGCACAAGGCTACCCAAGGCTACCCAAATGATGCTGAACATGTAAGATCTGGTGTTTCTTCTGATGGGTTTCGGTCTCAGTTTGGTCTATAATCCTTCCTGTGTTTCCATTTCTCTTTTCTGGAATAAGCATGTTTATTCTGTGCTGCTGTATATGATAAGTATATAACAATTTTTATTTTACAGGCTCTCACAGGTCACAGAATGAGGAAGATTGTGCTTTTAAACAACGTTAGATCTCTTCAGCCTTTGAGGAAACTTCAGGTTGAACTAAATGCTTTGCCTTACAAGCTGGCCATGTTTCTTTGAGTCACAGAAGTGGAAGGTTGAATGTGATATGGACAAGGGAAGGGCTTATGATGACTAATCTTCACTGTCTACATAGTGAGACTTGAAATCACCTGGAAGAAACACTTCTGGGAATATGTGTATGGTTGGTTCTAGACTATTTTAACTGAATAGGAAAGACCTATCCTGAATGTGGGAATACCACACACACACACACACACACACACACACACACACACCATGGACTTAGATTGTGGCATGAACAGAAATAAAACAAAGAGGAACTCATCTCTCCCTGCTCCCTGGTGGCAGAAACTATGGCCGGTAATCTCTCTCACATTGCTATGCCTGCCTGGTATAACACACTTCATCCTCTTAAACTCTATGCTAAAGCTAATCCTTATTTTGGTTATTTTTGTAAGATGTTTGTCATAGCAGTGAAAAAAAGTAACCAATACGTGGGCTTTCACACTGTTTGTTTTTTAACGTATGTACAGATATAAATGGAGAACACTCTATTGCCAGTCTCTAGTACTTTCCATATCAATAAAGGCTAAGCTCTTGGACATGAAGCAGATGGTTCACTGTACAGATGGCTGGCTTCTTGGGGGGAAAAAAAAAGGAGCCCTTGTCAGTGATATTGGCTGTAACTTCATGTACGGTCTCCAAAGTCTTTCTGAGAAGAATCAGATTTCTTGTAGTACCTCCGCTCACCCTGCATCTGTTGTGGACTACCCAGGTACCAGATCCAAAACACCCCACTTGGAATTCTTGATGTGCTCTCTCCCAACCTCGATGTACTGTCTTTGCTACCAGCACGGCCATGCCTTAACAGAGCCTGTGAATTTCACCGAAGACTCTCTCGAGGTAACTTGGGTACCTCAGGAACAACATGCAATAAATAAACGCTTGTTAACATTTATGGTATGCTGTTGAGAGTTATTTAATCTCCTGTCTGAATTCTTCCTGGGGGAATGTCCCTACCCATTGCTTTCTGTTTCAGGACTTCCGTGCTAAAATCAAACATTGCTTTCTTGGTGACATCATAGCGGTAATCATTTGAGAATGTAAAATTTGAAGCCATAGCCAGAGATAAAGATTCAACTGCTTCTACTGCTTTTTTTTTTTTTTTTTTTTTTGTTTGTTTAAGCTGCAATGTTCTGTGCAGCCTGCTGAAATTACTACAGAGTGGATTGCATTTAAGAATATGGACATACGTGGGCTTTTTGTTCTGTGCTAAGATTTTCATTGATGGATGCGTGCACAGAGATGAGCCCAGCAGACACAGTCCTGTAGGCTGAGGCTCTTTTCCATGGGTTGAACGCCTCTGGCCATATCTGGTTTTCCCCCATGTTGCTGACCAAGGTATTTTTCTCTACTTTATAGAGTCAAAGCATCACACACTTAATAGCGGTTAGTGGTGTCAATGCTCTTTGGTATAGTAAATCTCTAGTGTAAGATAATCTTGTTAATGATCAGCATAAAGTAGGGAGAGGTCATTTTTTAAAACGTTGTCATAAAGCCTGCCTTTACTGTGATAGAGTTGGAAGGAGGTAATCCCATTAACCTTTGTATTGTATTGATGAAATTATATACCCTCCTGAGTGTGGAGGGTGCTAATGCTGTCCGTGAGCACAGTGACTGCCCAAGTGACACAGAGAATGGCCTGCAGAGATCTCGGCTTCATCCCAGTCTTGTTATTTATTTAGGAATTCGACCTTGAGCAAGTATTAGCCTTCTAGAGTCTCAGATTTTTCTTCTATTTGTTCCCTTTTTTCTAAATGTACGTGTGCATTCAGGTGGCTTTACTCATTTTTCACAATTACCCATTAACCCATTATTACTTTTATATAAAGAAAAACAAGTATTTCTTAAGGCACATAGAAGATGCTGTAAAAAGTGCCTTAAAAAAAAAAGCATTTTTTGGTAGATTTTTGGAAGCGGGGGAGGGATTGATTTCGGTTTTGGTTTTATAAGACAGGGTTTCTCTGTGTAACAGCTGTGGCTGTCCTGGACTTGCTTTGTACCTAGGCTAGCCACAGATATTGGCTGCTGAGAGTGCAGTGATTAAAGGTGTGCACCACCAAGCCTGGCCCTTTTTTGTTCATATATATATATATATATATATATATATATATATATATATATAATTTTGTGTGGGGGAAGTTGGTTCTAACAACATTGTAGTTCCATTTTTGAGTCACAAACCTGGTAAAATTTGAGTAAGAAAAAAAAATAATTTGGAAATGTTTCCCAGTGATATTATTATCACTCCACACACAGCAAACTGAGAGGCTCTTCCCCCCCCCGAATTACTCAAGTCATTGTGTGTCAATATAATATGGAAATGCGAGTGGTCCTGTGTGGGGGGAGGGAGTGTAGAATGGCTCTTTTGCAACTCGTAGGCTAATTCAAGATGACACCGAATAACGACAAAGAAGCTTTTCCAGGGCATGTGAAGAGATGGACAGGAAGTGGCAGCTTGTATCCCCTGCAAGGTACACAGCACAACGTCGGGCAGTGCCATTTGGCTGTCACCTAGGAAACAAGAGACTGTTGCCCTGTCCATTTAAGCAAAGGTGCTGGGGTGGGCAGCTCATTTCTGGGTCATACAACGTAGAGGACAGTTGTGTGCACATACATGTGTGTATCTGTGTGGTGTGAGTGTCTGTGAGATGTGCGTGTAATGTGTGTGTGAGATGTATGTGCTTGCATGTATGGAGGAGGTCATGCATGTGAAAGTGAGAAGACAACCTGCAAGGTCAGTCCTCACCTTCCCCATTATATAAAGCAGAGCCTCTTTGCTGCTTGCTTCCTCATACACAAGGCTAGCTTTTCCACGAAGCAGAGGCTCTCCTGTCTCTACCTCCCATCTTGCTGTGAATTCACTGGTCCTTCTGACCCAGGCCAACATGGCCGATTTTACCAGGGATGTGAGGTGTTGATCTTAGGTCCTCAGGCATGCACGGCAAAGCACTTTACCCAGTAAGCCATCTGTTGCCCTAGAAGTTCCTAATCTCAGTTCTCAGGCCAATCTCTATTCTATAGTTGGAGAGTCTGTTCATGTTGCAAAACAGATTAATACAAAGTTCAAGTTCAAAAACTTTAAAAGGTTGTAATGTCTGTGGCAGGGTGGGGGGGTGTAGAAAGGAGAAATGAGGTTGATTAGCTGAAACCCTGTGACTTAAGTGACAGGCCTGTAAATTGTCTCAGAGGTGAGCGTGTGTCTGAGATGGCTTGGTGGTATAGGTTAATTCCTTCTCTTTGTAATTAAGGACAGTGTGACCGTAGAGCTAGACCTTAGGTCGCATTTCCTAGGATCAGAATTAATTAACACTCTGAATTAATTAATGTGGGGGTCATCGGAACCATCTTGTCCTCATCTTTCAGGGCTTGTTTCAGGCTCTTTCGCTTCATCGAAGGCTTCTCTGATTACTTCAGGTCTCGAAAGATAACGTCCCCCTCTCACACAGTTCTTACCTTCTGAAACATATGATTTAGCATTTATTCTAACCTGCCTCTTATTATTTCTTCTCTCCTCAATTAGAGCATAAATTCTTGGAGGGCATGAATTCTATTTTACACTTCTTTTATTATCCTACCAGGGCCCCAGGCACAATTCTGAAAATAGTGCTAAATAAATACTTGTTGATTAATGATTCCTTCTTGAAGTGCCTTTCAGGCAGCGTTCACACCCGCTTTCACCTTTGGGTGAGGATGACTTCTCACCTCAGGGAAATGCACCAAGGTCCTCTAGCTCTTCACCCTTCCTTCTCAATTCTTCTTTTTATTTCAATCCATAAGAAGCAAATCTAGCAGAAAAAGGAAGGGGGGAAGGCTCCTAAGCGTTGCAACATTTAAGCATGCCAGTTCCTTTTCCCCCAGGAAAATGTTCTCTCTGGATTATTGGGTGTGCACATAATTATACAGGATCGTGTCAACTGTAGAAAACATTTAATTATGTACATAATTGTCACCCAGAAGTTCCCCGGGTGATCTATTCCATCCCAGCTTTCTTACCCAGGGCAGAGATTCATGACTCTGTTGTGAGGCAGAAACTCAGGGAAGGGCATTGTTGAGTGTGTTCAACAGCAATAGTAGCCTGAAACATACATGTGCATGTGTGTGTGCATGCTCGTGTGTATATGTGCATGCAAGGGATGCATTCATGCATGTATGTGTGTGTGTTGCATGTGCACGACTGTGAGTTTACCTGTGTGTTTGTTTGTCCATGTGTGTAAGCATGCACATGTATGTACATGCACATATATGCATGTGTGTGCCCTTGTGTATGTGCATGCATGCGTGTGGTAGCATACATGTGTCTGCATACGTGTGCATTCGCGCACTGTGTGTGTACAAGTGTATGTGCATTCTTGTGTATTTGTAGTGTGTGTGTGTGTGTGTGTGTGTGTGTGCACATAAGCACTGGAGGCTGGAGGACCATCTCAGTGTTACTCCTTGGGTATCATCTATTTTTGTTTTGGTTTTTCAGCAGAGCTCTTCACTGGCTTGGGATCCACCAAGTGGACCAGCCTAGCCAGTCAGTTACCAGAAGCTTCCTGTCTTTGCTTCCCCAACAACAGGACGGCAAGTGCATGCCTCCACACCCAAAGTTGTTTGTTTTTTTTTTTTTTTTTTTTTTTTTAAATGGGAGTTTAGGTCTTCTTTCCTGCCTTCTGCGCTTTTAGTAATATCTGTCAAATTCTACCTGTGTAATAATCTTCTGCTTCTACTCACTGACAACTGCCTGTGCTCGGGCCAAGAGATAAGACAGTTAACAGTGAATATGAAGAAGTAGGGATAGCAGGAAAATGGTCCAAATGATGGATGCAAGAGTTGGTTGCCAGACAACAGAAGCCTCAATCCACTTGGCTTCCCATTGTTCTTGAAGGAAGACTCTCCAGCAGTAGAAGGACCGTCCGACACAGAGCTGCTGCTGTGACAGGGGACCTTCCTCTGGAACATACTGGGTTCACTTTGTACAAACCCTGACAAGATGAACTCAGACAAAGCAAAGCTCACAAGGCTCATAGGATTAAATTGATGATGGAGAAGAGACAAATATAATCAGCTCTGCTGTTGCTGTGAGATGTTGCTTTAGGAACAAGGGTAGTTCTGTGAGGATCTGCCTACTTAATAAAAAAAAACAGTTGATAGTTTGGTGAACTTTATAGAAATTGATCTCAAATCAACCTCTCCATAGAATACTTTGAGACCTACCTTACTCTGTAAAGAATTTTAAAAGTAAAGAGAAAGTTAAAAAGTAGAAGACCAGAAAGATCTCACATTTATTTCCTGTGCAAGAATTTCCCACAGAGGTAACATCAAATGAATTGGTGTCTGGGGCATCCTTAACTCCCTCCAAATAATTAAGCTACCAGTCACCTGGCAGGTGGGAAGACTAGAGTCAGATGTTGGCAGCTACTCAAAATGAAACCTGTCCTTCTGTGCTATCTTCCAGACACAGAAACTAGGAGTAACCTAGGGTCTGCAGATCTGGGAAGACAGAAGATACCCATATCCAACTACGCTATTTTCCCTACTAGTTAGCACAAACAGCCCTTCTGGTTGTCTAAGAAAAGGCACCAGAGTTTTACAACAATTTTCTTTGGTGCTGGTTTCCATCCTGACAAACATAAGATGGCTGCAGATATGCTAAGTCTTCTCATACCCAGTGTGATCAACCAAAATAGCCAAGGAAGTCTCTCATGCCAGCATGTGAGTTTGAGGATGGCCCAACAAAGTTCTGTCTAGCACACACAAAGCAAGATAGCACCCAGACCACAGCCATATCACGGAGTGAGAATGTTAACACAGAGGCTCTCAGGACTACAGTGTTCTCACCATAGGGGAGCCCTGACAAAAACCAGCTCGTACACATGTTCTGGGGACTCCCTTCAACAAGAGGAACTCTAGTTCCATTTCAGATGAAGGTAAACACAGTGCTGACAAAGTTGGGTGAATGCAGGGTGGCATTGATTGATGACACCGCAGTATACAGCCAGACATGGGAAGACTACGCCGAGCATGTAAAACAAGGATTTGGGTAGCTTTTACAAACAAGCTTGACAGTGGGGCCATGACATGTCAGCCTGGCATGCTGAGGTGACATATTTAGGACACGGAGAGGAGAAGCGGGCAGCCAACACTCTGTTGTGGTGGCCTGCTCCATTTCTCAATGGACCATTTCATGAGGAAACATAAGACAAAGATGACTGGACATTGCAAACCAACTGCTCCAGCTTAGTCATTATTCTGTTTACAGATCACATTACTGAGCCATGAAGACCACCCAGGGTGCGGACAGGGCAGAAACATTTTGGTAGCTTGACCCTAATTTTAAATTTTAAAATGTGCTCTCTGAGAGTTACAGAATTGAAACACAGATATTTTGTGAGTTTGCTCTCCTCCACCCAGATGTTCATTTTATCAAAACTTCCACAGCTGGTAATTGCCTACTGTCTGTATGCCACTGCCCAGTAAGGGTAGGTAGACATTACATTTAAAACAAGTGTTTGGTCAGCTTGGCATTTTACAAAGCAGATCTACTTTCTATGTCTTTCTGACCAAAGGCACTTTTTTTTTCCAGGAAAAGTCTAACTTAAGAGCCAGAATGGGGTCAGCGAGCCAGCAGTGCAGAAATCATCTCCAGCTCAAATGAAATTAGCCAATTTCATAAAGATTTCCCTGGCATAGTTTGAACTGCAAGTCTCTGTTCTCCGGGGGAAGGAGTAACCTCACATCTTATTATTCTCTCTTACCCTGAAGGTGTCTCTTGTCATCTATTATCATATAACCCCAGTGCTGCTAGTTCCCCTTGATGTGAACATCTCATTGCTCCGACCGCGCTACCCTGTCCTTGAAGGCAAAGATCATCTCGTCCAGTTCTAGGAACCTGTGACAGTTTGCAGCCCACTGTCCTGCACATATTTATCAATAAGGGTTTGCTCACTTGCTGAGCCACAGGGAGATGTGTTCGGTTCTTCTGGCAAGCATGTATCTTTCTGTATATTATATTTCTGTGGCTCAAGTAGAGTTATAAACTACTGTGACTGCCAACAAAACAAACAAACTGTAATTAATATAAAAATAAAAATTTAATTTAAAAAAGGTAAAAATACACATTGACTAAAGTTTTAAAAAAAATACAACAAAAGACATGATAAGAGACTGGTTACACAACTCTACAGGCTTTAAGGAAAAGTACACGTGAGGTTAAATATAAGTTCTGCCTCTTCCTAGACATACAGTCTGAGTGCCTCTGGGTGTTACTCATCTATAAAATGTGTATACACAATGTTACTTTGTAGAACAGTGAAGACATTCAATAATATAATGTCAATCGTGGGGAGGTGGCACAGTGGAGAATTCATTTGTTGTACAAATGTGAAGACCAGAACCCAAATACTTAGCACACATGTACATACCAGATATGCGGGTTGGACACTTGTAATTCTAACTCAGAGGCCGGAGACAAAGGATCCACAAAATTAGCAAGCGAGAAAGGCTAACCAAATGGGCAGGCTCTGTGCTCAAATGAGAGACCTTACTTTAATATATAAGGTGGAAAATGAACAACCAACAACCTCTAACCTCCACTGACACAAGTGTATTCACACACATGGAGTGTATCTGCACGTATGCACATGGACTCACACACATTATCATGGACCCACACTCCTACCCATACTACACACAGCACATGCAAAAAACATTATAACAATAATGCATATTTAGCACACAAATCAATGAGAGGCCATTAGCAGTGTGTCGGTTTGTGTTGGTTTTACTCTCAGGCTCTTTGCTCAGCTCTTATTCAGGTTAGTAGACAACAATATAATTCTCTTGCACAAATGCGAATATATGAATATCTTTGCAAGAGGGCTTGTTAGGACTCCATTCTTCTTTTGTGTGAAAGGCGAATGAGATCAGTTACATAGACCAGGATGAGGCAAAGGTAGTGTAAACAGCATACAAGTGGTGATTTGTGAATGGTTATGACACCTTGCCTCAGGCAAATCCTCCAAGCCAAATTTGCAGGATTTTTTGCTCAATGGGAAAAATATACCACAGGTGACAAGTCAATTAAAACTCATCCATCTCAGAGGAAAGTATCTCATGTCATGTGCAAGGTAAGGAAATAAAATTTGAATCACGAAGTTTAAATTTTACTTTGTTTCTATGTGCTGAGCTTATA
This sequence comes from Meriones unguiculatus, assembly GCF_030254825.1. Lineage (NCBI taxonomy): Eukaryota > Metazoa > Chordata > Mammalia > Rodentia > Muridae > Meriones > Meriones unguiculatus. The sequence continues at coordinate 89,364,844 of NC_083359.1, read as the reverse complement.
ATCTAGAGGTTTACTCTTAACAGTCTTAGTTCATGGGCCATGTTACCACCATCAAATGATTCTGTGTTAAACTCGAGAAACATTCAGTGGACTTGGAGGGGGGCATGGGAGGAGATGAGGAAGGGAGGGTGGGATTGGAGGGAATGAGGGAAGGGGTTACAGCTGGGATACAAAACAAACAAACTGTAATTAATATAAAAATAAAAATTTAATTTAAAAAAGGTAAAAATACACATTGACTAAAGTTTTAAAAAAAATACAACACATTCCTATCTGCTGAGAGATAAGCCTGTAACTAGACGCTGAAAGTTGGTGTGAACCAACTCTTATGAAATGAAGGTTTTAAAGGCTCACATATGGGCAAAATGTATGATTTTATTCACGTGATGAGCATTCTCCATTTTTACTAAGCATCAAAGTCATAAGAATCTGATTTTCTAATGATTCCAAGAACTACACCGACTAGGCAGTATGTCTCCTGGTCTTTTGGTTGCTAGGAAAGTGCTCGCCTAACTTTCCTGGGGAAATCCTCAGCAACAGAACTGCCATATACACGAGGGAGAAGAGTTCTGGTGTTGGATTTGGGGAAACTGAGCCCCCGTCTCCTGCATTAGACCTGATTGATAGTCAACCTTTGGAACATCAGCAAACCCCCATATCTTAGCTTTCTCTGGGAAACAGGCAGCTTGTGAAGGCTGTTTGCTAAAGTCCCATGGGCTGTGAAATTCTATGGCCTGACATGTCTTCAGATCGTATTCAAATAATCTTAAAAAGATAATCTACTTTATTCTTATCCTTCATCTTCACTCTAGCCTCAAGTAATTCTTCCATCCTCCTTCATGTTTCCAAAGGAATTAAGAGGCAACGCCATAAATAAAGAATATTTCCCTGCCTGATTTTTATTGTGCACCTCATCTAATACCTTAGCTACAAGAAATAGTCTAAACTGCATGGCCATGTTTAGCAATACTCATCCACAGACTACAAAGTTGTGTCTATTTCAGCACACTCTGGGATATGGAATAAATCAGAACTGTGACGAGAGATCTTGTTTCACAAGTAGTATTTTCTGGGTATTATGAGGTTTCAGGGTACTATAATTTTAGGATTTTGTTTTCAAAAAGGAAGAGGGAGAAGAAGAGAAGAGAAGAAAAGCAGAATGGAGGAGAAAAAGAATGAGGTGGAAACCCACTGAAGAATTTTTATCTGCAGGGCTGGGGCTGACCTTTTCAGAAGTGAACATGTAGCTGAGTGATAGAGCACTTACCTGGCATGAGCAAGGACCTGGGTTCGATCCTTAATACAAGCCCAACATTCTTGACACCATAGGGCTAGGTGCCAAGGGCTCTTCCCACACCTCAGAGAAATCCAGCAGGCACTGGAAACAACCAGATTGCTAAAGGCCAGCATAAGAACACAATCAACAAAAACCAGGGCAAGATGGCTCCACCAGAATCCAGTTCTCCTACCGAAGTCAGCCCTGAATACCCTAACACAACTGACACACACACACACACACACACACACACACACACACACAGGCCTTAAAATGATGCTTAACAAGATGCTAGTGGCCTTTAAAGAGGAAACAATAAGTCCCTTAAAGAAATGCAGGAAAATACAATCAAACAGGTGAAGGAAATGAATAAAATTATTCAAGATCTAAAAATGGAAATAGAAACAAACTATAAATGAAACTCAAACTGAGAAAATTTTAGAGAGGGAAGTATTACAGAAGAAAACAGGAACTACAAAGGTAAGCATCACAAACAAAATACAAGAGATGGAGCAAAGACTTTCAGGTATAGAAGACACAACTGAAGAAATTGATACACCTGTTTAAAAATGTTAAATCTAAGAAAAAAAATTCCGTGACACAAAACATCCAAGAAATCAAGGACACTATGAAAAGACAAAACCCAAAAATGATGGGAATAGAAGAAAGAAAAGATTTCCAGCGCAAGAACCAGAAAATATTTTCAACAGAATCATAGAAGAAAATTTCCCCTACCTAAAACAAGAGATGCCTATAAATATACAATATTAGACCAGAAAATAAAATCTTATATCACATAATAATCAAAACACGAAATGTACAGAGCAAAGAGATAATATTAAAAGCTGCAAGGGATAAGGGCCAAGTAACATATAAAGGAAGACTTATCAGAATCATACCTGACTTCTCAACACAGACTATGAAAGACAGAAACATTATTAAAGTTTAATTTACACATTAATCCCCACACAGTAATAGTGAGAGACCGCAACACCCTACTCTCAACAATGGACAGATCATAAAGACAGAAACTAACTAAGTAGAGAAATAATAAACTAACAAATGCCTTGAATCAAATGGATCTAATAGATCTCTACAGAACTTTTCACCCAAACACAAAAGAATATACTTTCTTCTCATCGCCACATGAACCTTCTCCTAAATCAACCATATTGTCGGTCACAAATCAAACCTCAACTGATATGAGAGAATTGAATGAACCCACTGTAACTAATCAGATCACCATGGATTAAAGCTGGACTTCAAAAGCAACAGAAATAATAAAAAGCCTATGGACTCATGGAAACAGAACAACTCCTACTCAGTGACCACTGGCTTAGGAAAGAAATAAGGAAATTAAAGACTTTCTAAAATTCAATGAAAATGAAGGCACAACATATCCAAAATCATGGAACACACTGAAAGCAGTGCTCAGAGGAAAGTTCATAATACTAAGTGCCTGAATTGAAAAAAAAAAATTGGAGATATAGAATACTAGCAACTTAACAGCTTATCTGAAAGCTCTAGAAAAAAGGAAACAAACACTCCCAAGAAAGTAGAGGGCAGGAAATAATCAAACTCAGGACTGTACTCAATAAATTAGAAACAAAAAGAACAATTCCAAGAATCACTGAAAACAAGAGCTGGTTCTTTTAGAAAATTGAGAAGATAGACAAACCTTTAGCCAAACTAATGAAAAGGCAGACAGACACTATCCAAATCAACAAAATCAGAAGTGAAAGAGGGGAGATAACACCAGACAAAGGAAATCTAAAGAATCAATAGGTCTTACTTCAAAAGACTGTACTCTACCAAATTGGAAAATCTAAATGAAATGGACAATTTCCTTGACAGATTCCACTTACAAAAGTTAAGTCAAGACCATGTAAACAAGTTAAATATTCCTATAAGTCCCCCCAAAATAGAAGCAGTCATTAAAAGTCTCCCATCCAAAAGAAAAAGAAAAAGAAAAAACCAACAACTAAACCAGGCCACATAGTTTCAGCACAAAATTCTACCAGACCTTCAAAGAAGAAATAATATCAATACTCCTCAAACTATTCCACAAAATAGAAACAGAAGGAACACTGCCAAACTCATTCTATGAGGCCACAGTCACCCTGATACCTAAACCACACAAAGACCCAACAAAGAAAGAGACTTTTAGACCAATTTCCCTTATGAGCATTGATGCAAAAATACCCAATAAAATATTCACAAGAATCCAAGAACACATCAAAAATATCACACACCATGATCATGTAAGCTTCATCCCAAACATGCAGGGGTGGTTCAATATATAAAAATCCATCAATGTAAATCACCATATAAACAAGCTGAAAGAGAAAAACCATATGATCATCTTATTAGCTGCCAAAAAAGGATTTGACAAAATCCAACATCCCTTCATGATAAAAAAGTCTTGGAAAGATCAGGAATACAAGGCACACGCCTAAACATAATACAGAAAATATACAGCAAGCCAATAGCCAACATCAAATTAAATGGAGAGAAATTTAAAGCAATTCCACTGAAATCAGGGACAAAACAAGGCTGCCCATTCTCTCTGTATCTCTTCAAAATTGCTCTGGCTACTTGAAGTCGTAGCCAGAGCAATAAGACAGCTATAGGAGATCAAGTAAATACAAATTATAAAGGTAGAAGTCAAAGTATTCACAAATGATATGATGGTATATATAAGTGACCCCAAAAATTCCATCAGAGAACTCCCACTGATGATAAAGACCTTCAGCAAAATGATCAGATACATGATTGATTTAAAAAAATCAATACCCATCTTTATACAAATGACAAACAGACTGAGAAAGAAATTAAGGAAACAACACCCTTCACAATAGCCTCAAATAATATAAAGTATCTTGGTGTAATTCTAACAAAGCAAGTAAAAGACTTGTATGGCAAGAAGTCTCTTAAAAAAGAAATTGAAGAAGATACCAGAAGATGGAAAGTTCTCCCTATGCTTATGGATTGGTAGAATTAATATAACAAAAATGGCCATCTTACCAAAACCAATCTAGAGATTCAATTCAATCTCATCAAAATTACAACACAATTCTTTACAGACCTTGAAAGAAGAATTCTAAATTTCATATAAAAAAAGCAAAAATCCCAAAATAGCTAAAATAATCCTGTACAATAAAAAAATCTTCAGAAGATCCCTGACTTTAAGCTGTACTACAGAGCAATAGTAATAATTAAAAAAAAAAACTGTATGGTACTATCATAGAAATTAACTTGATGATTAAAAGAATCAAAGTGATGAGCCAGAAATAAAACCCCACACCTATGGACACTTGATTTTTTGACAAAGAAGCCAAAGTCATACAATGGAAAAAGAAAAGCATCTTCAACAAATGGTACTGGTCTAACTGGATGTCTACATGTAGAAAAATGCAAATAGATCTATATTTATCACCCTGCAGAAAATTCAAATCCTAATGGATCAAAGACCTCAATATAACACCAAATACACTAAATCTATCAGAAGAGAAAGTGGGGAAGATCCTTGAACTCAGTTGCCACAGGAGACAACTTCCTGAACACAATACCAACAGCTTGGGCTCTAAGATCAACAATTAATAACTGGGATCTCTTGAAACTGAAATGATTCTGTAAGGCAAAGGATACTATCAATAGAACAAAACAGCAGGCTACAGACTGGAAATAGTTATTTAACAACCCTACATTCAATAAAGGGCTAATATCCAAAATATATAAAGAAGTCAAGAAATTAAAATCCAACAAATGAAATAATGCAATTAAAAATGGGGTACAAAGCTAAACAGAGAATTCTCAACAGAGGAATCTTTAATGGCTGAGAAGCACTTAAAGAAATGCAAAATATCCTTAATCATCAGGGAAATGCAAATCAAAACAACTCTGAGATTCCATCTTATACCCATCAGAATGGCTAGGATCAAAAACTCAAGTGACAACACATGCTGGAGAGGATGAGGAGAAAGGCGAACCCTCCTCCATTTCTAGAGGGAGTGCAAACTTGTACAACCACTTTGGAAATCTATCTGGGACTTTCTCAGAAAAATAGGAACAGTTCTACCTCAAGACCCAGCTATATCACTCCTGGACACATACCCAAAATATGTTCCACCATACCACAAAGATATTTGCTCAACTATGTTTATATCAACTTTATTTGTAATATCCAAAAGTGGAAACAACCCATATATCCATCAACTAAAGAATGAATTAAAAAATGTGGTACATTTACACACGTGAATATTACTCAGCTATTTAAAAAAGGAAATCTTGAAATTTATAGGCAAATGGATGGAACTAAAAAAGATCATTCTGAGTGAAGTAACCCAGACCTAGAAAGACACACATGGCATATACTCACTTATAAGCAGATTTTAGCCATATACTACATGGAAAACATACAATTCAGAGACCTAAAGAAGGTAAGTTATAAGGAAGACCTAAGGGAAGATGTTTAAATCTCACTCAGAAGGAGAAATAGAATAGATAGTGGAAGTGAGAGAACCATGTAGGAGAGGGAGCACAGAGAGAAATGAGAGTGGAGACCAGACTTGGGGTGAGCAGGGCCGAGAGGACAGAGGACCTACAGAGAGAAGATAAATCATGGGCAGGGGCATCTCTATGACAAGCTGGAGACCTAAGACAGGGTAGGCTTCTGAAAATATATGGGGATGACTGTATCTGAGACTCATAGTAGCAGGGGTCATGGAGACTGAAAAGGACACCCTCTAACTAGATAGGACTCCTAGGGGAGGGATAGGAAAACCAACTCACCCACAAAAACTTTGACCTGAAATTTACCCTGCCTACAAGATGCGCAGGGATAAATATAGAGCAGAGATTGAGGGAATGTCCAACTAATGCCTGGCCCAACCTGAGACCCACCCCATGGGTGAGAGCCAACCCCTGACACTATTAATGGTATTATGCCATGCTCACAGACAGGAGCTTAGCATAACTGTCCTCTGTGAGGCTCCATCCAGCAGCAGATTGACACAGATGCTGTTACTCACGGCTAAACATTGAGCTAAGCGAAGGGAGTCTTGTGGATAAGTGGGGGGAAGGATAGAATGACCTGAAGGTAACAGGAGACCCACAAGAAGACCAACAGAGCCAACTAACCAGGGCCCAGAAGGGCTGATGGAGACTGAAACCTCAACCAAGATCCATGCATGGACTGGACCTAAGTCCCCTACATGGATGTAACAGATAGGCAGCTCAGGGTTCATGTGGGTGCCCTATTAAGAGGAATCAAAGCTGATTCTGACTTAGACTCTGTTGCCTGATTTTATATGACTCCCTGCTGGATGCTCTACATCATTCATAAGAAGTTCTACATACAGCCTCTGTTCTCATGACTACTCCCCACAACCTTATAGAGCATACAGATGTGTGAATACAGAGCTAGGAACCTATACATACATACTTCTTATACATATATTATTTATGTATTATTACAGTTGACAGTCTGTGGTGCTAGGTACAGAACTCAGTATTTTGAACATGCTATGCCAACACTCTACCTACATCTCCAACCCTTATTATTCACACACACACACACACACACACACACACACACACACACACACACACACACACACAAGTACACGCATACAGGTATGTATACACAGAGGCCTGTACTAATACAACCTTTTAGGTATTTCTTGAACAGCTTAAACATGCGATCCTACCAAAACACATACTAACCAAAGTCACTTCTGGAGCCTAAAATCTTTACTACTTCTCTTCATCATCTGAAAATGTAATTTCAAGAGTCCCTGTGGGTTATTTTTAAAGATACATAACAAAATACTACAAAGTCCTCTAACAGGTGCTATTGCATTTTAGTGTCATGGCATTTTTCTCATTAATACTACAGATAAGAGTTATTTTAAACATCTTCTGCCTTTTTTAATATCTGAAGAGGCAAGGTTGAGAAACTGACACCTACTTTCTGAGAAATGTGATCTTTTTTACACCGCACCGGGGTTTTCATAAATCCTCAGCTACAACTCTGTAATTTGTTTTATGCCATCAACTCCCACATCATTCGTGTATTATTATGAAATCCGAGCAGCCACACTATAAATTTAAAGACACGGACTTTGAAAATCTACAGCTTTCTAGTCATCATTGGCATCCAGAAAACAGCCTGAGCTTGGAAGAAATGGGGTGGAGGGTAGGTAAAAAATCTTTTTTTTTCCATAAAAGAGGGAAGGATATAAAAGCTATATTCATGGAAGCTCTATACAAGAAGAGGGATGTAAAGTCAGAAGGAAGTTTTGTGTCTTAATCTTACCACTCCTCTCTTCAATGTTAAACATAAAAGTCCATATAGTTTTACAGAATATTCTCAGACTTGAACTTTCTGAGAATTCAAGGAAGCTTTCAGATCTTTTCTTTTAAATTATTCTGGGTAGTAATACCTTTCAGAGACACCTGAGCTGGAGTATATTTTCAAGGTAGTGTCTTCTCCCGTGCCCACATCCCTGGAAGACTGGAGCAGCCTGCAGCAAGCCTTGTAAGAAAGAGCTGAAGACAGGCCCAGCCTTGATGACGATGTCCTAAGGACCAGTGATCTAAAGACTACAGTCATATCAAGGGTCACCCCAATACTGCTGATTTTTGTGGGGTTCTTTGTTTATGATGGTGTTTTTTTGTTGTTGTTTTGTTTTGGTTTTTTGATTTTTGTCTTCTTGTAACCTGGAGCATTTATAACAAGCCCTGAATAAAATGAAGTGAAATACGAAATATTTTATTATTCATTTGACACAGAAAAAAATTATGATAATAGGGGTTGTTTTGTCTGTTCAAGTGCTAAAACTCTCGTGCAGAGTTTGAAACATCTGCACAGATTTCCCAGTCTCCGAACCTATTCAGATGACAATTGCTGTCTGACTAATTGAAGCTCAGAATTATCTTCCTGAGAAATTTTCGTGTCCTCAGACATCTGAGACAGGTGTAATTATCCTTGCTGTATGCTCCCTGTTCAAAAAGCAATATCTTTTATTTCAGGCTACCTGCCTTAAGAGTTGTAAGCTTTCAAGAGTGTAAAGTCTCCATGTCTGGCCAACCAGCTGCCAACACCAGCTGAGTGACTACTGAATGACTTAGTCAGCTTTTCCAAGCTCTCTCTCTTCTCTCTCCTCTCTTTCCTCTCTTTCTTCTCTCTCTCTCTCTCTGTCTCTCTCTCTCTCTCTCTGTGTGTGTGTGTGTGTGTGTGTGTGTGTGTGTTTCTTTCCCTCCCCCTTCTCACTCTGAATAATTAACACTTTAACCAAGGAAATAAAAATACTTGGACCCACAACTGCCAAATATTGTTCAAAGAAAATAAAGCATAATAACTGGAAAACCCTTCTGTGCTTAAGAAGGAAATCTAACAAGATCAGAATATTACTCAGAGTAATTCACAGATTCAACACAATACATAGTAAAACTCCCTTCAACACAATACATAGTAAAACTCCCTTCAACACAATACATAGTAAAACTCCCTTCAACACAATACATAGTAAAACTCCCTTCAACACAATACATAGTAAAACTCCCTTGGCCCTGGGCAGTTTATCCTAGATAAGGGGACATCAGAGGTAGGAATGCCCTAAGTGTAAGGCCACCCCAACTTCTGCGCAAGAACCTGTCTCAAAACTAAACGAACGTCTAACGCCATACCACCCTGAACATGCCCTGTCTCATCTGGTCAAAACTAAACAAACCAACAAACAAAAAAAGGCCTGGGACAGCTCCATGATAGAGGGCATGCCTAGCATATGGAAGGCCCTAAATTCAATTCCCCAAACCATGAAGGTCAAGTTCTAACAGTCATCCTTGCAAAAATGGGAAAGCCAATTCTAAAACGCTCATGGCATTAAAGGAGACTCTGCAGAGGCAAAACAATTTTAGAAAAGGAAAGTGAAGTTGGTGAGTTCACATTTTCCGTTTCAGAACTTACTACAAAGCCACAGTCTATAAGGTAACCTTGGGCTATCGTCAGAAGAGATGGCAGAGATTGCTAGTAAAAAGTCATGTAAGACATAAGTTATCTATCGCCCGGATTTTAGGCAAAGTATAAAAGTGTTACTAATCATAATGAGATGAGTCCTTTCCAAAACATGTGGTGGACAACTAGATGGTCACATGTACAATTTAATACAAAACCAATCAATGACTAACGAAGGCGTTAAAATCATAAAACTGGTAAAGAAAGAAAGAAAGAACAGGTGAATTTTGATTAGTTTTGAACTGTCAATGAACAGTGAAAGATGACAACAAAGGAAAAAGTACCAAAAGAAAACCTGACCACGTGTGGCATCAAAACAAATTTATATGCCCCAAAAGATGCCAGGAATGAAAGTGAAAATGCAGCCTGCAAGATGGAAAAAGCTATTTGTAAATAATATATATATGATAAGGGCTTAATATCCAGACTTTATCAGGAACTCATGCAACTGAACAAAAACAAAGACAAAAAAAACAGTTTGTTTTTTTTTTATTTTCAATGCTGTTTATTCAGGAACATTGAACAATCCTCGGACCCCGGGGAAAGCCAGTCCACAGCTTAAATAGCCTCTGGGTAGCCAACCCAGGCGTGCCACGGGGGCAATGCAGATAGGTCCACATACATGGAAGCAAGCCAGATCCTCGGCCTTAGCCAAATGTGGAGTTGTTCGTGACAGAGAGCACTCACCATCAGGAAGGTGGAAGGCAGAAACCAGCTCCATCTTTAAGGCATAGCATTCCGCAGCTCTCTACAGTTCCCCCTTTTTGTTTTAGACGCATCAGGCAAGAGTAGAGGTCTGATCTCTGATATTAGAAATAAATTGGGGCTTTGTACAGATGTTTATTTAGGTGTCATCCACCCAAAGAGCATCAGACCCGTCCAATACCTTTTTCTCAGAGGCGGGACCTGGGGCATCAACCCGCATGCAATCAGACATGCTCTTCTCTGGGTCCAAAGCAGCTGACCCTGAGTGCAGTGCTTAGCCTCGCACCCTGAGCATAACATTTTAGCTTTTTATGGTATCCAACCATGCTTGGGGAGAATGTCCTGCTTCAATGGCTGTAAAGGCCTGAATGATCATGGCTGCATCACACTGTTGTGAGACTCTAATCTTGCATATATACCACAGGCAAACCAAGGAGACCAACACCAGAAGGCCTGCTAACACTCCCATGCCCACCCATTCCTTCAGATGATTCATGGCTGCAGCAATCCATGTTGATAATCCTGTGGCTAGTCCTGCGTCCACTCTGGTAGAATTTACTGTGACAATGGCCACTCTCAGCTGCTCCATCGTAGTATCGAATTCTCCAGTCCACTTACCTAAAATATAGTTCGACAATTGTTTAGACAGATTTGCAGCACAGGAAAAATTCTCATGTTGTATGCTAGTGACACAAAGTCCAGCATACTTTCATTGACAGCCAGGTTGAGCGATTTGCCATAGGGTATCTATTTGCTCCTGCAAGAGGTCAATCCTCTGATTGAACACCATCAAGCTTCCTTTTAGTTGAGCATTAATTCCTTTATGTACAACTAAGGCATGAGCTACATTGGCTAAATGATTATTCAGGGTCTGAAAAGTCTGCCCAGTATGACTCATGGCTAATGCCCTGGTGGTAGCTCCAATAGCCGTCAATGAGATAGTAGTAACAATGGTGGCTGTAGTTCCAAGATCCATTTTCTGTCTGAAGAGAGTCATAGCGTGAGGGGCATCAATGGGCACAGGCACCCAGTGAGGCATGCGAGTAACCAGGGCATACCTAAATTTACTAGCATTCCAGCATTGGGCAAAAAAGCAAGTATCATTACCACAATTACTTGGCTCTATCTGGCTAATAATGAATAAAAATGGGGGATATAGACAAACAGGTGTGGGCTTATAGGAAATATTATGAGAAGCCTTAACCCCTCGTTGGAACATCCTGCGTCAGTTCTAGAACTAGCAGTGGTGGTGTCCGAGGTCTGAGTAGGTTCAGGAGACCATTGCCCTCAGGGGCGAGACGTGCTCCATGCCAATTGACTAACTCCATGTTTTCCTCCAATTTTGAAAGTCATTTAAGGTTCTTAAATTACTTTTTTCCCTTTTTTCTTAAATTTTTCATCAATTACACTTTATTCATTCTGCATCCCCCCATAAGCCCCTCCCTCTTCTCCTCCCAATCCCACCCTCCCTCCTCCCTCTGCTTGCATGCCACTCCCCAAGTCCACTAATAGGGGAGGTTCTCCTCTCCTTTCTGATCTCAGTCTGTCAGTTCACATCAAAAGTGGCTGTATTGTCCTCTACTGTGGCCTGGTAAGGCTGCTCCCCCCCCCCAGAGGGAGGTGATCAAAGAGCAGGCCAATCAGATTATGTCAGAGGCAGTCCCTCTTCACATTACTATGTAACCCAATTGGACTCTGAACTGCCCTGGGCTACATCTGTGCAGGGGTTCTAGGTTATCTCCATGAATAGTCCTTGGTTGGAGTATGAGTCTCTGGGAAGTTCCCTATGTTCAAATTTTCTTGTTCTGTTGCTCTCCTTGTGGAGACCCTGTCCTCTCCAGCTCTTACTATTTCCCAGTTCTTACCTAAAATTCCGTTCACCTGCCCAACAGTTGCCTATCCGGCTCAGCATCTGCTTTGATAGTCTGAAGGGCAGCGGCTTTCAGAGGCCCTCTGTGGTAGGTTCCTAGGTTGTTTCCTGTTTTCTTCTTCTTCTGATGTCCATCCTCTTTGCCTTTCTGGATGGGGATTGGACGTTTTAGTTAGGGTCCTCTCTCCTGCTTAGTTTCTTTAGATGCACAGGTTTTAGTGGGTTTGTCCTATGTTGTATGTCTATATGAGTGAAAAAAACAGTTTTAAAATAATTGTGAACATGAGTAGATATTTCTCCAAAGAAGAAATACAAATTGACAATAATCACACCAAAAAAAAAATGCTTAAGGTCATCAGACCTCTGAGGCAGCTGTAATCAACTTGCTGTACCATCATACTCAACATTTGCATAATCAACATTATTAGTCATTAAGAAAATAAAACATTATTAGTCCTTAAGAAAATAAAGCTGTCCACCACTTCTCGCTCTCATGGCTATTATGACAAAAAGGGGGAAGAAAAACACACACACAACAAATGCTGAAAAGCAAGTGGAAAATTTATAACTCTCATCCATTGCTTGTAGGGATGTAAACTGGTACAACTGATAAAAACCATACAGCCACTCCCTAAAATATTAGATACAATTTCTATATTACCTTGAAACTACAATATGATGTCAAAGCCCCTCCCAACATGGCTCTGAGATTTCCATCCAGGTTGAGATGAAGCAAGCTCCTTATAGCCGGCATTTGAGTTTCAACTGGCCTTTGTTTCCTCAATTATATGTATACTTGTTCCTGTTCACTTAGCAGAGCTAGATAATCTTATGGACACATATTCACTTTTTTTTTTCTGCAGCTGTTCATCACAAGGAAATTTATGTTTGGGGACTTTTGTTTGTGGCCATTAAAGTAACTTAAAGTTTCATGTTGAAAGAGATTTTCTAAGGGATAGTAATAGCTTTACCACTGTAATAAAATTTATGGAATGCTTTTGAAAACCCTATAACTGGCAGATAGATTTAACTAAAAAATTAAACATTAAAACCTCTCCAAGGGAGCAGGAGCGCTCTCTGATATGGACTCTCTTGCCAGCTTTTCAATTACTTCCCCCTGGAAGAACTGCTTTGCCAGGCCATAGGGAAAGAGGACATATTCAGTCCTGATGATCTGGGGTGGATGGAATGGAGGAAGGGCTCCCCTTTTCTGAAGTATGGAGGAGAGGGGAGGAGACAGGGATGGAGGGTGCGACTGGGAGGTGAGGAAGGATGGTGTTATGACCAGGATGTAAAGAGAATAAAAATAAAAACAAAAACAAAAACCTCTACAAATTAAAAGCAATCAGCATATATAATTTGTATAAATTTTGATGAGTGTAAATCCATGCACAATTTCACCCGGAAGTTCTAAAAATAGTAAAAGCCAAGCAAAAAATTTGGTAGGGCATTTTTAATGCTTCATCTCAGAACAATACAAGGATGGACGTGACTATTGTCTACTAAAGAGGGTGAACACTAGCCAGAAAAATATGAGCTTAGTGATTGTGAACATCATAGTGAGGCTCCTTTCTTTGGCCTCTACCTACAGATGAGTAAGACTGGGTAAATAAAATGAAGTAGGTGTTTTCTTCTAAGAATCTCACCTGCAAATTTTAGATTAAGGAGAATAATATGATACTATGTCAGAGTCATAATGAAGAAAGTGACATAGAGATGAGAAATGGGGAAAAGGAAGAGGGGAGTGGTGCATATACTTGACATCACAAATCAAAAGAGTGACCTCACTAACAAACTTACTAAGGGAAAGAGTTATAAACAAATACCGCAAACTTTTGCAGACTAATAAATTTATTCAGAATAAATGGACAAATTCTTAGAAATCTACAACTTATCACCCTTGGCTGAAGAAGAATTAGAAAATCACAGCAGACCTCTTAAAATAGAGATATTTAATGAACAATCAATACTTTTCCAAGGGGCATGAGAGGTGAGGTTAAAAAAAAAAGATGGCAGAACAAAGGAGCACTTGAAGTTGAGAGAAGTAAAACTAGAGATGTGGAGGCAGGAACAGGTAAGAGAGGGTGGCCACAGAAGACAAAAGAGCATGTTGTTACTGAGTAGATCGAAAGGAACATGTCATTGTGGAGTAGAGTTAGACCTCAGGCAGCCATTAGGCTGCCTTTCCCTGCTGCCACCCACTAGGCCAGTGCTCCTGCTCAGCCAGGCCAGCAGCATGAAGCCACAAATGTGGCTACCACTCATGCCGCTTGCCCTGCCCTGGGGGAGGGGAGCAGTGGGTTGCAGTGCTGCCAGTGGGCTATAAGCATGATGTTCATACCCAGGGTACCAGCACCCAGAGCAAGGTGGCAGACAGCACCCTGGAGCTTACACAGGTCCCGTCCTGGACATGTGGCCCGATTGCACGATCACCCTGACTCTGAGCAACAAGAAGATATCCAAGATGAAGAATGGTTAATTTTCTGAATTAAGTCTCCTCGAAAGACTTCTGTGATCTGTCTGCTGCTGAATAGCATGTTGATGTCCACGATCCAAGCTGCCACCAGAAACCGTGTTGAAGCTCACAGTCCATGCTGCCAGTGACTGCTATGGGAAGGAAAGCTTCTTTTGCAGTGGTACTGATGGCTGCAGACTCATAACTGACCATGAGAGACATTGAAGGCTTCTTTATGAAGCTCTCCCTGCCCCCAACAAAAGAAACAGTCCAGACATGAATCTACTGGACAGAATTATGATAAATATGCAGAATTATAGATCCTCATAGTTGATGGCTTCAGGCAGGACTGAGGTGAGGAAGGACTCAGTTTCCTTTAAGGAGATGGACCCTGGGAGTCTGACCATGTTCACGTGAGAATATAAACAACACAGATTGGAACTGGAATTGGAATTGGTGGTTTTGTTTGTTGCTTTTTATGGGGGCAAGGGTGCAAAGGTGGGAGGGTAGAAGAATGGGAAGCAAGTGTGATCGGGGTGCATTATATGAAATCCCCAAATAAAATATAAATATTATGTTGGGGAAAATATAATAATCTTCCAGCAAACTTAAATCATTGACCAGATGTCTTTATTAGCGAATTCTATCAAAAGTTGTAAGACCTGAGGCTTAGTTGCTGTTCTACTGCTGTCTAAAGCCACCATGACCAAGGCAACTCTTACGAAAGAAAGTATTTAATTGGGGGTTTGCTTATAGTTTCAAAAGTTCGGTCCATTAGTATCATGGCTAGAAACATAGTACCGTATAGACAGGCTCTGAAGGAGTTGTGGCAAGCTACATCCTGATCCATAGGTAAAGTGGAGAGAGAGACAGAGAGAGAGAAAGACAGAAAGAGAGAAAGAGAAAGAGAATGCAATGTTGGCCTGGAATGGGCTTTTGAAACCTCAAAGCCCACTCAAAGTCACACACTTCCTCTAACAAAGCCACACCTCCAAATCCTTGTAACCTTCTCAAACAGTTTCACTCCCTGGTGACCAAGAATTTGAGGGTCATTCTCATTCAAACCACCACAGTTGTTGTCTACAACCTGATGGCAAGGCCTCAGGTTTCTGAAGGCATCATTTACTCATGTCACCAACTATGGAGAAGTCAAACCGGTGCCTAAGTATAAATTTTACCCCTACTGGCTAGTTTTCATGAAGACACTCTGGATGTTACTGGAGGAGAAGAAAGATAATTGTCAATATCGTGCAGCTACAAACCCTGTGACCAACTACAAACAACAGAGACCTGTCTGTATGTTATACTGGTTCAACAGTGGCACTGATGTTATAGGAGTAGCCAACTACATTTTTTTTTATTAGATTGAAGACGCACTCAATAAGATGGACCCTGTGCTGGCTAACCTTAAGTCGTCTTGACACAAGCTAGCATTATCTGAAAGGAAGAAACCTCAACTGAGAAAACGCTTCATAAGATCCAACTGTAAGGTACTTTCTTAATGATCAGTTGATGTAGAAGTGCCCACCCCATTGTGGGTTGTGCCATTCCTGGACTTGTGGTCCTGGGTTCTACAGAAAAGCAGGTTGAGCAAGCCAGTAAGCAGCACCCCTCCGTGGCTTCTGCATTAGTTCCTGCCTCCAGGTTTCTACCTGAGATCTTGTCCCAACTTCCTTCAATGTAAGTTTATTTTAATAGTAAACTTAATTTGGACAGACCCCAGACCTGAAACTGTTAAAATAGCCTATAACCTGAGACTAGCTATGACATGAACCTAATTTAAAAAAAAATCTCAATACTATTATTCTGCTAAAGGAACATAGCAATAAAATGACTTCTAATAGTATACTGCTATACTCAAAGATCAGTGCTTTGTTCAACCCACATCAGAGAAACTTCTTAATGTGGTAAAGATTTAGCACAGAGACTCACAGCTAGACAATGTGCATAATAAAAGACTTTGGAACACTCACTCTTAAATACGATGTCTTCACCAACTCCTTCTCCTCAAGGCTCAAGAATCTTTCAAAAAATGAGCCATAAAAACAGTAAGCACTGAGGTAATGAATGACCCTAAGGAAGCAGTGCCTTCTCTATACAACAGGACTGATAACAGATGAACTCAAATAAACTGTGGCAAAATGCATAAGACCTGTACATGCTCAAGCCTGATGGGGGTTCCAGCACTGAGAACAGAAAACGGACACAGGGGCTCCAATCACTAACAAAGAAGTTATCTGAAATTTACACCCTCTGGCTCCGTGAAAATCAGTTTTCTTCAATGGCACCCCACGAGGTAGATCAACCATACTCCAGGGTAGTTCGTGGGAAACTCTGGGGTTCCCCATGTCCAAGAGCCACTGACCAGCATAAAACTAACTCAGTGGTGATTTGGTGGCTTTTTTCTCTTATTTTGCTTTTCTTTTTTTTTTTTGGCATTCTTCAACCTCATTGGTCTTTTGTCAGCTTGTTTTGATTTTTATTTTGTGAGAATTTTTGTTCATTACCTTTAATTTTTTTGGTTTTAGGATTGCTTCATATTTTTATTTTGGGTTTTTTTTTTAAACAGAGAAATAGTGAGAGAGAAAGAAAGAGGGAGAGAGAAAGAGAAACATGATGTTGGGTAGGGAAGGAGATGGGGAAGATCTAGAAGGAATAGAAGAAGGGGGAAAACAGGTATAAAACAGACTACACAGAAATATTAAAATAAAAATCTAAAAATAGAGCTGGAGCGGTGGCTCGAAGGTTAAGAGCGCTGGCTGCTCTTCCAGAAGTTCTAAGTTCAATTCCCAGCAATGCGGCTCTCAACCTTCTATAATGAGATCTGGTGTCCTCTTCTGTACATTCAGACAGAACATTGTATACATAATAAATAAATCTTTTAAAAAATCTAAAAATAAATTTTAAAACCTACCTAAAGTAATAAAAATAAAAGTATTATAATGCTGTATAATAAATAATTGAAATAAGAAAAAAATGGAAATTGAATAATTATACACTTGTTTCTAGAGGTTGTAGCATGCTTCTTTTAGTGGCTTGTTTAAAAACAAGACAAAACACTAGTCGAGAATTACAGGGATTGACCTCACTACTAACAATCGACCTACTTGAAATTAACACAGTGACACAGTCTACAACCTCATGAACCATGTTGTTTTCAAGTGCAAACGGAATAGTTGCTACTATTGACCATACGCTTGGTCATAAAACAAGTCTCAAAACACACACGCACACGCACACACACACACCACTCAAGGTTGCAATCCTACATCATACCTTCTCTATAGTAATGTAATTAAAGTACACATACATGTTGACATAGATATAACTGGAAAGTCCTCCAAATTTTTATAAATTAGATGGTATATTTGTCCTTAACTCATGTGTCAAAACACAAGTATCAGGAGGAAATTGAAGGATACTTTGAACTAAGTGAAAATTGAAACATAACAAGTCAAGTTTTATGGCCTAAAGTTAGATCTATGCTTAAAAAATTTTTTTAAGTTCTCAAATATGTGTGAATGTAAAAAACTCCATCACTAAGCAAAGGAGAAAAAAAGAGAACTAAAATTCTGGAGGCAGAAAGAGTATAAAAAGTATATGTGAGAAAAACACAAAGATGAAACTCATTTAAGAAACATATTTGTTAAGAGTAAACCCTTAGCAAGATAAATGACAAGAAAATGTCTAAAGTTCCAGAATCAGACCATAAAAGGCCAATGTCACTGAAGGTCTTAAAAGTCTCATAGAAGTATAATAGTAAAGAATCATTATGAAAAGTAATGTGCCAACATACTTGAAAATTTGAAGGAAGTAAAAGGAAGCATCTGAGCAATGTAAATAAATTAACACTCAGAGAGAAAACTCCAGATTCGTACAGCACCGTCACTAAAGAAATTTTCTAAGTCCTGAAATAAAAAACAATATTGTTACACACACACTGAAATTAAGTTTCCTTATAAAAGCAAAAGAAAAGAAAAATAGTTCTTTGGGGCTGAAAGTCTACACAGTTAAAAAGCATTGCTGCTCTTGCAGAAGGCCAGGGGTCAGTCCCCAGCATGCCTTGCAACTGTCCTTAACTCCAGGTTCAGAGGTTCTTTCACCCTCCTCTGGTCACTAGGGGCACCAGGTACACATACAGTACACATGTCTACAGGCAGGATTAACACTCATACACTCAAATGCATATACATATGTACATATGCAAACACACACACACACACACATATATATACATATATATATTTAAACTTCTTTGTTTAGTTCTTAACTTATCTGATTATTTATTGACACCAAAACTAGACATGAATCATACTGAACAGGAAATGTATATTTATAGAATAGGTTCATACCAACTCTCTATAAATATATAAAATCCAAACACATATAAAAAGGTAAAATGATTCTTGATGGCGTTTTGTTTATTCAAGGACTGTTAAGACTGATGAAACACTTAAAACTGAAATCAATGTAACTCACCACACAATGAAAATTAAACAGGAAATAAGATTTTCTTAGTTGGGGAATGTGCCTTTAATAAGATACAAGACACATGTAATACTTACCAAATTCAGGAAAAGCTTAAATTACAAGCAGCGGCAGCAGCTTTCATAATCTAGCCTCATGTCTGTATCAAAAGAGCTGACGGAAAACATCTGCAGTGAAGCAATGTGTAATGAATTTCAAGAGGAGGGGGCCGCCACTTTTATTTATCATTGCACTGGGGGGTATGTCAAATCCAAAGTAAGAAAAACAAATAAAGATTAGATGAGGAAAAAAAAATGGACACGGTTCAGAGACAGCACTCTTGTCTATGTAACAAGCATCTCGAACCAATAAGAAAATTAGCAGAATCAATAAAACAACACAGCATGTTCTCTGACACACTGATACTGATTTCATTCTGTGGCCCAGTAAAAGGGAATCTTGAGAAACTTCCACAAACACCATCATAAGTATGAAAATACCCTTAACAGAGGACATGTTTAAATCTCTGCGTAGAAAGCTATAAAGCACTATTGAAAGAACTTGAAGGACATCTAAATTAATAGTAAAATCTACTACGTAATCCTGAATTGAAAGTACACAATTTTACAAATATGTCTGGTTTTCCCCCAAATTCATGTGTAAAGTCCATACACTCTAAATTGAGCTCATTGCCTGTCTTGCAGCGGGCACAGATACAGCTATGTGGGTGTGTTAATAGGGGATTCAACAAGATGATCTTTAAATATCTATTAATAATGTATAGTCAAGAATACCTGTAGTCATTCTGAAAAAGAAAAAAAAGCTGTAGGGTTTTATATTATTAGATATCAAGACAGGGAGAAACGTTGTCAACCGAACTCTAGAATTTCCGTATAGGCAGACAAGCAGACCAGTAGAATATGAAGGAAAAGCTAGAAAGGAGGTCAGATGCATATGACTTAACAAATGCCAATAACAGGTGTGCATTCGGAATGACATTTTCAGTGACTAGTGGTTACTAAACTGGATTGTCATGCTCAAATATTTTCCTACACTCTATGGTCTAGATCACCTTTACCAAGGTTAGACACATTGGAAAAGATCTAATTGTAAATGTCCTCACAATTCGAGAGGAAGTAAAAATTTCTTAGCTGGGATAAAAATGTAAGCCCTCAAGAATGAATATCTGAACTTTGTTACATTTCAGTAGCCCTGTTCTCCAAAAGACACAATTAAAGAATGAGGAAAGACACAAATTGGAAGCACAATTTTGAAATATGGGGATGTGATAAAACTTGTACGTGGGGTATTTTTTTAATCTTGTAATTGAGGTGGAATAGTTAATCCAACAAAATAGTGGATAGCATACTTGAAAAGATACTTTGACAACAAACGGCCAAGTTTTTACCATAGCAAATCAAAGCCACAGTGTGGTGCACGTGATTGTGAAAAGCAATGCAGAGATCCTTCCGAGTGTGCACAAATAAAAAGACACAATTTACAAAATTGTAGGTGTAGTAACTTTTTAAGGGGGGGGCTTGACACTTTATGTTATAAAATAATTCCAAAAATCCCGGTTCTAAAACGTTGCAAGCATTACTAAGTAATCATTTACCTTTTTAAGAGGGAGAGAGAAAATTAAAAAGATATTTTTACCAGCTTAAAAAATCTTGAACATGGGTTCCCAGTGTCCACTCCCGATATTGGGAAGTGGATGAACTTTGTCGTCATTCCCGAATAAAGCGTGCAGAATGTACTCACCAGCAGTATTACAGATTCTGTGGTAACAACACCTTGACAAGAGAAAAATCTGGACTGTGTGACCCCTGTGACCTCCTGGTTACTCCACAGGCAGCTAGGTACCATTTCGTCTCCACATCAAGGCCAAGTTTGTCCTAGTAACAATTTGCCAGGCCTGACACACCCGGCCTTTGGATAGAGCGTGGTCCTTCATGTCTGTAGGCATTACTAAAATTAGCTTTTGGATAAGGGTATAAAAACTCTTCTTATAAAGGATATAAATGATAAGGCTGGTCCTGGGGGGGGCAATCAGAACATTGGAAGCCTCCTCAAAAAAAAATCACATTTCAGATGATCTTTTTCTAATGTTCTCTTTGAATTGGTATAGCACACTCACCAACAACACGTGTTTTCTGGAAACTCTTATTTAATTACTAAGATATCTTGAAGTGGTGATATATTAGAAATTCATATATTTTGTTGGCTAGTTGCGCTTTTAGACACACACACAAATAACACACAAGTGTTTGCATATTCTGTTCAAGATGTATTGGAGTTACACAGTGGGAAACTGACTTGTCAAGGATTCGTGCAAAGGCTCTTTGAAGCATTTACTTTAAACTCGTCAACTGCTTACCTAATAGATAGATTGCTCTTCTCATTCTCCCTTCTTCTTAATCCATGAGATGGGGAAAAACAAAGTTCAGATCTTGAGAAATAAGCCACAGGAGTAGGCCACAGGGAGTGACACAAACATTGTTCTGACTTTGTGAAATATGTCACGTGCATTTGGACTTTTAAGATTTCCAGCTCTACCACAAGAAATGGGAAGCCTAACTTTCAACAGAATGCTCAGGACAGTCCTATATCGACTACACAGTGATGGCTTCAAGTTACCAACACCTCAAACATTAAAAACAAAAGTATTTGTTGAAATTTTGTTAATGAAAAACATACTCTTGTTGGTTGATGGCAGTGACGCCTTTAATCCCAGGTCTCGTGAGGCACAGGCAGGTGGATCACTAAATACAAGGCCAGCCTGCCTAAAGAGCCAGTCTTAGGAAGGCCAAGGTTTCACAGAGAAGCCCTGTCTCAAGACAAAACAAAACAAAAAACAAAAAAAGAAAGAAGGAAAGAAAAAAACATCCTTTCAGATAGTAACTCAGCTACTGCTGGAAGCATCATTTTCTAGGAATGCAGGAACGGGTCAATTAGGGTAATTATTTCTCATGTTCTTCCAAACCCAGCAGATTTTCCTCATGCAGGAGTGAGGGTGTCTCCCCATCAAATCCCAGCTGGTTCATTCCCACAGAGGAGTCTGAGAGCTGTTATGAAGGAGACATATTCTTAAGGTTATGCTCTGTCACTCACCTGACTCTGTCTGAAAACTCCCAAACATGTATTGAAACATTTTTTTTTTTTTACATAAAACCACCTTTAATAGCTCTCATATGCCTGTAAGAGCTTGCTTAAGGTCAAAGGGACCTTGAGTGTTTGTACTAAGATAACAAAAGACCTATGAGATGGTTAGTGAAAAATCGAATGAAATAGAGAAATTTCTGTATCTGATGCGCAGGGGTTCCAGCTCAGCGTTCTGTGTGAATTAATTCTTTTATCAGGACCGCTTTTACGAGCCCTTTCCTTCTGTGCATAGCAATTCCAGACACGCGGCTCCACCAGAATGAAAGGTATCAGGGCTCAGCCAACTCAGAGCCATTTATTTATTGAAAACTTTATCTCCATATTAAATTCTCACTGAAGAGGCTTTCATTAAGCCCACAAGACGGGCATAAAGAATGAGCCGCTGAGCTTTTTGGAAAACAGACCTGGAGCTAGCCTCTCGTTCTGGTTTTTGTTGCCCTCGCTTCTACACCAAAGCTGCCAACAGAGTGGAGAGAGAACCGGGTATTCAAACTAGACTTTTTTTTTATTATTTCCTGCATTTGAGCAGGCCACAATTTATATCACTCGGGTCTCCTTAAATTAGTCCAAGAGGATTTCATTTTACAGGCCTGCTTGACTGGGATCTTTTCGGCACGATGGGTTCAGCTTTGTATACAACTGAGATTCATATTTTATGTGTGTGTAAAAACCCCAGCCATGAATCTAGCAGCTCAAAGCTTCGCCTTCATTCTTCACAGCTCAGTTCAGAGCACATTTCCATAGGCCTAGTCTCGGGATAGCTCTTGGCGGAGCTGAAAGGACAAAAGCTAAAAATAGATGAAGGAACTCAGAGCTGGAGGACAAGAAAATAGGGCTTGTTCAGTTTTTCACACCACACTTTCCAAATTAATAGGATGCACACATAATGCCCCCCATTCACACGTTTAAATTGAAATAGCACTTTGGGCCAGACATTGCTTTCTGCTTTTTTAGGGGAGAGAGGCCTTAGAATAATGTTTGAAGCTTCTGAAATAATATCCCTCTCTTGGACCTTTCTGGCTAGCCTGCGACGCCTCATCCTGTCACCACTTCTTTTCCTGCAGTTCCCCATTTCATCCCGTCTGTGGTCCCACTTTCCCTCTAAATCCCTGTGCTACAAACCTAAATAGTTTGCAAGGCAGAGCTAGAAGGACAAGGTGCAAAATGAAGCTAGAAAGTTTGCTTCATAACAACTCTATATGATTTCCTAGGTGGTTTTCTAAAGCCTCTCACCACTGCATCTATCCATAGTGGTAACTTTTAGAATATAATGTTCTTCCAAGCCCCATAAATGGCCCTGTAAAAATGCATGGAGATTAGAGATCACAGAACAAAAATCAGTGTTCAGAGGACAGCGCAGATCCCTGTAAAATGAGAGTTCATTTCAAAGTCTACCATCATCTCTAAGCATTAGCTTATTTGAACTGAAGTTGACCGCCTTCCCTGGCACGATTAATGTCTAATGAGCTGTAAAGCCCACAGGTCTATAAAGATGTTAATATTTAACAAAATGAGAGTTGCAGCTCCGGTATTACCTCATTCCTAAAATAATAGAAACTGTGCCTTAGAACCATGAGTCATGGCTTTCCTAATGAGTTGTTTCTTTATTATAGCACATTGCTTGCTATTCAGTTTTCAGTGACATGTAAATCATGATAGATTAGAATTCTATACTGTAGTAATAATTATGGAAAACTATTAAGTACCCAGAATCTATATAATGCCAGGAAACCCTCTGAATAGATAAAGTAAGACATCCTCTTAATCCTCAGAGAACTTTCATCAAGATGCACAAAATATACACACAGAAATGAGTAGATTATCATTTGTAATAGTAACACAATGATATTAGTTAACTAAGTGATTAATGAGTGTCAAAATTTTTTAAGATTATAGAAAAATGATGAGTACGTATTAAAAATCTGGGAAGTTACAACTGCTTGTAACTCTAGCTCCAGGAGGTCCAATACCCTCTTGTGGCCTCCATGGATACCAGCACATACAAACACAGAGAGAAAGAAAGAGAGAGAGAGAGAGAGAGAGAGATTTATATGTTTAAATAAACCAAATTTTTAAATTCTTTAGGAAGGAGATGAAGTGGGCATTAAAGGGTATCATATCTTTTGATGAAATTCGTGAAAATGAAAAGAGGAAGAAAAAAGACTTTCTCAGATGAAGAAAGAAATGAAAAGTTTCAAAAATCAGACTTCCAAAGCCAGAGCAGCACATTTTAGGAATGGTAACCACAATGTCAATTTTCAGTTGTCTCTTTCCTGTTTTTCTGTCACGTGGTTTGTATTCCTTCCATGAGCCACAAGCTGGAAAGTGTGCAAATCTGGAGTGTGTGTGTGTGTGTGTGTGTGTGTGTGCAGCAAGATCTGGCTTCACCATGGCAGTCACTCTCACTCTAAGTAAACGGACTCCTGAATGTGCCCCTGTGGTGGTTTTAATGAAAACGGCCTTCATAGGCTCATGGGGGGGGTGGGGGGGAGGCACTATCAGGAGGTGTGGTCTTGTTGAAGGAAGAGGGGAAGCTTTGAGGTGTCAGAAGTTCAAACTGGGCCCAGGTGTTCACTGTCTTTCTGTTGCCGGTGGATCCAAATATAGAACTCTTAGCTACTTCTCCTGTACCGTGTCTGCCTAACACGCGCCATGCTTCCTGTCAAGATGACAATGGACCAAACTCCCAATTAAATGTTTTCCTTCATAGGCATTGCAGTGGTCATGGTGTCTCTTCACAGCAACAGAAATTCTAACTAGACAGCCCCCTTCCCAGCTTTTACCCCCATTCTTTTCTTTCCCCTCCCCTCTTTTCCTCTCACTTTCCCCAGTTCCACTTTCTCTCTCTTTTTATTGTTTCCATTCTGGTAAAAACTCAAGGCTCCTACTAAAATATATAGAGATGAGGATCTGAAGAAATGGCTCACAGAATCCATGTGAAAAATAAAATAAAATAAAGTTGGGCATCCTGATGTATACTCGTATCCACAGCATGGAAAAAAAAAAGAGTAAATCTCTGCCATTCACTGGCAGTACAGCCTAGCTGAATCCGCAAGTTCCAGGCCAAGTGAGAGAGCCTATTTCAAAGGGGAAAAAAAAGGTGGGTGGTGCCTAAGAACACGTGCTAATTGTCTTTGCATATATGTATACCCCTACAAACATGAACACACACTGAACTGTGACAAGAATCCTACCTCCGTGATTTAACGCAATAAAAATCTTCTTTTTTCTGCCATTGCAGACCAGTGGAAGTGGGGGTGAACACTTAAAGGCCAGGACTACTCACAGGGACAAGATGAGCCATCACATGAGGGCTTTCCTTGGAACCTGTACACCTGGCAAAGGAAGAAAGAGTTTCAAGATGGCCCAGGAGACTTTATGGTGGATCTAGAAGTGACACACATCACTCTTGTCTTTGTTGGGTTGGTGGGAAACCAACTTAACTGCTGGAAACCTAACAATGCAGTCTAGTCAGATGCTCACAGAAAGAGTGAACCCACTTGACGCACAACGAGCTGATTTTTTTCATACCTCCCAGGAGTTGAGGTCCACAAGTTTAAAGCAAAATGTGATTCAAGTTTCCCCCAGAAGATAGCCCGTGATCAGAGGAAACACCGTTCATTTGTGGTACAGGATATCTGGAAAGAAAATTCAAATGGATGATGTTGTCATACAACCAAGGGATGAAACAAAATGTGTCAACATCTTCATATGTACCAACAACTGGTAGATGAGGAAGATATTAGTATACAGAGAAAGGAATGACTACAAAGAATTAGTTGTACCCTTAAAGGTGGATATAGGAAAGTCACAGACACAGAAAGCCACACCTATAAAGCGAGGTTGTCTAACTACAATGGCCCTGCTAAACTCCATTTCCTACTAGCATGTCCTAAGCATAACACTCTAGTCCCTGCTTTTCACCTTATAGGCATCGCTTTGCCAAATAATAGGATAAAGAGTCGGGACAATTTAATAAGTTATTCTTGAAGTAAAGAGTTAGGGAAAGAAAGCAGCTACATGGGGAGCAGAATGGTATTTTAGCATAGAACTTGGTCAGTTAGTCATAGGAGTTACTGATCTAGCAGAGTGTTTACAGACATACTTAGCCAGACCCCGATGGAGCAGCTGATACAGCCTTGGAGCACCAGTAAACAGACAGTGAATCTCAGAAGCCCAGTGTCACCAAGGAAGAATAGCAAGACCTTTGAGAGGATTGACAGCATCACACAGCTAACTCGCAGTCCTTAGCTTCAGACACAGAAGCAGATATCTCACCTGCTAAGCCAAGCATCTCACATCCAAGGCTTACAAGAAGCAACTTGTCTGGCAGATGGGACATTAAGGTAGTGATAACTAAGGAGAACCAAGAACCGATAATCTTATAAGAGAAACCAAAACAACATCAAGTAACAAGAAAGCATGATATAATGAAAGATCAGGCCAAAAGCTAAATCCAAGCTCTAAGAGACCCTCACTGGCATCTATCTCAGAAAGTTACTGTAAGGTTTAAATTAGATAATACATGAAAAGCGTTCAACACAGTACTTGCCACAGAGTGAATGCTCAATAAATGCCAATTAGTGGTATTGGTTGTCATCAAAGGGTAAATAGTGATAGCATGGCATGGTAGCAATTATGTTAATTTATGAGCTAATACTTTAAGAATTATTAAGATGAAAAACACCAAGACCAGTTGAGCATCCAGATAAAAACAGACACTAGTTGATGAAAGGTGATCATCTAGAGCGTTTAAACCATATCAATAAAAATGCTTGCACGCACATACACACAGACATTTTCAGTTTTTGGAAGACTTCTGTTTGAGGGTTGGAATCAAACACATATTTTAGGACTTAATTCTTTCTTCCATATAATTAAGATCAGAAAACACAATCGGGGGAGTTTCCCATTTGGAGAATTTATTCAAAATAGTACAACATGCCCGGAAGCTAGAAAGACCATTAAGACATAGCTTGGGGAAAGGGAGAGGAGCTGTGTGTTTGATCTCTTCTGTATCTGCACCTCAATTACGTGGACTCTTCCTTCATCTAGCTAGAGTGCGTCTCCCACAGTAAAGAAAAATAGAGTGCCTTCCATTCTTCCAAAGCACCCTAATGCCCAACTTCTCCACTTTCTGCTTAAGGTATTTCTTTAGACCAATTCATAGTCATAAGACATGGTTTGCTCCTGTCAGGCCAAGAGACCATCGTTCTAAAATATTACTGAGAAGCAAGCGAAGTGACACAACTTTTTATTTCTGTTTATATATACATAAATAAAACACGTTCTTCCTAGGGATAAAGTAAGCCCTGCTTAACTAGCCTTTTTTCTTCTGTGTTTGAGGTCTTTTCAAAGCTCCCTTTAATGTCTGACTGTCTTTGAGCCCATCACTCAAAGCCTTCATGGCCCCTCTGCTCCCATTCCTCAGCTCCCCCTGGCCTCTCTACCATTGGCTTTTATCTCTTCCCTCTGAACAGCTGCTCCCTCATCACTGCTTTAACTTCTGCTGAGATTTTCTGTACTTCCCTCTCTTTCATCCTATGAAGTAGGTGCACTTCCGTTTCATGAGCCATCTATTGAATTGTTTTCTCCCTTTTCCTTTCTTATTGTAATGTGCTAGGAAGTGAGAAAGAAATAGAGAAATACTGTTGCCTTGGGAGTTAATGGAATGTACAATGCAAACAGTAGAACTGTTACAACCTTAACAGTGGCTCCCTGTCCACAGAAAACTATTCACCAAGTAAAGAAGAATTGTTCTGTGCCTTGTCAATTAGATAATAGATAAATAAAGTGGGAGGGCATTTTTAAAATGATAGAAGAAATAATTATTTGGATTTCTGTTATTCTGTCAAACTGAGCATTTCAAAGCACTTTCAAAACACTCTAGTGAAGTGAAGTTATCAAATGACTCTTTCAGCATGTAGGTGATAATTTTGATGTAGTCATAAGCATAGTTAAGCATGCTAGGTTACACTGAAGTGAAATGACAATTATATGTGTGTATTCATTAAAAAGTATATCTATATATATGAAGTCTAAATAACTGGCTTACTTTTTAGTTGAACAAAAAGCCAACTCAACAATGGACAATTCTGTAATGCAGTATAGACAGAAGTAGTTATTTAAAGGCTACATAATGCTTCTCTGTCTAGGTAACAGGTAAAATGTCACTGAAAAGGAAACCTTATTGTTCTGTGATATGTATGAATTCCTTCCCCTTGGGGTTTAGCATTAAGTTAATTTAACCATCAATGGTATACTAAAGAAGTGTAGGAAGTCATCTATGCTTTGAAAGCACCATGTTTGGATGCACAAGATCCCACTCTAGGAAGAAGGAATTTCACTTTAGCATAGGGATTAGGGTGACAAGTAAAAGGGGAAAGATAGGGATCCAAGCCACTTCTACTGTGCAGTTCAATGTTGTTAGACCCTTCCTGATGAACTAAGATAGTTTTGTCCAGTACCTACCCGAATTAGAGATCACTAGTGCTTTAAATCCATCCCGAAGAGAAGAACCAACATCCAGTAGGTGCTGCAGAAACAACAGTGCAGTGTAGAAGAGGGGATTCTAAGACCATGGCCCTTTCCAATCAAGCCACTGTGACATGGAGGACTCCGCTTAAGGAAATACTTACTGTGACAGTGTAACACTAAAGGGTATACTCAGCCCAGAGGATGGACCTCCTTCTACAGAAACCGTGATATCTGCAAAACCGTGAGTCCATCATGCCCAATGCTGTGGTTTGAGGGCTTGTGGTTTGAAGATTTGTTTGCAAAGCTTATGCTCTTCGATTTTTTGCTTTTGCTAGGTCCTGAGGGTCTAACTACATCAGGGCATTAATCTATCGCTGAGGTCACAGCTAAGCTTTTCAAGAGGTACAGTTGAAAAAAGTCAGACATGAAAAATAGGTACTGGGAGGGTGGATCTTCTTCATGGTTCCTTCTTCCACTTCTCTGCTTCTCTAGATAGCCTGCAGTAAGCAGCTCTGTTCTTCCAAAGGTTCCCTGCCATGGTGCTCTGCCTCACCATGACCCAGGAACAACAGAGGAAAGAGACTACAAATGGAAAATGCCTGAACCACGGTCCAACTAAAACTTTTTCTCTTCTGAAGTCATTACTTTCTCTCAAGTATGGGTCACAATGATAAAAAGTTAATTAACAGAAAATTGGTACCAGAAGTGGGTAACTTCCTCTGACTGCAGATGTGGTTCAGAATCCTTTGAGACTGGCTTATGGTTGGAATTTGGAAAAGTTTAGAAAAGCACACCAGAGAGGCTGTTGTGAGTAAAATTTAATGGATGACTCTATTGTGGACTCAGAAGACAATACTACTGATGGAAATGAGGATAGTGAAGACTATGTTGATGCGTTATCAAAAATTAATAATATCTCTGCTGGATGCTGAAACTAACAGCCACAGTTTGGGCAGAGCACAGGGAGTCTTATGAAGGAAGAGAAGGGTGAGATTAAAGGGAAATGGAGGGGACAGGAGCCCTGCAAGGAAACCAACAAAGCTAAAGGTTTTAGGCCCAGGGGCCCCAGTAAAGACTGATGCACCAATGGAGGATCATGCATGGAGAGAACCTAAACCCCCTGCTCAGATGTAGCCAATTGGCAGCTCAGTCCCCAATGGGTTCCCAAGTAAGGGATGCAGAGGACATAGGGCTTCCCCTGTCATGAACTTGGTTGCCTGCTTTTTGATCACTTGCCCCTGGCAATGAAGCCTTACCAGGCCACAGAGGAAAAGGATCCAGGCAGTCCTGATGAGAATTGATAAACTATGGGGCGGATGGCAAAGGAGGAGAACGCCCCTTTTCAGTGGACTAGGGAAAGATGATAGGAGGGAAGAAGGAGGGAGGGTTAGACTTGGGGGAGTTGAGGGGAGTTGGGGGAGTTGAGAGCTTCAGTCAGGATATATAATGAAAAAATTGTGGAAAAATATAAAATTAAAAATTAAAAAACTCTGTGCTAGAAATTTGACAAGTCATTTATGTTATATTCTAGTGAAGAGTCTGTTCATGTTTTATCTGGGCCATGAGAGTTGGTACAAGACTGAGTTTAAAAGTAAAAGACTACCACTCTGGAAATCAATCTGGTGCTTTCTCAGACAATTAGGAATAGTGCTTCCTCAAGATCCAGCTATAGCACTCCTAGGCATATATCTAAAAGATGCTCAAGTATACAACAAGGACATTTGCTCAACCATGTTTGTAGCAGCTTTGTTCCTAATAGCCAGAACCTAGAAACAACCCAGATGTCCCTCAGTTGAGGAAAGGATACAGAAATTGTGGTACTTTTACACAATGGAATACTACTCAGCAATTAAAAACAAGGAAATCATGAAATTTGCAGGCAAATGGTGGGATCTAGAAAAGATCATTCTGAGTGAGGTATCCCAGGAGAAGAAAGACACACATGGTATATATTCACTTGTAAGTGGGTAGTAGACCTATAAGATAGGATAAATATACTGAAATCTGTACACCTAAAGAAGATAAACAAGAAAGAGGACCCTGGGTAAGATGATCAACCCTCACTTAGAAAGACAAATGGGATGGACAATGGATGTCAGAGAAAACAAGTAACAGGACAGGAGCCTACTACTGAGGACCTCTGAAAGACTCTACCGTGCAGGGTATCAAAGCAGATACTGAGACTCATAACAAAACTTTCGGCCAAGTACAGGGAATCATATGAAAGAAGTGGGAGTTAATATGACCTGGAGAGGACAGGAGCTCCACAATGACCAAATATATCTGGGCACAGGGGACTTTTGTGAGACTGTTTCTCCAACCAAGGGCCATGTATGGATATAACCTAGAACCCCTGCTCAGATGTAGCCCATGGCAGCTCAGTATCCAAGTGGCTACGCTAGTAAGGGGAACAGGGACTATTTCTGACATTAACTCAATGGCTGGCTCTTTGACCTTCCCCCACACACACCCGAGGGAGGAGTAGCCCCGCTAGGACACAGAGGAGGACTGTGCAGCCAGTCCTGAATATACCTGATAAGCTAGGGTCAGATGAAAGGGAAGGAGGCCCTCCCCTACCAGTGGACTTGGAAGGGGGTAGGGAGAAGATGAGGGAGGAAAGGTGGGATTGAGAGAGAATGAGGGAGCAGGATACAGCTGGGATACAAAGTTAGTAAACTGTAACTAATAATAAAAAAAAGAAAAAAAGTAAAAGACTAATTAATCTGGCCAAAGATATCTTAAGGCAATGAGGCATCCAGGGTGTATTGTGGATATTTTGGTTGCTTTTATACAGGTTTATAGTTAGCACTGACAAAATCAGAGCAGAATGATTTAAGAGTGCTTGCAGTTTGGATAGAAAGGGGGCATGCTTTAAAAAATGCCAAAGAAAGGTGTGGTCACTCAGGGGTTAGAACTGTTAAAAAGAAGCCAAATACTTTGCACTGGAACAATAGGCTTATGGGCATCTCAGTATACGTTTGGGCCCTTGCCATCCCGTGCCTCAAGATATAAAGGTAAAAGATTAAACTACTAATTTCAGAAGAGGGTTCCATTATGCCTTGTTGGCGATCAGTCATTTAGGTACTTGGGGCACTGCAGCCACAATACCGATAGGCCAAGATACTGATCTCCCTGGTAGCAGACAAGTGTGGATTGTTTTATATGGGTATACAGAATGCAAGAGTTGTGCAGTCATAGCGGCTACCACTGGGATTTCAAAAGAGAGCCAGAGGAGCCTTGTCAAAGTGCTGCGGGCAGGTCAAAATCTGATCTCTAAGAGCATGGTGCATTAATCTGTTCGAGTGACATGGAAGGTATCGCAGGGACTCTAGACAGCTACAGATGTTAGTGACACGGTGTCTTTCCAGGAAATCTGCAGGCACCATGCAGAAGCAGCCAAGAGAGAGACCTTGTGGGCTACAGTCAGCAAGAACATAGAAGCAGAGATGGCCATACCTTCTCAAGTGCATGTTACTCTACTAAGTGCTCTGGAGGCCATCCGTGGTGCTGAAAGAGCCATTGTTTGCCCTGGTGGGATTCGGTCTTGTAACTGCATTCTCTCTCCTGGCTATTTATTACTTTCACCTTCTGGAACAGGAATGTTTACCCTAAACCATCACATGTTAAAAGCACGCAATTTTGCTTTTGCTTTTTTGTTTTCTTTGGCTTTTGTTTCTGTTTTTAAGTTTACAGGAGTTCACAACAAAGAATTTGCTTTGAGTCGCAAAGGAGGCTTTGAACTTAAGCTTTGAGAAATGTTGGAACTATTGGAATGTTGGGCTTTTCATACTCTGTTACAAAATAAAAACCAACAATGACAATGCTCGTAATGTATTTTATATCTGTCAGGGTATGTCAGAGAAACACACACATACACACACACAAAGTCATTCAGGGCGGGGTAAAAATTGACTGCCTCCCCCTGAGGGAGGAGCAGCCTCACCAGGCCACAGAGGTGGACATTGCAGCCAGTCCTGATGAGACGTGATAAGCTAGGGTCAGATGGAAGGGGAGGAGGACCTCCCCTATCTGAGGACTTGGAGAGGGGCATGAGAGGAGATGAGGATGGGAGGACGGGACTGGGAGGGAATGATGGAGGGGGCTACAGGTGGGACACAAAGTGAATAAACTATAATTAATATAAAAAATAAAAATTTAATTTAAAAAAAGTCCCATCATAGGCCATGTCTAAGTTGGAAAACCAGACAGGCCTGTAACATCCAAAAGGATAGAAGCCTTACAATGAGAAACTTCAATGCAGCTGAACAAGTTAAAGACTAAAAGCCAGAGAGATCTGTAGAGGAACAGTTCCTGGTGCCCAGAAGCTGGATGATTCTGGATCCCAATGCCCAGGAGTGATAGAGATGTGGCACATTCAGGTAGCAAAGGTGATTGATTTTCCTCCTCTGCTCTACCCCTAAGTAGACTGTGTAATGCCTGCTCACACAGGCTTCCTTGTTTAGTTTGCTAGCTCATATGCTAATCTTCTCTGGGAAAGACTTTATGGGCTCACCAAGAGTTAATGCTTGTCCGGTTGTATTGCTGCTACTCGAGCCAGAAAAGCTGCTACACAGAATTAACCATCAAATATCCCAATTATTTCTAGCAGCATCCCTTGTTAACAAGACATTACTCACACGAAAGAGGAACGAAGATAGTCCTATATGCCTTTGCCAAAAGGTAGCTGAACTGCAAGTTACACAGCTCTGTACTGAGAAGGATTACACCAAACCTGTCCTTGTCAAAAAGACAAAAGAGAAATGCTGACGCACACTTTTTAAGAGAATATAAATTAGTAAAGCCATTAAGGGCAAGAACATGAAGGTTCCTCAAGAAACTAAAGATAAATTCATCATATGGTCTTGCTATCTATCTCACTTCTGGATGGATATATATATATATATATATATATATATGTATATATATATATATATCCAAAGAAAATATCAGTGTATCTAAGAGACACCTGTAAATCCATGCCTGTTGCTGCACTATTCACAAGACCCAAAATAGAAATCAATCTAGATGTCTACCAGTTGGTGAGAAAATCTGGCATATATGCACAATGACATATCATTCCGACATGATAAATAGTGATAGCCTGTGATTTGCAATAGTAAGTGGTGGTAAGCCAAAATAATTGACAACACTACATGTGGATATTTTAAAAATCAATCTGAATTATAACAATGATTGTTAGAGGCTAGGGAAGGTGGGAAGGTGGGTGGAGAGTAGGAAGTTACAGGAAAGTCTCCTAAACACAGACAAAAGGAATCATTTCTTCTCATCTGGAGAACAGTGAGTGTGATTTTAATCCACAATAGGCTGTTAAATATTTTATGCGTCGTTAATAGAAAGGGACTAAAAGTGTTCAAGCACAGGGTAAGAATAATAAAAGAGGTGCACTAACTTCTCAGATTTAGTCGTACACATTGCAGAAAACAAGAACAGCCCATACAGTTAGTACAGATATATAAACACACAATTAGTAATTATCCAAATATAATATGTAATGTACAAATGTTCACTAATTTTATTTGATCAGCACATAGCTGAATTTCCCGTGTGTTAACATATGAAATGACTGAGAGGAGAGTTTGTGGGGGTGGGGAGGAGGACTCTGAACTGTCAAGGGCACATGCTCAGTAGAGATACAGCAGAAACCCCTTGCCCTAAAAAAGGATACCAAGTGACACATAGCTGTTTAAGCATCTTCCTTTTATATAAAAAACTCATGTGTGTACATAAAATGTGGGAGGTGCAGAGGAAAGAGGACAGCTTGTAGGTATCAGCTCTCTCTTCCCACCGTATAGGTTTCAGGGACTGAATAAGATCCCCAGTCCTGAGGGCAGGTGTCTCTCACTGAGCCATATTGGCGGCCTCTGTTTAAATAGTGGTAATTCATAAGTTTATTGTGATACCCTTTTCTTTGAGTTGCTTTT
Organism: Meriones unguiculatus; assembly: GCF_030254825.1. NCBI lineage: Eukaryota > Metazoa > Chordata > Mammalia > Rodentia > Muridae > Meriones > Meriones unguiculatus. The sequence continues at coordinate 89,330,473 of NC_083359.1, read as the reverse complement.
CCCTCTCTAACACCTACAACAGTGCCTTGCTGACAAGGCCAATGAACATTGCCCTTCTATTAAATAATGAGATCTTTCACGTGACTGACACATTGAGGAAGGGAAAAAAGTAACAACAAAGAACTAAAAGTGCCTAACTAAAGAAATAAAGGTGCCTAACGAGACACCTTTTCCCTTGAGACACAGCCTAAGAACTTGTTTTTGAGTAACCTACCCTAGTTCATTGTGATTATTTAGGGAGAAGCGTGCAAGCACAGAGGTTAGGTTTCCATAGATAGGGTTTAGCTAACCATACCCCAGGAGCCAACCCAGCCTGACACATTTCTAGCTGACACCTCTTTTAAAGATGTTTCATTGGATTGGCTGGCAAATTGACTCCGTGGATAAAGTGGCTTGCTGCCAAATCGGGCAATCTGAGCTCCATCCCTGGGACCTGGATCATGGAAAGATAGAAGCTGCTCCAGCAAGTTGGCATTTGACTCTCACATATATAGCATTCTACCGCCCAAAATGCGATTGGAAATGTAATAAGTCATTCCTAAACAATGCTTTGTTGGAACACAGTTGAATCTATTAATGCCTTATCTATGATGATACCCAGAATGCCAGGGTATCCTTGAGTAGTTGTAATAGACTCCTATGACCAAGCTTATGAAGCCAAGTTAATAATCTGAGGCTGTTGTAGCAAAATTTAACTGATTAAATATTGTCAAAGAGCATCATGTTTTGCAGATACTAAGTAAAATGGCAAGTTTGGCCACAAGGCTAATAGTTAAAAGAAAACAAATAATTAGTCTATTAATGGCTCCTTGAAGAGATGTTTAAAAGATCATCCATTCAATTAGTCCATAAGATGCCCCCATCCTAACACGGTTACATCTGTGCATCCTAGTGGCCAGTATGTCAGACCTTTTCTGGGAGCTGACTACTAAGCCTAATCAAAGGTCAAGGGATGTTACAGTTCATTTGCATATTTAAATCACGTTTACAAGAGATCTGTTCACTGTATCTAAGACTTAGCTAACCCTTCAAGTAAGTTTCCTCACGGCCAATGAGGTCACGGATGTCAGATCATCCAATGATTTTATAGAAATTTTTAAAATAAAATGTAGTTACTATAAGTGGCAGCATGAAAAAAAAAAGAGCTACCTAAGCACAGACCCATCCAATTTCCAGTTCAACCTTACAATTTGAATGGTAGTGTGAGACTGTAAATCATCTCTTTGGTTTGAGCATGAGATTTTTATTCTTCTCCTATGGGGAATTCCAGTCTGGCATTAGTGACTATCAGGAGCAGCTAAAGCATTGCTGACACCACACTGAAGGATCAAAGACGACCTAAGTTCTGGGAAGATTTAGCGGGAGCCAGAACAAGCCATAGGCCAAATAAGAATCAAGGGTTACAAATCAAGAGTAAACTGATTGACACTAGCAACTCCAGTGCAGTTCCAAGAAGATGTTCAGATCCAGAACATCTTCCCACTCGTGAGACCAGGAGAGCGCCCACTCACCCCTTCCCCTTTGGGTTCACGTCACTCCCATGTTCTTAGACACTACAGTTGTAGAGTGTGGGTCGTCTCTGGGGTGTTTTCCACAAACTGTCACCCACTCATCTGTTCCCTCCCCCCCCCCCGTGCAAGCATCCATCAAATTGCAAGTTCCTGATTATATGTCAACCTGGGTCTTGCCTTTGCCCTTTGTACCCAGTGTCCATACAAAGCCTTTCTTTTCCATTTCTCTGCAAACCTTCATAGTGCCTGGCTCCCGGCTTGGCACCTTTTTCTACAGTTTTCCTCCTGTCTTTGTACTGTGTGTAATTGTGTTAGGCAACTACTTTGACTCACTTCATACCGCACGCGGAGAAGAGATTGCCAGACAACCAAGGTGAAAGCTCAAATCTTTAAGGCATAACAAAGGTTATTTAGAGAAACCCATCTAATACACATTTGGGACCCTGCTGCTGGGGCTCCAGCATCCTTCTGAGTTTGAGGAAGAGCTTGTCTACAAGGAACAAGAATTTTGAAGTAGGAAATCTCCAGGTTTGCTGTCAACCTAAGCCAGAAGCAGACACTCAGGGAATTCTGTAAGGATGAAATCAGGCAGTTCTTCCGAATTCGTGCTGTCACGTAAAAGAACAAGGTCAAAGTCTCAAAGGCCTGGTATATGAATACTACAGAGGATATGACATATTTCTCAGCCAGAAAGATAGCTCAGAAAGTAAGGATGTTTACCCCAAGTTTGATGACTCAGGTGTCGATCCCTGGGACCCATGCACTGGAAAGAGAACCATCTCTCAAGTTGCCCTTAGTCTCCATACATGCAGCATGAGGGTAACCCCCCACTCACACACACACAAACACACGCCAACATAAACACATTCAAAATAAGTAAAGGCAATAATTTTTAAGGTGCTTATGATTCTTGAACACTTATCAGAAGCTGACAGTTTTGTTACTTTTTCAGATGAAAAAGCAAAAACCGCAGGGCTTAAGTTTTGCCAGGGATGCCTCATGCAGAGGAGGAATTTAATCAATTATGATCTGTATTAATAATAATGTAAGCACAGTACACAAGGGCTGGGATAGTCCAGAGGGAGACAAGGATGTGATCACCTTATGCATAAAGTCAATACTGGCCAATTCAGACCAGAGCAAGTCTCCTCAGTCTCTCTGCTAGAGACCCGGAGGTGATAATCTTAGCATTATGTCATAGTAGAACTATGGATGCTGGGAGCTAGTACCTAGCCATGTGTAGGAGGTGGAGTGGTTCTCACTCTGATGAAACCTGAAAGAAAGAAAGACTGACTGGATAGAGATGGTGAATTGTAACAGATTTTTTACAATTGTTGCAATTCCCCCAATAACTATGCTGAGATGTTTAAGAAGAATATATTATAATTATTCAGGAATTGAAACAAAGAAAAGACATTGCAGAGCATTAGACAAGTGTGGAGCAGTTCCGTGATGAGAGTATACCCACAGTCATAGAGAAGTTGCGAGACTGTCACGCCCTGACATCAAATCAGATATGTGCACACCTGACATATTTTTACCTCAAAACAGATAATTAAAATATATCTACATAGTGTCTTTATTGTTAGATTGTGTTACAACCTAATTAATCCAGCCATAAAAAATGATGATAATGCCTTAAGTTTATATGACATCTCTTTTTCAAAGCTCATACTCATCACCTGGCAATTATCTCATGTGTGTATATCGTCACAGGGGAAGCTGTGGAAGGCAAGAGTAGCAGGTAACTTTCCCAGTTCTCGGTTTCTTCCATGTTGTAGAAAAAGGGACTTGAGTATGGCAAAAATGAGTGGTTTCACTGTGATTCTGGGGGTGAGAGAAATAAGTTTCCTTAAGTGTAACTGTTGATGGTTCAGCCTCATGACTTAGTCAATAAAGGCGCAACCAGCCTCATAGTGAAATCCAGTGACAGCCAGACCAAGGGGGCAGCAGTTTAATGCAAAGGGTTTAAACCAATAGAAGGAATCATTCATCCCTAATCTAGTTCCACTTCTACTAACACATACACAAACATACCACATACACACACATAATCACACACACATACAACCCATGTTAACATGTATACATGCACACATACATGAACTCACACACACACACATACACAAATACACAATGATCACATACACAGTGTTTATAGGCACACATGCATGTATATGTGAATTCACACACATATACATGCATACTCATATACAGACCACATACAGAAGCCTACTCACACACACACACACACACACACACACACACACACATACACACACACACACACTATCTTAAGCTATGTGTCTTCAGATGACCTGGCACTTTGGCTTTTCTTCTGGAAGTCACAGGAGCTGTGCGGGGTTTTCTCTTTTAGAATGTTAAGAACAGCCCGTGCCTCCATTCTGAGATCTCTCTTCCTGGAAGCAGTGACCAGGACAGTTACAGTCATTCCTGGCTTCAGAGTTTCTGCCTGCACAAATGTTACTCCTGCATTTGTCATTGCTGCCCAGATGAAGACAATAGCGAAAGCAATGAGGACAAGACTGCAACTCTTGAGACAAATGTTCAGATGAAGGGATGGTGGGAACCCATATTTTCTTGGCCTCATGTTAGTGGTCCATATCCCATGTCTGTGGACATTTCCAGAATAATGTGATACAGAAATTATAGTAACTTCCAGAAAACTCCTCTGAGCATCTCTTGTGAAAATGTCACCCTGTCCTCACTTCTCAGACAGCCACCATGCAGCTGTAACGGCAAGCCGTCTTCAGTGCCATCCAGTAGCCTTAGAGTCGGAACACAGGACAAAGAAAAGTAAACATTGTCAATAGTTTAGTGACAATCCTGAAAAAAAGGAAGAACCCGGAAGTTATCTGCATATTCTAAACAGACCAAGGACCCTCCACTACTCTTGATATAAGAATGCAATATTTTGATTGACAGGGAAATGTACTTTGGATGCTGACCCTGCAAAAGATGGCCTCTTGGGCCCAGAGACCATTTGATGGTAAAAATGCAAATGTCCTAGAAAAGGTGGAAAGTCGACTAAAACTCTTTTTATCTTTTTACGCATTTGTTGACAATGAAATGATTGGAAGGGATGTTGACTGAACAGATACTGTGTATCAACATAGTCATTCATGCATATAAACTTCAGATCAGAGTGGGGAAGTGGGTGGAAAGCCGGAAGTTTTGTTGTGCTCCTGTTTTGTGCTCCACCCACCCATCAAGGAACTACCCGTTTAAATCCCCGTGCTTTCTATACGGAACAACTGAACCTCTGATTATTTTGCATTCTCCTAATGTTCTCACTGCCTAAAACAAAAATTATAGTATGAAGCTACAAAGTTCGGCACCAGTCTCAGTGTCTCCTATTTTTTCTGAGCTGTTTTAACCCTACGTCTTCTGTGGTAAGCTTCTCTCTATTTATTTCTGCTGAGCCTTGCACTTCACTTACCTTTATAAGTATTACATTTTACTAAAAATGCTTAGTTGTCCAGAAACACATATTGAATTCCTTAAGTGGATGGACTTTTGTGAACTGCTTGTGTTGTCGGTATTGGGCTAAACACTTTTATTATTATTTGCCCTATAATTTCCACAGCAGTATTATTTAACCAGGTATGCAATTAATAAGACACACACACTTGTTAGATTTTATGATTGCCTTATTTACCTTGGGCTGGGCAGATATTTCCACCTACGCCCTCTCAATAACCTTACCATCCACCTGCCAGCCTCTATCCAATGTCATCTGTCTCAACCAATCTTATCTGGGCTACCTTCTAAACACTTTCTTGTATTTTTTTATCCGGGCCTTTTCATGCCATTATTGGAATCCTTCCTCCTGGCTCATGTGGTTCCTTCTCCACACTAACCCAACATGGTATTCTCCTCTCTCCTCTCTTCCCATATTTCTCATCCTTCTCCCATGATTCTTCTGTTCCTAAAGTCCAGGAACCTGAGCCACACCTACCCCATTCTTCCCTGTCCAGGTTTTAGGCCTTTTAATCAGCCAATCAGGAAAAATGTCTTAGGTGGTTTTATACAAGGATAGGGCAGTAACCAGATCTTGAGAGCCAGTAATTAGCATCAAAATACAAGCATCAGACCAATTCCCAACATGCTTGCTTTGACATTTTAGCACAGTGATAGCACACAATAAATAGAAAATATTTACTCAATGCAAAAATTATATGAGCCATAAAAATCTATCTTCAATTGTTCTTTAAAGGTGTTTCATGCTTTAGGAATGTTCTTTCTCTCAGCAAATGTTCACTGTCCTTCTACATTTGAGTCTTGACACTTTCTGGATTTACTAAGCTTTGTAAGTTTCAGGAACTCCCTTTATATGTTATCTGATATAACTTATGACCTTTCTAAGTTATTTGATCTATCTGGATCTGAGCCTCCTTGCTCGCCAAGAAGAGAAAGTTTTTATATAGAAGAAATAGCTCCCCAGCAAGAGAAAAACCACTATGGCACCTTCTGGTTCTGAATCCAAAGATTCTGCTCATGTGAGATGGACAGGCCTTCTCTGTGCAACATCATCACTCTAACCTCACCCTAATGACTCTGATCATGTCCATTCAGACATGCTACCACCAACTTTGCTACCTTGAATCCCCGATACAAATTTATTTAAACATGTTGAACATGGAATAATTCCAGAATCATGAAACAAATAAAAACAATTACTGGTTCACGGAATTAAAACAAAAGCTACATAGATGCTTCAGTATAAATCAAAGCTCAGATTTCCTATTTCTTGAGGTCACACTACTTTGGCCCCAAACTATGAAGTGTTTATGACATTACAAATTAATTAATAAAAATTTTAACAATTGATTAATTAAGAACAACAAGAAAAGTTAACAGAAAAGAAAGAAGTTGCCATTACATTCTCTAAATGACTAATGGCTGTCCCTAAACAAGGAAAAATAATCTAGAAAGGCAAATTAGAATTTTTGGTTTTACACTTTGCTGAAAGTTCTATACTATCAGCATGAAATAAGGTCAAAAGAGAATATATTTATCCTGAAATGGTATAAAACTTATTTATACCAGCCATCTGTAGGATATGTAAGATCAGCTACAAATCCAAGAGTTTCTCAGTGCTCAATTTCTGCTTCTTCGGGAACTAGGGCTGATTAAATGAACCAGAAGAGGGAAAGCACCTGCAAATTTGGTGAATTTTTATGATACTAGCACTAAACAGCTTTTTTTTTTTTTAAACACAAATGGATTTCAGCTATCTCTGGAAAAAGAAAAAAGACCTGAAATATTTACCCAACAAAAATCAGTAAGAATCATGAATTGTTACCCTTCTAGATAGAAATTAGTCAGAAGTGGGTGATTTAACAGCCCAGTTTACATGGCTTCAAATATTTGAGCCCTTATTACTAAATTAGCTGCATTGCATAAGTAATGAGCTCTTTGATAAAAACTTTCAGCCAGGAAATTAGTTTTTGCCTAGACAAAGTCAGATCAATTTTATTACATATATGAAGATTTCTGGTTATTTAAGGCAATCTAGGTCAAGTAAATTTTCAGGCTTCCAGGCTTTCCACAATGCTGAGTGATTATCCTGGACTGATGTCGGACTGATAAGCACTTTCTCCCTGTGTTGCTTGTTTTCTCAGAGCCTGTGGGTTTCTCAGCTCATTACATAATGAATTAGCAAAGCAGGGCTAGAATGGGAAAGTGATAGACTGTGAGAGTGACAGAGAAAGGACTAGGAACAGGATCAACTTTCCTAATTCCTGTGACTCACACAATGAGAGACACTGGGATTCTCAAGTCGTCTAGCCTTCATCATGGAGAATTTAGCCTTGGTGGAAAGGGAGTTTGTTTAAAAGAAGAAAGGATAGATAGAAAGGGAGGAGAGGACATGGGGAGGAGAAGAGAAAGAGAGATGGAGGGAAGGAAGACTCTCATTCTGAGATCCCGGCTTTGAGAAAAGAGGCCTGGGTGTCCATCTGAAAAGGGAAGTTAATGATTGTGAGGACACAGAGTGTCTACTGTATAGCATATTATATAGCATATACTTGTCTTATAGAGACCAAAACAAACAAACAAACAAACAAACAAACATTACTCCTATTCAATTGTACTCAGTACAATGTATTTCTTAGCTTTATTTTAGAATCAGTTTTACAATACTTTGAAGTACAAAGAAAATTATATAAATAATGTGTCCCGATAAAACATTTTTCTTCTATATATTCGATTAAATCTTTATTATTAAAAAGCAAAATAACCAAACAAAAACAAACCAACAAAAAAAAAACCCATGAGTACCCTAAGTTTTTTTTTTTTTTTGAAAAATGAGAAAAGGGAAAAAAATGTCAAAATAACTATGATTTATCATTTTTAAAGTCGTGTGAATTAGGTATGTTTTCAGTTTTCTTTCCCTCTGTAGTGATTAAACATTTTATATTGAATTATGAAAGAAAATGTGGGGGAAAAAAAAGAGTTCTGGGAACATGTGGTTCCACAACTTCTGAAGCAGAGTGAAGAAACTGGGGAGTGCCAGGCTTTTCCCATGGTGACATTTCGGTGTGGGAAATTTGCCCAGAAGGTGCAGAAGAGTGAGAAAGATTCAGTTGATGCAGTCTGTGGTCCCACGGTGTATTTTAGAAAACATACCAAGCATAGGAATATTTTAATAAGCTAAGGTTGATTAAATGAGCAATTTGAGGTCTTCATACATGATTCCATGTCGTCTCTGCTTTTGATCCTCATGCCCATCCTTTTAACAACAGCCCAGACACCCCACCTACCTCTCTTGAAAAGGAACACTCTCTTGTCTGAACTTGTCTTCCCTTTCTCTCACCCTCAAGCTATTTGTGAAGAAAGAAAGAAAGAAAGAAAGAAAGAAAGAAAGAAAGAAAGAAAGAAAGAAAGAAAGAAAGAAAAAGAAAGAAAGAGTAATGTCGGAAGGCCTTGAAGAAACTAGTATTTCCTGCGACATTCAAACCTCTCCTGTTCTGATGGCCAGGAACTCCCCAGTCAGTACCCGTGTGCATTGCCCCTGGAACAGAAAGTAAGTGTGAGAGAAAAGTGGTCCGAGAGCTACAGAAAAAGTTAAAAGACTGGTTTAAATTTCACTCTGGAAGTCGTGGGCTTTTTATTTATTTATTATTTTTTTACAAGTCTTTTGAATATATATTATGGCTTACAGTTCGGTGATTATTGGAATTTCAATGTGTAAACATATGTGTCTCCATAATATGTGCTTTTCTTTTTTTTATTTTTTATTTTTATTTTTTTTTATTTTTCAATGCAGTTTATTCAGGAACCTTGAACAATCATCTGACCCTGGGGAAAGCCAGCCCACAGCTTAAATAGCCTCTGGGTAGCCAACCCCAGCGTGCCACGTGGGCAATGCAGATAGGTCCACATACATGGAAGCAAGCCAGATCCTCAGCCTTAGCCAAACGTGGAGTTGTTTGTGACAGAGAGCACTCACCATCGGGAAGGTGGAAGGCAGAAAACAGCTCCATCTTTCAGGCACGGCATTCCGCAGCTCTCTACAGTTCCCCCTTTTTGTTTTAGACGCATCAGGCAAGAGTAGAGGTCTGATCTCTGATATTAGAAATAAATTGGGACTTTGTACAGATGTTCATTTAGGTGTCATCCACCCAAAGAGCATCCGACCCGTCCGATACCTTTTTCTCAGAGGCGGGACCTGGGGCATCAACCCGCATGCAATCAGACTTGCTCTTCTCTGGGTCGAAAGCGGCTGACCCTGAGTGCAGTGCTTAGCCTCGCATCCTGAGCATATCATTTTAGCTTTTTATGGTATCCAACCATGCTTGGGGAGAATGTCCTGCTTCAATGGCTGTAAAGGCCTGAATGATCATGGCTGCATTACGCTGTTGTGAGACTCTAATCTTGCATATACACCACAGGCAAACCAAGGAGACCAACACCAGAAGGCCTGCTAACGCTCCCATGCCCGCCCATTCCTTCAGATGATTCATGGCTGCAGCAATCCATGATGACAATCCTGTGGTTAGTCCTGCGTCCACTCTGGTAGAGTTTACTGTGATAATGGCCACTCTCAGCTGCTCCATCGTAGTACTGAATTCTCCAGTCCAATTACCTAAAATATAGCTAGACAATTGTTTAGACAGATTTGCAGCATGGGAAAAATTCTCATATTGTATGCTAGTGACTCAAAGTCCAGCATACTTTCATTGACAGCCAGGTTGAGCGATTTGCCATAGGGTATCAATTTGCTCCTGCAGGAGGTCAATCCTTTGATTGATCACCATCAAGCCTCCTTTTAGTTGAGCATTAATTCCTTTTTGTACATCTAAGGCATGAGCTACATTGGCTAAAAGATTATTCAGGGTCTGAGCAGTCTGCACAGTATGACTCATGGCTAATGCCGCGGTGGTAGCTCCAAAAGCCTCCAATGAGATGGCAGTATCAATGGCGGCTGTAATTCCAAGATCCCTTTTCTGTCTGAAGAGAGTCATAGCGTGAGGAGCATCGACGGGCACAGGCACCCAGCGAGGCATGCGAGTAACCAGGGCATACCTAAATTCACTAGCATTCACTCTGGAAGTCGTGGGCTTTTTAGAGAACAAGAAAAGGGTGTCACCACGGCGGTACCACTGAGGTGGATTCACTGGGCTAATTGTCCAGCAAACGACCATCAATCAGCAGCAGTTGGCAATTAGGCCGGCAGCTTGCCCTGCACGTGGTGGTCGGCCACTTACCCACTATATCGGCTGCTTCTCTTTGGAAGCCTTCTCTTCCTCCTAGGGCTTTGTGAAGCGCTAAAACCTGCGCTTCTCAGGGAGAAAATCTGCCCGTACCGTCTTGATGATGGTGCTGTGAACTTACGTACCTTCATTATGCCAAGAGACAGTGCATGAATACTGCCACGTCCCTTCCCAGGTCCTAGGGTTAAAAGCCGGTGCCATGAATGCTATTGCGTGGGTGGGACAGGTCAGAAATGACCTCAGTCTTGTCCTTGGCTGCTCAGACAACACACAGTCTATAAAAACATGGTGGCTTTGGAAACAAAACCATCCAGGTATTTTAAACTATAAAAAATGACTTTCACTTACTATGGATTTATCCATAGGGAGCACTGATTTTAATTTGTCACCATTGAGCCCTTGAGGACTTTTATATATTATTTTACTGGTGTTCCCTGACACTAATCCTAGGTATGAAAATTGTGAACCCTGCTTGAGTGTTGATGACTTTTCTCTGTCCACTCTCAAGCTGTGGAACAAGCTGAGAATCTCAACTAAAAAAAAATTACCATTTTTTTAATCAGCTGTGAATTATGCATGATCCACTGGTCAGATGATAGATTGGAGAGCACAGAGAATTTGGAAACTTAATAATTAGGTTCAAGATCTGGACATCATCTATGGATGCTTGTTCTAGCAATCTGATTTTTTCGTCTCTTAAGATACAAAATTGTTCTTGCTGGGCTCTCCTATTGTTTTTTCATGGAAGTTTTGGTGAAAGCATTTAATAAGTGGTAAAATAATGTAAATATGAATTATTGGAATTCAGAAATATTGGAATTCATTTAAGAATAATAATGTGAAAATTGCTGAACTGTCTTGTTTTTAATATGGTAGAAAATCAGAGCTACATGAAAAATACTCCTGAAAGCCACCAGTAAAGAGAATGTGGAGAATTACTGAGAGGGGTGGAGATAAACATTCCATTTCTTCTGATGGAAAATTCCATACTTAAAAAAATTTTGAGTTCAGGTTGAACATCTCAAACACTTCAGAACTTACTTGTCTGGTAAACTGAGCAGTTCTCTATGATGGATCTTAGCCAAAGGGCAGGAAAAAAAAGCAATAACAGTTCCTTTAGATGGCATTTCATAGCATCTCCAGGAAGTCCCCTGGACTCTTGTAAACAATGGAAGCGGTTGTTAGAAGGCCACAGTTTCGAAGTAGGGACCCTCTGTGATGTCATCCAGTACTTTCATGAGCTGAAATACAATGTGTGTTCCTGGGTCACTGCATACATTCTCAGTAGTAGTGTCCTTCTCATTTATAAACTGACATCTTTATTGTTGTTGATCTCTTTAGGGTGTGTGGGTTTCTGAATGTAGCACCCCTGGAACAGGTGTGTTGGAGCATGCATGTGAGTGCATGAGGAGGCAGAGGTTGACATCGGATGCTTTCCTGATTCATTCCCCCGCTTTATATACTGAGATAAGATCTCTAACTTTCACCCAGGGTTTGCCAGTTTGTCAGTCTACATAGCTCTTGTTTGAGGGATTCCCCTGTCCCTGCCTGCTTGGCTCTGGAATTACCAATCAAGTCTCCAGGCCAGACTTGAATCTTTTATCTCTGTACCCTATGTTATAGATGGATTTACAAGAGTTCTGATTTTATGTAGTTTCTGATTATATGTTAGTGCATTTCTTGCTTCCTCGTGGCACTTAACATATCTTAGTTTATCACGCTGCCAGTGAAACCTGGATTTCTCTCCAATAAACATTTGTCATCTTGTTGATTATCTTTTTTTTTTTCAATGCAGTTTATTCAGGAACCTTGAACAATCATCTGACCCTGGGGAAAGCCAGCCCACAGCTTAAATAGCCTCTGGGTAGCCAACCCAGGCATGCCACGTGGGCAATGCAGATAGGTCCACATACATGGAAGCAAGCCAGATCTTCAGCCTTAGCCAAATGTGGAATTGTTCGTGACAGAGAGCACTCACCATCGGGAAGGTGGAAGGCAGAAAACAGCTCCATCTTTAAGGCATAGCATTCCTCAGCTCTCTACAGTTCCCCCTTTTTGTTTTAGACGCATCAGGCAAGAGTAGAGGTCTGATCTCTGATATTAGAAATAAATTGGGACTTTGTACCAATGTTCATTAAGGTGTCATCCACCCAAAGAGCATCCGACCCGTCCGATACCTTTTTCTCAGAGGCGGGACCTGGGGCATCAACCCGCATGCAATCAGACATGCTCTTCTCTGGGTCCAAAGCGGCTGACCCTGAGTGCAGTGCTTAGCCTCGCATCCTGAGCATAACATTTTAGCTTTTTATGGTAGCCAACCATGCTTGGGGAGACTGTCCTGCTTCAATGGCTGTAAAGGCCTGAATGATCATGGCTGCATCACACTGTTGTGAGACTCTAATCTTGCATATATACCACAGGCAAACCAAGGAGACCAACACCAGAAGGCTTGCTAACGCTCCCATGCCCGCCCATTCCTTCAGATGATTCATGGCTGCAGCAATCCATGATGATAATCCTGTGGCTAGCCCTTCAGACTATCAAAGCAGATGTTGAGCCTGATGGGCAACTGTTTGGCGGAGTGAATGGAATTTTAGGTAAGAACTGGGAAATAGTAAGAGCTGGAGAGGACAGGGTCTCCACAAGGAGAGCAACAGAACAAGAAAATTTGAACACAGGGAACTTCCCAGAGACTCATACTCCAACCAAGGACTATTCATGGAGATAACCCAGAACCCCTGCACAGATGTAGCCCAGGGCAGTTCAGAGTCCAATTGGGTTACATAGTAATGTGAAGAGGGACTGCCTCTGACATAATCTGATTGGCCTGCTCTTTGATCACCTCCCTCTGGGGGGGAGCAGCCTTACCAGGCCATAGTAGAGGACAATGCAGCCACTTTTGATGTGAACTGACAGACTAAGTTCAGAAAGGAGAGGAGAACCTCCCCTATTAGTGGACTTGGGGAGTGGCATGCAAGCAGAGGGAGGAGGGAGGGTGGGATTGGGAGGGGAGGAGGGAGGGGCTTATGGGGGGATGCAGAATGAATAAAGTGTAATTGATGAAAAATTTTAAAAAAAAGGGAAAAAAATAATTTAAGAACCTTAAATGACTTTCAAAAGTGGAGGAAAACATGGAGTTAGTCAATTGGCATGGAGCACGTCTGGCCCCTGGGGGCAATGGTCTCCTGAACCTACTCAGACCTCGGACACCACCACTGCTAGTTCTAGAATTGTTGATTATCTTAATTGTAGCATTTACATTTAACATTTCTGAATCAAAACAGCCACATGTCTACAAATTAGGAGTGTGCAGTCTGATTGTCCATTTTAAAGATTGGAAGACTTAGATTGAACTGCTTATGATGTCCCATTGTGACTGGATGGACTCTCTTCTCGTCACATGTCATCCCCTAATAAGGGGAGGGTGGGCAGTTGGCGCTCCTTGGCCAGTGGCTATGACAGTGTCTGTTGTGGCATAGAAATAAGACGGGGCTGAGAGGCACCCTCCTAAAAACTATTTACAAAACAAATAATTTGATCTGGAACAAATGGTGGATGCTGCTTTTGGCTGACAAATTTGGGGCAAGGGGAAAGTTATTTTAAGCCAACCTTGGGAGCTTATGTGGATGTTGTCAGCCAACTTGTTGGGTGATATTGAAATATCTCAAGTAATTTAAAAAAAAAATTTAATTTTCCTTGGCTTGACTTTAAGCGTCTTTCTACAGAGGATCCTAAGTTGCCTCTCCATGGTCATCTTTATCTCTAAAAAGTCGCCTTATCAAGTGTTCCAATGCAACCAATGATTTATTCATTATTATCCAAATACATCTCTTGCTGTGTAGCGCAGGCTCGTATCAAACTCTGGATTCCCCTGCCTCAGCCTCCCAGGGGCTAGAAGTATGGGTATGCAACACCAGGTCTGGCTTATTTTGGACTTTCTTACTTATGTTTTTCCACAGAATTTCTCCCTCCCTTTCTGCTTTACAGATTCATTTAATACTCCTACTTATAGATCTGTCTAAAAGTCTGTCTTCCTTTATAGTCATTCATTTGGCATTCCTATTTTATTATAAACTTTATTGGCTTATGAACCTCTGGCATTATTATTGGTTACACTTTAATGACAGTTAACATTACTCTGGATTTTCCTCGGTGTGGGAAGAACATTGAATCTTTCTTTGCATCCCAATGAAGAGCTAATTTTTCTCTGTACTCTTCAATATCCTTAGTTGGGATATTGACAGGACGGGAGGGAGTGGCACATAGGTGAGGAAGGCAGAGCTACTGGTTTCCATTCCTAACGTAAAAGTATCAACTTTAATTTCACCATATGGAGGAGCTCACTCTTCATGGATATCATGATGCTGGTTTTGTGTTCTCCTTTGTTGTCAAGGACTAAGTGCTTTCTTGAGCACAATGGCAACAGTGCAGTAATGCTAGCTGTGGACTGGAAGTGAGCTGCGAGCAACACACCCTGAGTGAAGCAGTGATTATTTTAGCTCAAAATTTCATTAATTTCAGCCCATGGCCACTGGATCTGATGATCGTTGATCCCACAGTAAGGCACTGGGTACAGATGCCAGAGGCTGCTCACCTCACAGAGCAACAGAGAGAAGAGACAGGGGACCAGGGTTAGCCTTAAGGACAATATACCCAGTGGCTTATTTCTTCCAGCGAGGTGCTACTCCTAATCTTTGCTACTCCGAAAACACTGTGCTAGCAGCTGGGATCCAAGTATCAACACAACACATGTGCCCACGAGGACGTTTGATACTTAAATCACAGCTTGAGTGTAGTAAGTCCAAGCTGTCACTCACACTGTATCATTGAACACTCAGGATGTTACATGTGCACAACTACTTCCGCCTCTCAAAACCTCAAATTTCTTACTTAGGAAATTTAAATTTGGGGTGAGATTATCTTCCTTCTTCCCTTACCACCGCTCTCACTTTTAATTCCACTCCAAATGTAGGACGTACAAAATACCACCAAATGCCAGGAGAATTAGTCCCTCGAATCTTTGCATAGTTGCTTGATTTTGAAGTCTATGTAAGTTTTTTTTTCTACATTGCCTTGGTACTGCAGCATAATGGTTAAAGTCACCTGCTTTAATAATTGAAGACACACCAGTTAGATCAGGAAATAGAGGGCAAGAAAACAAAGTACCCAAAGTACTCATCTCCAATTTTTCATAAATAATAGCTAGTTATCCAGGGAAGCTGCAGAGGCACCTGCTAAGCCTCTTTCTGTCTGAGTTCAGCCAGGAGGAATGCCAACCAGATCAGTAATAACAGCCTCCTGAGTGGGGAGAAATGAAGGCTGCTCAATTTTGTATTCTGCTCATTTCTATTCCAGAAGAAAACAGTTGACACTGTCTCATTGAAAAGAAAATACACTCCGATTGCATCATCAAATAGTATTTATTATTAATCCCCAGAGGGAGCACGGGGCTGTGCTAAGCATGCCAATTTGCCTGCCACCTGCAAGTGGCATTTTTGTGTGTCAGAACCTGGTCCCCTTAATGTTGACGCTAGAGGTTAAAGGAGCAGTGACAAAAAGATTAAAGGGATGAAAAATAGACTTTGGAGGAAAGGTCACAAGAATTGCAAAAGGTTAGTGAGAGAAGGGAAGGCAAAGGGTTGCCTGGTTACTGCATCCCAGACCAGGGAAGGCTTTCACAAGATGCATTATCTATGAGCAGGTAGCCTCTAACGCTGCAGAATAGCAAGCAAGAGAGCATGCATTTAGATTAAGGAAAGGAAATGGTGAGCTGCTAAAGAATTGGACTACTTAGGCTATAGAAATTCTATCCCTGGAGAAGTATATGGAGGACTTGAAGTCCATATCTTCAAAGGGAGGGGATGAGTACCTCAGGCCTGTTTGGAAAACAAGAACACTGGCTCTCGGGTCATGATGGAACAGTCATCCTCCAATGATTACCGTTAATTTCCAAATCAAAGACGTGAGCAATGCCGACAGCATCAGTAGAGCAGCCAAGAATCAGAAATGATTTCATTGTGGACTAGGCATGTGAACCAGCCCTGGGTGAGATTTTAATAAAAAAAAATATAGAAAAGGTAAATGCAATGAAGGCAGGAAGACACTGTGCCAACAAGTTAAGTGGAAGGAATACCTCGTCAATAACTGATTGAGACTTGAGTTGAGCCCAAGGCTTGAATCTTCACTCTTCTAATTAATCATGTGATTGTCAAGTTGCTTAACTTCTAAACTTTAATTTCCTCATTTATAAAATGAATTCCACAAAACCAACTGCTACGGTTAACTACAAAGAATACTGAAAGTAAATACAGTGCGTGACACACAGTAGGCATTTAATAATGATAAAGTAATAATGCCCACAGCAGTAATTATTACTGTCAGAGAAAATCAATCCAACTATGATCAGCATATAACAATTGCAGAAATCAGGGTTCATTAGTATATTCTTATAAGAGTAGATGCCATAGTTAGCTCATAGTCAGCTACTGTGCTACCCACTCTTGTAATCACCTTTCTCTGCAGCTCATCATCCCCTTTCCAAAATGGAATTCAAGTAGAAGACTCAATGTATATAATGAAAATACGTGACTAAACCAAGCCTTGACACACCCTCCCATCCACTGTGTGTTCTTTACCGTGATCTTTTCCCACTGTTCTACATGAGGCAGAGCAGCAAACTCCTCAGAACCCCCTACGCAGCTGACTGATTCATGGCCATGCCTCTTGTAAGCATAGTTCTTAGTCAGACAATCCCCAATCTTGCTGTTGCCCACACGCAAACAGGTGCAAGTGTTCCTGAGTTTTGATACCTCATTCTTGGGACAGTGCACATGAACCCTTGAGTGACTGAATTGGCTCTTTGCACTCCATCTCTGTGTCTTCCCATTTACCGGTAAAGTGGAATAGCCATGTTTATTTTGCTAAGTTGTGAAAATAATAGGGTGTATTCATTTATATGTTTATGTTTTCATTCAACCACTACTGTCTGATTCATGAAGGAAGAGTGACGATGTCTTATGATAGTTTGAATTTATTAAGGTATAAATGTAAGGTATTACATTATCCTCAAGTGTCTTCAAAGTGTCCCTATAAAAATAATTATTATCCATTTTTATTAATACAGCACTAGGAAGTGAGACTGTCAAAAAATCCAATATTCAATAACTAACCAGCTCACTGAGCCATGATGATAAAGCAAAATTCCCCGTCTTCACATAATTTCAAGTGAACTATATCTTAAAAAATAACACAGAAATCATTTTATCTTTTATGATCTTCTCATCTTTACTGTAAAGATCTTGAATTTCTGTAGGTTTTTCCATTAGTAATCATTATCACCATTTGCTTAAGGCAGTAATAGTCTTGACACAACTATTTCCTAACCACTGAATAGTACCCAAAACTTCTTAAAGTGAAATTTGAGAGGCGGCTACAAATTATTCTGCAAGACAAAAGTGAGTCAAGAGCAGTAATTCCCAGCCATGGCAGATTTAATAATAATCCATTCTGCTACTGTATCATTTGCCGTAAGACTTCTCTATACTGGGGGGGGGGGGGGGGGGGGAGGCATCAATTAGTGAAAATGTAACACTAAGTAAAGTAAGAAAAAAAGTTATGTCCTGGTTTCTATTTGGGAGCCAAACAATTATATCTAAGTCACTTAATCTTAAGAGTTTCCTATAAACATGAATGTTATGATATTTGTCCTTCACCTCAAACCTGTGGTAAAACTCAACATAATCCATGTATGAAAAATAAAGTCTTCGGGCTGGAGAGATGGCTCAGTGGTTAAAAGCACTGTCTGTTCTTCCAAAGGACCTGGGTTCAATTCCCAGCACCCACATGGCAGCTCACCACTGTCTGTAATGCCAATTCTAACAGATCTGATACCTTCACACTAATGCACATAAAATAAAATTAAATAAATTGTTTAAAATAAATAAATAAAATCTTCGAATAGACTATGCATGTGGCTCTGGTTAATCCCAGTAGCTCACAAAGCTAAAACAAAAATAAAACAGAAGACATGAAGACAGGATGGGTACTTGGTGGAAGGAAGAGGTGGAGGGGGAAGATAGGATAATTTGAATGTGTTGTTTACACTTATGAATTCATCAAAAATAAATCAATTTCATTTCTATTTGTTCACAGTAGCCACTTTAAAATCAAGCCCATATGAAGTTGAGGTTGGGGCCTACGAGTAGTCAATATCAGAGAATGATATTTCTGATTTATGTGGGAAACTCTTAGTGCAGAAATGTGCGCTAAACAACTGTGATCACACAGGTAGGAATTTCGAGAGTCTTCACACTCATGGTGGAGCTCGGTCCAATCCTAGCAACGAAGCCTTGCTGTCGATGTTTTAGTAGCTGGCTGCTCTATCAGAGCAATTGCCTCCGGAATTCAACAAAACTGAATGCGAGCTTCACCTATTCGAGAAATGAGAGCACTGTTTTACTACCTAGTGTAAAATACCACACCTAAAATGACGAAAAAAAAAAAAGCATCATCTCCAAAACGTGAAGCAAACAGACAGACATCCTTTCAGGGCTGCACAGTCTCATGCCGCTTCCTAAAGACTCAACATACATACACCCAAACCCACGTGCCTGGTATCCTTGTGGCTACATTCTCAGGCTGGTGAGGACATGAGAAGCTGACTTTACACCAAGTCCATTGTATGCAAAACGATGGGAACTAAATATGTCCTAGAAAAATTGCAATGCAAATATTACAGCTATAACCTTGAGGAAGAGGATGGGGGACAACAGCTGCAAAGGATGGGCAGAAAGCAACACATCCGGGGCATAGATCACACCCTTGAACTGTGGGCTTCTGGGTCCTGTGCTACCCGCACTATTCTATTCTAGTGGTTCTCACAGAAGCTCTTTTTTTTCCTTTCTTCCTACCTTCCTTTCTTTCTTCCTTCCTTAGTTGCTTCCTTCTTCCCTTAGTTGTTTTCTTCTTTCCTTCCTTTCTTCATTCTTGTCTTTGTTCCTTCCTTCTTCCTCTTCTTCCTTCTTTTTTTCTTCCTTCCTGCTTTCTTTCTTTCCTATTCCTCACTCTTTCCTCCTTCCCTCATTTCCTCTTTCCTTGTTCAGCGGGTGGGGGAGAGTTCTGTATTTAATATTGGGAATGCAGGAGTCATTTAAGTACTGCAGTCCGATTGATTTCTATCTTTCTTTGCGGATCTTCCACTGCAGACTGGGACAAGGCAAGATGCTTGCTGTGACTAGATTCTCTACCAAATGCAAAACCAAAGCCTCCTCTATTATCAAGAAGTCGCTTTTCTCAATGGTATTTCTCTAATGATCACATATTGTTTCCCGGGAAGTGCTCGTCAATTATTTAAGAGGAACAGCCTGTCACCCCATGCACTAAGCTTTGACTGTGCACATCCAATCCCTAAGATGCACTTGATCTCATTCTTTCAGCTTTGGGAAGGAAATAAACAACAAAGGTTTTCTTTATGTTTGTCTGTTAATTTGGAACCGTTGCTCACTTGCTTACTTATTTATGTATTATTTATTTCTGTAAAGAGAATATGATGAAAAGTGTCTTCTAAGAAGAAAATACAAATTACAGCTAATTCACAATGCCCCCTACCCTGGATTTGGACTGCAACTATGGTCCATGCAGCCACAGAAATAAAGAACACATTTCATAATAATTAGTTATGGAGGTTTTTTTTATTTTTCTTAAGAAAAATAATGACCTAGCCTTTCATTCAGGATGGTAGCTTTTTCAGATGAAGAGAAAAGAGAGAGAGAGAGAGAGAGAGGAGATTTCCCAGAGTGGAAATAGTAAAGGAGAAGATGGAAAGCAAGGGGGGGTTAGGCAGGAATGAGCATGGGGAGTGAAGATGGAAGGAATGGAAGGGAGGGGAAAGGAAGACACTGGGAGGTGAGGGAGGGGTGAGCAGAGAGGCAAACAGGGAAGAGATTGCAGGTAAAAATAAAACAGAAAAAGCCCAGGTGGGATTCATGCAAACTGTTCTCATCAACACTGCTACTCCTCCTGTCACCGCAACTGTCAAACAGGCTCCGCTCGTAATGAAAGGAAAAATATTTTATTCAGATTTATTAATTTGAAAATGAAGCCCGCCTGTCGAGAGGGGGACAGTTCTTCTCAATCTGTCATCGTTGAACCACACGCTCCTGACACCGGGATTCATTTGTCTTGTCGGCTCTGACAGTTGGATTCTCCCAGAGCTCTTCCTAGCGGATCGCCCTGGGATTTTAAACCGGATGAAACACATTCCGACAAGGAACAGCCTCTTTATTAATGCAAATTACATGAGGAGGAGAGAAAAAAAGAGAGAAAGAGAGAGGCGCCGGCAGCCGCTGTGGCGTTCTTATCCCTGTATCAGTCATCCGTTATTTACATTTATACACATTTTTCAGTTTTAATAAAAGGAGACCCGGATTTTCAGTGACATTTATGGACAGTTTGTTTCAAAAAAAATGATGCCATCACTGTAATTGTATGCAAAAGAAAGCTGTGCAGCGCTCCTCCGTTTGTTCTGTGTCCAGGGAGCCTGGCCGCGCCTCCTTCTTAGCGTACACAGGGTAGAGCTTGGAGACCACCTGACCATCGGCATCCCAGCACCTGCGGGACCATCGGCGCCTTGCCACAGCGTCCTTCCAGCATCCATCCGCACCTGAGGCCGCCTGGAGACTGTCACCGGAACCAACTTGGGAACCCGCAGGCCTTTATCTTTGTTTTTAGTGCCAAATCAGGAGCTACTTTACCAACTACCCAGAGCACAATTAACTCTCAGACTGAAACGTCACAGCGTCCCACCAAAAGCAGATTGGACCAGGGAAATGTTTTCATTTAAATTTTTTTTTTTTAGTTAGAAGAAATAATAATAATCTATATTTAATTACAAAACAAGACTGAATTCTGTTTGTCAATGAAGTTTCTTATTTTTCAGTGGATAAAGGGGTCCATTGATATAAAAAGGGGAGGCCGACAGAGGTGATAAGGAAGGTGATAAGGAGGTTTAGAGGTGGACTTCCTGTCCCTGTTCCTGTTGAGATGAAATCTTCTTGCAAGCAGGCAAGCTCTGGGTATCACTTTCCTACTTGGTTCCAACATCCTGCAGTCATGAGACGAAAGTGGCCTCATTTATACAGAAAAAGCTGGAACTTCAGGGCTCTGAAGAGCTAAATTCTGGTTTCATCTGCTGCCGGTGGTGAAGCAGCTACGGGCAAGTCAGATTGGAAGTTCAGTGACTACCTCTCTAGACATCAACAGGCCGGGAGATCCCTCCTATCCCGGCCCACTAGTTCCTCAGGGGAGTGGCAAACCTTTGTGACTTTCTGAGGCTGGCTCTCCATCTTTTCACAGTACCTGCCCACTGGTCTCCAGCCTGCCTCGGGAAAAGCAGCATCTACCGCCACTCATGTGGGTCCCTGCTCAACAGCTTTCAGGCCGAGATAGGTCCTTGGGAGTACTGTCACGTCTCTCCACCTCCATTTCCTGCTCTATAAAAAATGTAAGCGTTAGACTAGACCGGTGATGGGATGGCCAACAGGTCAGCTTACTAAACTCTTGGGCCTCCATCCTGCCCTTCGGCTCAGAAACTGTGGGAATGAGAACTGACAGTCTCCACTTTGGGGAGGACCTTCTGATGTCACTGACCTTTAAGGACTCCTAGGCAAGCCCTTCTTAGCTCCACAGCTCTGTGATTGTGTTTTCCTCCCCAGCGCAGCAGAAAGGTTCGTAGGGTACCCCATCTGCAGGTTCAATTGACTGCAGATGAAAAAAAAAAATCTTTGAAAAACAATTACATTTCTACTGAGCAAGTACTGACTTTTTTCTCATTATTATTCCCTCAACAATACAGTCTAACAACTATTTACATAGCATTTACATTGTATTAGGTATTACAAGTAATCAGGAGATGATTTATAGTCTATGGGAGAATTGGGTAAGCTATATGCAAATACTAAGCCGCTTTCTATAGACACCCGAGCACCTGAGCTTGTGGGTATCTGGGAACAAGAGCAGGTCATTCTGGCATCAATTCACTGTGGATTCGGAGAGACCATACCTTATGAATATTTTACAAGTAAAAAACATGGATGCATTTCACTAGTTTCTATGGGCTTAGACTTTATCTTTCTTTATATTTTGGATCTTTACTTTAAACACAGGAAGCTGGTCAACAAGATTTGCCTGGCAAGGGTCATCCAGGGCTGTCATCCCTCTAAAGCCCTGTGGTGGGGAGTGCTGCATTTTTTGTTTTTGTTTTTGGTTTTTTTTGTTTTGTTTTGTTTTGTTTTTTGTTTTTAATCTAGGCGGCTATATAAACATGAAGTGCTTTTATTCCTGCAGGACAGCCTTAAAATGGGCAACTTCCTTCATTCTCTAAAAATTGTCTTCCCAATTAAACGAGAGGCAAAGACAAGACAGATAGCCAAAATGGCAATGAGCATTCCAGTGATGGGGAAGGCTACAATTAATGGAAGCTGGGGGGCGGGGGGGGGGAGAGCGGTTGTCTTTTGCCTGTAAAACAACACAAAAGGCTGCACCCAGCCATCATCCACGTGTAAAACAAATGCCGGGACCGTTGCACATTCTGCATCAGGGTATACATGTTTGTTTAATGATGTCTCCACGGTCTATAGAATTAATATTTAATAGCACTTGTCAGCAAGATTCTATACAAGGGTTCGTTCTGCCTCTTCTTAATGCCTGTTAGTGGTTGTGTCTTCCTGGTTGGCTTTAATATTAGAATTAGGTTTTGCATTTGCAGTGATGTCTGTCTACTTTCCACTTTCAATTTTGCATTCTTTGGCAGGGTGGTGGAGGTAGAGAGAAACGCAGCAGAATTGAAAGACTTTAATTAGTGCCCCGTCTCTGCTCTGAGCCCTAAGACACTAAGAGAAGTGAGATTTTTTTGTTTCTTGTTTTTGCTAGCGCTGCAGGATATCTCATACAGTAGGTAGAAAAAGTGCTTCTTGTTTTGTTACCATCATCATGTTAATCAATATTAGCCAAAGGAATAGGCTTCTGGTAATTGACAAATGGTCGATTTATTTATTACTATGGTTTGGCTATGTCCCCAAAGAACACATGTTGACAACTATTTCCCCCATGAAACGGAGTAGAAGGAGTTCTTCAAGAAGTGATTAGGTTGTGAGAGCTCTGGGGTCTTGAATGGACAAATGCCATCCACACAGGACTGAGGGTCTGATAAAGGAAAGTTGTACGCAGTCTCTCTCACTCACATGATGCCTTGCTGTGATGTGCGGTAGCAAAATGGTGCTCCTCGAGTACCAGAATTATGGTACTGGATTTTGAGGTCTTCAGAACGGTGATAAGTAATAGTCTCTGCAAATTATCTAATCTCAGGTGTTTTGTTATAACAACAAAACAAAATAGATTAAGAAACACACAGCATGGTGAACCACGTGTTTCACTTTCTAATTCCAAAGTTATTTGTCTTGGTTCTAAAAGGTGTATTGCACAGTGATGATGGACAGAGCACAGTTAACAAATCATGTGTTTAGATTTCACATCAAGAGCCTAAGATTACTGGAGAAGCTGGCCCTTCATAGAATCATGAACTGAAAAGTTCCCTGGACTAGAAGTCAATAACTTTGCATCTACAATGGGAAAAATGGAAAACTTGACTTCACTTTCTTCTCATCATGCCTCAGTTTCTCCATTGTTGTGTATACACATTGTAGATGGACTGGATATCCCTAACCCAAAAGTGTATAAGGCAGAAAACCCCAAATCAGAAACTTGTTGATGTTCACATCTAACTTCATGCAATGGGGCACAATCAAAATAAGGAAGGCTGAAAATATTATGTAAATGTTATCATCAGGGAGGCAGGGAGACTGGCTTAGTGGGTAAAAGTACTCCATGTACAAGCCTGAGCATCTGAGTTCGATCCCTGAAAAAACACATCAAAAGCCAGATGTATTGCCACACATCTGCTATTTCAGCATTCATACAAGCAGGAAAGGAAACAGAGACAGGAGAATTACCTCAAAGACCTCAGTCAGCTACCCTGACCTCGTAAGTGGTGAAGCGACATGAACAAGAAAGACGGTGCCTTAAATCAAAAAGAAAAATAAATGGGAAGAATTAACTCTAGAAAATTGTCCTCCATCCTCCACTTATACACTGTGGTATGCATGCACTTACACACACACACACACACACACACACACACACACACACCCCACACACATTTTAGAAGCATCAAATTATACTTTTCCCTTCAATATTCTTTGAATTCTGTCACCATGCCTGACACATAGTAGGAGTCTGCTAAATAATAACTATTATCTTCAATATGGCCTTGAATAATTTACATAAAGGCCAGTTAGATATCATCTTTATAATATCAGAGTTTCAGGCACATTGAAGAACTGTTTAAAGACCAGGAACTTAATAGATGCTTGACTGGCTGAACGATTGATAAATTCAAACATTATAAATATGTCTGTTATATTAACAACGGAAACTTGGGAATATTTGTCAGTAAGAACCATGCTCAAGAAGTCTTGGTTGGGTTAGCTCAACAGATATTGGTAAAGAATTAAAAGCTTAAAAGCAAAGAGCAAACACTGAGACATGAAAGCACTGCTTCCTGGTCCCACCCTCAGTACTGAAAGTGGGCTTCTACATTCATGGTTTTGGTAATTCAAGTTCAAGCAAATGTTCCACAATTTACCAAAGCAGTAGTAGGCTTAGCAACTTTTATCTTTTCCTCTGATTCCATGCATGATTTACACATTCTGGATATTGACCTTACAGAGACCCCCTACATTATCTTCCCATTGGTCTAGCATTGTGCTGCCTCCCACCTTACTCTAGACATTTTCTATCTTTCACAGCCTTAACTGTGCTCTGTTCTAAGAAAAAAAAAAAAAAAAAAAAAACACAAATTCATTTCCCAGGAAATCTACATGGGCATTTGCTATAGAGAAGGTGCCCCACCGAGAGCCTCTACCATTATTTTGTTAAATAGTAATAACTTAGGATGGCAGCCACTGATGCCTGGCTGCAAGGTAAAGTCTACTCTTATCATTGCTGCTTGGCAACATATGGGTGCCATCTTGGAGAAGGAGAAGAGATCCAGTGATGTCATTCCACCAGAATCACGGGACCCACAGGAGCTCAGAAGGTTCAAAGACCTCATTTTGATGGTATCAAATGGATCTTGGTTATCAACCCTGTGGTGAAGTTGAAGGAATTGTTCATGCACATGTTTCTAAAGGCTATTTTGAATTACTGTTGTGTTTTTCTTTTTCTTGTTTCAGTTTAAGTGCTATAAACACTTCAGGGCCAGCAAGAGAGCTCAGTAGGTAAAAGTATTTTCTACTAAAGCTGACAACCAGAGTTCAGTCATTAGAATCCACACAGTAGATGGAGAAAACTGACTCCTGCAAGCTGCCCACTGACCCCCACAGGCATGGGGGGGGAGGAAGAGAAATAAATGTAATTTAAAAAGAAAAGAATATTTAATTCTAAAGACCACAAGAAGGAATCCAGTCCTGAAGAGCTTATATTACAAAGCCAAATACTGAAAGAGACAAAAATAATCACCCAACTACATGAATTCACCTAAATAGCGTAGCCCAAACTTTCAAGATAACAACTTGCAATTCTCAGGAAATGGCTCAGTGGGTACAGGGCCTTGCCATACAAGCCTAAGGATCTGAATTTGAATATTCAGCACCTGTGTAAAATCCCTGGGCCTAGCTATTGTGTGTCTCTATAATGACTCTGCGCTGGGGTGGGGTTGGGGAGCAGAAACTGAAGGACTGCTGAGGCCTGTGCCCCACCCCACCCCCCAGCCTAGCTCTGAGTTGATTGAGAGACCTTGTCGCAAAGGAACATGGCAGAGAGTGGCTGAAAGAGACGCTACCTAACATCTTTCTCTGGCCACTGTGAGCATCAGACACATTAGACACATGAGGTACACCATGCTCACACACACATGTACAGGCACATACAAAAATAAAAGCTTTCTGGTTAAAATTAATTTGGCATAGGCTTAAAATGCCATATAGGTACAACAGGAATAACTACTAAATGTTTTCATTGCAATTGCCATACACTGTATTACCTAGTGGAACAGAAGGATCCAGGGGTTCCGTCTCTGCTCCCAAAGGGCCTTCATGGTTCTAGAAGTAGGAGATACATATGCTTTTCCTGCCCCAAATGGAAGTTTATCATATAATGACATCATTATAATGATGACCATGGTTTGAGCTGAAGCTTGTGAGGAGTTCTTGGTCCTTCTCTGTCACATATCATCACAGGTTCTAGCATATTACAACCTTATTGGCTTTTGCCCATCACCTCTGTCTGCTTCATAGACTATTGCACATATTCTTATGTTATGCTTAAACATTAACAAGATCCCAACTGGCATAGTTCCCCACTTACTGTATCTTCAAAGCAATTGAGAAACTTCACTGTATGAATCTAAACCCAGTATCTGACCTTAACAATTGAAGAGCATTAGGCAAATAGCTTCACTCCACCTTCTTTTGATTCTCAGTAAAATAAGGGTGATAATATATCTGCTACTGTGGTTCTGGAGACTGTAGTAGCTTTAAAATAATAGCTGGTGATGAAGCATGCCATCAGAACTAGGTCTTTCTGTTTCTTTGTTGTGGTCCGAGGGATGGAACCCAGGATCTTGTACATGGTGGGCAGCTACTCTACCACTGAGCCACACCCTACTTGTGTCTGTCTGTTTGTTTTTTGAGCCAGAGTCTAACCACTAAGCTCCTAGTAGCCTTGAGCTACTACTCACTGTCTAGGTCAGGCTAGAGTTAAATTAGAGTCCTCCTGCCTCAGCTTCCCCTAATCTTCTATGACAGGCGCTTACTCTTTACTCTTAGAATTATTTGTTTTTATTGTGGAGTTATCCTATAACGACACAACTGTGCTCCTACTAGACACCAGAAAACAATAAATTAAAAGCCCCATACCAGGAATATGTTACTTCTTTTGGAATTGGCCACTGAATTCCCACAGACCCCAAACATTATATGCTGCTGTCAACTATTCTTGGTAACCCTCCATAACTGGACAGTAAAACCATCTTGCTGAAGAGATGGAAAGATTAAGGTTGTACTGACTCTGAATTTGTATCCCTATTGTCTAGCTTCTGTAGTGTTGGAAGATGACGTGCATGCTACCACGGAAGAAAAGTAATCACCATTTTTTTTTTCCAACTATGAACCTTGAGACTGGCCTCACAAGACATGTTCATAGGAGCAATGCTTACAGCAATACCAACATCACAAACAACTATTTTCTGATCGGATTTCATGCCTGTTCCACAAGATGAAACCTGTAACATTTTTGGCACTATTTTTAGGCCAAGAGCCTATGTATAAATGGATCAGAGGCCCCAATGAAAAATTTACTGCTACGATTTCCACGAAATAAACACAATATTAAGCTAACTCCCGATTACTTATCATCATACCCATAGATTGATACATCTCTCAGCCCTCATCAGAAAAGCTTCTATTTGTAGTAATGGTGATCATGGAGACCCACAACTGGTCGAGGCACAGAAAATAGGAGACTTCAGAATGCTCAGCCTTAAATGGAACATATATACCGCACCCCATCCCTCTCAGGCCCAGTGAGTACTGCTGATGAGGGGTGGAAACAGTGTGAGAGCCAAGCACAGTGGATGACTACAAAGAAACAGCATCTTCTGGATGCAGCAGGGCAGTTTCACATGTGAACTCTAAAAAGCAAAAGCACTTGGGACAGCATGCCCAAGAGAGATTCAAACTCAAGCCAGACCAAATCATGGAGAAGTGAGTTACCCACATAATCCCTTCCCTCGCCAACTGTTAGCTGCTGGGAGAGAGAAAAGGAGGGGTTTTCTCTAAGAGTATGACTCCTAGTATGTAGACCATGCGTCAGTAGAAGGCCACACATCCAAGAGTTTTTGGATAATGCAAATCAATCTTGATGTGGGGGAAGAATACAAAGTTGGGGGGGTAGGGAAAGGAGACGAATCTCTACAAAGTTGGGGGAGGGACTCAATCGGACCAAATGCATTATGTGAAATTATCAAAGTATTAATAAAATTCTTAAAGTGTAATAATTATTACAAATGTGGGTTGAAATGCCTGTGCAAAATGTATAAAAGTGTTGCAGTAAATAAATGATGGGGTGAAAACAAGAATCTAGCGCCATTTCTCAAGGCAGGGGTTCCTTAAGGGTTATCTTAGGAATAGCTATGCAACCATCCCAGAGGTGCTAAATGAGGCCTACCTCTGGGGCCTACCCATCTCAGCTTTTGCCACCCTTACACAGGTGATTCTGAGGAACGCTAATACTTGACAATGACCGCTGTAGCCACTGGCCTCAGAACTAGCTTCATCTTAGGTTCAGCCTAGGGCGTTTACAAAAATCCTCAGTGCCCGGAACTCACGCAGAAGACAATCTGATTCATTTCACCTAAGCTTGTGTCTGGGACTTGCAGTATGTGTGTGTGGACACGTACTTGCACACATTTGGATGGGTGGGTGGGGGCGTGTGTGTGCATGTGTGCACACTCGCAAGCACTGAAATGTGTGTGTGTGTGTGTGTGTGTGTGTGTGTGTGTGTGTGTGTGTGTTTATAAACATGTAGGGGGGAGACTAGAGACCAACATTGTGTGTCTTCCTCAATTGCTTCTCCACTTTGTTTTTTGAGACCTGGAGCTCACCATTAGGCTAGGGCAGCTACCCAGCAAGCTCCAGGCATGCCCCTGTCTCCACCATCCCTAGAGCTGGTTTGACAGGTGCACACTGTCGTGCTGTGGGTAGAAATTTCCTGAGTTGACGCCTTCCATCCTGGAGGAGGCTCCTGAGACCCAGGAAAGAACAAACTTCACATGTCTAAGAAAGCCGAAAGAAGACTCACAGGCCCCTCCCCAGGGCTACAGAGGCAAAAATAAAGCTGAGGGAGGAAGATGCTGAGCTGCTGGGGTTTCTAGAAGAGGCTTTCCAATCTGAGGAGCTGCTTACACATTGCAGACGACTCCAAAAGTACAGCAGCCATGATTCGCCCGTCACCCATGCTGAGATGGGCTTTGTTCGCACTCTGTACGCCCATCTGCAAGTCACCCCAGTCAGTTCACTAGTTCATCAAGTTGGGTTTGTTGTATCATTAGTTGGGTTTTCATTAATTTCCCTACCTGAGATGGAGGAAAAAAGGAAAAAAAAAAAAAAACTTGTGCTGTACCTCCCCAGGGAAAAATGCCATCCAACACACACCCGGCTTTTTCTTTGGGTGTTGGGGATTTGAACATGGGTCTTCACGTTTGCACAATGAGTACCTTACCACCGAGCCATTCCCTCAGCTTAAGGACCCGTAGTTTTAAAAGCTCTCCAGGTGATGTCACAGCACACCCAGAGTCAGGAACCCAAGCAGGAAAGGTCATGGTGCTCCTTGTAACAGGGAAGAAATGTTGCCCAAATCAGTCAAGGATCTCTGGCCATAGATCCAAGCCAATACGAGGCCCT
Source organism: Meriones unguiculatus (assembly GCF_030254825.1). Lineage (NCBI taxonomy): Eukaryota > Metazoa > Chordata > Mammalia > Rodentia > Muridae > Meriones > Meriones unguiculatus. Next base: position 89,300,710 of record NC_083359.1, on the reverse strand, counting down.
GAACTTATTCTCTTCATAGGACACCCGATGACGGATTTCTGACAGCCTCGGAGAACTTAATAGAGTTTCACAGGCACCACAGGCCCACAGACTAGACCTACCTCAATAACCTCTCATGTTCCAATTTCTCTTCGGGCTTTTATTTCCATTGCCACAACATCCTCCCCCTGCCTCCCTGCTCCCATCAGCTGACTGCACAGATTCCATTAGGACTAAGGGCAGGTGCAGCTTGGAATGAATCAAGAACTCATCTGTTCCCTCCTGTTCTCACTCCTGATGTTTGCTAGTTTGTATGATTAATTTTATCAATTTTCCTGACCTGCTTTGCCACGGAAATAAATATGACAGCTGCTGTGTTGCCTCAATTCTTCCTCTTGCCAAGTGAGATGCTGAGATGTGTTTTCTTGTTGATCGCAGACTTGGGTAAATAGCAAGTAAACAGACCAAACAGGAGTCATCCTGGTCACACTGACAAAGCAGGTGTGGAACCAAATCGCATCTGAAAACTAGAAAGCCGGCTTCCATCTTCCAGCTTTCCCAGGGCCTCCTTCAACACAAGCAAACGCCAGCTCCGACACATCCCTGTCAGCTTTACTCACTCTTTCTTAGGCTTCGAGTTTCACAGACAACTGCTTGATAGGTGACAATCCCAAAACACTTCATCTCTGCCTCCGCTTTGTATTTACTGCCCAGGAGGGCTGAGGTAGCAAAGGAAAGATCTTGTAAGAGTATTTTACAAATTAAAATCTGTCCCCAAAAGGGGTGTGTGTGCACAAGCAGGGTGTGCACACACTTGGCTGGAGTAGAGGGCAGAGGTCAATGTCAGGCGTCTTTCTTGATCGCTCCATTTCATTTTTTGAAATACGTTCTCTTTCAGAACCTGAGGCTCGGGAATTTGGTAGAAGGCTGGCCATCAAGCCCTGGTGGTCTGCTTGTCCCCACCTCTCAGAAATGCTGGGATTACAGGCCTGCACTGCCACTGTGCCTGGCTCTTCCACTGTGCCTGGCTCTTCCAAAGGCATGGGGATCCAAATTCAAGTCCCCATGCTTGTAGCTTTACTAACTGGAGCCTTCTCTCCTCCTGCCCTAGAAATGCTATAATGAAAGCTAAACAAGCTTATGTTAGCTGCCGATTCTCAATCTTCCAAATGCTGCAACCCTTTAATACAGTTCCTCATGCCGTGGTGACCCCACAACCATAAATTTGTTTTCATTGCTTCCTCATAACTTTTTTGCTACTGTTATGAATTGTAACGTAAATGTCTGTAGTTTTCCAGTGGTCTTAGCGACCCTGTGAAAAGGTCATTTGCCTTCCAGGGGTCATGACCCACACGTTGAGAACTGCTGCTCTAGCCCAGAAGAAGAGAACAACTTGCTGTGTGACATGGGCTTGCGTCATCACCTACTACCATCAATTTTAAGAGGTAGAAATTTCCACTTTTGCAGAAAATTCACAGCTCAGATGGTCCTGGTCCTGCCCTCAGCTACACTATCTGTGCCTCAAAGACCAGGATGCTTTCCCTCATGATCCAGTGTCTGCTGTGCTGGTGACCAAACATGCAGAGCGCTGCAAGTTCAGGATCAACATCAAAACTAGGCAGGGTGCAGGTCAGCCTCGGTGCAAAATGAAAGCAGCCTGTGGTCAGTGCGTTTAACTTGAATAAAATCCAAGCACTTGGCTGTGTGATTTTGGGCAAGTTATGGCCTAAGTGTCATATTCCTAATATAAAAAGGCCTAGAAACAGCCCCAGGGGCTGACTCTGGGTTTTAAATTACCCTAAAAATATGATAGGCATACACAAAGATGCCTACAAACATTCCTGATACATGCTAAAGGGTACACTTTAATATAAATTACATTCTCTTCATAAGAGCTAAGCTGAAAAACCGGCATTGGCTATTTATTCCTTGGTCTTAAATATTGCCAGAGTACTAGTGGAGCTCAATTAAAATGTGTGTGTGTGTGTGTGAGAGAGAGAGAGAGAGAGAGAGAGGGGGAAAGAGAGAGAGATCTGTACATCAGTAACACCTGTTCGTGCTCGCTCGTCAGCACATATACTAAAAATTGGAACAATATCGTAACACCTGTTGACTTCTCAGCCTTGGTAGCTAGTTGAGGTACAAACAGAAAAATCAATAAAATGCTAGGTCCAAGTCTGCAAAGAAAAGGAAGTAAAGCCAACTTTATTTAGAAAGAAAGGAAGGGAGGAAGGGAGGAAGGGAAGAAGGGAGAAAGGGAGGAAGGAAGGAAGGAAGGAAGGAAGGAAGGAAGGAAGGAAGGAAGGAAGGAAGGAAGGAAGGAAGGAAGGAGAAACTAAAGAGAAAGTACTGAAGCTTAGGTTTCTATGTCCTTCAACTGGAAGGAACCTTGAGAGGCCATGCTGCCTCCAGCCCTGAGGTGTGTAATGTCGCTATAAGTTCTGTAGGACTAGAATAGGGGCAGAGACAGTGAAGCAGCTTTGTAGTGTGCTGCTCAGAGGAGCTGGGAACCCAGTTATCTGGTCCAGGCGGAGTCCTGCAGGTCATAACTGGCTTCTCCAACCTTTTGTCCACAGAGCCTTGTCCCAGATCTGGTTTTAGGGGAAGTCTTTCATGAAGGACGGAGAAGGACATGTGGACAGTATTAAGAAAGCAAAGTGTTCGTTCTGCGGGGTGGGGAGGACATCTCAGACAGCCTTACCTACCCTATTCTCTTTTTCTCTCCCATTCCCTCCATCTCCTTCATTGGATCAGTCTCTCAAAATAAATTTTAAAAGTCACATAAAGACAAGCTCCTAAGAAATGGACCCTGAGGCATCAGCTGATGACAGAGACACACATGTCTAAAGCAGGCCATCAAAGCTACTCTGTGCAGCTATGTGACTAATACTGTCCCTCTGCGGCTGAGTGCCTAACACTTTCTCTAGCTTCTCTGAAGGTCCTATTTCTATCAGCAATAACAACAATGGAGACAATAATAACAATAATATTTGATGTTGGGTGTGGTGGCACATGCTTTCATCCCAGCACTTGGAAGGCAGAAGTAGCCAGATCTCTGTGAGTTTGAGGCCAACCTGGTCTAAAGTGTGAATTCCAGGACAATCAGAGCTGTACAAGGAAATCCTGTCTTGAAAAACAAAATAACCAAAACAAAAAATCAAGCCAATAACAACAATAATAATTGTAATCAGCGTTAGCTTACATCCTACTTGATGTCCATGGAGGACAACAGCCAGGCCGGTCCTCTAGGCTAAGGATCACTCCCTCACTCCCGGCCTGAGCATCCGCTGAGCAGCTATCCTGTGCCTCTCATCACTTGGCTCCCTGCTCAGGGCAGGGTGGAAGTGAGTGAGATGGAGACATTGTCTGTCTCAGTGCTCTCCTGGGCCTGCTGAGTACAGAGGTATGAGCAAGCGCTGGGCTCTTTCTCCCCCGTCTCATTTGTAAAAGGAAAATGAGATCAAAGGGGAGGGAGAGCTCCCGTTACTCTCCTTTGCATTGATCACTGCACACATCATCACCTCGCTCTCTGCAGTGGAGTGCTGGGGGAGGCCCTGCTCCAGACACCCGCTTTCATGAGCAGAAGAATCCAGCGTGTGACATGATGTCTAATTTCCAGCCTCCCAATTGCCCAGGCAGACCTCATCCTCTGAATTCAGCTCTTCCTAAATGAAGGGAGCAGGGAGGGGGTCCTCCTGCTGGCAGAGCGTTGAAAGCACGATCCATGACATAGGCCTGCAAGGAAGATTTTTTTTTTTTTTTTTTTTTTTTTTTTGCTTGGGAAAAAGGCAAGGGCTTCCGGATTCTGCATACCAAGCCTGTCTTCTAATGACAGCCTTGGGAGTCAGACATTTCTAAGTGCTAATTACAGGTGTTGATTATGGCAGTAACCCTGTGGGGGCTCAACCCAAGCCTGAGAGCAACAGCCACAGATAAAATAAAGATTGTTACAGTGGCTCCTGGTGTCACACGAACATCAATACCGGATTGTCAATGCTCAGGCGCAATCCAATCTGGGACTCCAGCTATTGCAATGACGGAGTCCCAGGGTGATACACGGAGCCTGTCACACCATTCACAATACGCAGTTCTGATGGAGGCACGGATACTCCATCCTAATCAATCAGGGAAAAAAAAAAAAAAAAAAACCTCACCAGCACTCACATAGACAGAGATTGACTTATGACAGGATTTCACTACCGCATGAGCAAAAGCTGTGGCGACGGGACACAACAAACCAACTTACAGCCTGAAATAAATGAGCTGCTTAAGACACAGTCCTCAGCGTCTCCACTCATGACCTTATGCACGCATGTTTTGACGTGAGCACGCGTGACTTCTCTCGTGGATAAGGAATTTGGATTATTGATTTCTTCTCACTTTACATCCGTATCCGCCGACAGTTCATGACTGTATCGAAAAGAGGATGGGAATCAGAGACAGAAGTCTTGAGAAGGAATCTTAAGCTGAGGGGTAAGGAGTGGGAAGAGAGCTGGGGCTCTAAGACCTGAAGAGAAGGACCAACCCTCTTTAGTTAAGCTTTGTAAACTTTATCTTTGTCCTCCATCACTTAGGATAATATATAGCACCTAACCTCACAGGATCATCAGGGACTAAATGAAATAAAGGCTATCCAACTGTGAGATTGTATCTATGTTGACACTGATAGATCACTTAGTCATATTTGCCCTTACATTCCTCCTTTGGAGGGAACAGAAAATAATAAAAATAAAAATCCTGCTTTTAGAATTTAAAAAAAAATATTTTTGCAAGAATGTGCTACTTAGGAATTATTTTGAATTTATAAGTTATTCTGAATTTATGAAGTGATTATTATACAAATAATCTCAGAGACTCCTGCTTTGAGGCTGGCTCATCAGACCTTAGGTGAGGTGTCTTTTCTCAAGCCTTTGACTTGTCGTGGGACTTAAGACAAAATGGTCACACATCTCCCAGATTTAGCGAAATAACCCATGTGGATCTCTTTTCCTGCCTGTGTGTTTGCCTATTGGTCCGGTGAGCTTTTTGTGGTATGGAGGATGCAGATTCATATTCACCTCTCTCATTTACTACTTCTGCATCCTGGGAAAGTTGTTTAAGTTAACCCTGATTCTGCAGTGGAGGAAATAATTCCAGCCCTAGATATCAATATAGAGAATGCCTAGTGCTGGGAACATTGACTCTAATAAACGTCCCCTCTCTCCCATGTTTGTTTACTGAGAAACACTGATTTAGCTAATGCCGTCACCTCTTTCCTCTGCAAAGGGGAAGAAAAAGGGCAGTTGAGGAAGTATTAATGTGACTCCTGGACTGGGTGAGGATGTGTGCAGTGAGCAGTATATGACGGTGGCAAAGTTGGGGAAAAATTGCTTGGCGCTGCACAGAGACAAAGCCCAATACCCAGGCTAAGCAGAAACAGGAGGAAGCAGCAGCCAGCGATGGAAGAGGGCAGAGCTGTGTGCTCATCTGTTTCTTCTGAGCTATGCCCCGGCTTGCAGATCCCCTCCTCTCATCCCCAGAGCTTACATTTCTCAGTACCAGCAATCTGTACATTGAAGTCACTTTACTCTGTTGGGAAGCATAAATCTGGCCTCCTCAGAGTCCACTGTAGCAAACTGCTAGCACCTTCTCAGACACAAAGGAGAAAAATCAAGGTTGACTGCAAAATTCTTCTAGTGTGCTTTGTGAAGGCAGCCCACTTGAACGCAGAGGCGAGCATTCTTCAAGGCATGCCCTAGAGAACGCTTCCAAGGGATGTACATTTGCAAAGGGGAAAAAGGAGTTTTTATGATCAAAGTCTGGCAACATATTACGCATTATGTCCCACTCCTTGTCAGTTACCATATGATTATTACGGAGAGTCCAGTAAAATAACTTCGTATTTTGACAACTGCTTCCCAAAAGATTTTAACAGTAGAAACCATTTTCCAAATAACACTTGTAAATTGCTCTAAAACTAGTTTCTAAAAGGCCGTTTCATCAATGATGAAAGCAATACCTCTCCTCTGACATACCCAAAATTCTTTGTAAGCTCTAGCGGGTCTTTGATTATTAGACGGTGTCTAATAAATATCTGCCACGTATATGACTTTCACAACTGATTAACAATTTCACAAATGATATACTATTGCTCTATGCTTGTGCTGGTTAATGCTAGATTGCACATAAACAACTAACCTGTCAATCCATAAATGTTCACCCACCATAAACCCCTCTGACTAGCTGGTGAGTGGTGTCACACACAAGAACTTTCAATGCCAGGCAGCCTGAGCACTGAACCTGTTTCAACTTGGGCCACCTCTGAGGAAGTGACATTTTGCTTGTTCTAAGGTCACATTTCTCTCAGATGAAAAATACTGGGCATTGAACTGTTTTTGGAATTGTCATGGTTTTCAATTTTTTTCTCTCCCATGTGTTCACTAAATGTGTGTGAAACCCCAATTAATATCTTTTTTATTATTATTAATTACACTTTATTCATTTTGTATCCCCCCATAAGCCCCTCCCTCCTCCCCTCCCAACTCCACCCTTCCTCCCCTTTCTGCATGCCTGCCCCTCCCCAAGTCCACTGATAGGGGAGGTCTTCCTCTCCTTCTTTCTGATCTTAGACTATCAGTTCTCATCAGAAGTGGCTGCATTGTCATCTTCTGTGGCCTGGTAAGGCTGCTCCCCCCTCAGGGGGAGGTGATCAAAGAGCAGGCCAATCAGATTATGTCAGAGGCAATTCCTCTTCCCATTACTATGGAACCCACTTGGACACTGAACTGCCATGGGTTACATCTGTGCAGGGGTTCTAGGTTATCTCCATGCATGGTACTTGGTTGGAGTATGAGCCTCTGGGAAGTTCCCTGTGTTCAAATTTTCTTGTTCTATTGCTCTCCTTGTGGAGTTCCTGTCCTCTCCAGCTCTTGCTATTTCCCACTTCTTACATAAAATTCCATTCACTCTGCCCGACAGTTGACCATCAGGCTCAGCATCTGCTTTGATAGTCTGCAGGGCAGAGGCTTTCAGAAGCCCTCTGTGGCAGGTTCCTAGGTTGTTTCCTGTTTTCTTCTTCTTCTGACGTCCATCCTCTTTGCCTTTCAGGATGGGGATTGAGCAATTTAGTTAGGGTCCTCTCTTTTGCTTAGTTTGTTTAGATGTACAGATTTTAGTGGGTTTATCCAATGTTGTAAGTTTATATGAGTGAGTATCTACCGTGTATGTTTTTTTGCTTCTGGGACAACTCACTCAGGATGATCCTTTCCAGGTCCCACCATTTACCTGCAAATTTCATGATTTCCTTATTTTTCATTGCTGAGTAATACTCCATTGTATAGATGTACCACAATTTCTGCATCCATTCTTCAGTTGAGGGGCATCTGGGCTATTTCCCAAAACCATACAATGGAAAAAAGATAGCATCTTCAACAAATGGTGCTGGTCCAACTGGATGTCTACATGTAGAAAAATGAAAATAGATCCATACTTACCACCCTGCACAAAACTGAAGTCCAAGTGGATCAAAGAACTCAACATAAAACCAGACACATTAAATCGGCTAGAAAAAAAAGTGGGGAATACCCTAGAACTCATTGGTACAGGAGAAAACTTCCTGAACAGAACACCAACAGCACAGGCTCTAAGAGCAACAATCAATAAATGGGACCTCATGAAACTGAAAAGCTTCTGTAAAGCAAAGGACACTGTCATCTAAACAAAGTGATGACTGCCTACAGATTGGGAAAGAATCTTCACCAACCCTTTATCTGACAGAGGACTCATATCCAGTATATACAAAGAACTAAAGAAGCTGAAAAGCAGAAAACCAAGTAATACACTTAAAAAATGGGGAACAGAGCTAAACAGAAAACTCTCTGTAGAGTAATATCGAATGGCAGAGAAGCATTTAAAGAAATGCTCAACCTCATTAGCCATTAGGGAAATGCAAATTAAAACAACCCTGAGATTTCACCTTACACCCATCAGAATGGCCAAGATCAAAAACTCAAGTGACAACACATGCTGGAGAGGTTGTGGAGAAAGGGGAACCCTTCTCCACTGCTGGTGGGAATGTAAACTTGTACAACCACTCTGGAAATCAATCTGGCGCTTTCTCAGACAACTAGGAATAGCACTTCCTCAAGATCCAGCCATACCACTCCTAGGCATATATCCAAAAGATGCTCAAGTACACAAAAAGGACATTTGCTCAACCATGTTTGTAGCAGCTTTATTTGTAATAGCCAGAACCTAATTAATATCTTAAAGCAATGTAGCTTTCTTAGACATCTCCTTTTACCTGGGATTAATACAATTACCCTTAATCAGATTATGTATCAGTTAAAAAGTATTTATTATCGGAGAGCGGGTCTGGCACCTGGGCAACAAATTAAAGTTGGCCCTGAAGGCGAAGGAGCAGATAGACAGCCTCAATGGCATGAGAGCAGGAGAGCTGACTCTGACCCTTGTTGTCTGGGGCATTGGGTGAGCTAGCAGTGGCAGTGCTGGAGAGCTCGCCCTGCCTTGTTGGTATGGGTACTGGAGCACTCAGCTACCAGGGAGGCCCAAATTCAAGGCTTTGATTGGCCCTCTGCAACATCTACCCAATGAATGAACTGCTGGAGCATATGAAGGGGTCGGCCCTACACATCCAAAGCTGCAGGATCTCCATGACACAGGGAAACAACAGGATATCTGAAAAGAAGTCATAGTGAGGATCCAGTATTAACAGTGTAGCAGAAGCCTGAGGCCTTGGACCAGACCAATGACTCACTGCAATAAACATTTGCAAGGAAACAAGTGGACAAAAGGGTGTGGTGGAGGACTAACACTATAGCTTCCACATTGAGATTTTTTTTTTTGTTTCCTTTTCAGTGGAGAGGTTGCAAGGGCAAATGGCAAATATGAAGGGACAGGGAGATGAGTGGTATTGGGATGCATGATGTGAAATTCACAAAGAATCAATAAAAAGTTAAACAATAACAAAAAAAAAGAGACACAGAGAGATGAACTTGTTAGAAAAATGGTCAGATCTTATGAAGTCAGCTGTTTAGAAAATATAATATTTTTAAATGCCCAGCTTAGTATTTTGAAATAGACAACCCCCATGTGATCCAAAAACAAACAAACAAACAAACAAAAAATATTTTATTATATTTTAGTCACTGTGTGTATGTGTGTATACACAGGTCTAGGTGTAGAGGTAAGGGGACAGTTTCTAGGAGTCAATTATTTTCCTTTCACCAGGTGAATTCCAGGATCACACTTCAGTCCCCAGGTTTGGGGGCAAGTGCCTTTATTTGATGACCCATCTTTAAGGCTGCAGAACATACATCTAGATGTCAAATTCAAATAGGAACAATATTCATATGCAACTTGGTGCTAGAGGAGGTGATACGTAGTGGAAGAAATGTAATCTGTGCACCTGCTTGTGGTCACAGGAACTATGTCATCTCTGTCTTTGCTTCTTAAATTGTGCTTTATGGTAATATTTAGGTCTCTGGGTATGAGCTTGCACATTCTTTTAAAAAACGACAATTGTCTGGAGGGCATTGTGCAAGGCCCCTCATATCAATGCAAATGTCTTCCTTTTCCAAGGTCTTTGGGACCCATAATGATTTACATTCCACAGGAAGGGTTAACCTCATCTCATGGCCACTGTTGTCTCAGGACAACTTGTCAGCCCACAGGAACATCCCATAATGGATTTGAAGTGGATTGTGCACCCCTTGCAAGGTGCATGCTGTATTTATTGAATAGACATTAAAAAGAACATTTCTCAATTTCTCAGCACTGAACTCAGGTCAATGGATCTTCGTGGCACTGACACGCTGAGTCAACTGCTAGCTTAAAGCTTTAAAGGGACTGGGCGAGATTAAAGGGCTAGACTCTGTCTTCAGCGTTTCCCTGGCAAAATTGTTGCATCTTAAATCATTTATGTTGCTGGCTTAGAGCTTTACTTGGCCACTCTCCACTAGCTTTGAAACACACACACACACACACAAATGCACCAACACCCTCCACACACACATACACAAACCATATACGCACATACCAAGACCCACATACATATAAAGACATACCACATACACACCAAATACGTATACCCAGCACACACACATACCATACACAGTTACATAAACATACTACATACACACACAAACCACTATACCATACAGATACACACTACATACACTCATACCTATACCACATATTCACATACACACACTAAGCACACACACACATCACATACATGCTAACATATACACATCACATACACACACACACATTCCACATATACACACAACACAACACACATACACACACAGCACATACCCACATGTAAGTACATAATCCATGAAGAGCATAACAGCTTATCTTTTATGGATTTCATGAGGGATTTAGACTGCTCCAGACACCATTTAGATCAACTGTCTCATCGTCGACAATATTCACAGGCCATGCCTGTACCCTCTGAATTTCTCACTCCCAGAGTGCTAACTCAGCTGGAATAGCTCTGCCCTCACATCCTGACACACACAGTCATCTTTAAAGTCAACCCATTGACTAACAGACTTTAAGGACAATGGCGTTCCCTCTCACACGCCTTCAGCATACATCATCCCCACTCAGCATTCACCAGAATGCTCAACCAGGTAGTCAATCACTGTCACCTGTCACCTTGGAGGAAGTTTGTGTACACATAATGGCATTCACTCATTGATGGCTTCTTACAAAAGGAAACAAGGCTTTGTACTCTTATACAATTGCATTCAAGTCAAACATAAACAGCATTAACAAAATTTGTATTAATTAAATTTGTTCTTTGACAATTTCACACATGTACATAACAATTATTGACCCCTAACTCCTACCCTCTTGAATCTCTCTTCTACTCCTGCTAACCATCTTCCCTATAGATCTCGGCCTCACTTTCATGTCTACTGTTTTATTTTTGTTACACACTAGGCCTTGCTGGGTGACTATGGGTTTAGAGCTATCCACTGGGTTCTGGTAGCTCACCAGTTGATATGCACCTGAGGACAATGACTCAACCTCTTCTGGTCCATCAGTAGCCAACAGTTGAACACTTAGGCCCTGTCAGCCCTTTCCCCTCCCTTGACTGACTATTGACAAGGCCAGTCTTGTGTGGGCCCACTGCAGATAAAACAGCAGTTGTCATGAGTTCATGGTGGCAAAGGAACCCTAAAATGGAATGATGCAGCTCTTTACCCCAGCTTCTAGACCTTACATGCCGTCTTTAAGCCTCTCTTTTCCAAGGTTCTCGGAACCTTAGAGTAGGTGGCTTAAATGGCACCTTGTGTCTGAGCCCTCAGTCATTGCTTAGTCTCGGCAGTTGGGGCAGCCGTGAATCTCTGATTAAGTCTTTCACTGCAGAGAGGAGTCTCTAAGACTAAGATTTATTTTGTCTGTGGGTTTAAACAGAAATCCTCAGAAAGCAGTTTGGTGCTTAGTTAAAGAGTAAATACTCTCCCACTTGGGCTTACCTAGTCTTTCCAGGCAGGGGCTGTTGACTGAGCTTCCAGTACCAAGAAGGAGTTTCCTCCTGTGGAACTGTCTCAAATCGAATCAGAGGGCAGTCGCTTTCCCCACAGCAGTGGAACCTATAGTTTGATGCTTCCTCTCCTTTTTTGGTCCTCCAGCACTTTGAAACCTAGTCGCCAGGATGGAAATTTCCAACTCAGTGTCAGCTTGCAACCGAGGCGTACTGTGTCTTCTTCAATAGGCTTTATGTCGGGTGAGCAACCAAAGAGACTGGCCAAAGGTTCTATTATTTTAGGCTGCCCCTACAACCTCCCTGATCAACTGCTATGGAAGTACCTGACACATGGAAATGAAGACAGGGCCCTTAGGGGCAGCATTATTTAACCATTCTGTGAAACAACCTTCGATTTCTCTTTTGTATTTGCCATTTGGGTTTTAAGGCACTAGGTTTCCAGGGTGGCATTTTTATACACCCTTTTCTTTGGTTATTACCTACCTCCTGCACCCTAATGTCCCCAATGTTCCCACCCCTCCTTGCCTAAACCTTTCTAATACCAGTGTTCCACGTTTCTACTCTCCTTTTACCTCTATTCTACTATGCCCTCTACCTTGAAACAGTCCCCCATGTCTAGTTTCCTGGCTTAAACAGGTACCTCAAGTTAAAAAAATATATAACTGAAGAATTGGAACCATAACTTGTATATGGGAGAGGAAACATGAAACCTTTTTATTTCTGGCCCTGGGTTATCTCACTCAGCATAATTTCATCCATTACCTTCACATTTTATATATATTTTTTTCTTTACAGCTGAATAAAATTCCATTGTGTATATCCACACCTGGGCATCTACCCAAAGCACTCTATAGCATACTATGGGGTGCCTACACATTCAACTCATTTTTGTTCTGGAGAGAAAATGGAAGCAGTCTAGATGTCCATCAACTGATGAATAGATGGTGAAACTCTGACACATGAACACAATGAGATATGATTCTCGCACTCCATTTTATTCTCCAAAGCTTGCTCTTGTCGAGCATTCTCTCTCTGATGTTGACTCCTAGATCTACACTTCGGCTGGGTTTTCCCTCTTTTCTTCAAATTCTGTTGCTCATGCTAACACTTCTAGCATTCATGCCTTGTTCTGAATCTAAGACTCGGATGGTGGCATATTTTACGAAGGGAGTACTTGCTGAGGAAATGGCTCCATGTGAATACACATGCTATGCAAGCATGAGCACCTGAGTTTGGTTCCTCAGCATCCACACAAGAAGCCAGGAATGACAACGCACACCTACAACCACAGAACTGCAAGGACAGAGACAGGAAGATCCTTGGGGTTTGTATGCTGGGCAGCTTAACTGAACACATCCAGCTCTAAAATTACTGACAGAGCCTGTATCGAGGCAGTGAAGTGATAAGCAGTCAAAATGACATCTGATAGCCTCTTCAGGCCACCACATGTGCACACTGGCACACGCCCCCACAAGTGCACAGACAAATACATCTCACACATACACACTTTTAAAAGATAGCATTGTATGCCGCTGCATTCCAAAAAAAGAGAAAGATAAGTCAAAAAGAGTCAACCACTATATTTGGAGGCACTATGATTTAGCTACTTAGCCCCAGGACTTCTACAATTTTCACGTGAGTACAGTTTTCAAGTGTCAGCACCAAGTCTAATGTACATATCTGAATTCTGCCTATCCAGCAAACAATGTTATCTCTGGGAAGGGGCTGGGCCTACATCAAACATATGCCTAACTTCAGATGAATGTTTTTATTGGGCAAGAGAACATTCTGTAGGTATCAGTTAGTGCTGCCATATTTGTGGCTAGACACACTTCAAGCAATCTTACAGGTGAAAAATGAATTGTTAAATTTTTTCAGCATTTTAGAAGGACACTGTGGTATGTTCATGTAATACCAGCACTTCTAGATGGAGGCAAAAGGACCAGAACTTCAAGGACATCATCAGCTTCGTAGACAGTTGGAATCTAACCTGAGCTACATGAGAGCTTGTTTCTCTCTGTGTCTCTCTGTCTCTGTCTCTGTCTCTCTCTGTCTGTCTCTCTCTCTCACACACACATAAAGAAGAAAGAAAATTCGAATCTCCAGCATCCCCTTGTACCTGTGAAGTCAGTAAACCAAAACAACAATCAAAGATTCTACTGCAAGTAACCAGGTCTGGAGTTTCTCACACGAATGACAGAAAGGAAACAGGAAGAACAAGCAACAGGAAGGACAAACACAAAACTTCATAGCAGGCTTCATCTAGTGCTCATTTCTCTACACCCTTGATCCAGAAGAAAGCTTGTGTTCATACTCTACACACTTGATCCAGAAGAAAGCTTGTGCTCATAGCCCTAGCCATAGAGACAACATGATGTTAATTCTGTATGTGTCATGGCACTGTGGTAGATCAGACATAAAATGACTAGTAATTACTGGAAACGGCACAAGTATGTCTCTAAGAGAACTCTTTTGCTAAGATACAGTAGACCTAGAGAAGTTTTCTTTGTTTTATTTTTTTTTTTATTTTTAGCAAAGTGAGCATAGATTATTTAGAAAAAGAGAAAAAGGACTGCAGGAGTAGCAGGTGCTTCAAGGGAGGAATTAGAAAAAGATAAGAACATCCTACCTGGATTTCCTTATGCAGTTCAAGCAACAGTGGGCTGTCATATTCCACTCAACACTCAGTTTCTCAAACTTATCCCTGACAGTAAAGTGTTCATGTTCAAATGTCAGTAATAACAGAGAATTCTTAAAATAAGCAGTAAAAGCAATTCATTTACATAGAAGAGAATGCCCAAAATGCTATCAGTGGGTTTAATCAATGAAACCCTCAGTCAAAGAGAGACTGGAAAAGTATATTCAACTTGCCTAGGGACGGTGGAAACCCTGCCAACCAAGAATGCAGCCCTGCCATTCATACAGAAAGATAAATGTTTCACTGGACAAACAAAACAGGATTCAAAGCTACGAGAGTTCATCACCATTAGACTTGCCTTGAAATAAATGCTAACATGGGTTCTTCAACTTGAAACAAAATAATACTAACTACCAAGATGAAAACAGGTAAAATAAAATATGCCATAAGGACAAAAATACAGGCAAATTCAAAATATTCTATTACTGTAAATTTCACATGAAAACAACTTTTATTAACTCCAGCATAAAAGTTAAAACACAATGATCTTATTAAAATGCTTGTCAATATAGCAATTTATTAAGGAATGTACAGTATATAAAGAAAGGTATTGTGATATTAGTAAATAATAAATATGAAGGAATAAAAAGCTCTAACCCCATCAGCACTCATCCATCTACTGTTCTGCATCTGCAACCCTCAGATAATTATACTCTTCACCCCAGGAAGAGAGTGCCAAGTTCCCTGCACTTCACAAAAAGATACAGGTTCTAAAAATCACCCATCATATATTTTGCAGGCACCAAGATTTACCTGTTTACCTGTGTTAATTTTTTTAAATTTCAACTACAAGTACTTGTTATCAACCTCAAGTAGATCATCACAGGAATGATATAACTTGGGAAAATCTCACGCTAGCCACAGAACAGTTGTGTAGTATACACAGACACACACATATTTCCATTTTGTTTAAAGAAAGGAATTGAAGCATACATTTGTTTTTTTTTAATCAATTAAATCACAAAGGAATGCAGTAAATGAGTAAATAAGTAGGAAGTAAAGGAACAAAAATATAAAAGGTGATCAAATGACAATAGTAAACCCTTGTCACTGCTTACGTTAAACATAAATGGCTTATTTTTCCATTCAAAAGACACAGGATAAAAGTAAAAAAGTAGAATTGACACCATATTGCCAGCAATAGACGCTTTAGTCTTCAGAATACCCCCTAAGCTAAAACGAAAGCCTTCGAGAAAGATATAAATGGTAATAAGAAGGGCACAAGGACAATTAAGTCAAAACAGATTTCAAATTAAAAACAACAAGGGACCTTATTATGTAATGAAAAATATATCACTGAATCAAGAGGATATAGTAATTA
The DNA here is from genome assembly GCF_030254825.1 of Meriones unguiculatus. Classification (NCBI taxonomy): domain Eukaryota; kingdom Metazoa; phylum Chordata; class Mammalia; order Rodentia; family Muridae; genus Meriones; species Meriones unguiculatus. Next base: position 89,285,212 of record NC_083359.1, on the reverse strand, counting down.
CTAATATTTATCTGCCCAATGTGGAACATCTAAATATTTAAAACAAATATTAATGTAAAGGGAGGTAATAATATACAACAATGTAATAATAATAGGAAACAGGTATCCAACTTCAACACTGAAAAAGTCAATAAGGGACAATGGGCTAGAAATGCATATTAGATTAAATGGATCAAACATACAGAACATTCTCTTAACTAGTAATAAAATTCACAATATTTTTCTGGTGCACATGGAATGCTTTTCAAGATAGATAAAATACTAGATCATTAAAAAAGCTCAAACACATGTTAAATGATTTAAATAGTGTCAAATGATTTTCCCACAACCGAATAAACCAAAAATATCAATGATAGCAACAAAACTAGAAAATTAACAAACACATGGAAATTAAACAACACCTTCATAAGCAATTAAATGATCAAAAAATAAAACGTAAGGCTAATGAAAAGTAAACATTTGAAGATGGGCTAGAGAAATGTCAGGAACACATACTGCACTTGCTGAGAACCCAACGTTGGTTTTCAGCACACACATCAGGCAGTTCACAACTACCTCTAACTCCACCTTCAGGGGATCTAACACCTTCTTGTAGTCTCCCATGGCACTTGTACTCACATGTATACACACACATACACACACACAATTAAAAGAATAAAAATCAATTTTTAAAAATCTTGAGATTAATGAAAATGAAAAGCAATCTACCATAACTTATGAGGTACAGCAGAAGTATTTTAAAAGAAAATTTTATTGTGGTACAGGTTTACATAAAAAAAGAGAAAGATCCCTGATAAATAACCTAAAGCTACATCTCAAAGAACTAAAAAAAAAGAACAACAAATTAAGCTCAAAGTCACCAAAAATGAGGAAACAAACAAGAAACAGAAACAAATGGAACAGAGACTAGAAAACCTATAAAAATAATAAAACAGTGACAAGCAAAATGGATAAGTCTTCAATACTTATGAAGGAGAAAGATGTCAGAATAGAATAAATAAAAATGTAATTGTAAGTCATTACAATTGATACAATAAAAATGTACAGGATCATGAAATCGCTGTGAGAATGAGATTATACGCCAGTCTTTAAGGAAACTGCGGTTTGCACCAAACAGAAACCAGTGCAGAAATCCACAACTGATCAAAATGTAAAGAACAACTGGTACACCGACAGCACACAGTCTATGCTTAAGACCCAGGGAACATTGGGGAAGATGGGGTGGACACAGAGGCCCAGGACAGCAGGTGCTAGACAGGGAAGCTGCACTGTTGAAATCTCAACCATACTATAGCCTAAACAAAGCCTGAATAATACCAGCACCCGCTAACACGCCAGCATAAATAAGGAAAAATTTCCAAGTTCTCACCCCTAGATCAAGAGCTACAGGTAATCACTGACCACTGAGAAAGGGATAATCAGTTTTCGCCAGGGGCAAGCCCCCTAATTACTTTTCTAACACCAAGTGGTCTGTCTTAAACACACATACATATGAGTAACCCTAAATGGTCTCAGCTGTCTGTATTTATATATTTAGGGATCTATAACAAAATTATGTGGATCTGTAAAACAGTAATTAAAAATACAAAGAAATGCATTTGAGAGGGAGTGGGTATACATGTGAGAAGCTGGAACAGAAGGGAGGGGGATGGAAATTAGGCAAATCCAATACTCATATGTAAAATTATCAAAATATTTTAATTATATGCCAAAATAAATATTACAAATGAGTAATTTAAAAATCAATAACCGACACCAAGTCATGAATAAATTTTTTAAAACTAAATATATTAATGAGTAAAGTTGTTAGTAAAACCTCCCATCACTAGCTAGGAGGTTTAGAAAATACTTTATGGTGGATTCCATGAACTATTTAAATAGTTAATGCCAATCCATCTCAAAGTATTTTAAAAAATTGTGGCAATGCTTCCTTACTCATTTTAAAGGCCAGGATAGCAAAGCCAGGCATGAGTTTTATAAGAAGTGGAAATTGTAAGTTAATATCTCTGAAGAGTAAAAATGTAAGAGTGCAAAGCCAACAACACAATTAAAGGATCACACATTGTGATTAAGAGAGATTCGTCTCTGAGATTCAAGGACAACTCAACACACACACAGCTGAAAGCGTGATATACCACACTAACAAAATGCAGACTGCAAAGCCACATAGTCATCTTAAGAGATTCACAAAAGAAAGCAAACGACAAATTCAACATCTTTTCACAGTTAAAATTCTCAACAAATTAAATACAGAAATTCTTTATCAAGGAAAGGTTTGTATGTGATTTTATATAATACAAGCAAAACAAGGGTTCCCTCTCTCTACTGCAATACACTATAATACTGAAAGTTCCAGTAAGAGCAGTTGTTCAAGAAAAAATAATAATAATAATAAAAGGTATCAATGGGAAATGAGGAAATCAATTTAACTCTGTTCTCAAATAACATGAACATAACATGGAGAAACCACTAAAAATCTCACCAATGAAAAAGAAACAAATCTTTAGTGCTAATGGAACAAGCTTAATGAATTTTCATGACACAAAATCAACATACAAAGCTGGCAGTATTTCTGTAAACTCATAATGAACTTTCTGAAAACAAACAGTCCATGCATAATATCATCAAGAAATAAAATATTTAGGAATAGATTTCATCAATGTTGTAAAAGAACTGCGCACTGAAAACTAAAAGTTGATTACAAATAGAGATGAAAAAATATACAAGAAAAGGACTTTGTTTTTAATAAATTGTGTCAGAAGACTTATATATCCATCCACATGCAGGAGAGTGAAATACCTCATACCACATACTGTTAGTATAATGTTCTTTTAAAATGTATCCACCTTACCTTTGTTCATTCAAATGCTGATTTCTCTCCCCCACTCTCTGGTTTCAATCTGGACATTGTATTGTGATACTTTTTCTAAGCATCACCTGTCTCAACTTTGTGTAAACATGCCAAAATAAAACAACTAGGCACAATGTTGAGCAAGGGAAAGGAAGCAGGCAGGAGAGGGGAGGAGCCAGAGGACAGGAAAGGGTGGAAGGCAAAGGCAAGAGAGAGCTGGGAGAACAGAGGCAGGAGGAAAGATCTTGGAATGACATGGAGAATGAACCATACCCAAGATTTCACTAAAAGCAAGTATAATGGGCGATTCTAAATGTTAGGAACTACATGGGCCTGGAGTTTTAGGATGGAACAACTATTGCCCAGCATTGTGTTCTAGGTTAATTAAATAAATCCTAGTCTCTGTGTGGTGATTTTGGTATACAGCTGTTTAGGATTAACAGCAGCTTTACCAGAAGATATATCAATAGTAAATATTAATCGTCACATACAATAAATGGCACCCAACTAATCTAAGTATCCACATCCTTTAAATCATACTTTCTCATAATTTGGTGGGGGGAGTAAGCTCCCAGTGATACAATCCAAACTTAAAACCTAAAAACTCCCAGGTCAATTACTGTCTCTTTAAGAAAGACTCTTAAACCGGCCCAGGAGTAAAAGACAGCCTCCTGTGAGACTTCCAAAACAAAACTGGCTGCTGCTGCAGTTTAACTGCTGGGTAAACAAGCATGGCTCCTTTATACTGTGGCTGGTTCAGCTGGTTCAGCTCCACAGCCATGGTAGGAAAGAAGGGAACTGGAGGCAGACAAACCTCTAGACAGAGTTTGGCCTAAACTGCATCTAAAATAAAAAAAAAAAAAAAGCTATGGCAGAGGGTGTTTTAATCCCTTTTGGCTTCATTTTGGCTGTTATAGTCATGGATCTGGTTGCAGTATATTTAACGGTGATGGTTCTTCTCCATGCCTTCTCCAAGAAAGTTCAAGGAGACAACGGGGGAAAAGCCAAGGATTGGGCTACTAAGTTACAGGCAAGAAAAAGGGCACTCTTCCTAATAATTAGATTAATAATGGCTAAAATTCAAAGCTCTCTGGCTGCAAGATACTTGTCAGCTTTTTCTGGTAAGGGTCCACCAATTTACTGAAACATCAACTAAATTCCAAAAAAAAAGCCATCTGGGCTTTGTTACAGCGTAAATTGGCACAACTGACCCCAAACTTAAAATTTTCTTGTCTCTCTGTTTTATTTTCATTTAAAGGCTTTGAGTTACAATGATATTGATTTGGGAAAAAATATTTAAACGAGTTGGTGAAGGCACATGCCTTTCTTCCCAACACAAAGTAAAAAAAAAAAAAAAAAAAAAAGGAAGTTTAAATAAAGTTTGGCTATAAATGCAAAACTACCCATTATATAGCTAATCCCTTTACATGGGAACAACTCTAAAACTGAGACATAAACAAGTCTCCAGCCAAAACTTCAACAATACTTGGCCAATAAATCATTGGCTATAATAGCCTCAAAATGTATTATGCTAATGTTTTAATTGGCATAGATAAATTTGGCTTACAGTTTAGTTACATCCTGCACATCTCATACATTTATAATTTTAGAACTCTGTAATACTTGTGAGAAATTGTATGTTTGCAGAGCAAAAGAACTGGACACCAGAGATGCTGGATCAAACCTGACAGGATTCATCCTTCAACATGCTGAGACATTGACACATATGTTCCAGCATTCTGCTTGGTCCTGCCTCAACTGCTTCAATTGCTGTTTCTCATCAAAGCCTGCTCCCAAAAGAACTTTGAAGAAAGCTACTAATCTTAATTGGTCCAGCATTTTAGACTGTTCCAAAGAGGACTTTTATTAAGCCTGAAATTTTTCAACATTCAAAGGCTGGACCACAAATGTTATTGCTTGCTTAATTAACCAGTTTTTCCCAATTTTCTTAGAGCACCCTAACATGATTTCTATGTGTCCAAAATGTCAGCTAGACGAAATCCATGAAAACAATGTCCAACTTTCCTTAAAGCGGGTTGGCTATATTTTTGGTTGTTTTCTATGGCTACAAATTTTTATTGTCATTGGGAGATGTTTATAAATTATTAATGGTCTTATTTGGGGTAAAACAAGGAATATACAGGGATATCTTATAGGAATAAGACAAAATGTAGATTATTGAATCTACTCAACTTAGGGTTTTATTTATTGTTCTCAAATAAGGTTAATTTTACCTCTGGTATAGTATTTTACATATTGATACAAAAATAAGTATTTTTGATACATTGGTATAAGCTCTAGTATATTGATACTATTTCAAGGTTCCAATACTTTTAAACTGCTATCAAAAACTGGATAGGATATTAAGTAATACAAATTAATTGCTAGTTAATCAACTCATAGTCGTGTCAGACACTAGTCTATTTTATCACAGGAGTATACATCCTAGCTTAACAGATAGATATGATTTTGTAGACAGATTGATTACATAAAGACAGGTAGTCTTCAAAAACTTCAGAGACCTATGGAATATGTCATTTTAAAATGACTTTATTATTTTAAAGATTCTTTGACAATGAGACAGGTCATCTCCTGGCAGCACCCCACCTACCTCAAAGAAGATGATGAGCATTGAAAAACCTCCATATGGAAATGGCTTCAAATGTGGCAAACAAGCCACTCAAGTAAAGAAAATACCCTCACTTCACGACAGACAAATTCTGTCAAAAATGGGCAAGCTTAAATGCAGGACAAGTTGACTGCTGAACTCTGCCAAGACAGGGTAAGCAAGTCCTAAATAGTTCCTGCTTCACATATTCTGAGCCAGAAGGCTGAAGATGATGCTCCAATGTTATAAGGGTGACTGTTCAGGCAGCAAACTGTCTTTGTCAATTTTTATTTTTTGGAAAATGCTAACATGTGCTTCCTATTTACTCTAAAAACTAATTTTATTCTTTCTCAAGTCTCTGACAGGGTTGATGACCAAATAGTTATAGTGCCACAATTAAGCTTAAGTTGTTTAGAAGTCAAGAAATCCTTTCGTATAGGTAATACCAATAAGGTTAAAAGTTAATTTAGGTATAGAACTTTAAACTTGTCAAGATAGATAGAATAATCAGATACTTTCTCCTAAGTTGCTAAAAACACTTGTACTGGACATTGCACATATAGATTTTACCTAAAAGTTTTCATAATTTCATAATTATTATTGTATTGAAAGAAAAGGAGCCTTTTATTGGACTTAAAGGGGAAGTGTTGGTATAATGTTCTTTTAAAATACCTTACCTTTGTTCATTCAAATTTCTCTCCACCACTCTCTGGTTTCAATCTGGACATTATGTTGTGATACTTTTTCTAAGCATCACCTGTCTCAACTTTGTGTAAACATGCCAAAATAAAACAACTAGGCACAATGTTGAGCAAGGGAAAGGAAGCAAGCAGGAGATGGGAGGAGCCAGAGGACAGGAAAGGGTGGAAGGTAAAGGGCAAGAAAGAGCTGGGAGAACAGAGGCAGGAGGAAAGATCTTGGAATGACATGGAGAATGAACCATACCCAAGATTTCACTAAAAGCAAGTATAATGGGCGATTCTAAATGTTAGGAAACTATGAGGGCTTGGAGGTTTAGGATGGAACAACTATTGCCCAGCATTGTGTTCTAGGTTAATTAAATAAATCCTAGTCTCTGTGTGGTGATTTTGGTATACAACTGTTTAGGATTAACAGCAGCTTTTCCAGAAGATATATCAATAGTAAATATTAATCGTCACATACAACAACATACAAAAATAAAGTTAAAGTATATTTAGGACTTTCAATTAAGGCCTCAAATACATATGGTAATATATATAGCAGAATCTTATTGATGTTGATTTGGGAATGATTTTAGATATATAACCCTTCATTAACAGACAAAAACAACACTAGGAGAATGAGATAGCATCAAACTAAATAGCTTCTTCCCTGCTGAAGACACAAGAGAAGGGTGAAGAAAGCACCTGTAGATGGAAGTGCATAAAAACCACGAAGCTAATGTTCTTGGCAATATTTGAGGAAATCAAGCAACTCAACAGCAAGAAAGCAAAATCCTCAATGAAAGAGTAGGAGAGTGTGGTGGTCTGAATAAGAATGGCCCCCATAGGCTCATATATTTGAATGCTTGGTCACCAGGGAGTGGAGCTCTTAGAAATGTTTAGAAGGATTAGAAGGTGTGGCCTTGTTGAAGGAAGTGACACTGGGGTGGGTTTTGAGATTTCAAAAGCCCATGCCAAACCAGTCCCCCTAGCCTTGCCTCTCCTATCTCCTTCTCTCCTCTCCCTTCTCCTTCCCTTCTTTCCTCTCCCCTCCCCTTCCTTCTTCCCTCTCCTCCTGCCCTCTTGTATCCTGAAGATCAGGATGAAGCTCTCAGCTACTGCTCCAGCAGCATGAGTGCTGCTGTGTCCCCACCATGCTGCCTGCCATGATGGAAACACACTAACCCTCTGAAATTGTAGGCAAGCCCCAATTGTTTCCTTTTATATGAGTTGCCTTGGTCATGGTGACGCTTCACAACAATAAAACAGTGACTAAGACAGCGAGGGACCTGGAAAGCTGTTCTCTAAAGACCAAAAATGATGACTCATAGGCATATGAAAAAACGTTCAACATTACTAATCTTTAGAACAATTTAAGTCAAAAAGGCAATTCGATAGTATCTATCTTAGTTTGCTTTCTGTTGCTATTGTAAACATCATTAATGAAAGCAACTTGAGGAGAAAAGGGTTTGTTTCATCAGATAGCCCATCACTGAAGGAAGTCAATGTAAGAATTCAAAGCAGAAACCTAGAAGCAGGAACTGAGGAAGAAGCCATGGAGAAGTGGTACTTACTGGCTGGCTCTCTATGGCTTGTTCAGCTTGTTTTCTTTTCTTTTTTTTAATATTTTTTTTACAATTTATTCATTTTATATTCCAACTGTAGACCCCCAACTATTCCCAGTCTCACCTTCCCTCCCACTTCTCCACTATCTCCTTCCCCTAGTCCGCTGAAAAGGAGAGTTTTCCTCCCTTGCCATCTGCCCCTGGCTTATCTAGTTTCATCAGGACTGCCTGGATCTGTGGCCTGGCAAGGCCCTGTCTCCAGGGGGCAGCAACAAAGAACAGGCTTTTAGAAACCAGACCCATCTGACCAGGAGTGGCACCACTCACAGTGGGCAGGACCTTCCCACATCAATCATTAATTTTAAAATTTTTTTTAAAAAGCTTCACAGACTTGCCTCCAGGACAATCTGATAAAGTGATAAAGGCAGTTCTTCAACAGAAATTCCCTCTTCCCTGGTGACTAGGGAGCATCAAATTAGGACATCTCATGCATGGTAGGATGGCGGTTATCAAAGAGATAAAAGATACATTCATGAAGAAGGTAGGAAAAAGGCAGTCCTGTTTACTGTTGGTGAAATTCAACTGGTATGAGTATTACAGGGGAAAAAACCTACCATATATAATCCAGTAACCACCAGTCTTCTACTACTTCATGTACATCCAAGGGAAATCAATCAGTACCTCAAAGATAAAGCTGTACCTGTATGTTCTGTTCACTGTGATGTTCTTTATAATAGGTTTGATACAGATTCAACTGGAGCATCTATTCGCAGATTTGTGGATAAAGACGATGGGGTAAGAAGATACAAACAAGATTCTTTAATGTGTTTGCCACTGTACACAAGAGTATCTGCCATGTGTGACGGCCAGTATGGATGAAAATGGAGGATATAATTTCATTATTATAATTATTATTAGCCAGGCACAAAATAAATACTCATGATCTCCCTTACAGGTGGGGTCTAGAACTAAGGCAAGATCCAAGAAGCAAAGAATAGAATTATAGTTGCTAGAGTAGGAAGTGTGTGTCATAGGGAAATGAGGAGATATAGGTCCAACCGTACAAATGTTCAGGTAGACAAGATGTGCTGTGGAGCTAATAAAGAGCATGGTGACTGTAACTAACAGCACTAAACCGCGTGTTTGAAATTTGCTGAGAGGGTGGGACTGACATGCTCTTACCATGAAAACACAAGCAGCTATGAGCACTGATAAACGTGTAAATTAGTTTTCTTGTGGCAATCAATTCACAGTGTGAAGGCAGCTGAAAACAACACCCTGGACACCTTAACTGTATACAATGTTTTATCAGCTGTATCTGAGACAGACTGGAAGAATGACCAAAAAAAAAGTGTTAAGCTTGAGGCTTCCCACTCTACACTCTTAAGCTCAAGAAGATCCAGCCATCACCTCCCACACTCCTATGTTCACACTGTGATGATCTCTCAGCACAGCTTGGGGTCTCTTCCAGCCTCACTGTACATGTTTGAAGGTGACAGTTCAAGCAACATTTAGCCATTCCATGACATAGAATACCATAATCTGCTCCCACTGCCAGTAGACTTTGGGCATCTAATACTAGACAGAGACAACAACTAAAATGAGAGACACCCCCCCTCCCCAACTTTAATGTTCTTTTTCTTGGAAACACTTTTGGTCCAGACACCTGTTTGATCGAGCGTTCTTCAGGGAACGCAGGTGCATTTGAAACATACATGGTTTAACATGGGGACTGACGGTTGAGTGGCCTTTGGAAAAATCTAGAAGTGTTTACTTGAAATCAATGAAGCCCACACTGATGGTTCCAGGACCAAGTCCCCTCAAGGGTATTGCTAAGAACCCGACCCAGAGAAGTGACAAAAAGCTTGTCCCAACTAAATCAGCCTGAGCAGCAGTGAGCATGGTTCTTGAAGGATCACTGAGAAGGCACAGTGAATCTCATCTTTGCCAGTCATTAGTCACTAAAGGCATCTCCTCTTTGTCCTTCTGAATCATAGACACAGTCTTATTTGAAAACGTTAAAACTACCCTAGCACTCTAGCCAGAGAGATGCTACAGCCTATAATTTCTGGCTTCCGCGTGATTCCTGGCTTCCACAGAGTATGTAGAGTCTAAAAGGGGTGATGACGGTATCTTGTTGACAAGAGGCCACACAGGACAACTATGGAGAGCTCTGAGTGTTTGATCACAAGACTTGTGTTTAGGGGTAGGATTTCTACGGGAATATCTAATTCTTAGCACAAAGCTCAGCGATTCTCCCATTGAGCCCAAAGCTTATTCCTTTTTTTGCTTTCCAGCATTTATTCTTCCTCTGCCTTATGAGAGAAATAAAAATCTGTGTTCAGATTTCCCCAAGCTATTTCCATCTCCACTGCTCTGTCTTCTCTCGCCAGGAGAATTTTTTCTGTCGGTTCTCTGTATCCATAACTGAGCATTCTGGAATTAAATCAGATAACAATTCCTTCATTAAAATTCTTCCTCCTGAACCTGGATCCCACCTTGAGTTTCAGCCGTAGCAAACTCTCTGGTTAGTTGACTGTCGTGTCTTCTCTATTCAGACATTATTCACCCTGCATGTTCCGCCTTTTCTTTCTCACTCAGTACCCAGCTTTCCGTTGTCCTTCATTTGAACAAACAAGTCTGGAACCTATCCAGGTTGGAAGGTATACACACTTCATTAAGTGACTTCTCTCAGTCTTAATCTCGTGACTCGCTCTCTCTCTCTTTCTCTCTCCACTCTCCCCTTTGGTTTAAGTACTGAGAGCCACTCTTATCCCCAGTACTTTCTTTCCTGATTACACACCACCACAGGGGCAGAGAATAAGATAGGACAGGATATAGCGTTCTCCCTGAGGATGGAGGCCTAGCTGACAATGGTGATGGAGGCTACCCCTCAGCCACAGGCTAGGACCATGGTTCCTGTCACCACATTGCAGCGGATACCTTCATGGGAAGCAAACAGTCATTTAGAATGATCAAAAACAGAGAGCTCGGGACAAACCGAGCTTTAAAATTATCCTCTTTCAACTGATACTGTGCCGAGTTGCATGCCCATCGTTCAAGGGACAGAATCAGCACGAGATCTCACAGATTGAAAGCGCTCAAAATGATTAGTTGAACAAGTGGCTAGATGAAGAAGTGGAGAATTAAATAAGGACAGTATCTTGAAATTAGCAGAAGCCTTCAAAGCTCATTGGTGTCTGCTGGCAAGTCAGGAGAAACATGCTTCACATGGGGATCCCTGTCACATTCCGGCTTCTAGTAGCATTCAGTCATCTCTCTTTGTGTGATGCTTTTTTAAATAACTAAGTAAACATGTATTTCTACTAACAAAAAAAATGGAATTATTGGCTCTTTAATTTTGGATTTATCTGTTCGAAAATGCTATTACATACCCTATAACTCTCCTTTATTAATTCAATGTGATAGGAGCTTTTATATCAAATCACTGTTTTGAGAGCCAGGCATTAGTGACATGTGTGTGTAACCCTAGTGCTGGGAAGATGGAGGCTGGTGGGTCCCTGAGTCTTGCTGCCCAGCCATCCGAAACGACTCCGTGAGTTCTAAGCCAGTTGGAGACACTAACTTAAAACACTGAGTCGATAGCCCCAAACAGATGATTTGCAAAGTACACCACTGGCCTACACACACGCACACATAAACACACACGCACACACACTCCATATATACAAAATCCGTAAATAAAAATTCAACTAAATATTGTTTTAGCATGCAGACAGGTATATCTGTAGTTCCTTCTGTTTCCATCAATAGAGATGCCAACAGTCAGCCTGACAAGCCATTCTTATGGGGTAACGAGAAACCGTTGACAGTGAGGAGGGAACTGGTGTGTCCCACCTGTGTCTTCCTCCTTAACCTATGGCAGAGTCAACCCTGCTGGCTTTTTATTCTTCGGGATTCTGTGTTTGCGTGTCTTAAGTGTGACTGACCCTTGATTTTTTTTAAAGTAAAATAAAAAGAATCAGGCGTTTGTTCAACTAAATTCACTCTCTGTACACCCCCGAGATGACGCCTACCAGTCTTAACTGGGTTTTTGAGCATCCCGGGTGCCACTACCACATGATTTTTGATGATCGTTACGTTTTATTATCACAGGTGGCTCATCTCTTCCTTTGTGCATATTTCGGACATCGTTTATTACGTGTATCAGAGGCTAACCCCACGCTCCTCATTCCCAGAGTCTGGGTGGGATGGCTTCACAGAACATGCCACAAAGCACGGCACCCGCCTCCAAGAAAGGCATAGGCAAAGCTAGCCTGTGGGCAGTCCTCCCTCCAGCAAAGACTTCCGCACGGGAATTCCACTTGTACTTAGAGACGCCTGATGGAGACAGAGCATGCGTGGGCATCTGGACTCTGAACATGAAAAACCAATGAGGTGGTACCCCATTAGCAAAGGTGTTTCGATTCTCACCCTTTCTCAAATCAGCAGTATCGCGCACAGCCACAAAACAGAGAAGACTCTAGGACATTAGGCATTTATGTCACCCAAGAGAAAAGAGCCACAACAGAGGCAGCCTGTTTTTGGCCATCTAGTGGGAACCACGGTAAGCCGAGTGTTCCTCAGGATTCCCCTCTGTCACCTTTTTATGCTTTTCTTGAAACTCTCAGCGTCTACGAGTGAATCAGCTGGGCACGGCCTATGCTCCCTCAAACAATTTTCGAATCTGTTGGAGCAGACCACAGTGAAATGAAAATTTACAAAATTGATTCTAGCTTCAGACACGGGGCTCACAAGCGCTTGACATGTGTTCACCATATTCTGACCTTCAGCGGGGTTAGAGCTCGTCACCCCATCCGGGCATTTTAGCGCCAACCTAGTTCAGCAACGTAAGGTACAGGCTGCATCCCCAGAAACACCCAAAAACAGAAGTAGATAAAAATTACAGCTCTGCATTTTGTGGCAATATTGTCTCTTTTATGGCAAATAGGGAAATAAGCTCTGTAACTGGGAAATTGAACTCCGAAATGATTCTTCTATTAATTATTTTCGCAGCTTAAATGAGTATAAGTTTTTAAGTAATCAATGGGCACTTAACAAGCACAGAGTCATTATTTTTAATAGGATCATTAGTGTATTTTTTTTTTTCACAAAATGGTGGTGGTTATTGAATCTATACTGCCTGGGAATAAAAATGTCAGATTTCATTATTACCATTCTCTAGTAAAGTTTAATGGATACATTGTATTCTGTTGCCTACATAGCACTATTGCTTTGTAAATCTCATCTCTGTATCCATCTCCCTGTCCCACATCTTCCTCTTCTTCCCTCACCCCAGCTCCTCTCTTCCCTCTCTCTCTCACACACAAACACACGCACACTCTCTCACACATGTATGTATGTCTATAGGCTTGATGCAGCCTTCAAATGATTCTGACCCAATAGCTATTAGCTTTCCTCTGTTTGTTTTCACTCTTTGGCCTTAGAAATCTTGCTACATCTTTACATTCCATGTTGAAAATGTCAGGCTCCTACAACATCAACTCCGATTTTATTCTTTTCATCTGCATTCCAGTCATCACAATTGATTTTTCTGAAGATGTATTAAAAAATAAGAGACAAGTTTTTTTTTTTCTTTTTTTCTCCAAGCAATTCATTACCAGGTTCTGAGAGTGTGAGCCACTTCTAAAAACGGCACAAATAAAGGCGGGCTTCAGAACATTCATGTTGATGCTGATAACACCAAACACAGACAGTTCGCTCTGTGATCTCTAACCAGGTAACAAGTGGCAGGGCTGGAAGACTCCAGTGAAGCAATCTGGTGGCTTAAAAAGACCATAGCTAAGAGTCCACTGATCTGTTTCACAAATTTTGACACTTCTTCCATTAAGAGGATATTATGTTGTCTTCCTCTTGTAGAATGAAAGGCAAATCTTGAGAACAAAAAGCTTAATAGGCGACCAACTAAAAAGAGTAAGGTAAGAGGTTGGCAGAGCCTTCAATTTGTGGCTAAGCTTTGTTCACTCTAGAAGCTAGGCAAGTTTATGGGACTTTAAGGCTACAGGATTTGTGTGTTTTCAAACTCGAAAATGTCATCTGGAAAAGACCTGCCACAAATGAGGGGTAAGGCACACAAGCATGCCACAGTTCTGCTCTCCGGCCGATCCAAGGACCACTGCGCTGTGCCCAACCCTGAGTTAGAGGAGAGGAGGGCTGAGAGCCATTCCTTCCTGAGTCTCTCAGTAGAGTTTAGAGCACCACATATTGCTGCTCTGTCATTCTTTCCTGTTTAATGATCTCGTAGAAAACACAAAGACAAGAAGTTTCAGTAAATACGAAACATGAAATCTTCTGGGTATGGTGGCACACACTGTAATCCAAGCTACCCAGGAGGATCAAGACTGTAAATCCTGCCTTGGCTACACAGCGGATTCAAGGCCACTGTAGGCAAATTAGAGAGATACTTTTTCTAAATAAAATGTGAAAAAGAGGGTCTGGGAGTACAGTTCAGTGACAGAGTGTTTGTACAGAATGTGTGAGAACATGGTTTCAGTTCCCAGGAAGGAAAATAATACAGGCAAGGAAGGGCTCTCGTGCTATCTTTATGTCAGAGATGCTGGACTAAAAGCATTGGGATCTGAGCACACTGGAAGTCAACACGTCATGGACAGACAGGAGCAGGAGTGTCCACTGAGTATCACAGGTGCTAAAGGAGACACCAAACATCAAAACGTCACAGTAGCAAAGAGGAGCAGAGAGAGACATTAGTGACACAACAGCCGGAAGTCCCACACTCCTTGCACACATGAAATCACGACGCCGTACCTTTCCTCTTTGCAGTCAACTTTCCCCCACCCCATTAACAAAAGAAAAGAGTCTCTATTGCTGTTACTGTGGTTTCACTGCTCCCAACCTGTAACAGCAGGAGACGTATATTGCAGAAAACATTACACAAATGGGAGACGAGGGCCATATGTACCCATCACGTGTAATGAGGTTGGCACGACCTCTGAAACACAGCTAGGCAAGCGTCCATGAAGCCAGAGCCCACGCCAAGCTTTCCAGTCTGAACCATATACTCAAAGATAAGCCTTATTAGAGCCCAGTAGCTCCACGAGGACAACGTGGCCACTGAGCCAGAAACAAAGAATAAAACAGTACTTAGTGGTTTGGTACTTGTTTCCAAGATCACACTCAATCACCTAGAAGAAAGAGAGCTTGGGATCTGGGCTTGGCTGAGCCAAAATCAACAACGGACAATAGTCGGGTTGAAGAATGTGTCCTGAGCACTGAGAAATTAAGTTAAGGGCGTAATCAATTTAAAAAAAAATGTGGGGGAGGAGCAGAAAGCATTGATAATAAAAACAGCTGAAACTAAATGAGCTGGAGGCATACCAAAATTAAACTCAGTTATTTAACCTCTACTGAGACCCTTTGCAGCAAGCCTTGGCTCAGGCCCTGCTGGTATATAATCAGTAAACTAACAGACTACAGTCAGGTAACTTCATAGTTTACTGTCATGATTTAGATACTATTCAATGAATAACTTTCTTGTGGGATAGACTTACATATGATATCTACTATGAAATATGTTATACCTTCAATAATACCTATATGGATGACCACCTAAAAGGGCCCAACCCCAAATGGTGGGATCCTAAAAAGATCATCCTGATTGAGGTATCCCAGAAGCAGAAAGACACACATGGTGTTTACTCATTTATATGTGGCTACTAGACATATAATATAGGATAATCATGCTAAAATCTGTACACCTAAAGAAACTAATCAAGAAGGAGGACCCTGGGTAAGATGCTTAATCTTCTTTCAGAAAGGCAAACAGGACGGACATCAGAAGAGGGAGAAAACAGGGAACAGAACGGAGCCTACTATAGAAGGCCTCTGAAAGACTCTACCCTGCAGGGTATCAAAACATATGCTGAGACTCATAGACAAATCTTGGACAGAGTGCAGGGAATCTTTTGAAAGAAAGGGGAGATGAAAGACCTGGAGGGGACAGAAACTCTACAAGGACAGCAACAGAGCCAAAAAATCTGGACACAGGGGTCTTTTCTGAGACTGATATTCCAAACAAGGACCGTGCACGGAGATAACCTAGAACCCCTGCACAGATGTAACCCATGGCAGCTCAGTCTCTAAGAGGGTTAGAGACTGAGTAATAGGAACAGGGACTGTCTCTGACATAAACTCATGGGCTGGTTCTTTGATCACCTCCACCTGAGGGGGGAGCAGCCTTACCAGCCCATAGAGGAAGACAATGAAACCAGTCCAGATGAGACCTGATAGACTAGGGTCAGACGGAAGGGGAGGAGGACCTCCCCTATCAGTGGACTGGGGGAGGGGCATAGGGGAGGGGCCTACAGCTGGGATACAAAGTGAATAAACTGTAATTAATAAAAATAAAAGATGTTTCCCTTAGAAAGAAGATCAAGAACATCAAGGGAACGAGTTTAGAGTCTAAGGGTGGATGCTTGGAATACAGGAAAAAAAAACTGGGAGAACACCATAGTTGACAGTGTTTGCCAGGCAGGCACAAAGCCCTGCATTTCATCCTCTTTGCCATCTATAGTGCACAACTGATAGTCACAGCACTAAGCAGGGAGAGGCAAGAGGATCAGAAGTTCAAGGCAACTGTTCAGCAGTGTCACTTGGGCTCCACAATCTTTCCACTCTGCATACACTGTGGTTGCCTATTCAAATATACTATAATCAATATAATATATTATATATAGTGAATATATATAATGTGCATATAATAATATGTAGCATATACTCATTATATAATATCCATTATATGCAATATATTTATCTCCCGTTAAATATATATATATAATGAACCTTGGCAGTGACAGCATCAACAAACGAAGTGAAAAGAGCCTAACAGAAGAGCAGAAGGAAGAGGTTCTAAACTGAAAAACAAGTCTGTTGAAATAGCCTAGTCCTATTTTTTTTATCTATTTTTTCCTAGAAGAAAAAAAATAGATGAAAAGGAGCCAAGGCTGTCTACAGGACCTCTGAGAGATATTTGCATTATGGGAGTTCAAGAAAGGAGACATGAAGAAAGCACGGAAGTTTTACCTAGTGGAAGTATAGCTCTGTAAGTCCTAGGAGAGCTCTGAAGATCCAGACCCACCATCCCAAAGAGATCAACTCTGAAGCACCCATAGGCACAATGTCAGAAGTCCGAGGATAATGAGTAATTCTAAAACCATCAGGCTACACATAAGGAAATTTCCCATAAATTAACAGCGGGTTTCCCAAGAAAAACTCATAGGCCTGGGGAGAATGAAATGATATACAAAAAGTTCTGGAATAAGAAAAATGTTCAAATATAACACATGTTGCAGAGCTAGCCTGAGAAATGAAGGAGAAATAAAATCCTTTCCCAACAAGCAAAAGCAGCACTCAGCAGCCAGACAGGTAACCATAGGAAAGGATTTCGATTAGAAGACCAAAGAGGTTAATGATCACATGACAACATGTGAATGTACAAAGCTCATATATAGAAGTAAATACATAATCCAGAATATTTCATTAGTACAATGAAAATATCTGCATATTCAAATATCTTGTAAGAAGATTAAAAGGCAAAAATCATCAACAATAACCACAGCTATAAGATAAGGAACTTGCAATATAGAAAGAAGGAAATAAAAGTTACAAAAATATCATGTAGGGAAGCGTAAAATTCTAGAATATTTGTACAGAACTAAGACAAGTTGCTTTCAGATAAAACAATAATATTTTATATACATAATATTATATGTAAGCCACAGAGTACCCATAAAATATAAGATTACAGCACACACACAAGTGAGAAAGGGAAGAAAATCAAAGTTGATCAATAAATAAAAGCACTGAGCCATAAAGTTAAACAACAACGACAAAGAATAAAGTAATAACAAAAAAAAAAAAAAAACACAAAACAGTCAGAAAACCACTAAAGAAATGGCACAAGAGTGTGTTCCTTCGATTCAGTAATAACTCTGAGGGGCTGAAGAGATGGCTCAACCATTAAAAGAACTAGCTGCCTTGACAAAGGTCCCGGATCCTGTTCCCAGCACCCATGTAGCCAATCATGTCTGTAAATAACTTCAGCTCCAGGGAATCTGATGTTCTTGTCTGGCTTTGGCAGGCACTGCATACATGTGGTACACAGACATACATGCAGAAGAAACATTCCTACAGGGAAGATAAAAGTAAATAGATACTAGAACGATAAGAATGTTCATTTTAAAAAGAAATATAATCTTGAATTATCAATGTATTGAATTCCACATTTAAAAGACGTGGAGTGACAGTATATCTTAGATATCTTTCAACGATCTTACATTGAAATGTAGCATTTTCCCAAAGCTGTCACTATTCCATTGAGTCATAATTAGTTTAATAAATTCTTCATTTGTATCTTTAAAAAAAAAAAAAGACGTGGAGTGGCTAAAAAATTTCTTTTAAAGATCCAAGGATACTCATTTCACTTGAAAGGGTACACACAGGCTGAAAAGGAGATGAAGAGTAAGAGAACAAGAATGGCTACCTTTCTATGAGAGAAAAAGCCAAGACATTAACTTTCTTCCCCTTCTTCAAGGACAGCTATCATATATCAAATATAGGGACCATTCTCTTCCCCTTGTAACCATGACCATATATTATGCTGTCTCGGGATTTATTCTAACCATGACCTCTCCAGGCACGAGTCTAATCACCACTGGCCATACTTGCGTATAAAACAACTCCTGGTTTTCCCTTCATCTAATTCCCAGGCTGAAGGAGATTTTAAAGACTATGCACGGTAGACTGCAATCCACATGAATTCTGAGATTTGATCATTTAGGCTTCTGGACACACAAGAGCTCTGTTCTCTGGCCTTGCACATTAGAGATTTAATGTACGCCTGACTCACTGGCAAGCTACTGAGCAGCGTCATCCTATGAAAATATAATTTGTGACTGAAAGTGAGTCATGTAGGCAATTTTGCATTGTGTGGTGGTTGCAACCGGTATAAAGTGAAATAGTTAAAATTGCTTTATAAAACGTATTTAACTCAGAAGCTGCAGAGATGGCAGTGGGTAAGAGCACTCACTCTGTAAGCATAAGGACCCAAGTTCGAGTCCTCATGGAAAAGGCTGTACATGGCCACGTGTCTGTAAGTTGAGCACAGGATGAAGCAGAAACAGGTACATCCTCAAAGCTCATTTGCCAGACAACCTCGCTGAAGGAGCAAGTTTCTGGTTCATTAAGAGACCCTGGCTCAAGTCAATAGGGCATAAACTAATAGAAGACACTCAATGTCCTGTACTAACCTCCACACACATGCACACAGATGTCTTCACCCAAATACCCATGAGCATGCAGTAAACCTGCATAAGCCAACTGCAACATACACCATACACATAGTCTCAACAATAATAAGGATTTATTTTGTCCGATATGGTCAACATGTTATCACTTCCAAGTGAGAGCCATATAAAATGCATTGAGATTTCATAATATTTGTTTCATAGGAAGTCTTTATAATTTGATGTCTATCACATCCAAAGCTCAGTCCCAGTTCTCAAAGCCATGTGTTAATTGTCTAAGAGCCATAAGTGCCATATCTCCAGAGTCCACACTGTTTCAAGAAGAGTGACACATGCCTGAGAAAGAGAAGGCACCATGGGGAAAGAGCAGAGAGGTAGAGAGAAAGAAAGGGAGAATTCAAGCTCTAACATATTATCATTACTCCTGAAATACATGTGTGTGCGCACACACACACACACACACACACACATCTATATACATATATTCATATGTGTGTACACATAAAAATACATAAGTGTGTTTGTGAGAGTGTGTGAGTGTGTGTGCGTGACCTTGGTGTGATGAAGTCAGAGGCAAGCCAGCTAAACAGATACATTTTCCTAAACCATGCTGTGAAAGACACCCTGCCATTCACATGTGTTCAGCATTTTTATTCCCAAGCTGTGACCTCTTCATTGGAAAGTCATTGGAATTTATTCTGATTTAGTGGTTAAAAGCCTAAGAAGAAATGCTCAAGGACCTTAAAATGAATATATATATATGACAAAATTTAATCCAAACTGTCTAAACTCTGTAGGCAAAAGAAAACACCAGAAGATTCAAACCCCAGCCAGTGAGCTTGCCTGCGCCACAAGACACCCAGCCTGGCAATTCTATTCCTTTTTTCTCATCTTCCTACTGACTGAGCCAGAAAAAGTAACTTTTCCTGATCTGCCTCAATTTTTTTCTTTGGAAAATGAGAGTGACAGAGTTCACTAGGGTCTTCTGAAACTAACAAGTATTTCTAGAGAACCAAGTGATTAGGAACAATCCACGTTCTCTCAGGTGCTCCTCTAGCCCAGGACCTGGGACACTTCTAACCTACTGACTCATCTGCTACTTTTTTTTTCCTGACTCCTGGAGAAGCCAGTACTTCAGGCCACTCTCTTCCTCAGGCTGAACTTTCTTTTAAGTACATTTCTCTGTGCTGACGAGTAGGAGTGAGTCAGATAAAATACAGTAAATTAGCTCGCAAAGCAGTATGAACCAAATTAATGGAGTGTTTTAAGCTCTGTATAAAATAAACATAACACCAAGAATACAGCTGCAGTCTCTGCAGGAGCATGTTAGCGCCTTCTAAGAAGGACTACTATGGCCTAAAACGGGTGCAACCCTGGTGGGATGAACTCAGGGGTCAGCTAGCTAAACCTAAGTACATTTTCCTAAAGCGTGTTATGAAAGGCAACGGAGCGTCCTACCATTCACAAGTTTCTGGCATTTTTATCTCAAGCTGTGACCTCTTCGGGGAAAGTCATTGGAATTTATTCTGATTTAGCAGCTAGGAGCCTAAAACGAAAACCAAGTAAGCTGTTTCAAGATCCTATCCTGGTTTTAATAAAAATAGAAGGAGGATCACGTGCTACAAAAGTACCTTATCGGGGGTCACTAATATCCAAAAATTCATTCAAAGAGTCAATGCTTTGAGCATAGTATTTTAAAAATCTCTTCAACAGTAAATAATCTGGACAATGTTAACATCAAAATGCCGTCAGGTATTTCCACCTCAGGCAGAAAAAAAACATTTTAACTTTTGTCTCTACGCAGCCCATGTCTGGGAATAGAGAGGCTAGGAAAAAGACTGCCACTGCCATGCAGCTAATTGAGGTGGGAAGAAATGGGGCAGGGATGGGGAGAAGGGATTGACGAAGGAGGAAGTGCAAACACAGCAACTTCAATGGGCATCTAGTATCCATTCCCATGAGACTTGGTAAAGAATCTCCTAAAAGTGAGTCTCGAAGCTCAGCACTTCAGATATGGTAAGGAGACAAATTTATCCACCGCCAAGGGTGGCCGCTTGGGCACAAATGTCAAGGAGACAATACATGGGTCCCGGATTGTGGCATCAGGCAAAATCTTTGGAATGCAAGTAAGAGGTCCACAGTGTAGTCCCAATTAGAAAGGTGAGCTTCCACCTACATGGCGCAGGCTGCTGCAGCAGAGAAGAAAGAGAAAAGCTGGGCTTCTTTGATCTGAACAGTTATCAGAGTTTTGTACAGCACAGTCTGCTCTTACCTCATCCAAGGCTTTGTCTGCATGGCAACAATGAGCCCAATATTTGCATGCAGTTAACACCAGAGTCAATAGGACAAGTGGTAGCTCTTACGAAAGTTACTGGCAGCCACTGTCTCCCCTAGCATGACCAACTGAAGCAGCAACTCATCACCAGCCTGCATTTCAGTTGATACAGGAAGCCTTCATCTTTCAAGGTCTGTGATCCCAATTATTCTGTTTTTGTTAGGTCTGGAAGGGATTGTCACTTATACCCATGTCACTGATCATAGAAGCACAAAAGAAATCAAAAAATCTGCACAGGTCTTATCAAGCAAGGGTTTCCATAAGAGCTGAGACCTGAGCCAGGCCTTAGAAGAAGCAGAGGATTTGAAATGGAAAAGAGTAGGGGAGGGACTCTCAACACATCCACCAAATAAAGGGAAAAGAGGCCGGAGAGACGGTCAGTAAATAAGACTGCTTGCAATACAAGCATGAGAGTCTGAATTTGAATCCCCAGCCTCCGTGTGAAAAGGCCAGGCATAGCTTGTGTCTGCAACCCCAGCACCATGGGGTAGAGATGGACAGACGTGAGTGCAGGCAGCTCACTGTCCAGCCAGCCCGGCAGAAAGAGCAAGCTTCGGTTGCCATGAGAGACTGTGTCTCAAGAGAATAAGGTAGAGAACAGTGGAAGAAAACACCCAAACCCTCCTCTGGCCTCTGCAGGAACACGGCAGCAACAGGCACAGGCACACACATGTACTCGAATGCACACATGGATACAAGCGCACACACACACAAAGACAGAGATACAGAGACACAGAAAGAGGTAGAGGAAGGTAGAAAGGAGACAGAGAGGTATAAAGGATAACAACTCAGGGAAAGAAGGAAACAATTAACAAAACAAATCCTGGAGTATGTGTGAACGTGATCCCTGTAGGGAGAGAACGGTGTAGGTTTTCAAGTGTGACAAAAAAGCCAACTCACAGCTAGCGCGATAAAAGAATAACAAAGGGGGAGAGGAAGTGTATGTTCTGCTAAGAAATGTTTAGTCTGCTCACAGCAGTACAAATGGTTAATCTTTCATGCACTCAAATCCCTGATAATTATTAATAACTTGTCATGATGGGAGAGGAATGCTCAAAAACAAAGTGTGACCGAGTCTCAAAACTATGAGCAAAGTAAACAGAGGAGAATAAAATGTAAACAGACTAGTATTTTTATGGACATCTGAAAAACATATTTCTATGAAAGGAATTAACTGTGGTCACGAGGGCTTTTCTTTCTGGGGATTTTTTTTTTCCTCTCTGATTCTTTGCTATTGGTTCACTTTTCCAGTACTCTCACTGCTCTTCCAAAATAAGAAAATTAATCCTGAAAAACCATTATTAGAGATTGACTCATAGATGACTTGATTTTAGTTAACCTGCTTCAGAGAATGTCCGACTCACAGAAATTCTGTGGGTATTGATTAATTGCTTTTTAGTGGAGGGTAATAAAATCCAATTCAAGTTAACTTAAGCAGGAAAGGTGAATTGACTAAATGAACCCAGCTCATTCATGCAATTTAAAGGCAGAATGGGGGCAGGGACTCCTGGAAGGTACTGGAACAAAGAAGCAAAAAGCAATCAAGCCTTTCTCCCTGCCCTGTCTCATCTTCTTTCCCTACCTACATACACCTCTCTTTCCCTTTGCCAGACAGTGTCTTTGCTTCTCATTCCATGGGGCAGGCACACTATCCCTCAGCTCCCTGCTCTTATTTCAGCTCCTTGGTTATTAACCCTCCCACTCCACAGGTATTAACCCTCCAATTTAGGAGACCATTCTGAATTGAAACACAGTCTGGATTTCCCTAGGGGAAAAGGTATGTAGTATTGTCATGACTGTGTGCCCTGCACAGCCTGCCTCGTAGCTCCTGTACACACTTGGTTTCTCTGTCTTTGCATCATGCCTCCTCCCCTCTTTCCTTGGCACACTTTACCATTTACAGTTTTTATAAAATAGCAAGTCCTTTCTCTCTTTGGGGACTTGTACATTCAATGTTCACACTGACAAAAAATATTCTTCCTCCTAATGTGGCTATAATTGGCTCATTCTCTCAAGTACATTTCTTCTTTGATGTTATAGCCTCCAGGAAGCTTTGTATATTCTACCTTAAATGGGAATTTCTGCCTCAGCCACTCCATGTATTCCGTGTCATAGGATCTTTAATTTCTTCTCCTTCTTTTTCTTCTTCTTCTTTTTCTCCTCCTCCTCCTCCTCCTCCTCGTCCTCCTCCTCCTCCTCGTCCTCCTCCTCCTCCTCGTCCTCCTCGTCCTCGTCCTCCTCCTCCTCCTCCTCCTCCTCCTCCTCCTCCTCCTTCTTCTTCTTCTTCTTCTTCATCATCATCTTTCTTTCTTTGTTTTTCTTATTCTCTGAGTCTGGGTTTCTCTATACATCATTGCCTGGTCTCCAATCCCCACCCTCTTACTGCAACCTTTTAAGTACTGGGATTACAAACATGTCACCACACCCTACTTATTTATTTTCCATTTTAATAGTTATCTTAATGTAATTGTTTCTTTTCCTGTTTGTTCATTTACATGGATAGCATCCATTCTCCTTAACTGAGCACAAACATGCCAAGAACATTGGTAGATTCCTACCAAACAGCTCTGTCCTCACCGTGGTTTACTATCAGTGACTCATTTGCTTCTGTTACCTTACCCTCCCTCAAACTGCATTGTCAGAAGCTTTAAACCAGGTCTAGATGTCATCCTGGTATAATAGTCCCCTGTGGTTTGGCCTTAAATACCCACAAAGGGCATGCATTTGGTCACCTACCTATGGCACTTTTAAGAAGGAAGGACCTTTGGAAAGCAGGACCTAGAAAAAAGAAGTTACATCATTTGGGCACAGCCCTCGAAGAGATTTACAAACATCTGTCACTTTCTCTTCACACTGTCATGGACAGCAGTGTCAAGCAACATTGCTCTAAGATATGATTCCACCATGATGGTTTGCTTCCCCAGAGTCTCAAAGCCCTAGTGTCAAGAGAACACAAGCCGAAACCAGGAGCCAAGACAAGCATTTCCCCTCTTAAAGTTGTTAATCTTAGAAATGTTGTGACTAGAATAAAGCTAATTATCTCAGAGCCACATTATGATTCTCACCAGTGTTTCACACTTGAATGGGATGTGACTCCAACTTTCTCAATAACACATGAGTGAGAGTCCACCATTGAGGGTTTAAGAAAGGGATCTTCAGTCCCCAAAAGTCATGCTAAGAGTAAGTAAGTTCTCTTCTATTTCCAGGTATAATTCTGTACTGCAACACTAGGAACACCACAGCACCATCTTTCTGTCAGCCAGAGGATGCCGCCAGTGTGAGTAAGAATGAAAATGCTGAGAGGAGAACCCTGAAACTTTGATGATGCTATTGAAATGCAAACTTAATAAGCTCTGAAATCTACTCTACCGCAGAATTCAAGTTCTCTCTGTCTGTCTTCTCTCTCTCTCTCCTTAATTATCTGCCATTTTCCAATGTGTTTACAGAGCTCTGAAAAAGTTTGGGTAGTATTAGCACAATTTATAAATTTGCCCTATCATTTGATATTGGCTGAGCCTTTAGTGACAGACTCTCATAATACATAATACTCTCATAACTGCCAGAGGCACCAAATAAATTAAATGGCAAAAGAAAAGGTTTCTAATAAATGACACTTCATCACTATTAGCCATCAAGAAAAAGATGTGAGCCTTAACTCCTACCTACCGGATAAACACAAATTGACTTGAGATCAAAACAAATTATAAATGTTAAGAGTTAGGACAATAAACATTGTAGATGAAAACATACAAGAAGTATGAGCAGAGCCAAGCAAAAATTTTTCTAGGTGGGTCATAAAATCAAAACTGGAAGAGAAGGCATCAGTAGACTAGACTTTGTGAATACCAAAATTTCAGCTCCTGAACACATGTCATTATAAGAATGGATAAGTCAAGCTACAGGCCTTGGAGGAAACAACTACAGTACGAATTCTGTCAAACTTTTCTGAGAGTATAGAAAAGACACATAATATTATTCAAAAACAATCCAATAAAACTGGGAGAAAGACATGAACAGGCATTTCACAGAAGAAAACATAGGGGTGGTAATGCAATACCTCTTTGCATTTACTAAAATTTGGAAAGAAATGTCAATAAAAATGTTAAGAAAGGTAAGATTCTCACACACTGTGAGTGAGGTATGAAACAGTAAAACTTCTTGGCAGTGCCTTATAAACTGAAAATGACAGACAGCTCTATGATGAGACAGTAATTCCACTCCCACACAACTACCCGTGAGAAATGGCCAACGAAAATATTTCTTTAACAAAAGCAACCTTAGTCCCCAAAACCAAAAGCTGTAATTCACCCAAATGTTATTCATCAGGAAAATGCTTAAAGAAAACGCTACTGAGCATACAAATGAACAGGTAACTGATGAGCGCAGTAATGTGGAACAACCCGGGAGATGAGCTTCTCAAAACATAAAGGTTCCTTGTCAAAAACAAGTCCATACGTAGGAAGGATGGGACAGGGATGTGGGGCAAGTGGGACAGGGATGTGGGGAGAGGCGTCAGAAATGAGTTGCCTCGATGGTCATGTTGGAAAAATCGTATGTGAAGGAGATGGAGTGCCTTTCAGGGATGCTAGAAATATTTTCGTTCTTTATTCCTAGTACATATACTTATCAGATCTTACTGACTAGGGCACTTGATATCTGCACATTTTATGTTACGTATGCAATTCCTAAATAAAGATGAGTGCATGTATACATACGTGTATGTATTTAACATGGGTGTGGCCCAAAGCTAACTACCACTGCCCTCTGGTATGAACTGAAGAGCACTTCTCTGTGACACTCTTATGACACTTGGTGGTATTTGGTTGAAATACTGTCTCTGAAATACCGGCCTTTTAAGGTCCCACCAACAAACCTTGGTAGTATTCCACCAAAGTTCACTCTAAGACAGCAACGAGTTTATTGGGCTTCCTTACAAAGCACAGGGGACTGTGGGTGTTCCTCCCCAATGAGGCTGCACCAGAGAGTCTTTACCAGGCTGGCATGATGGCTTTCCCATAGCCAGATAGATGGATCCCCTCCCACTAGTCTTCCCTGGCTTTATACTCTAGTCCTACTCCAAAGACAATGTACAGCAGAACAGAAATGCATGGAACCAATGATACCGAGTTGCTGGATACTCTGGTGAGGGGCCCATGAAAGTAAACGGTCAACAGGCACAGCTGGGATAATCTCTTAAAGCCTGCATGGCTGAGCTCCTGAATATGGCATTGTGTCTGTGTTTGTTTGTTTTGGCTCAAAGGATAGTCCCATACAGTACTGGTAAGTGTGGTAAAGAAAGATGCAAAGGGCACATTGGGAATGAAGAGTAGACCTTGAGGAAGTGACAAACGACAAATTTCCCAGTCATAATCTTCATAGACCAGTGTTCCCCAAGGTATTAGTCCACACTGAATGAAAAAAGGATTACCTTATCAAGGTAATATGGGAAATGTGGGAAATGCTGACTGTTGTGTGCCTTCCTTGGCCTTCACAATATAGAGAAGCATTTGAAAATTTGGGGTGGGGGAGTGTAATATGGGAAATGGTTGACTTTTACTCAACTCAGATTTCACCAAAAGCATCTCACCGTAATTTTCAATAAGCAGCAGAGTTAACCATTTTTAACGTGCATTTCTCTAAGTCTTGTTTTCCCGAGAATTTTAATAATAAAAGGCAAAGACATTCAAAATTTGGCTTTTCAACAGTCTATTAGACAATTGGCCTGTAGCAAAAAAAAAAGTTCTTGTTTTATAATAGCACTCAAAAATGAAAGGCAATGTTCTTACTGCTGTCTGCCGTCTAGACATCACAGGCACCTATCTCTGGCGGAAGTGCTAATTCCTTCTATTTGCCTTCCTGAGGCTGCCGTCTCATGTTTGTTTACTTCTCGCACGGCTTCTGTAGTCCATAATGCACTTTTTAATATTTCATTCTGCAAGGCCATAAAATGGATATTTTTAAAATATATATAGGGTTGTAAATGTTTCAACAAATTTTGTGAATTATTTGGGCTATTCATGGTAAAATATATTGCATAGTTTATTCACTATTTGTGTCTTAGATCTTTTTCTAATTTCCTGAACATTAGTTGGACACTTACTGTGTGGGATAATTTGGAACTCAGCCCTTCCTGTGTGGTTGTTGTTGTTGTTGTTGTTGTATTGGTTCTATTTGAGACAGGTCTCACAGACCGACCTAGAACTTACCCCATAGCTAACAAAGGCTTTGAGCTCCAAAGGTGTGTCCCCACCCTCAGCTTCATGGCCTAATCTGAAAGGCTCCTTCAGAAAAATAAACAAGATTAAAAGCAGGCCTGTAGCTATATAACAGCCTTCCATCCTCTCTCTTTCTTTTCCTTAAATCTGTCAGGTTCAGCATAAATCTCATATACAGACTTGGCCATGTTTGTTTAGGCACATATTGCTCTTCCAGAGGATCCTAGCTACATTCCCAGCATCCATTCCAGGTAGCTCCCAACCATGTCTCTGTAACTCCCTCTCCAGGAATTCTGACACCCCTTCTGGTCTCTGAATGTATCTACAATCATGTACACAATCCTGTACATACAACCTCATACACATACTAACACACAGCCACATACACATACCCACACAGAGCCACGTGCACATAATTAAAAAGAAATAATACATCCTTTAAATTATCTTTTGAGTAGCAAGTTTGAAATACTTTTAGAGAATAGAGAAGTGGGGTAGACAGATCTAAATCCCATCAATGGAGATATGTATGAAAAGCATTACAAAAGACATTTGATTTAAAGTCATGGAAACAGAGATGAAGAAATAGGAGGAGAAATACCCTGGGTTCCCACAGTATGTAGATGAAAAAAAAAGGAGGATTATCAGTGAAAACTTATTTATCGTAGAGAACAAAGGGCACGGTAAACCTAGAAATATACTTTAAAATACATGTATTTCAAAAGCCAAGGAAATGTTTATTAAAAAGGACAGGAAGTAATAAATACTTATCTTTATACCCCTCGATTAGTGCAGCTCTCAGCCCTCATTGGAGAAGCTTTTCTTGGGGCAGATGGCAGTTAATCCAGAGACCCACAATCAGTCAACATGAAAAAAGCTCAAGACTGAGAAGCGCTCAGCTCTAAATGGGACGCTTATACCATATCATATCAAGGCTCAGGAATCATCACAGAAGCGGGTACAGAAAGACTGTAGGAGGCAGAAGAAACGGCAGACTATTAGAAACAGTTCTTTTTGGATATGACAGGACTGTTGCACACGGGAAGCCACAGAGGCTGACAATGGGCCCAAGAGTAACCAAACAAAATCCCAGTATGGATGGGGCAATGGAATCATGGAGTCCCACCCAAGTTTGAGGAGCTATTGGCAACTGATGGTTGCTAGAAAAGGACTCAGGAGATAGAGGCAGAAATATTAGAAATCCAAGATCATCCTTGGCTACGTAATAACTTACCAGCTTTCATAGTTTGGGTTTCTATTGATGTGAAGAGACACGATGACCACGCAACTCCTCTAAAGAAGAACATTTCATTGGAGCTGGCTTAAGGTTCAAAGGTTTAGTCCATTATCATCATGGTGAGAGGCATGGTAGCACCCAGGCAGACATGGTGCGGGAAAAGTTGCTGAGAGTTCTACATCTGGATCTGCAGGCAGCAGGAAGAGAGCAAGACAGTGGTCTGAGCTGCTGAGATCTCAAAGCCCACCCCCTGGTGACGCACTTCCTCCAACGTTAGTGCCCTGAGAAGCAGAGGAGGTATGAGGTACTTGTGTGTCAGTGACCTAAAGATGAGCAGAAGAGAGAAGAGGCTCGGAAAGCTGGCAGCCCAGCTTTGCTTAGCCTCTGTGAGTCTGAAGTCAGGCAGCATGGCTCCTGATCTTCCCAGAGGTTTGGTTACATGGGTTCAGCACAGTGGGAGGGAACTCGGATGTAGCTAGGATGTTTTCGCCCCAGTAAATAATTGTCATAATTAAACTTTCAAATCTCAGCTGTGCTGAGGGATATGACAACCGTGGAGAAGGAGAGGGTGACGTGGCAAAGGGAAAGCAACATTCGCTGGCGTCCTGCCCATGTTTGAGAAACTTCCAATCTCCTGGGACTCCTACAACAACTGTGTGAAGTAGAGATTTCACATGTATTTCACATTAGGAAACTGAGGCTATGAGGGACTTCAGTATCCTCTCCCAACCTCATCTTTAACCCCCAAATATAAAAGGTAATGCAGCAAGGATAATGGAACAAGGGGAAGAGAATAGGTTATCCTCAGACCCTCACAGGTTGGCCTACAGGAAATATTTGGTACGGCCTTCTGGGGAATATCACTGCTTCGGGGACCACACTGTGGCTGAGTCAGTTGGCAAGATACCAGGACACAGCTTCCTGCCATCAAAACCCCAGGTGGCAGAAACAGTCACCAGTTTGGCTAGGAATGCACGGCGCCACAACTCACAAAACCACTCATTTGCTCCCATAAAACAGTCATCACATAGCGGGATGCCAAGGAAATCAATCATGACTAAACTCCCAATTTGGTTTGATTCACTGACCACATGTAGACATGATCATAATGTTTGGTTATCATTCTTCATACTAGTCATCTGAAAGTTGGCTGTGGCTGTGGCCTGAGCAAAGCACAGATTTTTCAGGTGAATCTGCTTTGAAACAAATGCAGGTCTTAAGAGTCAGACATTCCAGGTCATAAGAGACCCCTAAGCAACAAACAGGGGTTGCTGACCTCAAAGAGGCTTTCAGCGTCATTGCTCCCAGTCTCCCCATTTGAGGAATCCCAATGTCAGATAAATATTGGCATGTTATCCTATCTAGGCTATTAAACTCTCTCTCTCTCTCTGTGTGTGTGTGTGTGTGTGTGTGTGTGTGTGTGTGTGTGTCTGTGTCTGTGTGTCTGTGTGTGTGTGTGTGTGTGTGTGTGTTGCCTGTGTATGCCTTTTTTGCATGTGTGTAAGCACACAAATAAGACAGTACATGCAGAGGCAAGGGTTGGTGCTGAGAAAAATCTTAGTGGCACTTCCACCAGAGGCAATGTCTCTCAGTCAAACCCAGAGCTCACCAATATAGCTACTCTTGCTCTCCAGCTTGTTCTGGGGATCCCCTGCCTCTGCCTATGAAGGCTGCAATTACAGACAGGCTGGAACCCCCTGCAGGTACCTCCGTGGGTTCAGAGAATCCAGACTCTAAACTTTAACCACTGAGTCACCTCCCCGGCCTCTGGTGACTAAATTTTTTAAAGGTTTATTAATTTATGTCTTTATTTATGTATATGTGTATGAGTGCTCTGTCTGTGTGTATGTCTGCACATGTGAAGAAGGCATTGGACCTCATGCGACTACAGTCATAGATGGTTATGAGCCACCATGTGGATGCTGGGAACACCTCTCAGGACCTCTGTTCTTAATCAGTGAGTCATCTCTCCAGCTCCTGGTTACTAAATTCTTAAGAAAGACACACAGGAAAGAAAATATCATGCATTCTAAACATACATTTTATGTGTGCACTTTGATTATATAAACACTATGGTTTAGAAATAACATAGCTGTTAATTGTTATTACCTGCTGAATAGAGCCAGCTAAATGAAATGGAGCCATGGAAAGTCTCTCAGCTTCAGCAGTCTTCCTCCTGTGGTCTCTTGCACCCAAATAAGGATAGTGGGGAAGAAAACGGAGGCAGGTGGTGGATTTCATATGAAAATAAATAAAGAAGAAGCCTACAAAAATTCCTATGTCTGGGAAAGAGACTTACAAATTCCCAGCCCCGAGTCATCTGAGCCTGCAACCCCAATCCTGACTGCAGTTGCATAGCTAAGTTACAGGCAAGAGAAGTCCAGTTGTAACCATCAAAACAAGATCCAGAAGGGCTGGTATAATCCAACTGAATGTCTTCTTTAGAAAGGGTGGGGCAGGATGATTTGTGAGAAATATTAATTAGATTACACCTTCATAGGGTTAGAGTCTAAGAGAGAGAAACAGAATTCATGAAAGCTAGCTTGCTAAAAGTGGCATGTGGTAAATGTCACATGAAGTAGGGTGAAGCAAGTGGCTAAAGGTCTGAAAAGCACTTTCCCAGTTTATCCATGTTGACAGTGGCCCCTCAAGACAGTGTTATCGTTACTAATCCACAGACAAAGCCGTGGGGAAGGGTGACACGCTGTAAGTGCCTTGCTTCAAATCCCCTAACTAGAAGAGCTGGTGAATGAAGAGCTGGCTCAGGAGAGGCTGTCAGTGGCACAGAAGGGGGTGTGGTGAAAGAATGAAGAGTGTCAACCACACAGAGCAGAGCAGTGAGAAACGACGTGATGAGGGGTCTGCAGATACCCTGTTTAGAGTGCGTTGGTGACCATTGTTGCTAGAGAGGAGAGGTTCAGGCGGTGAGAGATGAGGTGCCCAGTGGGTCTGGGACGTGGGTGTTAACACCGACTGAAGTGACAGATGGTCCCTTCTGTCCTTAGGAAAACTGGGAGTGCGCTGTGGAGATCAGTGGAGAGTCAGCTCAGAGACATAGAGAACTAATTCAACAAGGTCCCACATGACTTCCTAAGTCATTCAACAAAACCAGCCTCCATGGGTGTGAGGAGAGCTCAGGAAGCCCTTCCCAGCTTATTTCTCTGGGTTCCAACATGATAGGTGTAGAGGCGCCATGGCTGCTATCATGAGCCAGATTCCTGTGGAGTTCTGCTCTGATGTGGTGGCTGACACTCTACTCTGTGCTCCCACCCTCTGACAGCATACACACGCAGCCATGGCAGATGCTCCAAGCAGGCGCTGGTGGTAAGGTCTTAGTCCGCCTTGCCTTTGCCATCCATCACACCAGCATTGATCTGTTTCCCTGACCCACAGACACAAACCATTCCATTTGGTGGCCAACTCTATGTCTTTCCTCTCCTCCTCGACATTATCACACTCCCTGGATTAAAGTCAGTGGTCGGTAAAAGGTATTTAATCAGTGATACAATATCAGGAAAGGAAATTAAACTACAAATTTATGTAGTGGTTTGAGGAAAAGATATGCAAGGGTGGTCAAAGCCATTTTACTCACAGTAGGCTTTAGAGATTAAAAACTTTGAGGGCAGAGAAATCCGAACTGACAAATCTGCATAACACACAAGGCGGGGCACGGGGCAGGCACACTGGCACCAGCCTTAGAGGAACTGTCCAAATCATAGCTGTTTCTTAACAGCTATGTGATCTAAGACTAAAACTCAAAGGAGAGAAGGAAAGTTACCTGACTCCCATCCTAGGCTGTAGAAGCGGATAGTGACAAGGAAGCAAGGCCTCTTTCTGTGTTGCCCGAATTGTTTACCGAGCACAATCATGACACAATGAAGACTGAAAGTTTTATAATTTTTAATAGATGTCTCATCTTCTAAAACGCACTTGTTGGCATCTATTTGAGAACTACATTTTATCTGGTGATGGGGAAAAAAAACTGAGACAAACTTCTAAAATGATCCAACAACATCTGAGAAGGAACAATTCTAGACAGAGCATAATAAAATTTTGTGAAATTCATAACAATAAATTCTATCATGTGGCACCATGAGACTGAAAGTTAATATGCACAAAAATATTTTTGAAACTATTACATTTGATAGAGCAGTGACCTGGTGGCCAATGTATTAGAATTGAAAGATTGACCCAAATGACTAGCCTTATTAGATCTAGTCTACATGAAATGCATCTGAAGAGCTCTGACTGAGGTCAGGTTTAGGGTTGACAGCCGCACCTTCCTCACAGCTTTTTGCAGCAATCAGCAGGAATAACCAACATTCAAGTGTTATGATAACAACTTTAATAAGTAAATTGGCATAGAATGATATTTTTATTTCCCTGACAAATAAGGAAGAAAATCACAGCAGCAAATGGTGACAAACGTTGAGAGTCATCCCAGAACCCCAACACTTCTACAAGTGTTGGTGAAACACTGACAAGGAGTGACTTAAAGAAACATTACAACAAATCTTCTAACTGCAAAGTAGAAATGGGTCAGCCAGTTTTCAGGACTCTTCCGAGAAAGGTAACAGTACAGTGGAAAGAAGCTGGTTCACAGGAAACATTTTACAAAGATGGCTGCTCCCATGTCATCAACTTCTCGGCATCATCAGTTTGCAGCTTTCGCTTCTGAAATTCCAAGACAGTAAACAAGACACCTGCTCCCAACTAGAAGCTTTAAGTTTCCTCTGATATACTTTTGATCTACTGAGAGGAACCCCCACTTTATAAGAAATTAGGGAGATAGAGCCCTGAGGCTGAAATCTCCCTTACATGCATGTGGCCCTGAGTTCAGTCCTCAGCGTCACACCACACACGCACACACACACACACACACACACACCACATACGCGTACATACACCACACATACACATACCCCACACACATAAACACACCACACACACACCACAAATACACACACATACACACACCACAGAGACAAATATACGTACACACATACACATACTACACAAACACATACATACACACCATACAGACAAATATACACACACACATACACCACAAACACACACACCTACATACATACCACACAGACAAATACACACACCCACACACATACACATATGCCACAAACAACATCCATACATACACACTACACAAACAAACACACATATACCTACCGCGCACACACACATATACATATACCACACATGCACATACATACACACACACCACACACACACATACACACTCACATACATACATTCACATAAACCACATACATACATCACAGACAAACACATACACCACACATACACACTTATCACATACACACACACCACACACATATATACATAGAAACACATAGAACACAAAGGATTTTGTTCATTTCTTTACTTCGTTGCAGAAATTCTTCTATTACATGTAGACTTAATTCCTTTGTCTTAAAAATAAATAGCATGTCCCCATCTAAGGCACAATTTTATAAAAGTGACCATTCCAGCGATTGTTGTCAACTTATAAAAAATATAATTACTAGTTCTGATGAGACCTGATAAGCTAGGGTCAGATGGAAGGGGAGAAAGACCTTCCCTATCAGTGGACTGGGGAGAGGTATAGGAGGAGAAGAGGGAGGGAGACTAAGATTGGTAGGGAATGAGGGAGGGGGCTACACCTGGGATACAAAGTAAATAAAGTGTAATTAACATAAAAAATTAAAATCAAAAATAAAGAAATATAATTACTAAATAAATATACAAATAAATGCCAAACAAACAAACAAACAAACAAAAAACCTTACAAGATTTTAATAATGCAAAGGTGACATGACTCAGTACTTTCAGAATGTGACAATCAAGTCATAAATTCCTGTAGCGATCAATCTCAAGGCCAATGTTTAATTCTATAAACTATTCAATATTTGATTTACATTCTTGAGATGACTGGGAAGAAGGTGCTAAATAAGTAGGGACTATCATATTGTCAGTCTTAATGACTGCTACTTAGTGTTTGAACACTGAACAATACTCAGAGAGTAAGCAATTTAATAAACTAACAATTGCTCATGCAAGGGCAATTACCCCCATTTTGGTTTAATTATTAATGTGAGATTTTTTAATGTTCCCAACTTTAGCAAGCAATCTTTTTGTAATAAAAAAGAAAGTAGGAAATGGTACATGATATGGTGATATATAATGATAATTTCCTTACTATTATGAGCCTCCAGTAATTTCAGTTAATACTATGCCTCAAGATCTTGCAATTCTCTGTCTCCATCCACAGGGAAGACCAATGTTGAGGAAGTCATCTCTATCCTGGAAGCATCAATGGTATCAGAGGCTGATTGTTGCACGTATGTCTTTCAGAGACCAATATTGCTTTTGTAGTGCCAAGGAAGAAATTCTCATAAGCTACTCTGTGTTCCAAGCAAAAGTAAACTCTGCAGAGCATTTACAACTGTGAGCTGGAGAATGAGGCAGAGAAACCAAAAGGCAGAGACAACCCGTACAGCCCCAGCCTTATCAAGAGAAATCTGTAAGGCATCCACAAAAGACTAAGAAGGGAAGTGTCTTCCCTGAACAGCACTTTAGCATAAACTGGAGCCAGTTCTCCAGCAAACCTCCCCCAGAGCTATGAAGGCATCTGTTAGATTCATGACATCCAAGCCTCCTGAGCTATTCTTCACCCTAACTCCAAATAACGCTTTCTACATATCTGCCTATCTGACTGTTTTTCACTCTTCTCCTCGCCTTGCCCGCTCACATCTGGAAACTGCAGTCTGCAGTCAACTTTCTAGTATTCCCTGGTGTCATTTCATATTCCATAGTTGGAAATAACTGTAGCCAAAAGTCCCTAATTCTCCTCCACTTTATTCTGGGCTTTAGCTTTACATCATGTGCCAGAATTACTGCGAGGTCTGATAGGCTCCTCTTCCTTTTAACCAACTGCGATTCTGTTTCTTGTGTAAACCACACCCCACACCCTCCACCCCTCACTCCTGCCCACACCCCACACCCTCTGCCTCTCAGCCCCCATCCTCCCTCGTCCTAACCTTCACCTCCCAACCCTTACCCAGGAAATCACCGGAAATGAGAGCTAAACATTAATCCTGAATCTGTAGAGGAAAAAAAAAAAAGGTATTTGAAAGGAATGTCATGAGCAATATCATGGCCAATAACTATATAAATTGGATATAGAGGATTTTTTTTCTAGAATTAAATATAATACAAAACTGATGCAAGGAGAAATAAACCATCTGAATAAATATTTAGCAAATAAATTAAACTGTAGTAACAAAGTCATCATATCTCCCTAAAAAAATAAAAGTTACAGGCACATTCCACCAAACATTCAAATAATACCAATTCTTCACAGGCACCAAAAAAGTAGAAGAGAAGTTATTTCCTAGTGTTTTTAAGGAGCCATTTTTCTCATGCAAAATAAAAGATACAACAAGAAAACTATGGACAATAGAAAAACAATCTCTCTTATTTGGGGTTTTGGGAGGTGTTAAGACAGGGTTTCTCTGTGTAACCAGAGCTATTCTGGAACTTGTTCTATAGACCAGGCTGGCCTTGAACTCCATTTGCTTCTGCCTTCTGAGTACTGGGATTAAAGGCACATGCCATCACCACCTAGTTTAGGACAATATCTCTTATAAATCTGAATGCCAAAAACTTCAGTAAAAATATGAAGCTGAATCCAGACACATTAATGTTAAAAATATGTCCTGATGGAATTTACTGTAGTGATACAAGTAACCTTAAAATTCAAAATTAATAAATGCATCTTATCAATAGAATAATAGACAAAAAGAACATGTTATTTGAATGCAAAAGCCCCACCCCCAATCTGTCTATAAAAGTTTGTTCCACAGTGACACTGTTTAACACTGACGGAAGTTCTTAGAGGTAGAAACCAGTAGAAGACCCTAAGGTCGTCAGGATCATCCTCTCCAAGAGAATTGTGGGAAAGAAGCTGCTTTTATTTTTCTCTCTTTGTTCTCTGATCACAGCATAAAGAATTTTTCTCTGCCATGTGGCCCTGCCACAAAGCACGGCCCTGCCACGGACCAACACAAGGAGCCTGATTCATTACAGAATGGAACTTCAAAACTGTAACACAAAATAGATCTTTTCTCTTTTTTGTTGTTGTTTTTGTTTTTTGGTTTTTTTCTTTTTTATTTATTTTTTTAATTTTTTATTAATTACACTTTATTCACTTTGTATCCCCCAGTGGTTCCCTCCCTCCTCCCATCCCAATCCCTCCCTTCCTCCACCCTCTGCACGCATGTCCCTCTCCAAGTACACTGCTAGGGGAGGTCTTCTTTTCCTTCCTTCTGATCCTAGTCATGTAGCCCATGGCTGTTCAGTATCCAAGTGGGTTCCATTGTAATATGAACAAGAACTGTTTCTGACATGAACTAATTGGCCTGCTCTTTAATTACCTCCCCCTGTGGGGGAAGCAGCATTACCAGGCCACAGAAGAAGACACTGCAGCCACTCCTGATGAGTTGTTTTCTCTTTACATATCATCTCAGATAGTTTGTTACAGTTTGAAAAGGCACTTAACAGATCACATGATCAACCCAAAAAACATTTGAAAAAGCTAACCTGATTTCATGATTTAAAAAGAGATTTCAACAAACTAGAAATTGAAGCAAATTTCCTCAGTCTCATTAAAAGCATTGAGAAAAATATTTATGCTAACATCATATTTGATTAGGAAAGACTAGATACTTCTCCCAGTAGAATCACAAACAAGACAATAATTCTCACTTGAAATTCTTCTATTTAACACTATACTAGCAGTTCTAGCCAGGACAATAAAAAATACTGAAGAAGCCACTAAAACCTGTGAGACCTAATCAAGAAGTCAGAAGGAAGACAGAATACAAAATCAATACTCAAAAACTAATTATGTTTCTTTATACTTGCAGCAAGTAATTAAAAATTTAAAAAAAATAATGCTACTTCAAATAACAACAAAAAGAATAATACACTTAGAAGAAAATTTCATAAATTATGAACTTCCACGCTGACATTACAAAATGTTCCTGAAATCTCAATAAGCGGATAAATAAAATAAACTCAGATGAAAGAAGATCTCAATAAACAGACAAATAACCCATGCTCACAGAATGGAAGACTTTATGTTACCTAAGATGGCAACAGATGCTGCATGAGACTTGGTAAAAGCTCTGTCAGAATCTTGGCCTGCTTCTTCATGGAGACAGACAGGCTAGTACTAAAAAGCATATGAAATTGCAAGGGACAAAAAGCTTTAAAAAAAAAGAAAGAAAGAAAGAAAAAGAAAAACACTCTTCAAAAGCAGAGAGAGAATACTCCTACTCCTCAGTATCACAGCTTCCCACAACGCAACAGCAATCAGTACAGTTCAGTTGGACATAGAAATCAGTGAAATTGAGTTGAGAAATCAGAAATGAAGCCACATGTCTATGCTTTCACGCTCAGCCTGGATATGAAGACAATCCAGTGATGAAATGACACTCTTCAAAAGGGGGTATAGGGACAATTAATCAATCAGCCATGTGTGAAAAAGATTTTGGACTCCTGCTTACAAGAGATGCGAAATGGACAAACTAGAGAAAGGCACATGTGTAACTGTTAAAACTGCACAATTCTTAAAGGGAAGTTATAGGTGCAAATCATCCTGGCCTCACACTAAAATGGCTTCAACACTGAACGCCAAGAGCATAAGCTATGAAAGAGAAATAGTTATTTTTATTTGAATTTCACAAACACAGAAATACTTCTGTGTTACACAGGACACTTATCAAGATTGCAAAAGAAAAAGGCATCTTAAAGAATAATATAATTGATCACTGTATACCAGTAAAGGGTGACTATGAAGAATTTACAAAGAATGCTTAAAAGTTGTTCATTAAAAGACATAACTCACTTCTAACTAGATGGAGGTTCTGAACAGATGTTCTGCATAGAAGATGAACAAATGGCCAACAAGCACATGAAGATGTCCTTTCATCGTCAGTCATAGGAAAATCAAATCAAAGGCACAATGATATATGATACACAATCATGACTAAATTGAGGAAGTCATAATGATGCTCATCTTGTGACACACAGAGTTTTTTGACGCATGCATTAACTGCTGGAGAGTAAATGGTGAAGCCACTTTGACAGTTTGTCATTTTTTTCAAAATACTAAACACAGAGTGACCTACTGCACAACCCAGCAATTATACCCTAATAAATAGATAAAAAAAACTATATGTTAGGTAAATGTCCAAGAGAAATGAAAAATATATGTCCATGTAAAGTTTTCATATAAGCCTTGAAAGGTATTTATGATAGCCAAAAATGAAAATAATACATATGCCTATCAAATGATGAGCAGATGAATAAAACGTTCTACAATAGAGCTAAGAAATGTTCTCTAATAGAGTGAAGAAAGGTAAATAGGTACTAAGAAAATGCTGGAGTCTGAACAAATCCTGGGAGTACCATACTAAATCAAGGAGTCTGGGGACAAAACAGCACTGATCATTCCCTTTCTATTAGATGTCCATATGAGGTTAATCTATAAAAACAAGGAGCAGATCCATGTTTGTTTAGTACCATCAGGGTTTAGGAATATAACTGGTAGCTAAAACACAGAAGAACCCACTTCTATAGCAATAAGCATGGTCTATCATGCAGTGAGGCTGCTTGCCCAGAGCCCTGAAGATACTGAAAACCTCCCAATTACACAGTCTAAAGGGGGATGGTGCACCTGAGGATGCTATCTCAATAAAGCTGTTAGCTTGAAAGTAGTTATTGTAAGAAACATAGTGTAACCAGCATTGAACTATGCACCGCAGACTTCGGGAAAAATAAACACCAATGCATAAAAACAAACAAAGGGCTTGCCCGTAGATATTTCATAATGATAAATAATAACTCATCAAGAAGTCATAACAATCCTAAGTATGTTTGTTCCAAATAATATTGCTTCAAGATATGCTTCAATGCCTGGTCAAACAGAAAAGAATAACAGAAAAAGCAGTAATTTAAAAATGGCTTCTGGTGCAGTGGTTAAGCAAACCTGCTGCTCTTGCAGAAGACCCAGGTCCAATTTTCAGAACTCATATGATTGGTTATTCACAACCACCCATAGTTCCAAAGGAACAACACTTTCTTACTACTTCTATTGGTACCATACATGCACATACATAAATACAAGCAGACAAACAGTTAAATACACTTACAATAAAATAAATAAGTAAATAATATATTAAAAGTTAAAAGTCACTTCCACTTCCTCCTGTTGTCTTAGTTTGATAATGCTGGAAGATAATATGGAAGCTGCTGGGAGAAACGATATTAGTGGTCCTACCCAGTACTGGACCCTGCCTGCTACAATATCACCCAGCCAAGCAGAGTATGCCCACTGCTGTGACAGTGTGCCACAGTTACAGAGTCACTAAGCACTTTCAGGTTGGATTTGTGACTTGGTCCATGCCAGGGAATTTTATTCTTAATACTCTAATCCTGGTCAAAACCTCACAGATGTCGAGGCCCTGCTATTGTTATTTCGCTAAATGACGACGTTGTCAAACTGCCTTCTATATATTTGTGGATAAACACACAGAGTTGGCCTTCTCACGTCCTTGGTGAAAGATACTCCATTTTGCAGTGGACAACAGACAATGCAGAGATGCATAACTGATGAAAATGTGGAGAAAAGGAGATTGAGTGTGTAGCCCTAAATTATCCATCTTTCTCAACCTGCCATTCCACCCACTACCAAGGCTCAGGGAACATTGTAAAAGAGGTGGCAGAAAGAATGTAAGAGCTGAATTATGGGGAAGAGTCCTGAGAACTGCTGTCTTCTCTGCATGATGTGGCCATTGCTCATGAACTCCCAGCAGCTGGTGTTATCTCTACAAGACCTACACAAGATAAAGCAACCCTAAGCTTCAACATAGATAAGTAGACTACCTCCGAGTCCCACCCGTTACTGAGAAGCTATTGGCAGTTGGTCAATGCTGGGAGGATGAAGAATCATCCTACTTTGAAGGTAAACACTGGAAGGTTGCCCATGCTCCAGCAGATAGCCCCGACACACGTACACAGCACTAATTGGACTGAGTGGACTGTCAAAACAACAAGACACAACTTTTTGAGGGAAGGGGTATTGGCGTCAGATAGAAGAGTTAAATGGGTAGAATATATGATC
This sequence comes from Meriones unguiculatus, assembly GCF_030254825.1. NCBI lineage: Eukaryota > Metazoa > Chordata > Mammalia > Rodentia > Muridae > Meriones > Meriones unguiculatus. The sequence goes on along the minus strand of NC_083359.1, from coordinate 89,244,231 downwards.
GTATTTTATGTATACATGCATGAAGTTCTAAAAGAGTAAAAAATAATAAGATTGGTTTTAAACACTACTGAGATGGTTCAGCACATTACATGTTTGCCTACACACATCTAGCTCTTCCAGAAAGACATCATATACACACATGTGTACACACATACCCACACATATACACATCATGCCCTTGTACACAGACATCATGTCCATGTACTGTAAACACACACAATTATGTGCATGCTTGCATCATGCTCCTATATCATACCCACACATGCACTAGTAAGAAAATTTAGAATCTATAAACGTTTACCAGTGCCCCTCATTCAGCAATGAATACAACAAGTAGACAAAAATCTATAATTCTATGGAATACTTATTCCTATTAAGTAACTTAAACTGATGACAATTCAAGAACATTTTGTCCAACAACAGCAGAAAAAAATACTGCTTTCGAACCCATGTAAAACATTGATCAGCTGGACACGGTGGTGCATGCCTGTGACCCCAGCACTTGGAGAGGCAGAGGCAAGAACGTCTCTCTGAGTTCGAGGCCAGCCTGTTCTACCAAGAGAGTCCAGGACAGCCAAGGCTACACAGAGAAATCCTGTCTCAAACAAACAAACAAAAAGCAAAACAAAAACAAAATCTATCAAGATTGGCCTGATAATGGGCAATAAAACTTCAAAACCACAATGGCTTCAAATCATGGAGAATCTGTTCTCAAAGGAAGAGGAAATTAGATTATAAATAATAAAATTTTACCTAGAAAGTCTATAAATACTTGGAAACTAAATAAAACTTGTTGAAATAACCAACCTAAATCATGCTGGTTTTAAAAACAATATTTGGACATGAATAAGTAAAAACAACATATCTCAAAGTTGTGAGAAAGATCAAAAAAGTCAGCTATAGAGAAAATTATTGTTTTCAAATATCATATAAACATCTCTGTCATTTGATTTTCCAGATTAAGAAACTAGGTAGAAAACAAAGGAAACAGATAGAAAGAAATGATACAGGAAATTACCCCAGTGGTAGTTTGAATAGGCTTGATCCCATAGATTCTTGAATGGTTGGACGTAGGGAATGACTATTAAGAGGTGTGGCCTTATTGGAGGAGATGTGGCCTTGTTAGAGGAAGTATGTCACTGTGGAAGCAGGTCTTTGAGGTCTTAAATTCTCAAGCTACACCCAGTATGAAACACACACATTTTCATACTTACTGCCTGCGTATCAAGATATAGAACTCCATCTCCAGCAACAACTATGTCTGAATGCTGCCATGCTTCCAAATATGACTTTATTAGACTAGCCCTCTGAAAATGTAAGCCAGGCCCATTTAAATGTTTCATTTTATTAGAGTTGCCATAATCATGGTGTCACCTCAGAGTGATGCCAAGTCTAACTAAGATGTCCCCAACCTAGATGTGTATGTTGAAATCCTAATACCCCTCCATGTGCAGTAGTAAGACTTCATTCGGGTGGAGCTGCCTAGAATGTGGTTAGTGGCCTAATGAAGGAGACCCACAGAGCAAGCTCATTCTTTCCACCATGCAAAAACTTCTCCAAAAGATAGTTACCTCCAAGCCAGGAAGATAGGCTTCAACAAACACTGAATCAACCATTGTCCTTAGCTTGGCATCCCAAGCTTTCAGAACTGTGAACAGTTAAGTTTCTGTTTACAGGCCACCCAGGCTTTGTCTGTGGTGCTTCATTATAGGAGTCTAAATAGAATGAGAAAACAAGAATAAAACAGTGTGAGATGACACAAGCCTCTACAATAATCCTCAGGAGGTTTGGGCAGGAAAACCCAGAGCCTAAGGCTAGTTTGAGCTAAAAAGCTAGGCCTTGTTCAAAAAGAAACTCAACAGAAAAGAAAAGAATTAAGAAAGAAAGGAGAGAGGGACAAAGAGGAGAGAAGGTGGAAGGAAAGAAAGAAGGAAGGAAGAAAAGAAGGAAGGAGAAATTTAGTACATGTAGCAAGTTAATAAAATAGATTATAGAAAAGCAGTAATAAAGAAAATAAATCAATAAAATTGGCAAATCTCTAGCAAATGTGAGTTTCTCTCATAAATGAATGTACACACTGGAGAAGTATTTTTTGTTCCTATTAAGACAGCCATGTATATTTTCAACTTTATAGTTGTCTTTAGACAACTATATTAATAAAGTGAAAAGAGTGAACCAAACGCCAGAAGAGAATGTCCGGCAATACTTAAGCCTAAGAAAAGAATCGGACAAAAATACATAAAAATAAACTTTTATATCGCAATAACTGAAAGACAAACGGTTCCATTAAAAACTAACTTGACAGTAAGTATATGAAAAATAATTGGCATCATGAATTTTTGGTTTTGTTGTTTGTTTGTTTGTTTGTTTCTTTGTTTATACATACCAAGTTTCTACTACATAGCCATCAGTGTCCTGAAGTTCACTGTGTAAACCAGAATGACCTCGAATTCATTCCAACCAGCTAGATCCAGCCTCCTGGGTGCTAAGGTTAAAGGCATGTCCTACTGCACCCAGCTCATCATCAATTTTGAAGAAAATGGAAATTGAAACCCTAAAGGAATCTCATTATTTCTCCTACAGATCCTGGCCATTCTTGGTGTTGATGAGAACCTGCAGCCCCTGGCATTATGCATGGTGGAGAAGAGGCATGTAAAGACACTTCAGAAAACAGATTGGCAGTTTCACATAACATATAATATCAGTCTGCCCTTGTGACTCAGCAGTCACACTCATCTGTAGGCTTAGATTTTTCACCAAACCTATTTTATTTAGGGTTATTAAGTGCCTTTACTTCCCTTCCAATCCCTTCTCCCCCTAACCCCACCAACTTTAAGTAGGAGATTAGCAGGGAAAAGGGAAAAGAGATAAAAGAAAAGGAAAAGAGAAAAAAAAAAGGAAAAGTGAAAAGAAGAAAGTCCTCTTTTATCTACTTCCTGCTGATTAGGGTTGATGGGTTGTTAGGGGATTACCAGACACAGTCATCAGCCTACCAGCAGTCCAGTCCAAAGGCCAACACAAAGTCAGTGAAAGCCAAAAAACTCAGTTGAATTAACTGGAAAAGCTCTCTGGAACATTTCTCTCTGCAAAGTCCAGTGTCAAAGCATGAAGAGCAGTGCAGCAATGTCAATCCAAAAAGCAATGGATGTCTCACTGTGCGTGGGCCTCTATGTATGGTCTCTCCTCAAAGTCCACCCATGGATGTTCTCAGCTGGTCAGTCACGTCCCTCACACATGAGGGGTCACAGAAAAACATCACCTGCCCAGCTTGCAGCAAAACATCACATGACCAAACTGAGTCCAGAAATTTCCACTTCACTCATCGGCACTTACTTAAATGTAAACATGCAGACACAGTGAGAGCCTACTGTTATGTGCTCCCTCTACATTTATAATCATCAAAATGGAGGGGGAAAAATGCAAAAGTCCAACATTTGGTGGGACAAAGAATTCACTGAGTGAAAAGACACTCTTACTGCCTAGCAATTTAAAGGAATAAATAACTGAAAAGTAAAATAGCATGTATATGTTACAAGAATATTTTCCTGAGGGGGAAAAAAAAACAGACACAGGGAAGCACGAATGCCTAGTTTCTTATCCTGTTGCTGTGATAAAATACTTAGAAACCAACAACTTAAGAAAGAAAGGGTTTATTCTGGCTCCCAGTTCAAGGGTACAGTCTACCGTGGCAGCAAATTCAAGGTGCAGAAGCTTGAAGCATCTGGTTTCATCACATTCGCAATCAATGATAGAGACTGATGAAGGCTTGCTGTTGTTTTCTCCACTTAGACAGTCCAGGATCCCAACTAGGGGTCAGTGCCATCCACAGTGGGCATTCTTCCCATCTCAATCAATAAAATCAAGATCATCCCCAACAGGAATGCTAAGAGACCCACCTCCCAAGTGATTCTAGATCCAGACAAGTTGACAAAGGACACTAAACTACTAAGGGGAGGTGGTGAAGATATTTTCAGGTGATGGCTTTACGAGACATGCATTTGTTTAAAAACATGAATGTTGGTGTAATGTTCTTTTGAAATGTATACACCTTACCCTTGTTCATTCAAATGCTGATTCCCCCACACACACACTCTCTCGTTTCAATCCGGATATTGCATTGTGATACTTACTCTGAGCATCCTGTCTCAACTATGTGTAAACAGGCCAAAATACAACAACTAGCCACAATGTTGTGCAAAGAGAAGAGCAGGGAAAAGGGAAAAGAGATAAAAGGGAAAAGGGACAGGATATGAGTGGGAGGAGGAGGAGAGAGAGGAGAGAGAGGAGATCTTGGAGAGAGAGCTGGAGGACAGATCTTGAAACGAGATGGAGAGATGGACTGGACCTAAGATTTCACAAAAAGCAAATATAATGTGGGAAATCTAAATGTTAGGAAACTATGAGGGCTTGGAGGTTTAGGATGGAGTTAACTGTTGCCCAGCATTGTGTTCTAAGTTAACTAAATAAACCCAGTCTCTGTGTGGTGATTTGGGTATACAGCTGTTTAGGACTAACAGCAGCATTACCAGAAAATATATCAATAGTAAAGATTAATCACCACTTACAACACATGAATAATAATCTATAATCTAAAGTTGGCTTATTTTATGCAAATTGCATTTCAATACAGTTAATTTACAAATTTAAATTATGTGTATGTCTGTGTTGTCTCATGGATTCATGAAAGATCCCTAGATAATGTAGCTGGTCTCGGAAAGGAGCTTTTTCATGGGTCCCATGACTACCTCTTTCTGTCTTTAGAGTCAAGGTTTCTTTGATCCTCTTAGCAAGCAAGTGGCTACCATAATAGAAGTTGGTGTTGGGTACGCTGTGCTCCTATGTGGAGAGAGCATGATTCTTGTCTTCAAATCAAGAACTACTCTCCTGCCATTTCACTTTGAGCACCTTTGATCTCCCAGAGTCTTATTTTACTTGTCTTCCAATAAAAATACCCTGCTCAGTGTTGTGACAGCTCACAGGTAAAATGAGAGAAGAAGCTGAGAAAGTTTTGGGCTTAATGGAGATCTGTGTGGTGTTTTACGTCTTCTCCCTGGTTTGGGGTGGTAGCTTACCTTCTGAAACTTTAGCAGGAGCTTCCTATTGCATCCGGACCCAGGCTCTTGCCATTGAAGGTGTGCCCATCCACATGAGGTAGAATCAGGTTCCCTGGGAATACCTAACTGAGCAATGCTTTGTGGTAGAACTGTACTTTGATGCTTTGTGTATGAGTTGGTTACGGGCATGCTCACACATGTGCATGGGTATATATATATATATATATATATATATATATATATATATATCTGTGTGTACTTGCAGAGGCTGTGGGGGGGGGGGGCATTGAGTGCCTATCACTTTGCTTCATATTCTTTTAAAACATTAATTCTCAATAAACTCAAACCCAGGCTAGCAGCCAGAAACCCACAGAGAGCCTCCTGTCTCTGTGGACTGTAGCACAGGGATTATGGCAACATGGGGCTATGCCCAGTTTTTTACATACATGCTGGGATCTGAGCTCATGTTATTATGTTTGAGAAACATGTGTTCCTACCCATTGAGCAGCATCCCCAGCCACCTAGAATATAATTATATATAAATTATATATAATATAAAATTTTATATATATAAATTTATATATACATATAAAGATTCTTTGAGTCTGATTCTAACAGCTACAAAATATGCCATTGCTACTGGGTTGGGTCTATGTTGTCTCAAAGAATGTTCTTTGGTTACTCTTCTCCCATTACAAAACAAAACTACAGCCTCATAATACATTTCAGATAAGCCCACAGACTGCATCTAAGCCAGCTGGTTGAGTAGTGCAAAGAGAGCTGACAGCTTTCATCTAGGGAGAAAAGGATCAAAAGATAGAGTCCTACTAACAGCGCAAGTTACTAAGGAAAAGTAGGTAAATTGTACATCAAAATTAAGGGCTGTCGTGCTTCAAAGGATCTCATCAAAAAAGTGAAAAGACAAACCAAGACTCAGGGTAGCACTTGAAAATCATATAATAAATAGGGGGGTTGTATCCAGATTATGAATAATGCATATGACCCACAAAATAAAGACAAAGAACCTTATTAAAAATGAGTGAAGAGTTTAAGGAGACATTTTTTTTCAAAAGACATTTTTTTTTCAAAAGAATATAAACAAATGCCCAGTAAGCACATAGAAGGTGAGTTACCAAAATTGGTCATTAGGAAAATCAAATCAAGACCACAATGAGACATTAGTTCACACCCATTATGATAACCACAGTCAGGAAAACAGAAATGAGTGTTTTCTAGAATTTAGAGAAGTTCTGGGAGCCTCGTACACTATTAGTATAAAGGTGAAAGAGGCTGGGGGAGGAGCCCATTTGGGGAAAGCACTCATGACTGATGTGTGAGGACTCGCATGTATATCACTAGAACCCACACACAGGAGGACAGAGTAGCCTGCATCTGCAGTCCCAGCGCTCCTACTGTGAGGTGGGAGGCGGAGACAGGAGAACCCCCAAGAGCATGCAGGCCGCCTACCCCGGCCTATGAAGTAGCAAACCACAAGAGACCCTTTCTGAAACAAGGTAGGAGACGAGGACCAATACATTACGTTTTCTTCTGATTTTTGACATGGGTGCAACGGCCCCTGTGCACCCACATTCCCACACGTGAACATGCACACACGTTAAACACATACATAACGCACAAACTTTTCCAAGAAAAATTGGTATGGGAGCAAATGTAGCCAGTTTGGACAACAGTTTGGCAGTTACTCAAATATTAAATGAGTTGCCATCAATCACGCTAGGGATACACAGGTAATCAGCAATGTCTATTTATGAGTCATAAACCCATGAATAATAAAAACACATGGCTCTACACAAAAGCGTGTATGTGAATATTTACAGCAGTTATATTATTCATGATAACCAAAACCTGGAAACAATGCAAATATGTCACAGCTGAGGAGTGGATTAACTGTTATTATTATTTTTTTTTAGATAAAAAATGTTCTGTACACAAATTTGGCACAAATGTGAATCACATTTGGCACGAAAGGAAAGAAAATGTTCATTAACGGTGCACTATGTACAAACCTTGAAAACACTGTGCTAAGTGAAAGGAGGCGGTCATAAAAGTACTAAAACAATGTACTATCTCATTCCATCTCTATGAAATGGCAAGATTACACAACCCCATGGATTACTGGTTGCCTGGTATGCAGTGGCAGGGAGAGGAGGATGGATGGCTTGTAAGCTCTAACAGTTATACGATTTCACTCTAGATTGATGGAAGTCTCCAAAAATTTAAATAGTAATGCTTCACAATTCTATGAATATAACTAAAATACACTGAGTTATACACTTTGCAGGGGTGAATTTATGGCATGTGAATTACATATCAGTAAACCTGTTGTAAAATGTATTAAAATGTAAGCTGTTAGCCAGGAAATGCTGAGAATGCTGATCTAAATGGCTGAATAAGAAAAGAGGATGTTTGGTAACAGGAGTGGACAATTCCGGACCTGAGTCCTAAGCCGTGCTTTCTTCTAGCCCACGTGATGGTTGTGCTCTCTGCTCATATGTCTGATGGTGAGATACAGGTTGTTAGAAAAAAAAAACAGCCCTTGGAGGTGGAGAGGTGGGGCAAGGTGCTAAGAGCATAACAGGAAGCGTTGGCTCCCACACAGGGAGTGGGAGTCTCTAAGGGCTCATCCTTAGAGACCAATGGTTTAAACAATGAAATCTCTTATTAAGGTTTTATCTTAATAATATCTTCATTAATTCTTAAGGGGAAAGGACACAAAAGGAAAATGAAGAAAGAAAGCGTGTCCCCTGGAGAACCACGAGGTGAATCTCTTTCTCCAGCAGTGATACAGAGACCTCTCCCTCTTTACATCCTTTTGCTCCTCAGATGGAGTGAAGTTGTTCAAAATGGTGGACCGAAGACAATATTTAAGAAAGACCTTATCCTAGACCAAGAAGAGGACCAGATTCAATTCCCAGCAGCCACATGGCATCTCACAACCCATCAGTAACTCCAGTTCCAGAGGTTCTCTCTGGAAGGTGAGAAGGTGCTCTCTTCAAGTCTCCACAAGCTCTTTGGTACACATGTATACACATTATACACTTAACATACATACATGCTATATACATAACATAAAAACAAATAGAGCTTTATTTAACAATTTTTTTTCTCATTGTCTAATACGGCAATTCCTGCATAGTATGTACCATGAGAAAAACTGAGTGCAGGTGTGCTTATTCACAGTGATGAAAACAATACTGTCTTATTCATTTGGGCCCCAGGTGCTTCCTCTCTCTCACCTGGAGATGTATAGTCCTCATCTCACAGGTGAAGCAGTTGGGAACAGTGACTCTATTTAATGAACTCTTCAGCGTGTTACTCATGTCACATCACCTATGAACAGGGACTACTCTGCTTCTTCTCAACCCCGATGGCTTTTAGTTGTTTTCAGTGGCTAACTTTTCTAACTAAACCTTCCTGTACTCTTTTTGTTATTAATTACATTTTATTCACTTTGTATCCCCCCCATAAGCCCCACCTTCCTCCCCTCCCGATCCCACCCTCCTTCCCCCTTCTTCATGCATGCCCCTCCCTAAGTCCACTGATAGGGGAGGCCCTCCTCTCCTTCCTTCTGATCTTAGTCTATCAGATCTCATCAGGAGTGGCTGCATTGTCATCTGTGGCCTGGTAAGGCTGCTCCCCCCTCAGGGGGAGGTGATCAAAGAGCAGGCCAATCAGATTATGTCAGAGGCAGTCCCTCTTCCCATTACTATGTAACCCACTTGGACACTAAACTGCCATGGACTACATCTGTGCAGAGGTTCTAGCTTATCTCCATGTGTGGTACTTGGTTGGAGTATGAGTCTCTAGGAAGACCCCTGTGTTCAAATTTCTGTTTCTGTTGCTTTCCTTGTGGAGTTCCTGTACTCTTAATCTGAGTGACGAAAATCAAGCATCTTCCTTGTTCTTTGTTTTTCAAACACTTTTATCTTTTCAATTGATGATAACAAGTTTTCCACATAGGGCTTTCAGATGAGATAGTTAGTTTCTACTGAGTCATGAACTAATGCCTGTCTTAAGGTTTCCATTGCTGTGCTAAAACACTTTTAGCAAAAAGCAACTTGGGGAAGAAAGTGTTTGATTCATTTTACGCTTAGGGAATTTGGGGCAGGAACTCAAGACAGGAACCTGGAAGCAGGAACTGAAATACAAGGCACTGAAGATTGATGCTTAATGGCTTGTTCCTTCTGGATTACTCAATTGGCTTTCTTTTTGTTGTTGTTTTTGTTTTTGTTTTTGTTTTAATACAACCCACCTGCCCCAGGTGCCACCACCCACAGTGCACTGAGCCCACTCACACCAATCATCAAGCAAGACAGTACCTAACAGTCATGCCAACAGGCCAATCTTATTAAGATATTTTCTCAACTGGGGGTCCTTCTTCCAGAAGTCTGTGTTTGTATCAAGTTGGCAATAATCAACCTGCACAGTGATAAGTTTTGTGAAGTGCTTTTCCTGGATAAATTTAGACAATCCCGTACTTTCCCTACTTCATTCTGTTAGAGTAGCAGATTGTACTGATTGAGTTTTATATACTGATCATCTTAATGGTCCAAGGATAAATTTTACTTACTTATTATTTGTAAGCTTTTAATGTACACTGATTTCTGTTCAGTTGAGGGTGTTTTACTAATATCATGAGATATTTGCAGACAGTTTTCCTGGTTTGGATATCAGGATGATGTAGCTCTTACACAATAAGGTGGGGTGCATTTCTTTCTCTTCAGTTTTTTTCGAAATGACGATGATTGTTTGACAATGATTGCTGTTTGCTTTTTGAATGATTGGTTGAATTTACCAATAAACCCAAAAGGTTCCAGAATTCTTGTTTATGGACTTTTGTTGTATTTTTTTATTATAGCTTTATTCTCCTTAACCATGCATGTATTCAAATTTCCTCCTCTTTTGTGATTCTGTATTGGTAGGTTTTGTGTTACTTAGATTGTCCATTTCATCTAACTTATATCACATTTGTTGTATTATTGCCCACAATGATCTCTGACAATCCAATGTTTTCTCCATAACTGGTAGCACTATCCCTAATTTTCATTTTGATATTAGTGATTTCACTCTTTCATGTTTGTTTAAAGCCATCAAGGAAAAGAAAATCTTTCCAATCTTCCTGATTCTTTCAAAGACCCAACTTTTGGTTCCATTGATTTTCTTTATATCATTTATTTCTTTAAATCCCCCAAGATTTCTTCATTGACCCATTAGCTGTTTCTTAGTTTGTTAGAAATGTTCTACTATTACTCACTGATCGAGCTCTAACATTCTCTTCTGAAAATGTTGCCCAGTGTGGTTCTGCTCAAATCTACTGAGATACTGCATGGCCTGAGAGATGATCTGTTCTGAAAAAATTTTTCATACACACTCGTGAACATGTCTACGTCCACAGTGGTGTCTATAGCCATTAGGTATAGTTGGTGAATTATCATCAAACCCTCTATGCCCTTATTCATCTTCTATTGTATTCATCAATGGGTATTAAGTATTGAAAGGTTCTAAGTATACTGTTGAAGTATTTATCACTTTAATTTTATCTGCTCTTGGGTCATCTGTCTTAATGGTCTGTAATTAATTATAGAAACATTTATAACTGTTGTATCTTTTTGCTGGATTAAGCCTTTTCTTAATATGTGATACCTTTTGTCTCTAAAGCTTTTTATGTGAAATCTCTTTTGAATGATATTAGTACATTCATACCTGCTGACTCTGCTTGCATTTTCTTGGAATATCTTTCTCTGTTCTTTCAGTTTTAATTTTTCAAATATATGTCCTTGGATCTAAAGAAAACTCTCTTAGGCAGCAAATATTGAACATGTTTCTATCCAGTATGTTAATCACTGTTTTTTTATTGAATGTTTGATCTAAGTAAATGTAAAGTAATTATTTTTTAATATATTCATTTATTTATAGATATGAGAGCTTTAACTGAATGTACATGTACATGACAGAACAGAGTATCAGATCTCATTACAGATGGTTGTAAGCCACCATGTGGTTGCTGGGAATTGAACTCAGGACCTCTGGAAGAACAGCCAATGCTCTTAACTGCTGGGCCATTTCTCTAGGCCTCTGTAAAGTAATTCTTAGAAAAGACTTATTTCTGTCATTTGCTTTTGGTTTTTCGTTCACATTTACTATGTTTCTGACTTCTTTTGTGTTTATCCAACTTTTATAGTGAAATCTTTAAATCCATTCCATATATTTCTGCATATTCTAAAGCTAATTTTTGTGGTTACAATGGGGATTACACTTAACATCCTGCAGTTACACTTTAATTTAAATTTGTAAAAACTTAATTTAAGACATAAAAGCTTATATGTCTTCTTTATACCACTGTCTCCATCTATTTCAGCTTTTGCAGTTATAAAATGTGTCTTTAGGCCAGGTGTGGTGATCCATACCTTTAATCCCAGCACTAGGGAGGCAGAGGCAGATGGAACTCTCTGAGTTCAAGGCCAGCCTGGCCAGCCTGGTATACAGAGTGAGTTCTAGGACATCCAAGACTACACAGAGAAAACCTGTCTCAAAAAAACAAAAACAAACAAACAAAGAAATGTCTTTATACAATTTATCCAAACAAGATAAACTAATAACTCTTTCAATGTACTAGTCTTCTAAGTCATATCTAGAAGAACAAGATGTGGGGCAGAAGTTAGTTAAAATAATGCTGCATTTCAGAATAATATTTTTATTCTCGCGAACTGTTCAGAAATCAAACATGGAGGTAAAATAGTTAAAGTAGTATTAGCCTTTGTAAACACTTATATATTTATTTCATTGTAACTTCACACTACTTCATGTTATTGTCCATCGTTTTGTATTTCACCCTAAAAAAAATTCCCTAAGAATTTTTGGGCTAGCAGCAATATTGGTACCAAACTCTCCCAGATGTTATTTGGGAATGTCTATTTCTTTCACAATTTCAAAAACATTTATGTGAGATAAAGAATTCTTGGTTGAAGATTTTTGTCCTTGTTTAATTTTGTTTTGCTTTGTTTTTCTAGTCCTTGGGATGAAACCTAGGACTTGGTAGACTCTCCAGTTGTACCACTGAGCTTCTAACCCAGCCCCATGCTGTTACTGCTGCTCTTGCTCCTGTTTTAAATATTGGTGCATTGACTAGATCAGTCTACTGTCTTGGGACAAGCTGCTTCTCTCCCACTGCTTTCTGGGTTTTCTTCATCTTTCTACAATTTGATTATAATTGCCTCTGCATGAGTCTTTTCATGTTCATCTTTCTTGAAGTTTGTTGAACTTCTTGGATATTTATATTTATGTGTTTCATCACATTGTAGACATTGTAAACAATTATTTCCTTAAATTTCTTTCTGTGTTCCTTTCTCACTCACTCAATTCTACTTCTAGAATTTCCACAGTACATGTGTTGGTCTGTTATGGTAGCCATCAGAAACATACCCCTACAAGCTCATGTTTTTATTCTTTAGTCCCCAACTCATGACAGAAGTGTGAAGGTGGTGAGTCTTTGGAAGTTGGGGCCTACCCGGTAAAACAGGTCACTAGAGAGGGCTTTTGAATATCGTGCTGCTTCTGGTTCCAACCTTCATTCTCTGCTTCCTTGTCTACCACCACATAAATACCCATACTAAGAACAAGGATGCACAGCTCTTGTTATCAGAAAGTGTTCTGAAACTGTGAGAGTCAAGATGAATCTTCTCTTCCTCAAGCTCTTTCTGAGATGTGCTTTGAGCACAGTGGCACAAAAGTTACTAGCACATGGTGTTCTTGCTATTTTTCTTGTTTTTCTTTATTTTTTGCCTTCTGTTTCTCATAGGCAATGATTTCCATTGAACTATTTTCAAGTTCACTGGTTCTTTCATATGCTCAGAACTGGTTTTTAATCCTTTCAGAGACATTTGTGACCATTACTATCCTTTTCAGCTACATAGTTTCTGTTTGGCTTCTTTTGAAATTGGTCTTTTGTGTTCATGTTTTGTTCTTATATCATTTTCTTGGCTTTCTCCACAGGGTTCTATCAGTTCTGTGGACATTTAAGACAGACATTTTTAAATCCCTGTCAAACATATCTATCAGATCCCTTCCACACATAATTTATTCATAGTAGTGGTAGTTTGAATAAAAATGGTCCACATAGGCTCATATTTGGATGCTTAGTCATCAAGGAGTGGCACTACTTGGGAGAGATTCAGAGAATTGGCCTTGTTGGGGTGGGTGTGGCCTTGTTGAAGGAAGTTTAGAGGTAGGTAAACTTTAAACTTTCAAAAGCCTAAGCCAGGCCCAGTCTTTCTCTCTTCCTGCTTCCTGTGGATTAGGATATAGAACTCTCAGCAACTTCTCCTGCCCCACGTCTGCCTGAATGTTGCCATGCTTCCCGACATGAAGAAGATTGATTAAATCTCTGAAACTGTAAGCCAGCCCCAGCTCTCTTTTATAAGTTTCCATGGCCATGGTGTCTCTTCACAGCAAGAGAACACTAACTAAGACAATATTTTTTCCTTACATGGAAAAGACCTTCTGCTGAGGCAAGCGGGCACTGGGAACAGTTTACTAACACAGGACTTTACTTAGTTTGGCCTGAGCACACACCATGCTTCCAATAACAGACAACATCCTGAGAACCTTACCTATGTGTGCTATGCACACACACCTCTCTCTAAACAATGGGTCTAGAATCCTGTTCGCATCTAGAACTCACCTGCATGGAGCTTTGAGCACACCTCACTCTGAACAATGTTTTTGTTCTCCTTACTGGCCATTAATCTTAGACAGTTCTTATCCAAACACAGTCCCAATACATCATGGGAGGACCAGTGCATCCTAAATTGGTTTTAGATGCATAGGCAATTAGAGGAAACTGTCTCTAAGTAAACATTTAGAGATGATTATTTATTATCTTTTTGCCTATACCTAATTTGGTATTTATATAATTAAAATCAGAGATTTTAAAGATTTTAAAGTTCAAAAAGGGACATGTGCAGTGAGCAAAGGCCAATATAATCTAAACCTGTCAAAGAGAACCACTCAGATTGCATCCTTATTAACCAAATTCCTCCTTCCCTTGAATGACCAAACAATGAATGAGGGCCTTGAGTGTCCTCACTCATGTGGCCCGCTGATTGCCACGTGTGTTCCCTTTTTAGCTCCACTGTTGCTTTCTTTGCAAGTACGGTTCCCTGTGACTCTGTAATAAATATGGGCTTTTGTTTTGTTCCTGATTAAGACATCAAGAATCTGAAAACACCCAGCCCAGACCTGCCACTGGTAACATGCTTATTTCTATGTTTTAAAAACGTGTGACTTGTTTAAGGCTATACATTTGAACCTCCCTCCTGTCACCCAAGATTTTCAAGGTGGAAGCAGGGGGATGCCATGACTTTGAGGCAAGCCAAGGCTACATAGTGAATTTGGGGTCAGCCTGGGCTAAAAAGTGAAACTGTCTAAAACAACAACAACCAAAAACCTTCTGTACATATAAGCCTAATAATTACAAGTATATAGACACTAAATTCTTACTCATGCTATTTCATAGGAGGTTATTGTTGCTATAAAGTGGTTTTGCTTATGTTGTAGTTTAAGGCTGTGATAAGGAAGCACAAATTTAGTCTTCTTAGGTCATTTCCAAATCTTTCTCTTGCTTGCACACATAGAATCACTCTTTTCTTTCTGTTTATGCCTCTGAATACTCTGTTCTTTAATGTCTGGCTATTAAAGTAAAGAAGAGAAAAGTAAATAAAAGCCACTCAGCCAAAGAATGTACAGCTCAGAACAATATAGGAAATTAGAATAGTCACGGCTGTGCAGCTTTTCTGTCTGCACCTCTCTGGGCAGAAGCTGATCAATGACTGTAGTACAAGCCCTCCCCCATCTTTGGAAGACAGCATGCTTCTTCTGCACTGCACAGTAGTTCCTATAAACTGCGAACAAGCATCACTAGGAACAAATGCATAGCTTCCATGGCTTCTTGCCGCCAGGCTTAGGAGAGGGGAATGAGTTACTTCTACTGACTAAAATTTGAAATTGACCAAAATGAACCTTAGCAAAGGTCCAAGCCAAAGCCTGTGGGACCTGGAGACAAGGGTAGAATGCAGAACTCCCAGGCTTTGCCCTAGACACATCGGCCAGTGCAAATGTGCAGGTCCAGTCAGAGTTCAGCACTTCCTGTTCTGCCACCTTCCCTGCATCCTCAGACCTGTTTTCCTCTAGGATGACTTTTTCTCCACGGATGCTCAGCTCTTATTAGACATTTGGTGCTAAGTTTCAGCACATCCTTGATTACTACTTCTTTCCTTTCTATTAAAAATAAACAAGAATAAATTAAAATAACAAAACTTTAGATTTGAACAAATGAATGCTATGCTTAGAAAGCTAGAATTATTATTTCCCACCCCAACCTCAATTCATCAGTTAAAACTTATTATCAATATAACAGCACTCAGAGATAGGGACTTTAGGAAGCACTTAAGTCCTTAAAGTACAGTCAACTTGGGGAATTGGGACCCTTACAAAGAGGTTACAGGACTGGAGAGATGACTCAGCAGTTGGAAAGGCATATACTGTTTTTATAGAAGACCTGGATCAGTTCCCAATCTCCAGACCAGTCAGCTCAAAACTGCCTGTAACTTCAGCTCCAAGGGACCTGATGTCCTCTCCTCATCTCCATGGGTGTCTACACTTATGCACATATAACCATGCACAGATACATATTATGCTGGTGGATTTTTTTCGTCAACTTGACACAAAATTAGACATATCTAATTGGGGAAATGAAATGCCTCATTTTCTGGAGAAAATTCCTCCACAAGGCTGGCCTGTAGGCAAATTGTAGCCATTTTCTAGACTCATGATTGATGTGGAAGGCTTAGCCAACTATGGGTGATACAGCCCTGAGGAGGTGGCCCTAAGTGTATAAGAAAATGGGCTGAGAAAACCATGAAGAGTGAACCACGGCCTCTGCTTCAGTTCCTGCCTTGGGTTCCTTCCCTGACTTCTCTTCCTGATGGACTACAACTGTAGGCTGAAATGAACCTTTTACTCAGCAAATTGCTTCTGGTTGTGGTGCTTATTACAACAATAAAAACCGTAATTAGGATACATATACTTCATAAAAATAAAAAATATATATATTTTAAAAAGAAGAGACTGCTATGTAAAAATAAAAAAGAGGAACCACCTAGGCTGAGACTGAAAGCTTTTACCAGACATTGAATCCTTTGGAGACTTGAACTTGGACTCTGCTACTCCAGAACTGTCACAGTAAATTTCTATTGTTTATGAATTACCCAGTCTAAAGGGCATCAAAGAATCCAGAACAAACAAAGACAATGCTGAAACAGAAAAATAAATAGGTGTTTCTATACAAATACTGGGAGGTATTTGTATGTATGTATATATGTATATGTATGTACATATATATGTACATAGATTTGAAACCAGAGGAGAACAGTTTATAGCCTTAAACTTTCGTTTCACAGGTACTGTTGGGTTTTTCATTTACTTGTTACTGTTGCCCCTTCCTACATTCCTAGTTCATTTTTTTTAAATGGGATTTTCTAGGTTGTGTGGATCCACCATTGGGTTTTGAAATCATATAATTTCTTTGGTTTTGCAAGTTCATGGCTAGCCAGAAATTAGCATCAGAATGGAATTTGCCTTTGATAACTGGTTTAGACAATATATAGATGGCACTCTGTACTTTGAGTCAATGTTGGAATGAGTTCAGATTTAGGGGGCTATTACCATGTAACTAATACATATTACATGACAGAAGGACAAGGAATTCTAGGATACAGGAATGTAATGAAATACTGATGCATGCACTGTCAAATTGGATATTACAACTTAATCCCCAAAGTGATAGGATGAAGAAGTGCTATAAAATAAACAAGTACGCTCTTAAGTAAGTTGGAGGGAATGACCCTTCCATTCTGTGAACTAAAAAGGCAAAGAGATGGCATCTGTAGTGTAGGCTATCACCATGTAAGTAAATCTACTGAGCCTTGATCCGTTACTTCTCAACTTTTGCAACTGTGAGGAAAAAATTGTAATGCTTATGAATTACTCAGTCTAAGGCACTTTATTATAGCAGTATAAATAAACTAAGATATATTACCTAAGTCATCATTATATATGTACATATATTTGTTTTACTTCTTTTTTAAGATTTGGTTTATTTTGAATTGTGTGTGTGTATGAGTCTAAGTGTGAGTACCAGCATATGTGAATGCAGGTGACTGTGAAGTTCAGAAGGGGGCATCAGATCCCCTGGAGCTAAAGTTACAGGTGACTGAGAGCTGTCTACAGTGGGTGCTGGGAACCAAACTCAGGTCCTCCGTAGAAGCAGTCTGTACTCTTAAACACTGATCCATCACTCCTGTTTTCCTTTGCCGTCTTCACAATGCTATAGGTAACCAACCTGTGGTTGGTCTGGTAAAACTTTAGTTCCTAATTCATGTTTTGTAAGCTATAGCTATCTAGTGACGAGGTATGAGGAATAGATTCCTAACCATTTTTTTTCTTTTGTCACTTAGCTAGAAGTCAGTTAAAGTCTGCTTATTTTTAAATGCGTCCTTGAATCTTCTTCTTTGCAATTCTACCTACACTCTTCTACTTTGTTCAACTGTTTGGATTTTTTTCATAACAAAAAGAAAAGATACTTCAACTTTTCCCCCAGATTCTTATAACCATTTCTGGCCATGTTTTTCCCTTGTCTTCTTGATTTGTCTTCTCTTAAGAAGTGGAGGCTTCTCCACCAGGAAGAAGAGATTCTTCCATAAAGTTCCATCCTTCCATCACCAATGACTGTAAAGGGAACTTTCATTCACCTGTTCCAATTGTCTGGGAGACTTACTGCCTCTGTCTGCTAATGTAGGCTTAGCTGTGGAAGCTTCTAACCTCATACAGTCTAACCTAGGCCTAGAATGTTTTCAGCCTCTGAGACGTACTGCTTAATAAGCTCACCCTTTCTTGTTCTGAGCTGTGTACTGGCAGGTACAACTCAGCTGTTCTGGCTCAAACTTCTCTCCCAGCTGACTTATTCAATCTGGCTTCTCTCTCTGCCTCTGAATTGCTCTGCTTGACCTCAAACTGACTCCACCAATCTTTTCTAATCTTCTAGCTTCTTCTCCTTCTCTGGCTTGTTCTGCCTTCAAACTCTCTCTGTAAAACTCTCATGATAAAACTGCCTCTTAAGTAGCTTCTCTTTCCTTTCTCTTCTTGTGAAAGTTGGGTATAGCCTATTCTGTCAAATCTCTCTCTGATTCATCATTATTTCTGCCACTCAATTAAATACCACTTTCAAATATGGGTGCCTCCTTCTACAAACTAACTTTACCTTCATTGTATAAAGGCATGTAGCACCATGGCTGGACCTCAGCTTTTTTTTACCTGAAACTTGCTTTATAACAGGCTGGCCTTGAGCTCAGATCTGCTTGCCTCTGTCTTCTGGATTAAAGGTGTACCTGTTAGCCAGATTTCACAGACCTAGAAAATCTTTGGATGTGATCTCTTGCCAGAGCAGCCATGTTCTGAATTAAAAATTCCTCATCAGGGGCTGGAGAGATGGCTCAGAGGTTAAGAGCACTGCTTGCTCTTCCAGAGGTCCTGAGTTCAATTCCCAGCAACCACATGGTAGCTAACGACCATCTATAATGAGATCTAGTGCCCTCTTCTGGTGTTCAGGTGTACATGAAGACTGAACATTGTATACATAATAAAATAAATAAATCTTAAAAAAAAAAAAAGAACTTAAAAAAAATTCCTCATCAAATGATTCCTCATCAGAGACCTGGTCATTGGATGACTGAGTTAAAGAATCAACTAAAAGTGTACCCTTAAGAGAATGATGAAAATAATAATAGTAATAATAATAATTCTAAAACAAGCTCTACCCTACCTTCCTTTATATCCTTCAAAACCAACCTGGTATTCATGAATGAGTCACCTCTACTTCAAGGCCCTTTATGTCACGGATGTATTTTTCTCATCAGTGTGACAAAATTCTGGAAAACATGAAGAAGGAAGGATTTGCCCTGGCTCCTGGTTTTGGGAAACACGGTCCATTCAGTCAGGGATGGTGTAGAATCGCAGCTTGGTCCTGGGCAATGAACAAATATACTTGGTCCTTTTCACATTGCGAGGGATTGGGAAGAAACTATAGACTGGAACTGTCATACAAAGCACAACCCAATGTCTGCCACCTAAACTGCATGTCCCAAAGGCTCCATAACCTCCCAAAACAGGGCCCCTACCTGGGACCCAAGGACATCTGAAGCTGTATGACACATGCTGCATTCGAAGGATGACACTGGACTGACCTGTTCGTCCAAGTTCACTGTCTGAGATCCAGGCAGGCATACGAGTGCACACTCATTTGAAGCAAGACACAGAATTTCTGTCGTGTTCACCAATCCAGCCAAACCAATTAAAAAGCTAATATTGCGATTGCTATTTGGCTCCTTGTCTGTTCTTAATTGCTTAGAAGCCAAAACAGAGACTGGTGAGTGATTAGAGTCCCCTGAACACCAACATTTCCTCCTCTTCTGTTTCTCTGTCTCTTTGCCTCTTACTCTTAATTAATTCTGTGCAGCATAATACGCCCTGACCTTCTTTGAGCGAAGGAAGCTACTTGGAGCTAAATCATGGTTATAAAGAATAATTCACGAATAACTCCTGAATAAGGATACTCTGACCTTTTTTCCCTCGCTTTAATACATGAAATAAATACAGAACATATTGTGGGTCTAGCATGATGCTTGGCACATAGTAAGTATAAAATAATTATTTCCTGAAATAATACCAACTGCAGCAATACTTTCTTAACAATACAGGCAAGGATCTACGCAGAGTGGCATGTGGGGTTATTTATGGATTTTCCATCCAAAAGTACCATGTTTTCTGAATTTTAAAAAACCAATCTTTAGATATTTTAAGTATTGGCCATATGAATGTTACAGATGAGTAGGGAAGAAAGTCTGCCTTGCTTGTCTGGCTGGAGATCTTCTGGCCAATCAGCTCCCCTTCAAAAGCCAACATGTTCTACCAAACTGACACAACTTACAAATGTCAAGAAGAAAGTTCTGTGAGTCACACATTCACTCACTGACAGAAGCACCCTCATTGCTGATGTAACCAGACCTTGCAAGGAAATTGTTCTGCCCTTGAGGCTTCAGCTCTAACAGCAGAAAGAATAGCACAGGTACATGGCTCCCATGTAAGGGGACACTAAGAGGACTTCTGGTAGACACTGGGAGAGTAGAAAGTATTGTTGAGGGATGGCCAAGCTTATACCCAAGAGGACAAGTCTAAGCTAGGAATTAAGGAGTCAGAGGACAGGACTGGGGAGAAAGGAAGATCCCAAAGAGAAAACATGATACATAATATCTGAGAGGCAAATGTTCTTAACAGGACAAATTTATTTTACGTCCCCAGACACTGAACAATTCTCACGTCTATCAGCAGAATAATTGATATGCTGTGGGTATATTTATAGTGGAGCAAATTACCACCATGTGTAATTTTGAACTAAAGAACCAGACACAAAAGAGAATATCATATAATATAGACACACACACACATACAGAGGGAGAGAGAGAAAGATGAATACTGGTGTTTCATGTGGGCTTCTGTCTTTGTTCACAAGGGTATATTTGCTTGAAAATTCATTAAGCTACGTGTTCAGGGCTATCTGTTCCTGTGTATGTATGTTTACTGCAATTAGAGCTAAGCAAAAAGCTGAACAGAGCTGAAAACCTCAGTATATGAGTAGAGATGCAGATTGGAATGAAGTTAATACAGGGGATTAATTTCTAAAGACACCAAGCATCTCGGTAGTAAAATAAAAAAAAAAGGAAAGAAAATGCCTCACTGTTAAGACACCTATTCAGTCCCACTTCCCCACCTGCAGCCTCCCCTAATTCCCAAGTAATTTGAGTCAAATTTCCGAGAGTTTATGAGTTTCAGAAAACTCATAGACAGTTTTAGACAAGATGTTGGCGAGGGCTTCAGAGAGTGTAAGGCTGCTCTGTACTATGTGAAAGTAATTGAAATACAGCCTAGCCACGATACAATTTACCTTGTTTGAACAATTCTCTCTCATTCTCAATCTACAGAGAAAATTACACAGTCTGATTCCATACAGAGATTTGCTGGGAGGGATGAAAAGGAGAGTTCTGTTTCATTTCGCTGAGCTTCATCAACTATAAAGAAAGCAGGGGAAATGGATGGAAAATTAGCTTGTCCCGTGCATTAGTGAAGTCTTTCTGTCAAGGTTTTCTTCCTTTAATGACCATTTTGGGAGTACCTACTGTGTGCCAGGCCCTACGGTGAGTTCTGGCAACATAAAGCCAAGAAAAACATCTTTTAACCGAATATGTTACACTCAGTCTGTCTCGTGTGGAAATGTGATTGTTGGAAAGATAGAAGAAGATATCCCAGGTGTTGTGGGAGTCTGGTGGGGTCTGGGACAGCCCAGCTAATGGAATTGCAACCCCTGATGCTCCGGACTGTAGTCGGCGAGGAGGCCATAGTCTGTTTCTCAGAACATCCCTAATAGGATTTGCCTGTAACAGCACAGAAAGGATTTGGCAAGCAAATTACCGATGGAAACAAGGGAAGCGTTAGCCTAGTTAAGACTGGGGAGCTTTAGAAAGAGCATTTGCATTCAGACAAAGAATATGCTAATTATAACTTAATCTTAGCCACTTGTTAAAGCAGTTACAAGATTTTCCAACATAGATACTGCTGTTCTCCCGTTCCCTATTAGCAGGCTGCGTGACTGTGGGCACCTTGGTTTGATAAAACTGTGCACATATTTTAAATCTTCATGCTGAAGGCTAGCATCTCTACCAAAAGGTTAACATTTAAAACCAACCAGACATTCCTTGGGAACCTCACCATTTCCATCTGCCCCCACCCCCACACTAGCAGACTCAGTTTCTGTCCACTTGGCTCCTCAAGTCGGAAATTGCAAATCTCTGCATTCTTCTTTCTGCCTCATACTAAGGTGGTCACCAATCCCACCTATTTTGTTCTACCTCCTAGCTTTCTCCTCCGCATCCCAAAGCTGTAATTTCCAGCCCTTGTCATGTCTCCTTGAACTGTTCATATGAATTCTATTCTCCTTTCCTTCCTGTTTTTACCTCCTGACTTCAATCCACTACCAAGGCCTCTGAAAAGGAACTTCTGAAGATACAAAATCTGGTCACATCATCCCTTCAATGATCCTTACAGTGCCAGGAGGAAACACCAAAAGGCTTACCAATAAACAACTGGGCAAAGAATATGGCCAGATGTTTCTTTCTGAGGGAACAAAAATAAATCTCCCTTACATATCTCTGACTAAATAAATGTGTTTTAAGACTACATAGATTCAGCTATCAGATTGTAAACAACAACAAAACAAAAAACTCATAATAATCTCTACTGGACAGACACTTTCAAGTATCCCCAGTGGTTGTGGGAGTTGGAGGAATCCAGTAGAGACCTGTGTGACACTATGTCTCAAAATCATGGATAAAGAGAGTCACAATTCCGTTTCTGGTGTGTCGTCCTATAGAGAGAGGAAAGCAAGGTAATTGTCCTTACATAGAGAATGACAGAGCCTACTGTTAAACATCCACATAATGGAAGTCTGTGTAGCTGTCCCAGAACAAGAAAATTTGACCACAGGGAACTTCCCAGAGACTCATACTCCAACCAAGGACTATTCATGGAGATAACCCAGAACCCCTGCACAGATGTAGCCCAGGGCAGTTCAGAGTCCAATTGGGTTACATAGTAATGTGAAGAGGGACTGCCTCTGACATAATCTGATTGGCCTGCTCTTTGATCACCTCCCCCTGGGGGGGAGCAGCCTTACCAGGCCATAGTAGAGGACAATGCAGCCACTTTTGATGTGAACTGACAGACTAAGATCAGAAAGGAGAGGAGAACCTCCCCTATTAGTGGACTTGGGGAATGGCATGCAATCAGAGGGAGGAGGGAGGGTGGGATTGGGAGGGGAGGAGGGAGGGGCTTATGGGAGGATGCAGAATGAATAAAGTGTAATTGATGAAAAATTAAAAAAAGCATATAACAACACAATAAAAAATTTATTTTTATATTTTTCAAAAAAAAAGGAGAAAAAAATAAATAAAATAAAGGAATGGAAAGAGAGAGGAAATATTAGTTCCCTGCCTCCTGACCCACCAAAACAGCAGGAGCTGCGCCTTTCACTCGCGCTGTCATGAATTTAGCCACTCTAGCTGCTGTTTCCTCCACAGTGATGGACAGTAACTTGAAATGATAAGCTTGCCCTCCTTGAAGTTTGTCCTATCAAGTATTTTTTTTTCAAAGCAATGAGAAAAGTAATTAATCTGGAAAATTCGTGACATGGGGTAGTGCCATGGCTGTGCTAACACTGACCGTGTGATTCCGAGACCTTCAGGATGGGTTTATGGAAGGATGGTAGGAGAGTTTAGGGCTCTGAGCTAGAGGAGCCCCAAGGATGCTGTAAGGAGAGACTAATGGACCACTCTGGTGGGAGTGTAAAAGACCAGAATGCTGGGAGAAATGAACCTGCAAAGATCATGCTCCTGGGGTCCCACAGGGGAAGAGGATGCTACAGGAAGATGAGATAGGCCAATTGTGGATATACTCAAAGATGATGATAGGCATTGTGGTGCACGCCCCTAATCCTAGAATTCAGGAGGAAGAGGCAAGTAACTTAAGGCCAACCTGATCTCCACAGTGAGTTCCGGGTTAGTCAAAGGCACACGATAAAAACTTGTCTCAAGAAAGCTAGCTAAACATCCAGGCATGGTGGGGCGTGCCTTTAATGCCAGCACTCCAGAGACAAAGGCAAGCAGATCTCTAAGTTCAAGGCTATCCTGGTCTACAGAGCATGTTCCAGGGTAGCCAGAGCTACACAGAGAAAACTTGTCTTGATAAACCAAAAAGGGAAAGGAAGAAAAAAGAAAGAAAAGAAAGGAAGAAAGCTAATTAAAAGGCCTTTCAAGATGGCTCAGTGGATAAGGTCACTTGCTCTCAAGCCTCATGATGTAAGTTCAATCCTCAAAATCCACATTGTAGAAGGAGACAATCAGCTTCTCCTACATATGTACCATACCCAGATATGTATATGTGTGTGGACATGTATACACACACACACGCACACACACACACAATAAATGTAGTTTTTTTAAAATAAATAATGGTAGACTGACTTGGTATACTAATGGTATATTCTGTATTGGACACAGAATAAGAGAATATTATTCAGGCTTCTGTATGGTTATTATTCGATGTGTTATACTGGATTTAGAGGGATAATTCCAAGCAACACATGGAGCAGAAAGATGTAAACATTGAATCTGATGAGTGGACACATTTCAAAGCTGCAGAAATGCGGCCATAGACAACGAAGCAGTAGTTGTTCAAAAGAAATGATGGCACTTTGCACTGGGATGATGGAAAACATGCCTCGAGGGTAAAACCCACCCAGCCAAGGAGCTGCAGGGGTGCCTGAGCAGGGAACCTGGAGAGATGTTTCATCACGCAAGCTCATCACTCAGAGGTGATGACAGCTGTACATCAAGCTACAGATCACGCTGGCAACAGAACTTGGCATCATCCATGGAGTGATGTTTACAGATACACAGAATGTAAGAGTAACAGGGTCATAGACTCTTTGCCAAGTTTCCAGAAAAAAAAAATACTGACACAAGACAACGTGTAGCAGGGTTTGCATCTGTACAGGGAGGTGGGAGCTGGAGACAAGTAACTCTTCACGTGTCGGTAGATGAGGAAGCAGAGAACTGGACCAGAAGCAAGGCCAGGCTACGCCTTCAAAGGGCCGCCCTTAGTGGCCAGAATCTTCCAGGTAAAGTCAATGGTACTGTTTCTCAAAGGCACCTACAGCTGGACACGAAGTGGTCAAAACCATGAGCCTATCGGGAAACCCACAGACTCAAGCACAGCATTCTGCTACAGGTTTCCAGGGGCTCATGGACATTCTTGTATTGCAGAACCAATTCTGACCGCTAGAGTGCCTACGATTTTACCGTCATACCACTATTCGGAAGTCTAAATGCTCATCCGAGGCTCTTAGTTTGGGGTTCTGTAAAATCACAAAACAGGCTGAATTCTTCCCTTATACAATGGCATAGACTATGTCCATCCAAAAGGAGGAATGGAGATCAGCCATGGAAGATTGGGTCAAAGCGAGAGAGACAACAGGAAGGCAAACGCTGCACCTCACGACTGGCGTTTGTGACTTGTGATGGCATCACCCGTGTTCTAGTATGCTTAAACAGCACCACCCCACTGCTGTCCTGACTGTAAAACACCCAGACTCTCCCCTGAGCCAGCTCACTCAGTACCTGCAGCTCTCCTTGGCAGACATGCCACAGGCATTCCTGGAATCTCCAACACCCTGGCGTCTACACTGAGACCTCCAGACCTTCTTATTGTTTAGTCTTCTTCCATGGGGTACATCTGTTCTACTACTGACAGACGCTGGGCTGGCTTGCATTTTGAAGGAATTACAAAGAGAGCTACTGTGACCATTCACTTTTTTAAATACATAATTTTTTTTTCTAAATATCTAGCCGTAAAATCTGAGACACGGGGTAGGCACACGTCTGACACACAAAACTTTCCATCACTTTTCCAAACCCAGCTCTTTTACACTCTAACAATGAATCAGAATTCTGGCTGCCCCAAAGGCTTGTTTGATTTTGTTATTATTTCTGCTTTTAGTGACCATGTAAAGGTACCTCATGTGTTTTTTTACTTCTATTTCCTTAATGACCAAAAATGCTGGGTCCTTTTTGTGTGATTGTAATTAGCATGCATATTTTTCTTTTTGGAAAAGCTATTTTTATTTGTTGCCTGTTTTCCATTGAGTTACTTGTCTTTTTTCCAGGAGCTCTGTGTAGGGTCTGGGAAAAACCCTTTGTCACAGACAGAACAAGAATCTTTTGCAGTTTGATGCTGTCTTAGTAGTTTGTTCATTTGAATTAAGTTGCATTTGGTTATTCATTTGACAGTTTTGTTTTTTTTTTCTGGTGATGAGTTGGAATTTTTTTTTTTTCAATGCAGTTTATTCAGGAACCTTGAACAATCCTCGAACCCTGGGGAAAGCAAGCCCACAGCTTAAATAGCCTCTGGGTAGCCAACCCAGGCATGCCACGTGGGCAATGCAGATAGGTCCACATACATGGAAGCAAGCCAGATCCTCAGCCTTAGCCAAATGTGGAGTTGTTCATGACAGAGAGCACTCACCATCGGGAAGGTGGAAGGCAGAAAACAGCTCCATCTTTAAGGCATAGCATTCCGCAGCTCTCTACAGTTCCCCCTTTTTGTTTTAGACGCATCAGGCAAGAGTAGAGGTCTGATCTCTGATATTAGAAATAAATTGGGACTTTGTACCGATGTTCATTTAGGTGTCATCCACCCAAAGAGCATCAGACCCGTCCGATACCTTTTTCTCAGAGGCGGGACCTGGGGCATCAACCCGCATGCAATCAGACATGCTCTTCTCTGGGTCCAAAGCGGCTGACCCTGAGTGCAGTGCTTAGCCTCGCATCCTGAGCATAACATTTTAGCTTTTTATGGTAGCCAACCATGCTTGGGGATACTGTCCTGCTTCAATGGCTGTAAAGGCCTGAATGATCATGGCTGCATCACACTGTTGTGAGACTCTAATCTTGCATATATACCACAGGCAAACCAAGGAGACCAACACCAGAAGGCCTGCTAACGCTCCCATGTCCGCCCATTCCTTCAGATGATTCATGGCTGCAGCAATCCATGTTGATAATCCTGTGGCTAGTCCTGCGGTATGCCCTGGTTACTCTCATGCCTCACTGGGTGCCTGTGCCCATTGATGCCCCTCACGCTATGACTCTCTTCAGACAGAAAAGGGATCTTGGAACTACAGCCACCATTGTTACTACCATCTCATCGGCGGCTGTTGGAGCTACCACCAGGGCATTAGCCATGAGTCATACTAGGCAGACTGCTCAGACCCTGAATAATCATTTAGCCAATGTAGCTCATGCCTTAGTTGTACATAAAGGAATTAATGCTCAACTAAAAGGAAGCTTGATGGTGGTCAATCAGAGGATTGACCTCTTGCAGGAGCAAATTGATACCCTATGGCAAATCGCTCAACCTGGCTGTCAATGAAAGTATGCTGGACTTTGTGTCACTAGCATACAACATGAGAATTTTTCCTGTGCTGCAAATCTGTCTAAACAATTGTCGAGCTATATTTTAGGTAATTGGACTGGAGAATTCGATACTACGATGGAGCAGCTGAGAGTGGCCATTGTCACAGTAAATTCTACCAGAGTGGATGAGTTGGAATTTTAATGATTGTGTTCATTTTTCGCTCTCCTTTATGGCGATTGTTGTCTGCCCTATCATGGAGATATTTTGCAAAACTATTCTATTTATTTTCTAGATGTCTCCAAGTTTTAGTCGTTTACTCTGAGCAGAAAGCGTATCTCTCAGTTGTATGAAACTGTGTGATCAATAAAGCATTGAAACATAAGAGTGCATAGAGCTAACCTGTTTGTACTGGGAATAACCTATGAGCGTCCCCTTTCCTGATGGCTGTAAGGTGGAGCTTCCCAAAAGTGGAATTTCATGTGTTGCAGTATGGGAGTGAAGCAACAACCACTATTTCAGGGGTGGGGGTGGGGTGGGCTCAGCAAATGCTTTGGAGGTAAGAGAGGGATGTAAGATGCCCACTGTTTCCAACTTCTGTTCTGCCCTCCCTGTTCCGAGTTCAGGCCTTTTGGCAGCTTTCCCCTGTGACCTGCACTCACCACAGTCCCACAAGCCTCCCCGATCAAGTCAGAGATGCAGTGGCCTGTAAGAGCAAAAAAGCTCCAGTACATTCTCTGCCAGCCTGGGTGGCTTTGAATCCCTTAGCAGGGATTTCCTTGGGAGGCCCGGCTTTTTTTAATGGTGCAGTGCTAACTGGTCATTTCCGTTCTCTTTCCTCCTCATTGGTCCTTCATTTCTCACCTCCTCCCCACAAGCACCGACATGTTCTCTCTGGCTGTGTTCATTGCAGTCCAGCTTTCCCCAGCTGAGTCCTCACCAACACAATGACAAAGCAGCATACACAGCAAGTGGGGAAACAAAGCAAGTTAAAAATTCAGTGCTGCATATTCTGATGCCAGCCCTGCTTAGCTGGCTTTAATTGCTTCTCAGAAGCTACGCGGCCGTCCTATGCTGTGTGCAGGACAGAATGGTATATTTCATTCCCCCTACTTGGACCACTTTAGTTCATCTGCAGAATACATGTGTTTTGTTTTGTTTTGTTTTCTATGCTTTTTCTTTCTCCACCAAGTTGTGTTAAGGCTCCCGTGGAATGCAGCCTTCACTGCCCTTTGGGGACTTGCATTCCTCAACGTAAAAGCATCACAGCCCCAACATCGCCTTCTGCGACTCTCAACATTTCTGTGAAGCAAAATGGGAACACAGCTTTACAGATGCAGGTAAAATTAAAGTGGAGAAAGAAACTAGAGTTACCGCTGTCATGAGGTTTGGATTTCTCTGTAGATTTCTATTGTTTTTCTTATACCGATTCCTCTTGACCACATAGTCATGAGCAGGCTGGACCACCCGTTCCCCTGAGAGAATTAATGCATATTCAGGTTAGGAAATCTTGTCTGGATCTCGCTTAGCATCCTGTCTTGGGCACACCACATGGTATCCCATTTGGGATGATGGTCTGTGAGAGAAAAACCAAGAGAGTTCTTCTGATGACTGGAGTTCAGTCACGTGGGTCTGCCCTATTTAAACTAATTGATGCTGCTGTCTCCTGTCTTTCATTTGCCTTGTTGATGGAGAAGGAGAGGAACGGGGGGGAGGGGTTGCTGAAACGACTACAGAATGAAGCCGAAACATGATCGTATTATAAACCAGCGTTCATTCAGCAAGTAGAGAGCCCATCTTGGTAGGAAAATAACCTCCACCCATTCCAGACAGGTTTGAAGGCTTCTTCTGTAAAATTATAAGGCTGCCCTGCAATGTCACTTCTCAACTGTTTCAATTGTTTTATGTACAGACGTGCTTCTATGTTGGGAGCAGGGCCCTGAACATGCCACTGAAAAGCCAAGGGAATGGGTTAAATGCTGGGCTGGTCCATTTTATAACCCTCTACCACATGTTTTATAAAGTTCAAAGTCATATTTTATTAAACTCAGAATTATTTTGCTTTTTACAAAGTAGGAAAGCTTTAAAAGGCACTATCATGTGTTCAGTAGGATTTATAGCTTTAAATGCTATAAAATACACTATTTATAGTTGATTCTTCATACCCTAAAAGAAGCCATACATGTAAAACCTTATTTATTCATTTATATATTAATTAATCTTGTACCATAGTTAGCACCATTGAATACATGATATAGAATCTGAATAGAAGGGGATAAATGAATTTTAAAACTCTTACCACTAGCTCTTAAGGGCCTAAGGGTCAGACAAGCAAGCGAAAGTGTGATAAATGTCACAATAGAATTTGGTAAAAATTGCTTTAGGAATATAAAAGAATCCATTCATTCTGCTAGAAGGCTTTGGAAATAAATGTATCATAAGATAGTTCTCCTCCCCCTCCCCGCAACAGATTGACTTACAGACTTGCTTTTTACTTGGGTCCCTATGCAAACGATTTCTTTGCTTTTTGTTCTGTGTGTGTGTGTGCATGTATGTGTGAGTATGTGTGTGTCATGAGTATTTCTCTATTGCTCTCTACCTTTTATTTTGAGACAGTCCCTTTTGCTGGACATACAATTCATCCATTGGGATAGACGACGGACTTGTGAGCTCCAGGGACCCAGCTGACTCTGCCTCCCAGGAGGGGTTAAAGCTGTGCACTGTCATGACTGACTTCCACAGGCTGCTGGGGACTCAAACTTGGGTCCTCATGCTTGTCCGGCAAGTTCTTTACTGTCTGCGCCATGGTCCTTAGCCAGCCTCTTTATTTTGCAAGCCGAATGGACGTGCGGGGCTGTGCCATGTAGACGGGGTAAGCCATCCAAGTTGGGAACTATGCCATAGAGGAGTCATACAAGAGAAACAGCACATATGGGCCCTGCAGAAATGATCATATATCGCTTTCCTGCCAAGCTGAAGAAAATCTTATGAAGACCGTCCAAATGTGTCCTTTCAAGTACACAATTGGCACATTACTTTAATATAGAAATTAAGTATAAAGCAGAAAGAGTATGTTTTCCAGGTGCCTAAATCACTGCGTCCTGTTCCCCCTGAACTAGGAGAAAGGTTCTCGGCGACTCTCGACACATATTTCATTTGGCTTGTTGACAGTTTATGAAGGGCAAGAGGGATTTCTCCCTCTCGTGTCTGATCAAGTCCACGAAGGGAATGCCAGCAATTAACTTAAAACTTTGGCAGCAGTGGAGTCCCATGCCTCATTTAACAATAGGTCTGCAATTTCTGACCCTGTGATGGGGCTTTTCCTCGGCGCCTTGTTCCCTCAGTTACCCTCCATGTGCTGCTCTGGAGTTCAGAGCCTCCAACTCTTTCCTGAGGCCATAAATTTCCCTCAGCAGAAACCTTCCTGCAGTTTGGAAAATAGTGAAATGTTTTAGTATAAAGCATAAATGTTTCTAGAAAGCTCAGATCCTTCTCTACTGCATAAAATGTGGAGATTCAGCAGGGAGGGGCTTTCTTCCAAATAAACTCCATAAATGACAATCTATAGACACCATTTTTACTATTATTAATAGAATTTACCAGATGTAAATTGAGTGGGGCTCCAGTGTTTATTTTGTTTCATTTTTTAATTTTTATTTATGAAAATGTCATAATAAAACACATTATTTTATATGCTAACTAAAAAAATAATAGCATTCATTTTATTTATATCTAGTTAGTTTTCATTAGGAAAATTTTATAATTTTTCAGCCAGAGTTATAACTTAGTGCAATTAAAAGTAGATAACCCAGTCAGTGGGGTTAGGGGAAGGCACATTCCTTTAATCCCAGCACGCAGGAGGCAGAGGCAGGTGGATCTCTGAGTCCTAGGCCAGCCTGGTGTAGAGAGTGAGTTTCAGGACAGTCAAGGCTACATAGAGAAACCCTGTTTCAAAAAAAAAAAGCTAGATAACTCAAACTTTTATAATCCATTTTGTTTGGTGTTGATTGTCAAATCTTTATGAATACATTAAACTCTGGCTAATTCTTTCAGACACATCTAAATTTCTCTCTTTTATACGAAGCTAGCTAGTTACCATCCTAACTCACATGGACTCTACACATTAAGGGCTTTAAGCTTATTTATATATAATTTACATCTTAAATGCATGTCAAACTAGGGATAGTCTTGTGGTTGAGCTCAAAAGAAGGAGGAGAAGAAGGGAAGAGGAGAGGACAGAGTGAGGGGACATGAGAAGAGTTGATCTTAATGGAGTTGAAATAGATATGGTGGTACAGCAAAAGAGAAGCAGAATGTGGAGGAACTGGAGGAAGAAAAGCAACCTTCTAGAGACAAAAAGAGAGCACGAAACAGGAGAGTGTGTATTTGGACATTTTGGAAACGAACTATAATAACACAGGTTAAAACCCTTATTTGGTGTGCTAATTTTTTTTTTAAACCTGACTTTGGTTTTGAAAAATAAGAAGAAAGAAACAACACGTACCATGTCTTGGCAGCACATGCCGCCGATTCTCTCAGGTGGCTTCTTCATAGCAAACACAGCAGCAGCCACCCAGTCACTCACGCGGCTGTGCAGTCCTCTCACAGGTAATCAAAGGGCAGCTGTGATTTTACCACGTGTAAGATGCCAAGCCAATGCCCCAACCTCAGTAACATAGGATTAGTGAACAAACGTGTGTGTGTGTGTGTGTGTGTGTGTGTGTGTGTGTGCTAACAAGGCAGTGATGGTTATGATGTCAAGAGGATATGGAAATACTTGAGAAAGCTTTAACTGAAACTGAAGCACTGTGAAAGAATTATGAGAAAAGGAATGTGTATACTGTATTCCAACTAATGAAAAATCATAAACAATAATCTTAAAAAAGAGAAATTTCGGCACTGTGGGCACAGAATATCCAAAAAAAAAAATCCCTTATCAGTTGAACAAGAAAAAGGGAAGAAAGGCGATAAGTAAATTTTACATTTTCTTTCTTTCTAATACATTCAAAATAGATTCAACTTCAAGTTCATAGTTAAAAGTCTGCAGGAAACTATAAACACAAATAAATGAATTGATAAATGTTGGAGTCAATGCTACAGAATACAAATAAAACTCTCATTGGAAAAAAGAACTAACCTACCGAGGCGAGTTGCCTACTATGAAGGGCTGGACATCTTTATTTCCAAGGATGAGCTCGTGTCACTCAGAAGGGAAGAAGTGATTGCACCATTCTCCCCCGGAATCCCTGAGGGCTGGCTGGGGAAGTCCACAATGGCGGCATTCTCATTGACTCCAGCAATGTGTGTATATTTAAGAGGCAGGAAGAAAAGGAAGAATCAAGTAAGATACTGAGCACTATACCCAACTAGATAATTGTATTTAGAAATTCTCAGTAATAGGATTTCTTTAAGTAAACCAACCAACTAAATATGAAACACCAATCCCTTGCCTTAGCTCGAATGTGTCAGGAAACAACATCAAATGATAATGATTATTTCACTGGGGTGAGGAGATGGTTCCGTAGATATGAGCTTTGGCTGAACAAAAATGAGGAAATGAGTTTAAATCCTCAGAACGCACATAAAAATCTTTGTGGGGGGAGGTGGAGGGGTGGCTCAGCAGTTAAGAGCACTGACTGCCCTTCTAGAGGACCCGGACTTGATTCACACTACCCTCACAGCACCTAAGAACCGTCTAGAACTCCAGTTCCACGTGATCTAATATTCTCTTCTGGCCTCTGCAGACACCACATGTACCTGGTACACAGATATACATGAAGGCAAAACACCCATATGTATAAAATAAAAATACATAAATGCTGTCTTTTAAATTCCTGTGTGCCTTCCCATACCTACCCCTACAATGACGGTCGTCAGAGAAGGGAGGGAGAGAAAGGAGAATTTCTGGGATCTGCTGCTTGCCTGCCTAGCCAAGAAAAGATACCTTCCAAGTTTGGTGAGAGACTGTCTCAAGAGAATGAGGCAGAGGGCAGAGGGCGATAGAAGAAGGCTCTCAATATCCTCCACTGGCCTTCTCAACAGGTACACATGTGCGCACATTTCTACACACACATACTCTCACACAGAGACATATACACACCAAAATAAATAATTTTTAAACAGATACTAAAATTTTATTTTATATTTGAAATCATTCTAGGGACTTCATTTTTTTTCCTACAGCAACCCTGAAAGTTAGACATTATTGTTATTAGAAGGTATTCAATAAATGCCTTTTAAAACGAGCAAATAAATATTTCACCTGCCAAGGTACTCTTAAAACTATTTGGTTTGCGCATGCTAACAAAAGAAAGTTAATAAATGCCATGTGTACTTCAGCTCAAAAATCTTACGATTTCCTAGTCTTGACTTACAATACAACTCACCCATAGCACATGGCATAAATTAATAGATACTGAGTGATGAACACATGCACGGATGAGCAAATGAATAGATAAATGTGTATGTGAAAGAAAAAAGCATTATAAAACGATAGATTGGGGAATCTAAGAAAAGTCCAAATGAGGGCTCCGCAGGAGATCGTTCTGGAAGAAACAAGTAAAATATGCATCTTTCCATCACGGAATGCTAGAAGTGACTTTCCTTCTCCACTTCTGGTCTTTCCCAGACTAAAGCCTAACGGAAGAAAGGATGTGGCAAGAGGAGAGAAACTGAGCCTTGCCTGTCCTAGCCTTCACAATAAAAGAGTTGGGACAAATTCGATGAATTTGATCAATGGATCTAACAAAATAATTTGAGACTTTATGGCTTATTGATCAAGGAACTATGCCTGAGAGGTGCCCATCCATCACCTCTGAGGCCAGAGAACTCCCAGAGAAAACACTGTTCCTGTTGCAAATCAGTCACCCCTCGGAATTCAAAAGTTCAATGGCTTCATCCACCAGCAAAACCTCAGCAAGGCCTAACAAGGCATTATTCTTTCTGCAGGAGCAAAGAAAAGGAGGGACAGCCAGCAGAAACAATGCATTAGGAAGCAAATATATACCACAAGTGTCACCCTCACCATGACCTTGTCAGTAAGTGATGGAAGCCTTATTCAAGACATAAGGACAGTGTCCTGGAACATTTAAGTCTCCTGACTCAGAGCTCAAGAGTCCGCTCTACAACTTTCCCATCTCTGCCTGTGTTTTCCTTGCCAGGCAAGTTGCTGAACTTCGTAAAAAGATGCCACCGCTACCGTAAGTCGGAAGAGCTCCATACCAGAGAACTGTAAAAATGGCTGAACAAAACCCAGTGTCAGCCCTCTTCTTGGCAGTGGGACACAGCAGTGAACAACAACAAAGAGGCCATGATTTCACCATGTGCATCTTCTGGTACAAGAGACAGAAAATACCTGATAAATTTGAAGAGTGAGGGGTAGGGGCCAGTTTACTTATTAATCTAGACTCAGTGAGGTGTGAAGCAAAAACCCTGTTTTCCAATCGTTACAAATGCTTTTTAATTTACAATGCTGAGGTTTTGTCCAGACCCCTGTGTGGAATCTTAGGATGCTTGGCATAATTTTTTTCTTCGTTTCTGGGTATTTTGGATAATCTTCTTTTAAGGAATGTCCAATTTTAATCTTATCTGATAACAAAGAATCATTTTTTTCATCAGTTTTGGGGTTTTAGAGTATCCCCCTGACTTAGGCTAAGAAGTCTGTAGCTGGGAAAGGGCAGGGGATGTGGCTCAATTCCTGTCTGACATCCTCTTCAGCCCTTGCTCTGTTGTCTAATTCCTCCAGAAGTGGGAAACAGTAAAGGGAAATCAGGGAACAGTTAGGGGCAGTCTAGGGCTTTCTTCAGGAGAAATCTAATCCGTGTCTTTCTTTCATTTGGGAGTTTGTAGATCTTCTGAGACCTCCTCTCAGTGGTAACCACTCTTAGAAGCATCCCCTGGCAAGAGTTCTGCCTGCAGTCAGATCACTCATGACCCCACTTGACCAACCATTTGTCCTCCCGACCCACAGCCTTGCTGTCACAGTCAACAGTAAAGCTCCTGAATCCTGTCCAGTCCCGTCTGCTGACAGGAAACGTGCATGGGCAAGGTCTTCTGCAAGACTAAAGGTTGTGTCACGTCTACCTAATCCTTCAAAAAGCACAACCGTCTTTGTGGTCCAGGAGTGAATGACTGTGCTCTCATCCCAGCTGTTTTTGCCTGCTTTCCCTTCAAATAGGGTCCAGCCAGCCTTCCTCCTTTGGGTTTCTACAGACAAGAATCTGATATCAATTCTTATGGTTTACAATCTTCCAAAGGTGCCCAATGCATTTGCTGAGAGTTTTTCTAATAAGTCATTTCCTTAGCATATCCTCCAGAGGGTGGGAGTCAGTGTTGGCACCTCCCTTCACAGAGGTGTTTCTCCCCTGTCTTCCTTTCATCCACTGTCTCACCTCTGCTTTGGAGGTGCATGAAGGGCTAAGGGTCACTTCACATGTTTTTGTATTTCTCATGGATATACTTGAAAAAATCTAGAATTCTCTTTATAATGTATAAACAATTAATATCCTTTGCCTTCACCTTTCTAGCCTCAGATTAACCTAAGAAAGCAAAAAAGCTTTCGTTGCATGACCTGTAGCATACATAATGTGATTGCATTTAGCAGTGAGTGTTATGAAAAACAGTCAAGCAAAGAGAAAGTAAGAGACTATCCAGGGAGCCTGTTGTAGGCACAACTCTAAATTGTAAGTGTTGTCCACTAAAAAGAAAGAAGTAGAAACCTGAATGGATCTTGGGGACAGATCATGAAGGGATAAGGGGAAAGGCCATTGAGCCAGAGTAGAGCCAGAGTACACAGCGAAGGCACAAAGTGGACATGAGCTTGTCGCATTTAAGAGATCAGTGTGCAGCCAGTACAGGGAGCGGTGGTGGAGGCATGGGGGGTGGGGGAGGGGGCAGCAACAACACAAGAGAGGTAGATGCAGATTAAATCAGGTCGGCCTCCAAGACCATCAGAGGATGGCATGAGTTCTGTCACAGTGGCAGAAGGCACACTGATCAAGTGTTCTAGAACACCTAGAACTGAGAAGTATTCGACGTTTCGGGGATCACCTTGGTGGCTGTGTGATTAACAGATGATGAAGTTATAATCATACATGTGAAGTAACATGAGGATGTTGAAGACGTACTAAGAGTACTATGTTTGCTGTGTCTGCTCACTGTAGATATAAAACTCTTGCACCCAGAGCAATGAGAGAGCACCTATGATTCTATACAACACCTTTCCTTTCCCTTCCCATCTTCTTTGGATATCATACTTCCTAATCCTGCTATTTCTGCTAAACCTCCAGACCCTGATCACTCCCATCATATTTCACCAACCATAAGGGAACCACGGCCTCTTCCCAATTCCAGAAGAAGGAATGCAAACATTTTCTCCCAATCTTCAAATGTGAAAAATACCAAAGTCTTATTGCAAAAAGGCCATGGAGAATGACAAAGAAAGTTAGAGCCAATGTTAGAAGTACGACTTGCTTCATAGCAATTAACATGAGAATAATATTTCAGAAAAATAATTAAAGTGAGTGTAAAAATAAAGAAAGATGACATAGAGAAATAGCTTCAATAGTCAGAAGTATTTGGTGGTAAATAAAAATTTTAACAAGGCTAGGGTTAAAGCACTTACAAACCATGGGGACAAATGTATTGCCTTGCTTGCGTTAGGTGCTGTCAATTGCACAGACTTTTGCAAGCCCACATATACACGCACAAAGAAACATGCAATTGTACCACCAGAACACATATATAAGTTGCTTTTCTCTGGCTGTGACAAAACACTATGACCAAAAGCAATGTGTGGAAAGAAGAGCTGATTCTGGCTTACAAGGTCAGAGAGAGGCCCTGCTGGGTGAAAAGGCATGACAACAGTCAAAGAAAACATGGTGACAGAGCAGAAAGCTTGCTGGTCATGCTTTCATACATACAGGAGAAACAGAGAGAAATACCAGGAAGCAGGAAGAGGCTATAAACCCTCGATGTCTGTCCCACTCCACCCCTATGGAATACTCTGCCAGCAAGGCTCCAACTTCTAAAGGATCCACAACTGCCCCAAACAGCACCACCAACCCAGGCCAAGTGTTCAAATGCATGAATGAAAATGGGACACTTTTATTCAAACCAGATTTCATCCACCCTGGCCAGTGCTGTACCCATAGCTATTACAGCAAGCCGCAATGGTATGCCACTACCTGTCTGCACATCCATGTATGCATGAAGAGCTTCCTCTGAGCTGCTAGGGAAGACTTGCAGGTGACGATCTCTCAAGTCAGAGCAGAGTAATTTTTTTACAATCCTGTTGTCATCTGTCCTCCTCACATGAGCAGCCTGGAGATGCAGAGTTGCAATGAACGAGGCTTTGGTCCTGAGGATTGGACAGGCTCCAGGTTCTTTCTCTTGGTGACCTGGCTCTGCCATTTGATGTTAGATATAGAATGCATAGAGGGCACCAGGAAAACTCCCAAGTCCTGGACAAACTCTAGTTTTTCCTGTCTCCCCATCTATCAACATCTGTTTATCATCCACTTTATGGGACCATCGTCACAGTGTTTAATTATTTCTAGTTCCTTTTCTTTTCCTGCAAACACATCTACCCTTTCACTGTGGGACTTATGCTTTGAAAGAGCACAGCTACTAATGATACAAGAAAATACCAGGTTTTTCCTTGGGAAAAAAAATTAAATTGCAGAACACATCATATAACCTCACAGAAGATGGAGAGGAAAAAGAGTAAGAACTAGAAGAGAGAGGAAAGGCTGCAAAGTGCTCTCTTCAGGACGTGACAACAACCACTGCAACCATGGTCTCACAGCAGCTGTGTAGGAGGCCTGCCCAGGACTGGACCTGTCAACAGCCAATCATCGATCTGGGAGGAGCTCAAGAGGGCTTCACCTTACCTTCAAACTATTGGCACGTGATGAATTCTAGGGGAGGGGCAGTCGTCACATTCAGCTGTGTGCCAGGAAGTGAGCTCACCAGGTCCCCAGAGAATAATTCTAAAATCAGTAGGTCACAAAAACTCCAGGAAAAAGGCATGAATGTAGGAAGGAGACCTGTGGGGAGGACACAGTGATGGGATGGAAGAGATGAGAGAGGGTAGGAGGTGAGAGTAAACAGAATGCATTAAATACATGTATGATATTCCCAGAGAACAAATTTAATCAATAAAAAGGGGTTGTCCCAAAGGGGAAGCTCCTGGGACTTGGGGGGAGAAGATACGCACTCTGTCCACCCTCCCATGTCCTTCGTGTCTTTAGCTGCTTGGCAACAATATAATTCTCAAAAGATCTGACAAGTAAGCACTATAGGAAGAGCTGTATAAAACCCGGGACACTCTGCATGGAAATGTGTCTCTTCCATCACTCTTTTGACAGCAAGGCCACTGAAGCTAGCTTTGTAATCTTTGGCAATCACCATACGCCTCCCTTCCCTGGTCTGTTACTAGAAGACTGAAGTAGGAGTCCTCTGTTTCTTTGTAGTTTTATGATTTAAAACTTTCCCGATTCCATGAGGGCTATTGCTAAGTTAAATAGACTATAGCTAAGTCAACTGGACTAAAGCAGTCGTTCTTTTACAGTAGTTTTAATTGAAGTCTACTGTAACCATAATGGATACTCTTCTACAATGCCTTATATCTTTGATGTGGGTATTATCACACTTAACGTGCATTTTTATACCTACACTCTCAATGTAACTTGAAATTTTTATCCAAAACAAATTGCAGACACACGTCTCTATGCAATATTAAGTAGAAAATGCTGAAGATATCCATGTAACTGACTGATAGGCAAATAAGCTCAAATCCTTGGAACAGTTTATATAGTTATTGTTTTCTTGAATAAGAAAAATGCTTTGAGATCATTAAGTAAAGAAAAACCACAAAGGTATGTTATTCAGTATGTTCTTTCACCAAATCATTGTACTAGTTACTGAAGTAAATGTGAAGAAAATATCTAAGCTCAACTACAGACTACACCGACAGTGAGTTGAAGCAAGAAATCTAAAAATAATGCCTTAAGCCATTAGGAAACTTTTATACTTAGAAAACACTTCACCGTTATCTTCTCCACCCTCACGGTGTCCCAAGTAGTTATTATATGATGTGAAATTGCTATTTCCATTTATAAATGAACCAACTGAGGATCAGAGAACAGTCAGGAAGTGCGGAAGGAGTTTTGGGATGGCAGCACTTGTTTCTGGAGTTGAATGGCCACCTCCTTGCTATAGTCTCTTTAATTGATGTGACTTGCATTATTTTCCCTGAACACACAAATACAAACTGTTCATTCTGTCTAACGTTACTTGGATGTATACATTTTCAGGACTGGCCATTTCCAAAGGAGGTGCCGGTTCAACTTCAGAATCAAGTGAATCTGTTACAGAGATCCTAAAACAGCAACGGCAACTCTGACAGAAAACAAGATGGTGTGCGTAGCAGGAGTCAGCTACTCTGACTATATCCCCTCTGAGCACAGATAAGAATGAAGGAGACTATCCTAAAAGGTGCTGCTATTTCTGCTCAGGAATTACCTTCAAGGAACTGGGCTTGCCCACATAATTGCTTTGTTCCATCAGTTGCCTTGCTTTCCTCAACAGTTCAGAAAGGATTTATAGTTTACTATTCTTTAGAGAAGAAAGTAAAGTGTGACCTTAGAGAGTTTAGTTAGCATACCTAAATTCATGTGCTCGTTAGACTAATCTTTGGACTAAGACTTGGGATAAAAGTCCTTTCTGTTCATCCTTAATAAAGTAAATGTTGCCAATTTATTTTAGAAATGCCTTAAGGTTTTAAGGGGTGAAGGTCTCTCTGCTGGCCTGCAGGGGGGCTTGATCCTCTCTCTTTCAACGACCTTCTTGGTACCATGCTAGAGGGAGTTCCTGTGGCCTTTAAGTCAGATTGTCATGAACCTGGGGCAAACAACTTCCTTTTGTTGATCCAATTCTGGGGATGGACGCCCCTGCTCACTGAGAGGAGAGGGAGGAAAAAAAGCTAACACTCTTCCATCGAGCAGCCATGATCTTGAAGCAGGCATTCAGCTCCTTTGTGTTTTGTATTCTTGCACATAAAACACAGGGATTGGACTAAATGCATGTTCGGTTTTTGAGTTGATGTCAATGGTACAGGTGAGCTTCATTCTAGGCAAGGAAGATAAAAGGCAATATGATTAGAAAGGCATTATCCAAACCTTAGCCATAGATCAGGGGCAGAGAACTCTCAGTTGTGGTCTGAGAAATGGATTCTAGAATTTATTGTCGACTTCTGAGAACATCAGCCCAATGTGTTGTGTCTTCAAAGGTCAATAAAATGATAAGTATTATCCAAAGGGGTATTGTAAAACGCAAAGCAGAGCACATTCACCATTTACTAGGAAGCAGGCCAGTGTATTCCCTTCTGAAATGCCTTGTTCTCCTGCTTGCTGCCCCTTTCAAAATAATCTGCAGGGTCTGAACACATCTAGAAGGGGAAAAATCCAAACTGCTTTCAGCGTGAGAAGTGGTAATCACTGAAGGACAGCCTAAAATGGTTTAAATTACTCTACAATTATGAAAAAGCAATTCTCTGCCATTAGTCCCCCATAGAATATTTAATAACATCCCTTAATTTAGCTTTGCATACATATTTAAAGTCTCGGATTAAATAAATTAAAGTGTTATATTAGGAAGAATGCTTCCTCTACTGCTCTCATTTCATGAAACAATTATCCTCCAACTCTGAGCACATACCTTGAGTATGGAGAGGTTCCCATCATTAAAGTCGGATTCCGAGTCACTGGACACAGTTTTTCACAGTGTGTCCTACTGCCGGCAAAGCCTTTGGAGATGTGATGGGTTTGAGCCCATGTATCATGCTTCATCACAAATTACCTCCCAATCTACAAGTGCCCATTCAACAGCACTTGGAAAATGGGTCATTTCATTCATCTTCTAATTATACTTAAGATAATGGTGACACTATTTGATATGCTTTCCACTGCCCACTCACTTGTCTGGGCTGCTTTTTAAATGCATCCATAATAACATCAAATACTTGAAATTGTGTCATTATAACCCCAGAAAAAAAATGCCAGCACCCAGTGTCTTTGACTTCTCATTTTAATTATTTCACTAAAATCTTTTCTGTCAGCAACTAAACCCAGCATTGATTGAAATAAATTAGGGAGAGTTTATCTAGATTTTAACACATATTCTTTCTTTTTACTTCAGAGAGTTTGCCATTCACATGAAGAAATGCAGGCTCAAAGGTGAAACCAACAATGCTCCAAGAGATAGAAAATAGCTTATTATATAAAATATAATTATATCAACTTATATTTATATATTGATTATGAATGGTGACATAATAGTTTGGGCTAAACTTTGGTTATATCTTTTTTAACTTTTAAGTATTGCTATAAAATATGTAATTATAATATTGTTAAATATTGTTATATCTTTCAAATGATGTTACCCAGTACACTAACTGTGAAATGGGTTGGAAGTATTTCACATATATGACAAGTAACAATACTTTAGTCAGTGCCAGAACACAAATATGGCAATGGTCTTATATGATAATGAGCCTGAAATTTTTTTCATAGACTGGTGGCTTGCTATAACACCACAAATAACACATTACTCCAATATTACCAACTGTATACAAATTTAGCACTCATGATTAGGACTATGTATCTCAGATGCTATCTGACAATAATAAATTATATTATTGCTTTATTCATATATAATACTGTGGTGGTTAATCTCAGGCACCAACTCCATGAAATATGGAATTGCCTGTAAGATGGACCCCTACCGTTCCTGTGGGGGATCTCTTGATTAAGTTAATCGAGGTGGGAAGACAGGCCCACTGTAGAGGACACCTTTTCCTAGATGGAGACCTTGGACCATACAGAATGGATCAACATTAGCATTTTTCAGTCACTGTTTTCCTGCTTGTGGATATGATATGACCAGCTACTTCAAACTCCTGACACCATAACAGACTGTGTCCTGGAGTTGCAGACCAGGCCAAACCTTTCCTTCCTTCCTTAAGTAGCTTTTGTAAGGATATTTCATTGCAGAAATGTGAAAAGATATTAAGACAGCTGTCATTTTTATAATTCCTCTTGATGGCACACTTACTTATTTTTCAAAACATACTTTGCTATAGAATATGTGCCATGTTATCCTGGTAGCCTCTCAATTTTCTGCTCATTACCTGTTTTATTTGTATTACATCTTTGTTCTTTACCTAATCATATTTTGCTTTTTTTCCTTTCAGAACCCTAGCAATTGTAAGATACATGTACACACATACACATACACACACAAAATACAACCTGTGTTTAGTAAGCTCTATCTTATAGGTTCCTGTAATATATTCTATGATATTCCTACAGTGATGAAGTTGCTAATAAGTCTGTCAGAATGAATCCCTGTTACTGAGCATCCCCCAGCGAGGCAACCATGCAGTTCCAGCCTAAACTAAGGGACTGGAAACCGGAGAGCTGATGGTGTAAGTTTCAGGCAGAGAGAGAAAATTCTTCATCCATCTTTTGATTCTATTAAAATCTCAACAGAGTGCATAATGCACCCATACTAGTCAACCCAACCTGCTTACTTGCTCTAAAGATTCAAGTGTCAATTTCATCCAATTTCTCACAGACACCTCTTAAATAATCTCCGACCAAATACTGACCGCTTTATGCCTCAGTCAAGTTGGCATATAAAAAGGGCCATTGTGACTGGTATGTAATTCTTGATTTGGGTCTCGATTCCTTGTAAAGTTTAACAATTGACTGCTAACATCAAATGTTTGGGTGTGTCATTGTAATTCTAGCCTTATATAATGTCTTAGTTACTTTTCTATTGATCGGATAAAACACCATGTCCAAGACGACTTATGGAGGAAGAGTTTGCCTGGACTTACAGCTCTGGATAACTAAAAGCCCATCACCACCACAGCAATGCAACATGGCGGCAAGCTAACATAGCAACAGGACCTGGACGCTGAGAGCTGAGGGTTCACATCTCAAGCTGCAAACAGGAAACATAGCACCTCTCATGCACAAGTCCTCTGAAACCTTTAAGCCCACCTTTAACGTGGCCACACTTCCAAATCTTCCCCAGCCACAAACTGGATACCAAGTATTCAAGGGCCGGAGGCTTACAGAGGACGTTTCATTCTAACATATAACCTGTTCTCTCTCCCTCTCTCTTCTCTCTTCATCTTTATCCCTCTTCATCTTTCACCCTCTCTCCTTTTCTATCATTTTTCTTTCCTCTCCCTCCTTCTCTCTCCTGCTTTGAAGTTTTATGTCTCAGTATGCCTTTACATTGAGCTGAGACTTCCAGTTTAGAAACACAATCCTTCTATTTTTAAGAGATTAATTTGCATATTTCATTGGCAACATAAACCTATTTTCTCTACTTTCTGGAAACACCATCCTTCACTTATTGGAACAGGCCTTCAATTTTCTTACCTTTTTCTCTCTAATCTTTCTGTATTTTGATTCACTCTACTTTCTAGGAAAAAAAATCTTTAGAAAATGTTGTCCAACTCTAGTACTACGTCTTTTCTTTCTCGCTCTCATTTTTAAACTGTATGGATGAGATATTCTCTGTCTTTGTCCCTTGGAATCCCTATTTATTTTGTGGGGATATTAATTATATTTTGAAGGTTTTTCCCCTTATCTACATGTGTCTATTTCCTCTGGGTCTTCTTTTTTCTTTTGTTTTAGCTCCTCTTTTTCATATTGGACTATTTCCCCAACTGTCTGACAATATTTGGCTTTCACATGTAAGAATGAACACAGGCTGTGTGGAAAGGTTGAACTTGCCCTCAGAGGTTTCTTTGTAAGATGATAGGAAAGTAAGGTTGACATTCAAGGAAGAAATAAATTTTAATGTCTGAAGAACCTTTCTCCAGAGGCAAATCTTCCATTTACTGTGAGCTTAACCCAGACAGAATAAAGGAACAGGGTGGCTGCTTCTGCCTCCTGTCTTCCAGAAGTTGACTATCACAAAGAAACGTGGTTATAATTTAGTCTACTATGTGTTTGTCTAATTCCTTTGTTTTAGCCCATGTCTGTCCCATCCCTTAATGTAT
Organism: Meriones unguiculatus; assembly: GCF_030254825.1. Lineage (NCBI taxonomy): Eukaryota > Metazoa > Chordata > Mammalia > Rodentia > Muridae > Meriones > Meriones unguiculatus. Next base: position 89,199,948 of record NC_083359.1, on the reverse strand, counting down.
AGTCTTGTCCCAGAGAATGGTATGGGTGCTGTAGAATTTCTTCACAGTATACAGCTTTGTTCTACCAAGAAAGAAAGAGCAAGATTACCTGGCCCCCATTGGATGGGCAGGAAGTGGACCTGTGAACCCAGTTACCCCATCTACAGATTCCATGTTGAAGATAGGATGTCTCATTCCACCTTCCATATATGCTTCCAGATGTGAATGTTGCAGGGAATTGCAGAAGGAAGTGTGTGTTTACTCCATATCCATGTCCTAAATAGCAGACATTAGTTTCAGCTTCACACAGTCCACTAAAAAATAATACTGGTCTTCCTATTTCCTTCTTCCAAAAAAGGTGTTGAGTTCTATAATCTAGGGTTTGTTATCTTCTCTTCTATTTTTGTTGTGGGCTAATAATTTGCATTACATTTTACTTTAAAACAAAAGATTTCTTTTAGGGGCTGGAGGAATGTTCAGTCATTAAAAGAACCGGCTAATCAGGGAAATGCAAATCAAAACGACCCTGAAATATCACCTTACACCCATCAGAATGGCCAAGATGAAAAACTCAAGTGACAACACATGCTGGAGAGGTTGTGGAGAAAGGGGAACCCTCCTCCACTGCTGGTGGGAATGTAAACTGGTACAACCACTCTGGAAAGCTATCTGGCACTTTCTAAGACAATTAGGAACAGTGCTTCCTCAAGACCCAGCTATACCACTCCTAGGTATATACCCAAAGTTCGTTCAAGTACACAAAAGGGATACTTGCTCAACCATGTTTATAGAAGCTTTATTTGTAATAGTCAGAACCTGGAAACAACCCAGATGTCCATCAACGGAGGAATGGGTACATAAATTGTGGTATTTTTACACAATGGAATACTACTCAGCAATCAAAAAGGAGGAAATCATGAAATTTGCAGGCAAATGGTGGGATCTAGAAAAGATCATTCTGAGTGAAATATCCCAGAAGGAGAAAGACAAACATGGGATATACTCACTTATATAGACCTATAAGATATGATAAACATAATGAAATCTATACACCTAAAAAAGATAATCAATTGAGCAGACATGGGGCAAGATGATCAATCCTCGTTTAGAAAGACAGATGGGATGTGCATTGAACGTATGACAGGAGTCTACTGAGCGCATCTGAAAGACTCTAACTAGCAGTGTTTTCAAAGCAAAGACTCATGACCAAACCTTTGGCAGAGTACAGGGAATCATAAGAAAGAAGGGGAGTTAGTCTGATGGGGAAAGGATAGGAGCTCCACAAGGACCAAATATATCTGGGCACAGGGTCTTTTCTGAGACTGACATTCAACCAAGGACCATGTATGGATATAACCTAGAACCTCCACTCAGATGTAGCCTGTGGTAGCTCAGTAACCAATTGGTTTCCCAAAGTGAGGGGAACAGGGACTATTTCTAACAGGAACTCGATGACTGGCTCTTTGGTCTCCCCACCCCCGAAGGGAGGAGCAGTCCTGTTAGGCCACAGAGGAGGGCTTTGCAGCCAGTCCTGAAGATACCTGATAAAACAGGATCAGATGAATGGGGAGGAGGTCCCCCCTATCAGTGGACTTGGAAAGGGGCAGGGTGGAGATGAGGGAGGGAGGGAGGGACTGGGAGGGAATGAGGGATCGGGACACGGCTGGGATACAGAGTTAAGAAAATGTAACTGATAAAAAAAAAAAAAAGAACCGGCTAGTTTTCTAGAGGAGCCACATAGCAGGTAAGCTGATGCAGCCATCTGTAAGTCCAGATCCAGAGGAACTGATGGCTCTTCTGGCCTCCTTGTCCAGCTGCATAGACACACAGGATATAGAGGAATAGTGCATGTAAAACACTCACCCACATACAATAAGAATAAATAAACCTTTAAGTATTTTTAGGGCTGGGGAAGTGGCTTAGCTGTTAAAGAATAGGCTCACAACCAAAATTATAAGAGTTCAGCTCCCAACATCTACTGCTGTCTCTCCAGTCACTAAATAATAATAATAATTGACAATTATTATTATTGTTCTTTTAAGTATGCATTCATGTGTATTGGGAATGGGAGTTATGTGCATATATGTGCAGCAGAGACTAAAGTCTGATTCCTCTGAAACTGGAGTTACAGGTGCACATGAGATGTCCAACAAGGGGGCTGGAAATTAACTTAGATCCTCAGAAGAGCAATGTGAACTTTTAACTGCTAAGCCATCTCTCTATGTTTTGCTTCTCTGATGGAACTTAATTTTTAGCTGTGTATATGTATGTGTAAGTACATGTGTGTATACCTGACTTGCTGGGTTGCTTAATTCTACACTACTTCACAACTTTGCTGTCAAAACATCCAGGTTTGAATTCAGTGTTCAGTGCTTTAAACATGTTATTTTATCAGCTACAGATGAATGGGCATAGAGAGGAAGAAAATAAAAATAATAATACAGAATTCTTAGTTTAGAATTAGGAAAATACATGATTTGAGGAGTTTACAACTCAGTGTAAGTAGACTCTTGCTAATTTGTCTTAATTTCTGGTAATCACACACACACACACACACACACAGAGTGGGGCACATCACTATGAAGTTGTTAATTGCTGAGGCTGACCACCTGATAACTTACCTTGCCTCATTGCTTTATAAGTTTTAGTTTGTGTTTCTGGGCCTGTGGTGAGGTAACACATCATGATGGAAGAGTGTGGCCGGACACAGTTCTTACCTCACGGTCAACAGGAAGTACGGGGAGACCGGGCAGGACACTACTTCCCCAGGGTACATCCTCCATGAGCTGCTTCTTCTGAGCTAAAATTCCACCATCTCTCAAACTATCACCGGCAGCTGGAGACCACACAGTTAATACGGAGCCGGAGAGGAACACACTACCCTGAAACTTTAGCAATCAGCATGCATTGCCCAGATACTGAACCCCAAGACACATATGCTGCACCGGACACGGGCTGGAAATAGTTCTAAGTTGGTAACCCTGGAAAAGGGATGCACTCCTGGTCTGCCAGCAGCCGCCACCAGGCTGGCTGAAAGGAGTCGTTTCTGCCCACAAATGTGGCGTATAAGGAGACGTTAATACATTTGACTCTAGCCACAGACTTTTTCTCTACCATAGGGTAGTACATGATTAAGCTCTATTCGAAAGCAGATGCTTTTGCATTTTCTCGGTGACCTTTAGTTTGCTGAGCTGTTACGTGGGAAATGCTTAAAGAATCTGTTCTGCTCTCATCTGAAAATGTGCCGTCTTGTAAACACAGCCTGTCTAATAGTCAGAAAGTGTGTGCCTTACCTTTGGTGTGCCATTCACTTTTAAATTAACGTGTCAGGTGATAGCAGATAAAGCTCCTTTCTTCTCCAGTGTCCTTGTCACTTGGGCTAGTTCAAGCTCTCATTCCTGCCAGCTGACAACGGCAGCTTTCCGTCTGCCCTCAGCGGTAACCTTCTCCCTGATGCCGATCTTGTCCATCAGACTCGAAGCTTACGCTCTTTTCATTACACAACACTGTCTTTTCTGGCCTTTCTAGTCAGCTCCTCTGATGCCATCCTAGAGAGAGTAGACCTCAGAGTGAAGCCCTCTGCCAGCAATCCATGTTTTCTCACACAGAGAGAGCTTCCTTCCCTCTGTAATGCCTGCTGATTTCAGACCTTAGAAGTCCATTTTGTTTGTATTTGTGTGCTTCCGGTAGTATCTGGCACACAGAAGATGCTCAACCACTGTGTGCTTTCCAAAAGCAAAAGGCTACTCTGTGGATGCCATCACTTATAAGTGTATTATTCTCCCAAATAGCCATAGCAAACTATAGGGTTGACTGGGTAACTGTCGTGGGCCTTGGCCTCCTGGTGAATGTCAGGAAGATTAAGAAACAGGGTAGCTAACAGGGCTGGTGAAGAGCAGTGGGTAAGGTAATGCATTACCTAGTCAACTGCAGATTTGGAAGGAAAAAGGGCTGGAAGCTACTCAGGTCTGATGGAAATGAAACACTCAAGAAGTATGTACAGTGGCTGTGTGGTGCAAGCTGTAAATGACGGACTGCAAAAGGACATAAAGAATTTGCTCTTTCTGCTCACTCCTCATCGCCTGCTTGTCCAGACTACAAGCATGTATGTTGGCTTCTTAAGGATGACCTCAATTGTATTTGCAGATGTTTAACTTGTGCCTTGGATGTTATTAGAAAGTCCTCTTGGAAGCTTAACTGTGACCAACTAAGTCCCATGAATGTAGTCTCTGGGAAGAATAACGAGATTCTATCCCCCCACCTCAACACACACACACACACACACACACACACACACACACACCAACGGTATACAGTGGGGAATGAAGAAAGCAGGCTGAATGAAGAAGAGAAACACTTCACGAGGTGTCCTGTGGCCAATGAAGCTACAGAGAAAGACAGTAACAGTGGTTACTCTCTGCTCCATGTAGCTTACTCTCTGCTCAGTGTCACTAGAACCTAAGGTGCTGATTCTTGTCCTCAGTGGCCTGTGCACCAAGCATGCTGGCTCATTTCCCACTGCAAATAGAAGACGGTGATTTTTTTTTTGTTCTGATCACTACATCCGATGAAGTCACAACAACAACAATAGAAACAGAAGCCAAAGAGAAGAGCAAGCCAAAGTGATTCTTCCCACCACGCATGCAATGTCAAAGTTTCGTGCTTTAAAGTTGGTTTTAATTTTTATATCGTCACCTTAACTCTTTGCTGGATTCGATCTTAGCCAAAAGGATGAGAAGTGACTATGTCTTAGCTGGAAAATACAGTAAATAAAAGGTCCTCTCTTTCTACCCACACCTTTCTTTCTGTCCCCTCCCCCAACACACACACTTATCTCTTTCACTGATTCACCCTCCTCATCTTTCTTTACCTGTCTCTTTGTCTTTCTCTTTATTATTCTGGTTCTCTCATACTTGGATTTAAGAGAAAGCTTATTTAGGCATGATATATACAAAATAAACCCACTTTATGAATTTTGACAAGTCTTGAGAAATGTGTATACCAGTTAACACTACAATAATCATGTCTAAATAAATCACATTCTGATCACCCTCAAAAGCTTTTTTGTACCCCTTCCCAGGAAATCCCTGTAACTCTGACATAGGTAACTATGACTATGTTTTCTGTCATCACAGAGCATATTGGCCCTTTCTATCTTTTTCCATAACTGGGATTGAAAGAGATGTACCAATTTTCTTCTGCCACCTTATACTTGGCATAATGCAACCTGAGACTCATAAATGAACCTTCATGTGTTAGGTTCAATCCTTTTTACTGGATAATATCTCGTGGTGTGGATCTCTGGACTCTATGGTAAGTTCATGTTCAGAAGCAATGTCCAAACTCTTTCAAAAATGGGAACACACATTCCCTCTGTCACTGTGTGAATGCTCCACTTGTCTCCTGCCTTTGCAAGTTCTCCTTATTGCTGGCCCTTCTAATTTTAACCACTCTAACAGCACATGCTGGTATCTTTGTTACCGCAAAGGATCATGAAAGCTTCCAGTGAGATTTCAGAGAAAAGCCCGCAACGTCAAGCAGTGCATGACAGGGTTAGAATCTTTAACAGTATACCTTCCTTGAATGGGTGATTCATGAATCAATGATGGCAAAAATCTAAGCCGAAATGAGCTCCCCACAATGCTGAGAATACCATGAATCAGAGATGTCTACCGAGAAAAATGGAAGGCAGCAAGTGGAGCTACTCCAAAAGAGATGTCGGACAGGTTATATCCAGCAGGACGATAGAGACAAGACTGTCCACGTCTATTTGACTGCATAGCACCCCACCACATACTATCACGTGGAAGTTCTGCAAGATCTAAAGTTTGAACTGTTAGTTACTTTCGCGTGGCCGTGGCCGAAATTCCTGACACAAACAACACAAACAAGGGAAGAAGGATTTTACTGGCTTTAAAGGGTTTCGCCCATGATGGTCAACTCTGCTTCTGGGTCAAAGTGAGACAGTGTCATGGTGGATATATACTGGAGCACACCCCCTCCTAATAGACAGGAAAGGGAAAGAGGCACATAGAGAAGCTAAGAGAGCCCCAAAGTCCCACGAGAAGCCTTTTGGGAGGGTACTTCCCATCCAAATCACCACATCATTTATCCATATTACACTTTTCTCCTTGAACTATTTTTGCTTTGTTACCCCAAATCTTTGTCAGGTATTTATTTTTTATAAAATTTAATTTCAGTTAAACTGGTAAACTTTAAAAATAGTGTTACTAATATAAAGCCTAAGATTTGAAAATAAATATCTCAATAAACGTTGGCTTTAAGCAAACTCTGAATTAAAAAAAAAAAAAAACAATATCCTTTCCTTAGCATCAGATTTTTCTGTTTTATCCTTTGTGCTTAATACTTTTTATAGAAAAGAAAATTGTTAAATACTTTTTAGAACTGAAAAATAAAATCTTGTTTCAAGTTGTAGATTGTTTTATAAGAAAATCATAGTTTTTGTTTTGTTTTGTTTTAATTATACCTGTAGTATAAGAATCACTTTTTTTTCTGTGAAGAGTTTGATTGATTAGTAAACATTTTTGGCATTGAGTATCTTAAGTTTACTATTGCAACTTCTCACGAATATCATTCTCTGACAAATTATGTTGTCATAAACAATGCATAGGCATCATATAAATGAATAGGTTGTATAAGTTAAAAACAAAACTTATTTGTAAGGAAAAGTAGTGAGTTGGGTTCAAAATCCTGACTCATACTGTACTACACACACACACCATAAATAACATTAATAGCTTTACTTTACAAATTATACTTCTCTCTACATGCAAAAATGGTTGAATTCTGTTGCTCTTCAGGTCAATTTTCATGTGTAACTTCAGTGTCTTTTAGTTAAATTTACAGAGAAAAAAAAGAAGAAAAGGAAAGGAAAGGAAAGAAAAAATTTACAGAGGGAAAAAATTCTATGGTAAGGTCTAAACTGCAGTTAACTCTCATCAGATATGACAAAAATCCTAGTCAGTCATCCTAAGAGAAACTCAGAGGATCAAGTCAACCTCACCAGGCCCATGAGAAGAGTCATTCTAAATGTGTGTGAGTCAAGGAGCAAAGATAAGACCTCCGTATGTAAACAGCCACCCAGCATCTATAAAAATGCTAGTTTGAAAAACTACATTATTGAGAACATGCTTATAACCATGCAAACAAATTACTGTGTGAAGCTAGCCTTCATGTGACAGAACACCTTTGAATTTAAATTTCTCTAGCATCCTTTATACAAAAACTCACTGAACATATGATGTGGTATTTTACTAATTCAGAATGTTACTGCCCCAAAGTGGTTCCTAGCCTTGGGCCCTGAATTTTCTTAATTCTATCATGATTCTTTCAATCTCTTCACAGGAAGCTTAGCTATTTCTAGAGGCCACAGAACAAATTCAAGCATGGTGGGGAATGCCTATGCTCACAGGACTTGAGAATCAGAGGTAAGATGACTGCAAATTAGAGACTAGCCTGGGCTACGCAGACCAACCTTGGGTGATGTTGAAACATTGCTTCAGAAAAGAAAAATAAAAAAAAAAAACAGTTTCAATAAATAAAAGAATAAACTGGGGGTGGCACTGCACATCTTTAATCCCAGAAGCAGCAAAGGAATCTGTATGAATTCAAAGCCACCCTGGTTTATATGGTAAGTCCAGCAAGATCCTGTCAAATAAAAAAAAAAAAAAAGAATAAGTTGAAAAACATTGAGACTGAGACTTTCTAGAGCAACTCCTTAGCTTGCTGGCGTGCAAATATCAGTATAACTAGAGGCATCTCCTCCCTGTTAGCTTTTCTTCACCTCTGACTTAGATTCAATGTCTACTTTTCCTTCTCATAGCAAACATCAGAGCTATTTCTGACAGTGAATCTCTAATTTGATAAGATTTATCTCCTCTGATCTTTACAACATAAAGACTTTACAATATAAAATATCTAATTTTTATTCCAAATTTCACATAAGGAAAATAAATGTCAGGGAGGTGAAAGTCTGGGCTCATGTTTTCACAGTTGTTTTTTGGGGTTTTTTGTTTTGTTTTGTTTTGTTTTTTGTTTTTTCTCCTGAGCCATGCTTTTGAATGTTGAAGACAAAGCACTATGGCATGAAGAACCTGTAGTCTTGTATAAAGACATAGGCATGAGAATCTAGACAGCAATATAGACTCCACACCATCAATGATGCTTCCAGAGAACAGTGGGCACAGAGGAAAAGTGGCACCTACAGGACTAAGGTCTAATTTTCCCCTTCATGTCAACGTGATTTCTGAAACAACATTCAGCTTAGTTTTTTTGTCCTGACTTATGTGTTTAACACTCAAGCATTCTGAGTGCATATCAAGAAAAACAGTTGAAAGAGAAGATGAGGGAGAGAACAGTCACAACACAGTAAAGAAGAGATGGTTGAAGGCAGCACAGAAGTGAGTTGAGACGGCCCTTTGCAGTGTCAAACTATGTTTACCATGGTCTTCATGCTATTCTCCTCTTTTGCACAAGTTCATATAGATGCATGTAATACAAGAAAGAAAAAAATGTAGGAATTATGTCAGGGGAAAGCCTTCCTATTCAATGGGTCTCAGTTTGGAGTTTTTACCAATATGCTTTAAACAGGCAGAAGAAAACGTGTGAACTACTCAGAATGAAAAGACTGTTAGACTCCCAAATACCAAGACCACGGGGGTTCGTTTCACTCTGAAACTGACCATACTTGGCAACCTGGGTCTTCCTGATCTTCCTCAAGCCTCCTTGTGCAGCCTCTTCACCCTGCAGCGGCACCTTCTGTCAAATGCTTCCCACGTTTGTCATCAAAATGTTTTGGCAGAAGCATCATCTTTAGGTTTTGACATAATTCCGAAGAGAGACTTTTTCAATTATTACTAATGGAACATTATGCTCCTCTTTGGGAACTTCTGCATGAATAAAAAGGGTCATTAATGACAGCTACTCTCAGGCGGAAATGTGAGTCAGTGCTTGGTGCAAGGTGCTTTTTTTAAAGCACCTGGTAATTTCCCACTCCTTCTCCACCCCTGCAACTCAAACAGTAAGCTATTGAGGTGACTATTATGAGGTCGGTGGTATTGATTCATTGCAGGTGAGTGCTATTTATTCTCCAGTGTTTTATTTCTCATATTGCATAACAATGTCTCACCCACTTATAAGCCTTTTCATTCTCAAGTGTTTTACCAGTGTTTACTTTCAGAAACAGCTTTTGTAGAATTCTGTGACTCACTTTCATACACGAACAACAGACTCGGGCTATTGTGACAACAGGAGAGGAGGGCCTGCCTGTTCCCAGTGTCCTGCGGGATGACAGTTAAACAATACTTGTGCCTCTGAAGTTCTCCAGTGAGCACCCAAGCCCAGGTAAGAGAAAGGACGATCGCATTAAAGCCTTGCTTAATGTATGCACAGCATGATTCCCACCTCAAAGCCAACACTAAGTTAAACCTATGAAACCATGAAGTAATGAAGCAATGCTCAAGTCCCTGAGACAGGTACACTGAGGCTCACGAGGCTCACTGCTTACACCAATAATTCATAACCATTTTCCCTTAATGTGATCACCTGTGCAAAAAAGGGGGGGATCTTATGGGTTAAGTACATGTCCTGGTAGTTATAACCCCTCATATTAAAAGCTGATTACAATGTACAGAAGTAGAGGTGAAGAGTGTTATAATAGGATAAGACTGCACCAACTGTAACCTTTAGAAAAAGGCCAGCTATGAGCTCCAGTCATTTACCAGTAATAACAGTTCATGTTTGAGTCCAAAAGCACCAAAAAAAGAAAAAAAAAATACTACTTTGCCGAAATTGGCTGCTGATCTTGAAAATGTTGGGAGTGTTAGGTTACTGCCAAGAATGCTCCTGGGTCTCTTCCCCCCATTGTCTTTAATATGACTTTTATATAAGAGAACAAAATGATAATTCAGCGTGTCTACCGTCCAGCAGCAATTTAAGCAGATAAAAGCATTCTAAGTAGTTGTGACGTTCTTCATAAGTATTAAAGAGACACAAGAAATATCATTCCGGCAAGAACTACACGAGCTAAAAAGTGAGTCATGTCTAGGAGATATAAAACAGTGCAGTTGATAGCAACACAAACTTTGGGACAAATCACTTTGGATTCTGACGGTTAACTTTGACACTGAACAGATGTGTGATCTAAATCTTCTGTGCCTCTTCCCCCTGCCCCTGTAGCAAGCTGATAGTAGTACAGACCATACGTATTAATGTATGTGTAAAATTCTCAAATGATGATAAAAAAATTAAAAATTTATTTTTAAACGAAAAAATTTATCTCAACAAATACAGAAAGATAATTTGATGAAAACTCAACATCCTTTCAGGATAAAAACCAAGAAGTAGAACTAGTTCAACCTGGTCAAGGGAACCTAAAAACTCATAGTTAACAACACGCTTGATGATGAGAGATTAGGTGATGTCTATCAGAAACCAGACAGAGATCTCTGCTTTTGCTAATCTACATTTTCCTGGAGGCTCTGTTTAGGGAAATTGAGCAAAGCTGAGAATCGAAGGCATCCATGTTGAAAATTAAGAAAGGAAAGTCATTGCTATTTTCAGGCAATATGGCATTACTAAAAAAAAAAAAAAAAAAAACTAGAACATGTGTACACGTCATTACAACCAATTCATGAAGCAAGGTGGCTTATGCAATAGTGATGTGTGAAAACAACTACATTCCGATACAACTGGAGCCAGGAACCTCAAACTAAAACTAAGAAGATAATTCCATTTATCTTAGCATCGAGACAGAATAAAATGTTTTTTTTGAAATTCATTTAATATAGTGATTGTGACTCCTACCACTCTGAAAAGCATTATTGAAGGAAATTAAGAAATTAAGTAAATAAAAAAATCTCCCCAGGTCTGTGGAGCCGATGAATTAACACTGTTTGAAGGAAAGAACTCTCTCAATTCATGAACAGACTCAATGTAATGCTTATCAAAAAGCCCAGGTGGTTTCTTTGTAAACACAGGAGGGCCAATTCTACAACTCACAGAGGACTGTCAAGGACTTAGGTAGCCAGGTTAGTCTTGGCAAAGAACACAGCTGGAGAACTTACATTTTTTCACTATCAAATTTACTATAAAGTTTCATGTCACTATTGGGAAGCAACAGCCCACCCGAAGCTGTTCCTCTAAATAAACGAATGGATGAATAAACAATAAACAAACAAATAAACAAGTGTAAAATTCCCCAATGCATATGAGAAAGGCATGTTCCAGAATGCCGACAACACGCTCCTTACCACCAGAACTTGCTACAAACTTCATGCTGCACCTGCTCCTATCATAGACCACCCCTCCCCCAGCATCCTTGACTGGATCTGTTACAGAGACCTTTCCTAATCCGTGCCATGCCCACCTGTCAATTTTTGGTATTAGAATCTATAGGCCACAATAGTCTTTCTAAACATGGAGTGTGATATAGTTCAAAGGCCTGTAGGATACTGTATTTCTTACTTAGCTGTAAGCCTCATGCAGCACGAGGCAACTTGCCCTTTGCTTTTTGAAGATGTGTGTATGTGGGGAGGGAAGGGGGGAGGAAGGGTGTGTGCAGGTGCCCGCAGAGAACAGAGAGAGCACTATCATTTCCATTTTGACCATGGGAGAGAAGCTGTGTCTGAAGCCCCTACTTTGTCTGTCCTTTAATAACAATTTTAGTTGCACAGGCCAAAGACCCCATGTGGGAATTTACTGCCAAATAAGCCCTTCTCAGTCACAAGAAGGGACCTGTGAAGATGGCCATTGAGTGGAGCTGTAATCATGGCAGTTTTCTGTATAAAGGATTTTTTTCTGGGACTCTCTTTATGACCTGGTCTCTGTAAGTTCATGCCCTAAGAGGAGGTCATGGTAATTCCTTGGGTGCCTTGGTACCAAGAAGCACATCCTGTAGATCAATAGTCTCAGAAACGTCTGTACGGTTTCTTCTGATAGATTCCTTATCTATCAGATAAGGAATGGGGCCTTATCTGAGGAAGGATGTGGGGCCATTCTCTGAGGAAGGATGCCCAATCAAAGCAGCATTTCCTTGACATAGAGTTTGCAAGGTTTTTAACTATGAAGCCAGCTTCCTGCTCATAGTAGCTGTCAGATGTAAAACTGACATGGATCCAGAAGCTGAATAATAAATAGGTACTTTTAAAATTATATTTCTTTTCTTACTTTATTTATATATATGTATCTCTCTTTCCCCCACCAGTCGTGTGTGTGTGTGTGTGTGTGTGTGTGTGTGTGTGTGTGTGTGTATGTGTGTTACATTTCTCCATCCCGGTGTAATTCTCATTGCAGATGTTGCTAAGCAAGGAAGTTACGGGTTGACCATCTATTTTGCCTCTAGTTATGCCATGCTTTATCAACCATCTCGGCTCATCGAAGAGTGAGGTATCTTGGCTGTCCTTCCAACGTCGTCATTATGGTCATCACAGCCTCAAAGTATACAGAAGCTAAGCACCTCCGCTTGACCTCATTATTCAGTTCAGCTTGACAGCTCCACGGCTAATGATGAACCGAGATATGTGCTCGCTCTTCCAACCACCAGCTCAAGATGTCCAGGAAAGCCATTGCCTGGCTCTTAGCAATGTGTACATCCTTTGGACGATGTTTTCTTGACATCCTTGATGGGTGACTAGCTGGTCAATCTTCATTGCCGGTTTGATGGGATAGAACCACCGCAGGAGCACACCTCTGTTTCTAGCACTAGGGGTGATTTTAAAATAGTTTAGTGGACCAGGGAAGATCTACGTCCACTGTGGTTCGCCCCATCCCATTACGAGGCGAGGGTGAGTCGCAAACTAACGAAAACTAAAAAATCAGGTTTAGCACTAGTATTTATCTCTCTTTGCTTGTGACTGCAGATGCCTCATGCTCCTGCCTTCATCCACACTGCGTTGGACCATACTCTCAAACTATTAGCCAAAGCTAGCCTTCCTTGCTTAAGTGGCTGGTTGTCAGAGTTTTTTGTCAGATTGATAAGAAAAAAAGCTGATCCCAGTAGGATGTCAATCATGGAAAGTAACACTCTCTGATGGGTCTCCTAACTTCACCAAATATAATCATGTCTGCATCCCTCCTCCCCTCGGTCTCTTATTTCCCCCCTACCAGCAGGGCAGCTGATGTCTGTCACACTCCTGCCCCAGGCCTGTAGAAGGTCATTTATCTATTAGTTTTCATCAGTTGTTAAATGGTACATCCTGAGAAAAACTTTAACAAGTCACCTGGTGGTGGTGGTGGCACACGCCTTTAATCGCAGCATTCTGGAGGCAGAGGCAGGCATACCTCTGAGTTCAAAGCCAGCCTGGTCCAGAAACTCTGTCTCCAAAAATGTCCACAAGTAACTAATTCTTGCTCATTCAGCCTGCTTGATCGAAATTCAATCCCAAGAATTCAGCTCAGTGCCTGCCAGCATATTCAGACTAATCCCAGAGTTCCTTTGAGTTGCAATCTTTCCTCACTTATTAGTTGGTGTTGGCAGATAGCCTAAGCTAAGGTTCTAGTGCTGAAGATGGGATGAGTTTAGTTCCCAAGAGGATGAGCTTTCTCTTGTAGGGGAAAAGTCTCTGCAACTACACAGGAGAAATGTTGCTTCTTGCTTCTGAGGATTGCAGTACTGTTTAGAGAAACAAAGCCCTCCGAAATATCCACCAAAATGTGCCCAACTCATCTCTTAGTGCCCAGGGTCTTCCAAAAGTAGGTCCTAACTTTTAACAGAGCAGACCTGGTTAGCCTAGTCTTCAGATCCCTCTGAACATCACCAGACCCCAAATCCACCATCCTGCTGTGTGAGGTAAGAGATCTTCATAAATCATCCCCAGCCAGTAACATGCATACTGTCTACTTAATATTCATTTTCAACACATAAGTACAAGTTAGTCACAAGCACTCAGCACTACTCTCTTTGCAGGCATTGCTCTCTCTACTATTTTCAAATGAGCAAGTTGACAGGCCAAACCAGTACGTTTTTCTTCAACTATAAAATGAAATATGTATTAGTGGTGCTGCTACGGTAACCTAACTCTGTCCTCTCACCTGCTCAGGGTAGGCATCGTTCTCCTTGCTACTTGAGTGGAGAATAACCCTGTCCTTAATGCTCTAAATCAGTTGTTCTCCAGCTTCCTAATCATGCAACCCTTTAATAAAGTTTCTTGTGTTGTGGTAACCCGCAAACCATAAAATTATTTTTGTTGCTACTTCATAACTGTAATTTTGGTACTGCTGTGAGTCCTAATATAAATGCCTGTGTTTTTCGGTGGTCCTAAGCGACCCCTGCGAAATGGTCATCCGACTCTCCAAAGGGGTCGTGACCCACAGGTTGAGAACTGCTTCTCTAGAGCATCCTCGGTACTACTTTCATTAATCAGGGTCTTGCAAGAAACAGATGCCAAAATAAGATGGGAGATTTAAAACCTTTATCAGAGGAAACAGCTATGGAAACTACAGGATGAAGGGAAACACATATACCACACAAGACATATGGATGAGGAGAGAGGAGTTGGTAAGAAAGAGCTGGGGGAAGGGAAATTTCATCAGCCCATGTTGTCTGCTAGAGGAACCCTAGGTCCAGGAGTGGGATGGTTCTGGTACAGGCTTCCCACTCCTGGACTTCCCACCCTGCTCAGTCAGAAGCTGGGGCAGCTTCGGACACAATACTCCAGTGGTTGTAAAGGAACAGTAATAAAGGAAGTCACCCAGTTATGCTAGCTGCAGATAGCTCTTTTAAGATGGAGATCCAATTGGGCATCCCCAATACTTACCGTATAGTGCTTGTCTCCATTGTAAACCTGCTACAGTCCCATTAAGGTGCCTACAGAATTGCTAACCATTTCTCCTTAAAGCTAGTTATACACCAAAGTCATATTCAGTCAGCATTTAGAAAGTTGGTCCTGGGTTTATACAAACAAATGAAATGACAGAGTCTATCCAAGTGCCTGCGTGGATTTTGTCAAAGTTCTGGGGTACTGCGCCAAATGAGGTGGAGTATGGTGCTGGGTTCAGCTGCCAGGGTCAGACAGACATAAATGTCCCAAGGGAAAGTCAATGGCTATCACACTAATGCATGCCCTTGGTCAAAGGGGCGAATGGCAAGGGCTTATTCTATTGTAAATCTTGCTAGTGCCAAACCAGGAGCAAAAAATTGGGTCTATGAATGGCTAACACCATCAGTCTTTCTCTGGTTTCTGTTTCTCAAACATAAATGCAGATAGAGCACCCCACACGTAGCTCTTCGCCTCTCAGTGAAAGACTGTGCTGGCCTATTAATAGCTACCAATGGGCAATCATATGAAAAAGTATATTTTATGCTAATCCTCCATCAATTGGGTGTCTTTCATCACTCCTGAGCATCTTAAGTTCACACGATGTTAGTCACAGAAGGAAAATGGTTCCTCATTCCAGGATGGCATTAGGCAGCCCTGATAGCGCCATGTGTTAATGACCTCATTAGATTAGAATCTGTGCTAGGGGGCTTAATTTAAAATTACTCTGATTGTCTTCCAAGTCCTTATTATGAAAAACTCTCAAGGGAATGGCCAAAGTCAGTGTGCCTGATGGAAGAGTGAGCAAAAGGAAATGGCAGCCCTCTCTTCCCAATCCCATGAGGCTACAGACACCACAGAGACTCCAGGTTTAAAGTCAGCTCGTAAAGTTATCGTGTTGACATATTCTCCACAACTCTGAGTACAAGTGATAAAAATAATAGTTAATTAAACTAGAAAAGAGAAATCCAGGGACAGAGATGACTTCAGACATGGCTGAATTACAGAAATTAATTTCTCTCCTTTCCCTTTCTCACTCTTTTTTTCTCCTTTTCTTCCCTCTTTTCTTCCTATTCCCCTTTTCTCTTTTTCCTCTCTCTGCTGTGCCAAACCCCAAAATTTTGCCTGGACTGAATGCAGCTGTCATAAAAAAAAAAAATCATCTATACCTAAGCCAAGTATGGTAGCCAGGTAGAGGAAACAGGAAGTTCTTGGTACTTAGGAACCTAGCCTGGGTCACATTCTCACTGCCAGCTAGAGATGATTGAAATAGAACATGGAATAAGTGAATGCTGGCTGAACCACTCAGACTAAGAATGAATGAAAATGAAATTGTGAAAGAAGGAATGAAATAATAAACAGTTTTTCACTGAAGAAAAGATGAATGAGTGAATGAAAATGTTTACTGATCTCTAAAGTAGTCATCAAATGAGAGGCAGAAACAGTCTCACTTCTCAGGGAGTTAGGGTCTAATAAGAAAAATCTTAGCACATTTAAATAACAATAGGATTCAGCAGGTTTTAAAAAGCTAAATATATTGCTTTCGGCTCAGCAAAACTGGAGGAAACTGTTTGAAAAAGGAATCCTGTCTGAGTGCTAATCCCCAATCATAACCTAGGAGATTTGAGCTGTGTGTTATAAATTTGTTCAAGGAGTATCTTTTAAAAGGATAGACTTCTGCTAATGAACTAGTGCATGAGAGACTGAGACAGGAGACATAACAACAAGATCATGGCAGCCCGGATGATCTAGCAAGACCCTATCTCCAAAATATAGAATAAAATTAACTATATGTTTCAGCCATAAAATCCTCATTTCATTCTGGTAACTTCTTCTTTGAGTTAAGACAAACTTGAACACTAACAAAAATATAATGAGCTAGCACGTGTTAAAGGCTTCCTTTGTGCCCAGATCTGGACTTCCTAGTTTCCACACATTTGCTCATGAAATATTTGAGTCAATTCTTAAAGTTGTATATGCTTATTGTCTGTATCTTGCAAATAAGGGGAAAAAAATCCAGCCGTTAAATACAGAGGCAAACCTCCTAGAGCTAGTAACAGATGAAGGGGGAATTCAAGCCCATGGAGGCTGACTAGGCATGCCCTCTTAGCCTTGTTGCCGTTTAGCTGTTCTCAGCCTCCTTTGCATATATAAATGGAAATTATGTACTCACCCCACAGGAATTTTATAAGAATTAGGTAATGCGTATGACACATGGAAGGTATTTAATGACCGGAACAAGACATGAATATGTGAAGGAATCACAGTGTCTTTTGGTGTGATGAGGAAAGACAATGAATTTGAATTAAAAGAATTTGGTTACACATCATACATGTTCAGCCATGGAAAATTCATTTGACGTCTGTAAGTCTGTCTTCCTTTTTATCTGCAAGCTCGGAGTTATGACAAGGTGAAAATGAGTATGTTTGTCTTAGGGAATGTTACCTAAAATAAAATCTAAGGTGAGGCCTTTTAATCTCAAATATGATACACATATGAGGCATTGATATGGCTGTACAAAACAATGTAGGACTTGCTTGAGCCTCATAGGATGCCACTCGTACTCCAAAGCAAAGTCTGATTGGTTGAGGACTCTGCTTTCATCCTATCTCTCCCTCTCGAATAAACTGCCTTCCTGTGCATGACTCTAGGTCTAGTCCATGTGTACAATGGCCAGAGCTCAAACCATATGGCTTGTTTGCTGCTTCCCTTTACCTTGTTTGGTTCCTGTGAGTTAAAAATAGTATCCTGCTTTGCTTGAATATATTTATGAATAGTTGATGGAGTACAAGGTAGAATTTGAAGGGGCCGGGCTGAAAAGAAAACAAGGTCACTACTTGGCTTTAAGACAGTGGTTCTCAACCTTCCTAATGCTGCTGCGCTCTAACCCAGTTTCTCATGTTGTGGTGACCCATTCCCCTCCACAATAAACTCATTTTGTTGCTATTTCATATCTGTAGTTTCGCAACTATGATGAATCTTAAGGATCTGATAGGGGTCTCGAGCGACAGGCTGAGAACTGCTGCTCCAGCACCTTAAGGAAGGGGAAAGGGAACTCACCTTTTTTTCTCTCTTGTGATTACACAGTAAGACACAAAGGGGTTGCAATGGTTTATCTATCTGGGGCAGGTTGTGTGGCCATGGAGTCCCTCTTCTGGGTACTAGCCCCATGCAATATTGAGAGCATATACCTATATAGAAGAAAATGTATAGAGTAGTCATTTAAAATTCAAATTTAAAGGGGTGGCCACTCATTTTATCTAACAAACCTCGCAACTATCCTATGCATGCAGCAGAGAGTCTGCTTGTGTGTAAAAGAGCCACGTCGAATAAAAGAAATGAAAACAGTTCCTTGTTGACAGAGCTTTGCACCCATGTCATCATTCCGTGGACCCAAGTCACCAAACCAGGACCGCTGTACTGACAGAGATTACCTGAGCGCACCACTGTTTCTTGTAACCTGAAATAACATTATATCCACCTTGATTCTCTAGAGAAAAAGATCTTTCAACAGGTAAGATGCCTTACCAAAAAGGCAGTGCTGATGATAATAGTGCTGGCAGTGTTGATAACAATGATGGTAGCACAATGATGGTACCTAGTGATGAGAGTAGGTGGTGATGGTAAGAACTGCGGTAATAATGGTGGTAACTATGGCAATGATGGTGATCATGGTGGTGAGGAAGAATCTGGTGATCATGGTGAGAGTGGAGGTTTGGAGAGATGGAGATGATGGGCTCAGTGGAATGGTCCCAACAATGGTAGTGATGATAGTGTTGGTGGCGGTGGTACTGTAGGATTGGTGGGAGTGATAGAGAGGTAGACGATCTTGGACACTGACAGTAACAGTGGTGATGATGGCAGTCCTGGTGCCTGTGATGGTGCAGAGAGAGATGGTAAATTCACAGTGATGGCTACCATGATCATGGTAGTGGGAGTGATCAAGTGGCACTGACTTGAGTGCTGGCTCCTGCAAAGGGAATGAAGCCCAAGCCCAGGTGATCAAACGCTCCCTCCAGTACAGCATTTATAGAGGCCACAAAAGCGAGTTTCCCCCTGCTCTTACTCTGGGCTTTGTGTCCACTCCCTGCTGCAGAACCATCCGAAGAATGGGAAAATCGGTCCACTAATGTAATATGATGGAGTCTAAGCTGCTTTGTGAGGAGTAAGCAGGAGTAGAAGAAACACACATGTCACCAGAGCATGGACCTTGTTCCCTGGAACAATACAGTATAGTCATTATGGAACGGGAAATGAAATTTCTAATGGAAAAAATATGGCCAGGTTTTAATTCTTAACAAGACTGTTCCTACATATGCCCAGACATACAACATGCATGTAAATATGGGTAAATATCATCCACACAGTGCATCAGGGTTTGACTTGAGTCCCACAGTGCAGCCACACTGTCCTGCTGCGTTGTGTGTGTGAAAAGATCTCCCAGGGTTGTTTAGAGTCCAGGATCGGCTCTGTGTGGCAACCTCATCCCTGCCTCTCTATCTTATCTGTATTGAGGTAGAACCAATTAAGTCCCTTCCAAAAGCCGATTTCCAACAGATATTTGTACAGGTAGGGCAATATTCTGCAGGGGTTTGACACCAAAGGAGTGTCATCCATGTGTCAGCTGCAAGCTGGTGGCAGGGAAGATCATGGCCTCCAGCATGGCATCAGCATTTCTCTTAATGACCCCACGTGCTCTGTGGTGAGGAGGATGACAGCCCAGAGCCTTGTGGAATGGAGGGCCTTAAGGGCAAAAGAGCCGTTAGTCTTGTCAGGAAGGAATGACTTCAGCTATGTTAGGCCTGAGGCCATGTCGTTATCTGCCCGGCTTTGCTATATCTGGCTTACTTAACCGGCTCAGCAATGCACACTTTTATTCCGTCCACCTTTCATAGCGGAAATATAGATGGCTGCGATCCACACACACTGGGAAGCTTGTAATTGCTCTGCAGACCACAGCCAGTATGACTGCAGGGAGAGGAAAAGGAACGTTCAGAAAAACAGTGTAAGCTTACATTCTCATCCACACCATAATGTCAGAGAACTCAAGCAAATCATAATTGATTATGAAGTTTATTCTAAGCAGTCTGCAGCTGAAAATAAAGTGCAAGGGGCTGAGGAGATGGCTCGGTCGGTCAATAAAGTGTGTATCACCCAACAGGCCGTGAGCTTCTGAGTCTGGATCTCCAGAAGCTATGTAAAGCCAGCGTGCTGCTGAAGCCGGTATACTGTGTAAGCCTCTAACTCCAGCACGGAGCTGGGTGGGGTCCCTGAAGCTCATTTGCCAGCAAGCACAGCAACTAGATAGACTTCAGGTTCAGGGAAAGGCCCTGTCTCACAAATTACAGGTGAAGAGCACACCAACTGGTTGTTTAGTGCCAAACAGCCCTGAAAGCATACATACAAATAACATAATATGGACTGAACAAGCTCTGTTTAGGAATATATATGTATAAACATATGTATGCATGAAAAACAATTCGTGAAAAAGTCATAAATTTTAAAAAGAATGGGGAGAGGTATATGGAGGTGTTTAGAGGAGGAAAGAGAAGAAGGAAATGTAATTAAATTTTAATCTTGAAAATTAGAGATAGAGAATGATTAAGGAGAAGACAACCCAAGTCTATCTCTGACGTCTGTGTACATGAACACATACTCTCACATGCACACATACCAGGGCACACACCTACATATACATACACAATGCAACACACACACAACACAACACATATATACACACATCAAAAACCATAAAATAAATCAAACACA
Source organism: Meriones unguiculatus (assembly GCF_030254825.1). NCBI lineage: Eukaryota > Metazoa > Chordata > Mammalia > Rodentia > Muridae > Meriones > Meriones unguiculatus. The sequence continues at coordinate 89,179,426 of NC_083359.1, read as the reverse complement.
GGCATGTGTAAATCATTTATTTAAAAATTAAAGTACATGCAAAATTATTACAATAACATTGTCAACTTTGCACTCTTTATTCTGATAAGTAATCCTAAGCTGGAGATAAAGGAGCAGAAATTTGCAAAAGCCTGAAAATGTGTATAAACGATGCACCGTTCTTGCCTGTGTAACTGTTACACAATGAGAAGTACAAAGAAAAACACATAGAGGTGAAAATCACAGGTCACATTTCTCAGAGGGAAAAAAAAACTGTGATTGGATGTCCCAGTTTCTTTAGGCATAAAATCTACAGCTAGCCAAGGAATCAGGATCTAAATGTGCATTCATAATACTGATATTTGCACTGTGGAAGCCAATTTTTCACATGCCAATGATATTTGTGGTCACTACATTCAAACTTCAGTTAAATATATCATTGGTTTTTTTTTTTTAATTGATAGAACCATGAAAGGTTGTTCTGCTTTGGGACCCCAAACAGAAGATGGAGGTGACAGAAGCGGAACAGGGGGACAGATGCTTCCAGGAACAAGACAAAAAGAATTTCCCTTTGTTCTCCATAAGAACTGTCCACAAGAGAAGTGGCATGGCGGGAAATGGGCCAGCAAGGATAATACAGTATAGTATGTCCTGGACAGTGCACAGGGCAGAAATGGGTGGACATTTATTATGAGCTGGAAAATATCTTACCAGTCTACAGAGGGAAGGGGGTGGACAAAAGCAGGGTGGTGAGAGAGAAGCTAAGCTAAAGGCAAGAGGGAGTTTCAGTAGCTCATCAATATAGAACTTGAGGGAAAAACACAACATACAACTTCTCGTGTGTGTACGTGTGTGCGCGTGTGTGTGCGTGTATAAAACGATAACTAAAGAAGATATCATGGAATGGATTTGGTGAAGGGGTGACATGGGAGGAGTTGGGGGAAAGGAGGGGTAGAAATGATGTAACTGCGGTGTTCGCATACGGAATTCTCAAAATTATAAAAGTCTAAAATAATAACTACATGAATTTTAAAGGTAAAGTAACAGTAGTAATACTGTGTAAAGACCCCTCCTGGGAAGTTTGCCTTCCGGTACGTTGGCTAAAATCATGGGTCAATCCTTGCAAGAAAATTGTCAGTAAAACCTGACATCACTCTTCAAAGTGTCTAGAGCTGGAGTTGTGCCTTTATGTCTCCTGACTACGGAGGTCCGGCCGCTCTGGCCACTGTCCACAATGAGATCACACAGAATTGATTCATGAGCCCACTTATTACAAGAAATAAAATAGTTTCCACTTGAATAAGCGAAACCTCCTCGGACTTCTCTTTATTGCCGGACCCTGGCAGTGTTACAGGCTTTGTCTTATCAGACGTGCCTGAACTTGGAATTAATTATGCAGGAAAAAGGAATGTAACGTTTGTAGGACTTGATATGGATGAAGCAGCAGTGCAGGTTCCGTGAGGGTGGCGGCACTGTCACAACATGTGCCTGCCCGGCAGCGTAAGCCTTCGGTGACAGTTTTATCTACATCATTTGAAGCCTGGGTATAGGTAAGTTCAAGATCACAAGGTGAAAAGGCTGGAATTTTGCAAGTGATGTGGCTTGCCAGAGTCACTGTTGTAATGAGGAGAACTGGTACAAGACCCACTGCTGTTTACCCCAGACATGGTAGTCTTTCTGGAGGAGGGGAGGGGGATAGAGGGGCAAGGGAAGAAGAGAAGAGAAGAGGAGAGAGGAGAGAGAGAATAAGTCAGGTTTAGACAATAAAACCTAGAAATTGAGGGGTTGGTTTCGGGGGAAGCTGTTGTAGACAGTACGTTAGCCCAGACTCTGGCTGCCTCTGTGTTTTCTTGAGACAGTATCAGCCTGAATGCACAAACCGGTTGAACTCTCTTCCACTGCTATAAGAGAACAGTTCTGTTCAGCATGGGGAATGCTTCTTGTTCCTCCATCTTACACCCTCAGGATCATTTCCTGTATTTGATACGTGTCTTTTCCCAAGACCTCCAGGGGAACTGAAAAAAAAAAAAAAAAAAAAAAAAGATCTTTAGAATTTAGAGTTAGGGATTCCGCTCAGTGGGGGAGCACCTGTCTAGCAAGCACCAGGCCCTAGGTTAGGATCCCAACACTGAGAGGGGGAGGGGAGGTAGCTTACACAGTGAAATTCCTAATGTGATCTAGCAAACCATGTCTGATCAAGACTTTAATGTGAAGGTAATGTCACATTAGTCGTGAACAAATGTGCTAATCATGTGTGCGTTGTTTAACATTTCTGGATGACTTGGAATAAAACTCAAAACTGTAATTTACTGAGTTAGTATTTAGAATCCTGCACCAATCAGAATCCCAAGCTTCTCTTAGCTAAATCTCCAAAGGGTTTCTATTCCTCTGTCTACAAGTAAGGCAGCATGTTGAATTTATAGATCTATGAAGTTGCTAAAGTATTTTTAATCGGGCTATTAGAAAAACCTAACAGAGAAGATAAGGGTGGATACTGTGCCCCACCTCTCATATGTATGCGCGCACACGTGTCACTATGTACCTCTAACATGCACAGGTCCAACTGCCTCTGCCTCCCATGTGCTGGGTTTAAAGGTGTGTGCTACCACGTCCAGCTCCAGCTTCTTCTTAACCCTGGGGAGGAGTGCTCATTTCTGACTTATGAAGAAAGGATTGATATATTTGACAACTGAAGCCCTCTTTGGAAACTGTCCTCTCTCACAGAATGGACTAGATTCTACACTTAATCATGAAATTGCAGTTCGGTGGCTTTATTCTGTGGACGGCATGACAGCAAATGCTTAATACTTAAAGGATTAATTTGATATTATGTCAATAATAATGAACTTAATCTCATTGTCCTCTTTCCTCACCTAATAATTGGCTGAATGTCTGATTATCACTATGAGTTTGTAAAGGACAACCTGAGAAATCCTACAAAAGTTAAGCTAGGTGTGATTGAGAGTATTAGTGGGTGACAGGAGATTTGTCTAAGGTCCTGAGTTCAATCTCTAGTACCAAAACAAACAAACAAAACAACAGCAACAAAAAGTTAAACTAGATTGTATTTATTGAGCTTTTTAATTAGCTAGGCCTAGAAGCATATTAACAGAAGGATATTTGAGTCCTCTGCTATAAATTAAAATTAAAACTACTTTGAGTATTTATTTTATCTTAATTCAGTCAGAATGGCAAGTAACAAGAAGTGATAAAACATGTTAGCTAAGATGTGAAGGGAAAGGAACCTCTGTTCACTGTTGATAGGTATAGCCACTGTGGAAATCACCTTGGATGAGCCTCAAAAACTAGAAATAGAACTTACGTAAGACCATCTACACCAATGCTGAACATATACCAAAAATATTCCACATTCTGCCACAGAGATATTTGCACACACATGCTCACCCCTGTTCTTATTCACAATAGCCAAGAAATGTATCCAGCCTAGATGTCAATTGTCTGAAATAAATACTGAATGAGATAACCTAGGGCCAGACAGAGAAAAACCAAGTCACTTCTCATAGACAGGCTGACTTCTAATGGTAGCACATTTAACTTGGAGGGTGTGCAGAGACCAGGAAAATAGAAAATGGCCATTAGAGGGGATAGGGGAAGAAAGGCCTTGAGGGAGAAGGGATGGTAGAACAGATATAAGATGAAAATGGAGAGTGGAAAGGCTTAAGTGTGGAAGAGATTATAGACTATGACACAGAATGAGACGTGGAAGGGACCAACAGTTGGCATGTATAAAGAAGCCATATGGAAACCTACTTTATAAGCTTATTATAAATATAATTTTAAAAAACTGAACATGACTACCCTGCCTAGGTAAATAATGCTGCGCTCTGAAGACATAATCTATTTAGCACAAAGTTTAGTGCCGAGTATAAGATAGCTACCCATGAGCTCTTAGTCAGGGAGGCCCTAGAGATCCATAAAACAGTTTAAACTATTGCCATTGCTCTTGGCTGCCCAACAGAACTTTATGGTAAAGCTCTATGCCTGAAGACACTGTACAATTCAGTCAGAGGAAATGGAGAGATCAAGCTGGACCTGAACTGGGAGCTTTCTTCCTGAAGGCTAGCTTTCACAGAAGTTTGCTCACACAGGCTGCTGGAAGAGAAAATTCCTCCGTAGTTTTAGCGAGTTGTGAACCCTGGAAGCTACAATAACAGCTTTACAGGTAAGCTGTACTCAGCTGGTGTGACAGTGGCATGATAGTTATGGAGGCAACCAGTCACTGTCTGTTTGTATTCGAGGCCTGCTCCACAAAAGAAAATTCACAACTGATTCTGTAAGCTTCACAAACAGTTAGTAGCTGGGAAGGTCATTGGTTCTTAAGGAGAACTTACTACTATGGTTTTGCTAAAGGGGCATGTGTTCAGACTTTCATCTAAATGCTCATAAGTAAATGCTGCTCTAGCCCTTCTTTGGAGAATCATACTGCAGTGGACAGCAATTATGCAGAGACATATAACTAGTCAAAGTGTGGAATACTCATTCCCAAATGCGGCATCCATAATACCACTTCAGAGCTCAGGGAACATTGTAGAAAAGGGGCTGGAAAGAACGTACAAGCTAGAGCACTGGACAGTGTGCCGCAAAAACACATCTTCCAATGCAATAAGGCCATCATTACACTCGTAAACTCACTGAAACTGTAATCTACACAAGATTTGCATAGTACTGGGCCTGTTCATTGTAAAAGCAGAATGGTTTCATGCGGCTCTGTCCCTCCCTGAAGAGTCCATTGATAGTGGATGGTGGAGGTGACAGCATCCTGTTCGTTAGTACAGCCACTGATAAGTTACCCAGGTTCCAGGAAATAGCTCCTACCTACGTCTGCAAAAGCAACTGCGATCAAGCTCAATAAGTTATACAAACATAAGGAAAGAAGTGTGGGAGAGTGGCTTGTTGTAAAGAAGAAAATTTAAGCAGAAAGACAGAGAAGGAGAGGAGGATAATATGGGGTGGAATAACAAAAAAATCATTCTATATATGTAGGAAACTTGAAATTTTTTAAAGAGTAAAAACATGAACTCCAGTATGAGATCTAAATATACAAGTAAAAGTTAATATATATTAGAAAGGTGACAGATATTTGACAGATATAAATATATGGATAGATGATTGATAAAGAGATGCTAGATAGATACATATCTAGATGATAGATAGACAGATATATAGATAAATGGTAGGTAGATTATAGATAGATAGAAAGAAAAAAGAAAGAAAGAAAGATAGAAGATTGATAAGTAGGTAGACAATGATGAAGATAGATGATGATAGATTATACAAATTAGATCAAGATGATAAGATTTATGATCAATTAGATAGATAGATGATAGATACATAGACAGAAAAAAGACAGACATAGATGATAGATAGATAGATAGATGATAATGTTGAAGATAGATGACAATATATTAGATAAATTAGATAGATATATAATGATGATGAAAACTGATGATAGATCAGATAAATTAGATAGATACATACATACATTCATAGGTAGATTGATAAGAAATAAACGATAGATGATAGATAGAGATACATAGATAGAGATAGATAATAGATATATAGATCGATGTTGAATAGATAGGCAGGTAGATAAATGAGAAATGGATAAATGATAGATGGATAATAGATACATAGATGAATGAATAGATAAATGAGAAATTGGTGACAGATAGACAGATAGATAGATGATAGATAGATAGATAGACAGATAGATAGATGATAGATAGATAGATAGATAGATAGATAGATAGATGATAGATAGATAGATAGATAGACAGACAGATAGATAGGATGATACACAGATTCATAGGTCTTCTGCTATAGGAAACTTATGTTCTAGAAAGAGGAAGACAAGATATTCCTGTTCCCACACATCAGTTTTGCTTTTTCTACTTGACAAGACTTGCTGAGACCTACTGCTGTTGAATTCCTCCTTCAGTATGTGGCCAAATCCTGCCTGCTGTGCATACCTTTGGTGAGTATGTGCAGGACGAAGCCACTGTCTTGCTCCCCGTGTCTGCCAGTGTGTCACATACTCTTCACATACAGAATGAATGACAGTGGTTAAATGCCATTTAAAGATCAAGGGAGTTATTACTCGAGTACGTTGACTTCTTCCAAGGATCTTGAATACGCTTTGTGTTTCCTAAGAATGTCTGATGGTATAAACCCCAACACAACAGTTGTCTCCTGTCTGTGTGAGCTCTTTCAACTCTTTTGTCCCAGAGTAATATACTAAAACTGAGACTAAAAAGAATCAGCGTTGGCTGGAATCTTAAGAGATCTGCATTCTCTTCTTAGCTATGCTGTTTGGTTACATGAGAGTGGACATGGTTTTCTCTACTCTGACTCAGTTTCCTCATGTATAAAATATATTTGTTACACTAAGCTTCCTCAGAGTGCTTTCTAGATGCTTAGCAGTGTCACCAGCAAAGACCAGGCATATATCTTTACTTCAACAACCCTGAAAGGATATGACCACTAAATCCTGTTCTCTGTTTCCCTTCCCCAGAATTCTAGCTCTAGCTTTCATCTTCACCTTGGTGGGGATTGTGTCACTTCAATATACGCAGCACAGGCTTAGCAGCCGGACACTTGGAGTGTTACTGTGACTTATCTATGATCTAACTTCCTTGCTCTAAAGCATCTTCCATACTAAAGTCCTGGGCCACAAAGCTCCCTTAGTCCTTTTGGTAGATCTCCTTGGGACAAATGGACCAACTGCTGGGACAGAAGTTATTCTCCAGGGGGCCAAATTAGAAACTGTTAGCCCCTTCTGAGTCACTGGGGCACATGAGAAGAGAGCTGTGATGGAATAAATGAAAAGCAAGGGAGGGAGTGGGTGGGAAAAAAGGAAACACAGAGAGTACTAGCTGGGGAATACAAAAGGCTTAATAGAGCAATGATTTAAAACTATATGCCTTTTTAGGGAAAGCAGATTGAAATTCCACAGAGCTTCAATTTTCCTCTAAATGCTTGTGATTTCAGAGACTCCCTGGGGTACATGCTTCCTCTGGAGAACTTGCAGCATGATGGAAGCCATGCCCCACCTGCTGCAGACGGAGATGATTGGAATGCTGGGACAGACTAGGACAAGGCCACAGTCTCATGACGGATCATGAACCCATGCTTCTAAAAGGGAGAACACAGCCACAGAAACATGGGCAAGCTCCATGGTGGGTTTCTAAGTGTTCTGTGCTCCAGACAGTCTCCCTTTCAAGACAGTCGTCAAGGCAACAGAGCAAAGTAAGAATCAGAGGACAAATGGCATCAGCCACACTGGATATCTCAACCTTTACCTACCAACTGCATGCACTGAGAGGGTCTTCCCTTGCCTGGCAACAGCATCCCAGATCTAACCCCACGTGCACAGATAGCAGGATGCAGAGATAAGTGCAGACTGCCCATGGCTGCTCCAGAAAGGTCCTCTCCATAGGCTGACAAAGAACTTGGAACCCCCTAAGGCATTCTCAAGTAGATCAACCTTTAAAAATAATCTGCTATTTTTATCTATTCTCGCAATTTGAGTTTAGGCACCAGTTGAAGCAAGTGCCAGCCAAAGAGCCTCAGAAAAAATGAAGTTTTCTTTGTTTCTAAAATAGACTGATCATCCCTAATGTTTTCCTTATTCCTAGCTTTGAACGTTGTGAACATTCAAATTAAAGTGGACCCACTCTCATGCACCCATGTCCTGAACAAAGCAGATGGTATCAAGTTTACCAAACTGTGAACAAGAAAAAAAATACTCAGTTTTCTTCCCGGGAGACTAGTTCCAAGACCCTAGCAGAAAAGAAAATCCACAGATGTTAACATTCCTTCAGTAAAATTGCATAGCAATTCCATATATCTATGAATCTCCTCCTCTATACTCTAAAGCATCTCTAGATTTACTTCAAGTACTTGATACAATAAAAATGCTAAGTGCACATTTTCTATACTATTATTTAGGTAATGACAAAAAAGGGTTTCTGTACATATTAGTTATAGAAATGGTTTTGTTTTCAAATAATTTTCAACCCAGTGACCAGTGAACCTGTATTCCTCTGTGGGTGAACTCACCGAGAGAGGGTTGGCTGCAGCCATAGTATGGAACACTCTGACACAGTTCTTGAGTGGAGAGCTTGGCCCTCTGCAGCCCAGGGAAAGGGAATTGTGTGCTTTTGTGGATGCTGGAAAGAGCCACAAAATGCACCCTATTTATTGTCTTTGCAATGAGGGAAAAAAAGGGAAAATTTATATTAATTTAATACTGAAGTAAATAATTTGCTTTTAATTCAGCTATATAGTCTAAACACCCACTAGGAAATAACCATAAAATGCATAGGGCTGTTTTTGTTTTTTGTCGTTGTTGTTGTCCTCAGGTACAATGATGAAGACAATTGGAGGCTGGACAGATGTGCCAAGAGACTGGTCCCCTGGACTGCTGACTTCATGAGCACCCCACTGGAAGTCAGTATGTAAAAGCACCATCTCTATTCTGCCCAACACTCAGCTTTTTGCAAATGCCTTACCTCCCTGCTAGATCACATGTTTGTTAAAGGCAGGGAGAGTGTCTAAACCATTTTTTAAGCCCTCATCTGTATGGTTTCTTACATACATTCTCCATGACTGTGTTCAACAGACACTGACACTCGACACATATAGCCCAGGGTATGTACTGCTACTGAGATGTGATGGTGAGTATGAAGCAGTCTCTGCTTCACTGCTGGACTTTCTAAGAGACAAACAAATCAACAGATGATTGACATGAGGATGAAAACAGGGCGTGTTAACTCTAACAGCCCATGTTCCCTGAGTGTCCCAGAAACAACCAGATATTTTAATACTACATTTACATCAAGCAGTTAAATTCTCACTGACTCCATGACCCTGTTAAATATGCTCCCTTTTCCCCATTTTGCAGATGAGGAAACTAAAAGATGGAAGGCTTTTCGGTAGCATACAGAGGTCTCCATGCAGGCAGTGTCAAAGCTGACCCTAAACAAAGATAAATCAGGCTGTTAACTGTTCTATTTCCCAGCCTCTGGAAAGCATAAGGGGGACCCATTGAGAAGGGGTCAGTGGAAGCCTTTCTGCAGAGACAACATTTAAACAGAGCCCTGAAGACAAGATGCAATGATATAAAATTGTCTTAGTAGAGGCAGCTGTGGTGAACAGATGTATCTGATCTGAGGGCCTACCTACTGGCTGCCTCATGAAGGAAATTTTTTAATGAAAAGGTTTGTCAAAACAAAAAGAAAGAAAAGAAAGGAAGGAAGGAAGGAAGGAAGGAAGGAAGGAAGGAAGGAAGGAAGGAAGGAAGGAAAGAAGGTTTGTCAAAAAGAGCTTGAAATAACAGGCCTGGGGATAAACTCTTTAGGCCAGGCTCTTGCACACCTTTCTTTCTGGTGTCCGTGTTTCCCTACCCATGAAAGGTAATTGCTAACGCACATGTGCATCTCTCACTGATGAGCCCCAGGGTTCGATGCAGATCTTCTCATCAAATCAGCGCCATTCACAATCAGCGCCTGTCAGAACTAAGTTTGAGGCTGTGGAATTCTGTTCTCCCAGCCTGGTGTCCCATTGTCATCTTGAGTTAAGTGTAGTTCTGATTACTCACACAAGACCCTCACAAGATTGGGTCCGGTAGCGTCAACCCCTTGTGGAAATGAGAGACTGTATGCAAGGCCCCACAGCTCCCCCATGGTGAATGAACAGTTAAATTGCCAAGAGGGAGTGTGGCATGCCGAGATAGTAAGGGCTTCTTCTTGAATGGCATGACTGCTGCTTAAGTTGCTGATAAATAAGCCCTCACCTGCGTTCCTGTAAGTCACCCCAATGAAATCATTAGAAGGTATACATAGGTGGATTTGTCTCCTTGTTCCATTGTCGTCCTCTCCATCTAGAATGCATAGAAACGAAGTCCACAGCTGCTTGGAAAAGCCAAGCAGCAGCTGCCGCAACATAACGCCTGGACTGGGTTTGGCAGTATTGTCTCCCTTGGGAAAGCACTATGGTACTCACCCTGAAGATGGCATGGTAGGAAGACTGCCTAGCCCAGGTCTAAAAGAATCAAACACTTTGGGGTCAGATACATTTGGGTTGAAATTCACCTTCCACAATGACTAGCTCTTTTTACTCAGAGCATGAGAAGGCAGCTTAGAATCTGTATGAGCCAGCTTCCTCCACCAGCAAAATAAAGGTGAATGTAAGTTCATTTGCCACGCTGTGATTAGATATTATATTTATCAAAGAGAGTGTGTCTTGGATACAGAGATCATGTAAATGAATTGTGCTCCCTTCTGTGGCCCACACCATCTGAGGATCAATGAGCATGTCCATCTGACAGAAAGCAAACCCAAGTGACCATAGAGGTCACTAAGGAGAAAGCAGGACAAAGCAGATATTCTGGTCTTAGTATTTTTTATATCTTCTATGAAATACATGGGCGCCTAAGTCATTTGTATTCCCATTTCAAGATTTCCAAGACTTCCTAAAAACCTCTCCAGGCTCTCTTCCTACTCTGTGGGGTGCCCACCAAGTGTCATCAATTATACATACATTATCCTACTTGCCTATTGCAAAGACCAAGTAAGAGAAGTCCAATTATTCTCTTGTATTTATGGTTGTGAGCCTAGCCTTTAAAGGCTGAGCCATCTCTCCAGCCCCCAATTATTCTCTATGCAGGGAGGAATATTGTTTAGGTTAACTGTAAACTTTGCATGAAATTAGAAATAAATCTTTGTTGTGCTGAGCCATGGAGCAACTATGGCTGCCTCGGCTGCAGTGTAGCCTGAGTTACTTTAGCTGCTCTGTTGACATTTTTCAAATGAGGAGACTGGGCCCCAGGTCTGAGATCCTTCTATCTGAACGCAAAACATCCGCTTCCTTGCTGATGACAATGTATGGGTTAGCTATCCATTGCTGTGACAATACACCTGACCCGGTCTACCGACCTCGAGGAAAGCTCTCCTGTGGCGCAGGCTCTCAGATGTCTCCACTTGCAGCCATTCGGCTTCCCTGCCCTGTGGCAACTGTGGTAATGAGTACATTACCGTGGAGACATATGACAGAGGAGGCCTGTTCATTTCCTGGAAGCCAGAAATCAGAAAGAGGAAAGAATAAGATCAGGGTGCCAGCATCTCCTTTAAGGGCATATCCCCAATGACCTAACTTCCTCCCAGTTGACCAGCTCTCTCAAAAGTTTAGTGGTGCCACAGGCTGACAACCAAACCTTGAATTTATGGGCCTTTAGAGTTCTCTTACCCCAACCTTAGCAAATATATGAAAACACCAGGTAATATATTTGTATTAAGGAACCAGATTTATGAAAACCAGTGTAGCTCTTAAAAGTATGCATCTCCAATGGCAGACAGTTCAGAACGTCAGACGATCAGGACCATAACTGGGCCTGGGAAAGTCATAACATATTTCCAGGAAGGGGTTGGCTGTATTGAACCTCCCCTCTGACAGCACGGATGCAGGGCTAGAGGCAGAGACAGAGGGAGATGAAGTAGCTGAAGCCAGAGGAATGGCAGGTGGTACGGATCAGTGTGTGAACAGCATCCGCAATGTCCAGAGGGTTCCTGTAGGGAGTTCTCAGGGTACTCATAAATAACAGCCCCCTTTCCCTTCTGAATTTGGAATCAGTGGAAACGTTAGGCATATGGGGACTAAAATATCAACTTTACAAAAAGCTGGATCAGAGGATGTCAGTTGGTCCACAAGAACAATGGATTGGGTAGTAATTTATACAAAGAGTGAATCACAGTCATCAAATCACAAGTAGACAGACAGCTTCAGCTTCCCCCCTTCACTTCCTGAGGAGGCAAGGTTTATCCTAGGAACCCACTCGAGGCAGCCAGAATATGCACACTTCATAAAGGCTCAGTCTGGCTCCTCTGCCATCATCAGGTGGCCTGCTTCCTCTACCCAAAATCCTGGACAAGCACACCCAAAGCAGCTTCTCTTTCCTGCCTTAGCCAATTGAAGAGGAATTAAAAGAAAAGAACTAGAAGGCTCTTTCTAGTTCTGTGAATCTATGCAAATAGTTATCATTATCACTAAGAGAAATGGTTTCTTTGTAGTGCAGCCCATTGAGCAGACGCCAGAGTATTTCCTGAGCATTGACAGAAGGCAAATTATGAAGGCTCTGTCACCCTTTCTTTGCTTATTCCAGTGATGCGTACATAGAGACAAAGATGGTTATAACAAGCTCTCCAGAGCCTTTGGAACCAGAGGTTAAGGAAAGGATTTGACCCACAATGACACAAAAACTGGGTTATGAACCAACCCTAATGAAAAGCTCTTAGGCATTGCTTTTGGATGCCCATTGGAACAAACAGCAAAGGAAGACATTTTGAAATCTTTTTGATTTATGACCCACTGTTGGACATTGAGACGTTATTTACGATCAATATATGTGCCTGCTGGCATCCCACTGGAGCTGTAGATGCTGCCTTACACTGTGGAGGTGGTCAGCCCAACCCAAACACATACTACCTGTGTCCGGTTGGTGTAGGCAATAAAGCCAGGAGGAGTCATCTATCTCCCTGAAAATGGTGCTGGTTACTCCATCCCTTAGAGGGCTGACCCAAGGAGAAGGATGCAAGAAAAGGCTGGACTATAAAAAGCTCACCTCTATGGGCCCCATTTGAAATGCCTTATAGCACCATCATTCTTCAATTTACCTTCTTTATGAATTAATACAGAATAGCTTAGGGTCATTTGCACATTCATTATAAAACTTCTTAAACACACTTTCCTAATGCTGAAACAAATGGAATGCTTATAAAAGCAAACTCAAGTCTAGACTGGTGTTTATTCAATCAACACTTGTAAACTTATACCATGATAAATGGCATGTGAAATGTAATGTAGGGTATAAAACAGTAAGTATTTTCATTGTATAAAATGTAAAATTGGAATTTCCTGGGCTCAAAGGGCTCCCTCCTTCCTAGGGGCAGGAGAAAGATATCATCTGCCTAGAAATTTACAATCCAGTCATCTTTCTCGTCTCCCTTTCAATCTAATGTGTAGGCCATAAACCTCTCAGGCTTATGACTTTGCACATCCTCCTCAATTCCTGAGTCACTAGCGTTGCATAAATACGTCCTCTTCAAAAGAGACACACACACAGGGACACTGGAATCCCCTTGCCTTCCTAAATACAACTTTTATGCAAATCTCACCATAAATATTAATTTTTCTGACAGGATTTTCTGAAGCCTAAACCAGTTCAAATTTCCCAAGAATCTGATGTGGTGCACCTTCTGTTTCCCCTAGCATACTTCTTATCATGCAAGTCTATAATTATTTGTCTGATAGTTAGATGACTATGAGACAGGGGGCTATGGCTGTCTTGGTCAGACCAAGCAGATAGACATGCCAACTATTTCCTCCTGAGTCCTCTCCTATGGATATAAATGTATATGCAGCCCTTTATCTTTCTGAACGTAGTCTTGTTTCTTCCCTACCTTGACAGGTTGACGCAGAGGTCTGCTTTGAGGGAAGATAGTTAATAGGAAGAGTATGTTGCGCATGTCCATTGACCAATACTCCCAAGTGTTCAAGGCATTTTATAAATATGTATTAAATGATAAGTTGGGCAATGAATGAACGAGTAAAATTATCATGAAATAGTCAAGTACTTGCCAGAGAAGTGGCTCTAAATACAATAGTATGTACTAGTGAAAAGAAGTGAATACCCAATCTTATTCTCACTTATTCTTGAGTTTGCTCAGTTAGACCTAGGAGTTAACTATTCTTAGATACAAAAATTTGCCAATATGCACATAGGTACAATAGTGGCACAAAAGTTAAAGGGGCTACCAATCTCTTTCTGATAGGATTTAAGGTCCACTTAACAAGACAGAACTGATACATGGTACCATTAACTAAGCCTAAAACTCATAGTCAGCTATAATACAGGCTTTAGAGGAGAACCTAATACTATTATTCTGCTCAATGAACAAGGTATTAAAATACCACTCTAAGTTCTTGTTTTTATGTTCAATGATTAGAAGCTTCTTTTTGTAGTAGTACATGATTAATACAGAGACCCACAACTGGTCAATGTGCAAAAAAAAATAGGCTGTGAAGTACTCAGCTCTAAATAGAACATTCCTAACACAATCCTTCCCCGCAATGTTTAGGAATGATTGCAGAAGGGGGAGTAACATATTATAAAAGCCAGAGGTAGTGGACAACTACAGGGAAGCAATATTTGCTAGACATCTCAGGGCCATTGCACACATGAACAACAGCAGCCGTGACTGCATGCAGAAGATCTGTATAAGAGCAAGTCAATCAAAATCCCAGCATGAATAATACGGGCACTCATGAAGTCCCACCTCAGACCGAGAAGCTATTAGCAACAAATGGGTGCTGCGGCTGGGACAGTCCATTTTCTTTGGGTATATGGCCCCTGACAGGCTAACAATGGCCAGCTGATGGTCCAACTCCCATAAGTATGCAGACAATACTACAAGGACTCAGTGGGTTTAAAAATAGAGGATATAAAATTAGGAGGGAAAAAGGAGGGGGATGGAAAAATTAGAGGGAAGGTGATGAAGGAACGGATGTGATCAAAACATATTGTATGCATGTATGACATTCTCACATATAATACAGAAGAAATAAAATATAAAGAATATTCCTGCCTCAAAACAATAGGATGGCAGGCCTTTTTTTCCTCATTTTTCACTTATCTGTAATGCTTATTTTTTTTAGATAATCTAAGGAACAATTTATTGTTTTTCTTTTTTTAACTTTTATTAATTATACCTTATTCACTTTGTATCCCCCCATAAACCCCTTCCTCCTCCCCTCCTAATCCCACCTTCTCTTCCCCTTCTTCACGCATGCCCACTGATGGGGGAGGCCCTCCTCTCCTTCCTTCTGCTCCTAGTCTATCAGGTCTCATCAGGAGTGGCTGCATTGTCATCTTCTGTGTGTCCATCCCTGAATCTCTAGTAACAGAAAGGCGAGTCATCACTATCTGCATCCTAGCTTCCTCTATTATGTGTGGTGTAGAGCTGAAAGTTATATTAAATACTTTTGTGGAGTCTGTGACCAGTGCCTGAAATAGGTATGATGGTTAATATTATTAGCTTGACAAGATCTAGGCACGCATATGTCTCTGGACATATGTCTGAGGGAGTTTCTAGACGGTGTTAAATGAGGTGGGAACCCACCTCTACTGTGGCTGGTACTGTTCCATGGGTTCCTGAGCTGAACAAGAAAGAGAGCTTCATCATCCATTTCTCTGCATCCTGTCTATAAACGCAATGTGAACCAGTTACACATCCTCCTGCCACTATTCTTCTTTCCCATGAGGCAGGCTGTATGGGAGGGTCTCTGAAAGACCCAGAGTCCACACTGAGGAGCTGTTGACCAGGCCCTGTCTGCCTGTGTAAGCTTCTCTTGACATAATGCAGCACACTTACCAGTTCAACCACATTAAACCCTGAGTGCAGACAATTTGAAAATACAGGCTTTTCAGCAGGTAGGAAGAAAACAATCAGAGGGAGGTAAGAACGAAACTCCGATCTGACCAATTTCTGTACTTCTAGAGTCTGACATCAGTTTGTATATTTTTGCCGTATTTCAACATAGCACAATTTTGGCCAAAAAAAAAAAATTCAAATTACAATTAGCTCAGCCCCATGAGTCCAACAAGGCTCAAGACATGTTTACATTGACTGTCTTTACAGAGTACATACAACTTCTTCTGTAAGATGGGTTCTTATTGACTTTAAAAACAATACTCAAGATAAGAGCCCAGGGAGAATGACTGAGGTAAACATAATTCCTGGCCTTAAGATAACATAATAGTCACTTAGACTGTTGTAAAGTACAAATAACATCTCTCAGAAGGATGTTTTATGGCCTAGAAGTAATGCGAGTTTAGGGGGAAAGGGTTAGGGATAAGTAAAACAAATTCTGGAAGACACAGGCTGAGCTTGGTTTGTCAGACAGTAAAGGATCGCCAGGTTGTAAACCACATCCAGAAGAAGCAGCCCAACATCTCATTCCATTGAAGAGGTAAGCTGCGTGTTTAACTTTCCTGACTTCTCCATTGCTTATCTGTGTGCACAAGGCTTTTGTGCCCTCTACACCGGCTGTATCCTCAAAAGAGGAGGCAAAATAAGTCCTTCCCTTTCTAAGTTGCTTTTGTCGGTTTTATCGTATCCATATAAAAAGTGACTAATACAGCAGGAAAGGTATGACAGTGGTAAGAGCTCCCAGCTGTGAGGGCAGAAGCCAAATTTATGACCTGTGGACACTTGGTTAACAGGAAAGCCAACACGAGGAGTCTCTCTGCTTGAAGATCGAAGTAAACCAAAAAGAAGAGAAAAACAAAATGTGCTCATCACTGCACATGAAGCTGTTCTCTCTCTTGGACAGCACTGGAGCTCTCTGAAAGACCCAGAGTCCACACTGAGGAGCTGTTGACCAGGCCCTGTCTGCCTGTGTAAGCTTCTCTTGACATAATGTAGCATACTTACCAGTTCAACCACATTAAACCCTGAGTGCAGACAATTTGAAAATCCCAGCCTGGGTCTTTTCTTCTGCCCTGTCCTTGAATTAGAAAGTCAACAGACCACCTGACTTCTTGTTCTCCAGGAGTGACATGGGTTTTAAAGAAGCATATGAGCAAGCAGCCTTTTAGCTTGCCCTCCTGAGAAGCAAGCAATGGTCTCCAGACAGTAGACCAACCCTATGTGTTGCTGTTGGAGTACCCGTCTGTGGATCCGGAGCCCCATTCCAGCTTCTGGTCTGTACTGGCTGTTTTTGTGTATCAGTTTGACACAAGCTAGAGTCTTCAGAGAGCAAGGAGCCTCAGTTGAGAAAATGGCTCCACGAGATCCATCTGCAAGGCGCTTTCTTAATTAGTGACCAACGAGAGAGAGCCCAGCCCACTGTGGGTGATGCCATCCCTGGGCTGGTAGTCCTGGATACTGTAAGAAAAGTGGCTGAGCAAGCCATGTGAGACAAGCCAGTAGCAAGTACTCCTCCATGCCCTCTGCATCAGCTCCTGCCTCCAGGTTCTGGATCTGTTTGAGATCCTGTCCTACCTTCCTCAATAATGGACTACGATCTGGAGGTGAAAGCTCAACAAGCCCTCTCCTCCCCAGCTTGCTTTTTGGCTGCCGATATTTTGTTACATCAAGACATCATTCTATATCCTCAAATGGCTCTGACATCTGATGTGATAGCTCCCCGCTGGCTCTCAAAACACTCTACTCTCAACACGTCATTTATTCTACAAATGTTTATTGAGATTCTACTGAATGCTGACCAGATGCTGGGGATTTCATAGTGAACGAAACGAACATGGCTGTTGTCTTCATGAAATTTAAAGTAAAATGACACAGATCTCAAATAATATTAACAGACGTGAAAAATAACATTAGATGTTGTATTAGCAAGAAAAGGGATTATGGAAAATAAGAAATATTTTAAGTTAAGGAACGAAAGAATACTACTGGGAGCTGAAGAGATGGCTCAATAGTTAAGAGCCTTTGTGGCTGTTGCCGGGGGCCTGTATGTGGTTCCTAGCTCCCACTTAGCGGCTCACAACCTTCTATAACTGCAGTGCCAGGGGATCTGACCACTCACCTGGCCTCCACATATGCTAGGTATAAAAACAGTGTGCGTACCAGGTATGCAAGGAAAGACTCACAAACATAAATTAAATTAAAACTAAATCTTTCTTTAAAGTGGGATCTAAGGGTCCCAGTGGATGAAAATATTTGAGTATTTGAGTATCTTGGCACCATGTTCCAAGATAAAGAAAGTGCATGAAAGAAAGTGCCACCATGGGAGTGGGCTGACCACTTCTGAAGACATGCAAGAAGGCCAATATCAGAGGAAGATAACGGAGAGAGACTGTAAGAAAAGACTGAGAGGCAAAGAAAGATCTGCTCATAAATCGGCTTGATAATCCACATTCATGATGTAGGATTTGTCCACGGCGAACTTTCAAACAGGGCCCTTAGAGATGGATCAGCGGTTGACAGCACTTGCTCTTCTTACAGACCCCCTAACTTCAGCTCCCAAGACCATGTGTGGTGGCTCGTGACTTGTAACTCCTGCTCCAGGGCATCTCACACCCTCTTCCGGACTCCACACGCACAAACATGCAGGCAGGCACCCCTAGACACACAGACATACATAAATAAAGAATATTTTTTAAAGTTTTGGACCGGGAAATTTGACCTAAGACCACTCTGGCTGCTTGAGAATAGTTTGCAGAAGATGGGAATGGGTTCAAGGAGTGTAGTCAGGATTTTGCTGTATAGACAAAGTTACAGATATGTCAGCAAACGGGACTCAGGATAAAGGGTATTGAGACAAACAGGGGTCAATATGAAGGTATTATGTAGAGGCTGGATTGATACGTTCCCTCAGACTCTTTTTCCCCACTGCCCAAGAGTTGCAGGGTCCACTTAAGGAATAGACGCCATTATTCAAATGAGTCGTCTCAAGGAACATAGCCTTACATGACTGTCCATCAAGTATCCTAACTCTCCAGCATTCTGGTTAGTTTGCCCTGATGGGCAAGGCCATATAGTCTCCTTCTGACTATAGACTCAATGTCAAGCCTGAGTTACATTGGATCAGATTTTCTTCTTCCTATTTGGGTGTATAGGAGAAGTTTTCTCCCCAGAATACAGAGAGAAAAAAAAAAACATGGACATATGTTAATAAAGTGGTGTGTATAAGGACAAAGTACAAGATTCTTAAACTAAGAATTTTAGGGTTGGTTTCTAATTAATTCGTGAAGTTTTCTTCCCAGACAGGCAGAGTTGGCTAAGATGCGGAAGTGAGTGATGCTTGCTTTGTGCAGGCTCCATGTCCATTTCAGAATGTTTGCTATGGATTTTTCCCACGTCATCTATTAATTACCTAATTACATCGTCTAATTATGGGATTCTTCATGTATTTACACTGATTACGTAATTGAGTGCAATTACACTAATTAGGTTAATGATACAGGATAACAGACTACAAATTGCTTTAAAGGGACAGTGGGAAGGCTGGTGGGCCAAAAAACCCTTTGGAGGTAGGTCAGAATTTGTCTCTCTGCAGCTCAGAGGTTCTCTCAGCCTCACCCTCATTCTGACCTTTCAAGTCCACTGAAGACAGCACTGAAGAAGAGTCACCACAACTGTCCCACCTAAGGCCACACCTCCTTGAGGAAAGGACAATTTGGGGGAGCCAGAAGCCTATTTCCTTTATGAAGAAGGTAGACCAATGTCTCCCCTGCAAAGATTCTCATGCCCAAATGACCTGATCTAAAATATGCTGCCTTATATTGAGAAAAGATTTTGCAGACATGTCTAAAGGTGAGGGCCTTGGAATGCAAAGAGTGTCCTTGAGAATATAATCATAAGAGCTTTTAAACGTGAAGAACCTTTTCTACAGGGTCAACAGGAAACACAAGAATGACTCTGGCACTGGAGCAGGAGAAGGGACCAACAGCTTAGCTACTGGCTTGGAAAGGGGACCATTTGCAAAGATCAGAAAGGATCTCTGGAAGCTATCTCATCCCCAGATGTTAGCTGATAAGGAAGCCTGCTTGGATCCAACAATCTCAAGAGAACTCAGCTCTGCCATGGAAATTCTGCCGCTGAGCCTACGGAAGAGAACCAGGCCAGCCAACACCTTCATTTAGTGCGGTGAGACTGTTTGACAGGCTTCTGGTCTACAGAACTGTAATTTGATTAATGCGTGTCCTTTAAGCCACCAGGTTCCTGGTCATTTGTCACAGCAACAGTGGGAAACACATCTACATATTGCCCCTCCTTCTCCCCACCCCTTCTCACATTCTTAAATTGCTACCATGCAATCACTCTCCGATCCCTCTCTTACCGAAGCCTGTTGCCGAGCAGAGGAGGTCTGATGACAATCTTATCCCCTCATACAAACACAGGTCAGCATTGCCTCTCCCAGTGACATTTGCATTTTCTGTTTTGGTCTCTCTTTGTAATAAAACGGCATTTTGACCACAAAAATAGTGAGAACTTTATACTTGGAATTAGATCGGTGTCATGTCAAACCTTAGCTCACTTGTATGCTTGTTCTGTGAGTGTAGTGAGTGGCAGAATTATGTAATATGAATTTCAGTGTCCTTATAATAAAGTGTGAATCATAGTACCTATCGCATATGGTTGTTACAGATATGGAACAAGATTACATGTTAAGTTCATGGAAGCATCTGTGACCCAAAGATAATGTTCCCTGTGTTTCCATCCTTCCTTTGAAGCCACTAAGCCATTGAGGACCAACTTGGGGAAGAAACAAGAGTACAAAGAAACATTTAATTTTTGAGGCAGGGTTTCTTTATGCAACAGCCCAGACTGTCCTGAAAACATGCTTTGTAGACTATACTAGCCTGGAACTCACAGAGCTCCTCCTGCCTCTGCCTCCCAAGTGCTAGCATTAAAGTTGAGTGCTGCCACCACTCAAAAGAATATTCTTGAGCCTAAGAAACCATAAGGTCCTAGGGAACAAAATAAAATGCTAGGTGATTTATTTCATGTAACTTTGAAATTATCAGTAAGACTGCAGAAACAAAGTTAGGAAGCTCATTGTGTAGAGGGAACTGGCTCTTAGAAGTCACCCCAAAACACTCACTACTCCAATGGTGCAAGAGGAAGCAGGTGTGAGTGAAGGGAGCAGGCATGAGTGAAGATGCCTAGCTAGAATTACCCCCTTTTTGTTCCGACCACGGACGGTAAACTGGCCCCAGAGGCGTAAGGAAGAAGACAGCTGAGCATCTGGATTCATCTCTGTGGCGCCTCACATTTTTACACATGTGACCCCCAGCAGTCCCCTCCCCCCAAAAAAATGCTTTTGCAGATGCTAGGGAAAGAAAAGGCAAAAGTAACTCAGGGAGTGACTCCCTTTTGTCCATCTGTTCTGGGAAAATCACTGATCTGCACATGTTATATGCATGAAGTCATTAAATCCTCCCAATAACTTTAGGGGTGGTAGGTGTGCATTTCTTATTGGCATTTATGAAACACAAGGAAAGTAATTATTCTGTGGTTAGGATGCAAAGCTGACTGTGCCCGAGTCTCCTGGCTCCAGAGGTGATGTTGCTAGTAAGGTCTTTACGCCCTGACATTAAAGGATGCCCAGCATCACCAGAAGGAGCTAGTTTCAAATTGGTGGCTTCGGGATGTATTCTTCCAATTCATACCAGTGTCACCAAACGGGTCTTCACAGTAAGATAACCAGGCCCGGAACCCCACAGGGTGTCTTCACCTTTGGTGCTGATTTGGCGGGGAGGAACACCAGAAGACCTGAATCTTATCCTACCTCAGTTTTCCCTCCTAACTGCAGGGTCCTAGAGAGACCATTTAACCCACTCACCACAGGTA
Organism: Meriones unguiculatus; assembly: GCF_030254825.1. Taxonomy (NCBI): domain Eukaryota; kingdom Metazoa; phylum Chordata; class Mammalia; order Rodentia; family Muridae; genus Meriones; species Meriones unguiculatus. Next base: position 89,158,055 of record NC_083359.1, on the reverse strand, counting down.
AGCCACAACTAGTGAGTGGTGTCTTAAAGGTGACAAGTAAGGGTGATGCTCACATACCCTTAGGAATACTGAGAATCACATGTTAAATATTGCCCATGACAGCTGAGCATCATCATTTAAGCGGTGCTAAGCAATCCACCATGACCGCGAAATCCTGGCTGGTGGCTGATGCTCTATCTGAAATTCAGATCCCTGAGTCAAAATACTGACCAGTGTTAACGCTCACTAACCTCTGATCTGAGTATATATAACATGCACATACGAGCTACGGACACTATACTGTGAACCAGTTGATACACTTCATTTCCTACTTAATATTATTTCTCTGCGTAGTATTACGAGCGTCAGGTTAGCTCAGTAATATCTATTTTGAGGGGTTACCCTCAAGAACTTTTAAAATTACGTCGGTGAGAGCAGTGAGTTGAGAACAGCTGCCTAATTTCAACCTCAGCGCTTAGAGGTCACCCCTCACATGCCAGGAACACGGGAGAGAATGCTCGCTTCTCGAAGCTGGGTCTCTCCCAGTCTTCTTTTGGGGGGGGGTTATACAATAATTATAGAAAATATGGTATTAAAGCACAAAATGAGAGATAGTACATACACACATTGCCATCGCAGCAGTGGCTCTGGTGCTTTGTAATTACCTGCTTCCATTTTACTTCCAACTCACTGGCTATTTGATTCTTGAGGACAAAGGGCTATGTCATGTTCATTGTCTTGCTACATAATAAGTTGTGTGACAGAGAATAGGTGTTCAATAAGTATTCACTGAGCAGATGAATGAATAGATGAATGAGCCCAGTGACCAAGGAGAATTTCTCCAGAGATCCTTAGCCATCATCAGCTCTAGGCTCTTTCCAGTTGGCCGACAGCAGGCTTGTGGGACTGTCTCCCCCAGACTCACCTCCTCTCCAGAGTGGCTGTGCAGCCCTCCCCCACATCCAGCTCTGTATGCATATCTGTCTCAGCCAGGAGCCGCCCTCCTTACTGCTCTCGGCCCTCTGGGCAGCATTCCTGTGCTTCCTGGCGTCAGAGCTCAGACACTGGTGACATCATTTACCCGCTGCTTCATCAACTCTGGCTGCTACCTGGAATTCCACACATAGCATAGTCCAGCAGCTATTGATCAGCCTTTTCAGGACCTCAGCAGAAGTGTTTCACTTTCAACAAACTAATTGTGTAGGGAAAGGGATTTAAAACAAGAAAGGGGGAAAAATCCATTAAATTCTCTAAGAGAAAGCCTAGGTCATCCCAGCTAAGTATTGCATCCATACAGATGTGCTATTAAAACAGATGTTTGTGCAGGCAAGCCTAAACTGCTAACAAGATTGCATCTCCCCAAGGACAACTTGCTTTGTAAATGACAATGTTTTGTACGTTGCTTTTAGTGGTTTTGTTTGTTTATTTGTTTGTGTTTCAAGGTAGGGAAAGGAGTCTGGAACAATATGAGGCAAACTGTTCCACTCATTTCCTCAGGTCTGATTGTTGTCACAGTGTCAAGGGACAACCAGTAAGCTAAAAAAAAAAAAAAAAAACCAAGGAGCCAGACGGGCCCTGCAGTTCACTACTACGGATTCCCAATACATTAAAGACAAATGGATTAGCTAAACCACATCTTTCACACCATTTTCTTTGGGGTTGGGGTGGGAGGTGTCTCAGAGCTGAGAAGCTACTTCTAGAGCTTTGGGGCATAAGGAGTGTTACTGACACAGATAAGAATCCTATTCCGTCAGTGTGAGGCTCTGAGAAGGGGGTGCCTTTTGGAGGCATTAGACTTTGAAGACCAAGTCCCTCATCTCCCTTAAGTCTTGAATTAACTTCATAGAAACTGTTCTTACAACTATTCTTATAGTCAAGGTTCTCCAGAAAAGAAAAGAAAAAAAGAATGAGCTGATGGCACACACATCTTTAGACCCAGGCTCCAGCCCAGTAGCTGCATCCTCGCAGTCCTTTCTCACCACCAACCTATAATGTCACAAGTAGAATTTCTGCATAAGTAAGCATGAATCAATTCGACCTGATCCAGTGTTATCTCCTTCCCCACCAATCATGTGACCTCAATACCTATCCGCATGCATACCCTCAGATTTCTGATGTGTACAGTAGAAAAATCAACTAATTCTTAAAGAAGGTTGCGCATCTCCTCATGATTCACAATTCGTATCTCACGCTAGCAACTCAGAGACTTCAGTCTAGTTATAGATCTAGAAGCAAAGAGTGACATTGTGTGTGGCTCCTAAGGACAACCAACACTGTCTTGCTTGGCACTTGCCTCTGAGGGGGCGGATACTGTTTTCTCAAACAATGTGGTCAGTTCCCTCAGACAGAGGTCAATTTGCCATGGGTAGAAAGACTACTACTGCTGGAAGACCTTGTTATTACTGATGGTGGGAGGGTCACTTATCCAGATTTAAGAGCATGCAATGTTTTCGCTGGACTCTTCACAGGTGTCCGTTCTGATTTACCACATCCCAGCCTTTCCCAACCGGTGTCATCGCCTTAATAGTATCCATCTAGTCAACTTTATTAGGATTCAGCAGAGTACAGAAGGAGAAATGTTGTCTGAATACTCAACAGTTTCAGCCCTGTTTGAACGAAGAGATGATCCTTCTTGAGGCCACACTCCGGCAGCTCTCTGGCTATTTATATAGAGTGAGCCCTAAAATTTCCGAATCTGGGTGCCTTCTCTTCCTTTTCATCACTTTGTTCAGCAACATTAGAAGCAACTGCAATCACTGTATTCCTTCATTTTGGACAAATATTCTATGGTATCATGTACTGAGTCACTGAATGTCTTGGCTCCCAGAAGTTTGGTTGATAAGGTGGGTACCCTGTGCATTTGTGTGTATTTCAGTAGGCAGTTTGGGTCATGCACTTCCAACTCTGTCTGAACTATTAGAATTAGTATTTTGAGGTACTATCAGATTAGAAAGACAACTCTAGAAACCTAAAAATCAATTGAGGACTCATCCTTGAAATCCTATCTATCTAGAACTGTCCCTGATGCCCAAATCAACGTTAATTAAAATATATATGGAGAGAAAATGGTCTGTGGTTATACATTTCTGAATGCACCAACTATGTCTATTCTTTGAAGCTAAGCAGAATAGTACTGTAGTGAAAGTTTTGGTTATGGTGTGTAGATATGTTTTTGTTGTAATCCCAAGTGTGGGATGCAAAATGTTTTATCCATAGCTAACAACAACCTCACAAGAGGCCCGTGATCTTTGTCAGTTGAAAACTACCTCATGCATGAGGCATGTTTTTTGGCATCCTGGTGTGGACTCTAAATAGGAGCCGAGAGAGAGAGAGAGAGAGAGAGAGAGAGAGAGAGAGAGAGAGAGAGAGAGAGAGAGAACACTTTGCTTTCAAATACTCCTAGAGGAAAACACTTTGGAGAATGTTCCAAGGAGGCTGCTGCTGCTGGTAGTCCTTGTTGATTTTCCTATTGCTGGATTTCTGGATCACTGGATCGCTGGTTTGCTGGTTTGCTGGTTTGCCAGTTTACTGGATTGCTAGATAGCCTGATGACAAAGAGTCGAATCGCCCCAAGGAACTGTGTCTAAAGAGGTCTGCATTCCCCGTCCCTACTAACCTTTCTCTTCTGCCTCACATTGGGGAGTGGAAGAGAGGTAAAGGCTTAAGGAGCCACAAATAAAGTCGGTTAAAAACATCAAAGCTGGCCAAACTTTGGGCAGAGTTCTGGGAAGCTTATGAAAGAACGGGGGGGGGGGAGAGAATAGAAACACCTGGAAGGGTCTAGAGCTCCACAAGGAGAGCAACAGAACCAAAAAATCTGGGCCTACAGATCTTTTCTGAGACTGATACTCCAACCAAGGACCATTTATGGAGATAACCCGGACCCCCTGCACAGAGAGGTAGCCCATGGCAGCTCAGTCTCCAAATGGGTTCCCTAATGAGGGGAGCAGAGGCTGTCTCTGACATAAATTCAGTGGCTGGCTCTTTGATCATCCCCCCCTAATGAGGGAGCAGCCTGACCAGGCCACAGAGGAAGACTATGAAAGACAGTCCTGATGAGACCTGATAGGCTAGGGTCAGATGGGAAGGAGGACCTCCCCTATCAGTGGACTGGGGAAGGGACATGGGAGGAGATGAGGGAGGGAGGGCAGGATTAGGAGGGAATGAGGGTGGGCCTACAGCTGGGATACAAAGCGAATAAATTATAATAATAAAAAATTATATTAAAAAAAATCAAAGCCTACATAGGACCTGCTTAGTACAAAGTTGGAAGCTATTTGTAGAGGCAGATAGATTAGAAGTAATTATTAAGAGAATTACCTCAAGTGATTGTGGAGGCTGAGAAGTCCCACGTAGGTGGTCTATAAGTTGGAGAGTCAGAGAAGGTGAGGATGTGGGTCACTCCAAGTCCGAAGGCCTGAGAACCAGGAAAGCTGATAATGTCACTCTCAGTTTAAGGACAAAGGTCTAAGAACATGGGGTAATACTGGTATAAGATGGAGTTCCAGAACTTGAGAACCTGAAGTGGTGATGTTCGGAGGTGTAAGGAATTATGCATTGTCCCGAATGCCGAAAGAATATGGATGTCCTTTCTTCCTTGTTCCTGGCAGTCGGTCAGCTGCTTAGGTGTTGCCCTCCCCAGCAAAGGAGAGTGACTCTTTATTCCTCTTGCTCATTCAAAAGCCAATGTCTTCCATAAACACCCTCCCAATTAGCCCCGATAATGTTTTATGAGCTACCTCTCTTATCACAATTTACCAATAACCCCTATTATTAGCCAGTTCCACTTTGTCTCATCTTGTCATCAGTCACACACAATGTTCCATGACACAATGTTTCAGGCGGCTTCTGAGACACTGTTTTATCTCTGGCTTCTTGTTTCACAGACCACTCTTTTCAGTGCCCCCTCATTCCACTTCACCCTCATCCCAGCTCGAACTGTTGGAAAACGCCCAGGGCCCTTATCTCAGGTTTCTCCTTCTTCTCTGTTTGCAATGATCCCAGAGTACTACACCTAATCTAACAGTCTTAAATGACCTCTTCTCTGCTGCCTCCCCAGTTTAGACCTCAAGCTTCAGATGCTCCTCTGATCAGAAGAGTCACGTATCTATTTGACCACTGCAGCAGCTGATTGCCAATATCTAGAATCACAAAGGAAGTAAACTTCTGGGCATATCCATGAAAGGTTTCTGGACTGAGTTTGTTGAAGTAGAAAGATGGATCCTATTGTGTGCAGCCTTATCCAATGGGCTGGGATCCTAAACAGAATAAAAAGGAAGAAATAAGCCAAATATTCATTCTTAAATAGTGATTGGTGCGGGAAGGTCCAGCCTATGAGGGGTGGTGCTATACTGGTCTGGTGGTCCTGGGTTCTATAAGAAAGCAGGCCAGGAGGCAGTAAGCTTCCAAGGTCTCTGCATCAGCTCCTGCCTGTCCAAGCTGCCACACTGTCTGTCTCTGGCCTCTCCAAACTGCCACATGTCACATGCCTCCTTTTCTCTCTCCAGGCTCTCCTCTTTATCTTTCTCAGAGTCCTAGGCCATGCCCCTCTCCACGCTGCATGAGGCAGGCCACTATAAACTGACAAAGACCACGCCCCCACAGGAGGCAATTATTAGCTGTGGACAAACTAAAGCCCACACTGAAATTCCACACTTGGGATTAAAACAAAAACATATTTACATAATGTAACTGAGTTTACAAAGAAACCAACACTTTCATTACAGATCTCTACGAGTTTGAGGCCAGCCTGGTCTAACAAAGCAAGTCCAGGACAGCCAGTGCTACACAGAGAAATTCTGTTTAAAAAAAAAAATCATTCTCAATGTTGTTTTTATCTACCTTTTGGGCATATATGAATTTTTACCTGCTTATTTACCGCCACTGAAGACCTTTCAGGGAAAAACTTAAGTTTGGTCAATCAATCTAAGTTAATCACTTTGATATTGAAACCTGGAAATCAAGCAAGCAGTCATTAAATTAGAGCACTGAAGTACAGAAATCAGGAGAAAGTCTAGAAGAGCCTATAACTATTGCAATATAAATTAAAACAAATCTTCCCAGCCCTGCTCTCAGAGTGGCACTTTGAGGGTGAAATAATTGAACCTCGCAAGCTTCCCCCTTTCTCAAATGTGAATCATCCCCTGCACACCTCTAAGCAGCTGTCACTTACTACTATTTCCAAACGGCAGAGAAAGAAATCTAGGTATCTTACAGAGGTAGGGTGCCGAACTTGCAGCCGCAGCGCACATTGTGGGCAAAATGAGAATCAGAATGCCAGCCAACTAATCTGTGGTTATGGAATCAATCTGCCAAATGATGCAAGATGTAATTAAATAAACGCCTATGCACATGGCACAGTGCGTTTAGTAGGCGCTCAATAAATTTCACGGAACGAGTGAAAACAAAACGCAAAACAAATATGTTACTCCCGTTGATCCCAACGAGTGCACCACGCCGAGGCCCCAAAGAAAGCGGGTCTGGACAGGCACACACAGGAAAAAGCAAGAGGGCTGTGATCTCTTTCTATGTCAGCTCCGTTTCCTTTCCTGGGGACAGACTGCCCGTCAAATGGAGCGGATGCCTCGTGTGCCCGGCTATTCAACAAAACTTAGACAGCTGAGCCTTTCTTATGATGTGTTAAAGGCCTGTTAACTCTTTCTCCAGAAAGTAAGGGGAAGTCGTAAGGCCACCAGGAATAGGACCTTATAAACCCAGGTGTCACACCCAGAGAGTCTCTTTTTGAGAGTTTAGTAGGCAGTTGGTTGTTTCGCCCTGTTTTAATGGTTGCTTGAAACTCTATAATAATTATCTCTATGTTTCCTGAGGACATTTGATAGTGACACATGTCACACATGAGTAAAAGCTTATTAACCTTACCATGAAATTTGGGAACCATCCTATAATAATCTTTAAACGAGCATTTGGGATAATCCCCTTTTTGGACATGTCTGGGGAGTGCATATGAAATTGTCTCTCTGTCTAGTGTTTTGAATGATTGGTCCCCAGCAGGTGGCAAAATCTGGGGAGATTGTCGGCACTTTGACAGTTTGGCTCTCTGGAGGAAGTAGATCTCACAGGAGGCGGGTCCTTAACGACATATATTATGCCCGACTGCCTCCCGGGTGGTGTCTCCTTCATGGTCAGCCATGAGTGAACAGCTATTCTCCACTGAATACCCCTGCCTCCATGATGTTTAGCACAAGGACATATTGCCAAACCACTGTGGCTCGAATCCTCTGAAACTGTGAGCCAAAATAAACCTCTCCTTCCTTTAGATATTCTGTCCGGTGTTGGTGACTATGCCGGAAAAGCAACTAGTAGACACATTTTCAACTTCCTGCTCCCCTTTCGTAGAAAACAATGGGTCTTTTCTGGCTTCCACAACATATTGTACATGCACTCATTTCTTCAAACAGGCCCGTGGTGGTTGACCAGAAGGCTAAATGCCCTGGAAAAACAGAACAATTTCAGTGAGCTGTGAAGAGAGAAGAATTAGGCTGCTTTTCTCTGACTACAAAACTTGGTTCTCTATCGCTGACTTCTTGGGAACATTCTACAACGAGGCGTTCTGTGCTTCCCCTCAGATCTACATGAAGTCGCATAATAGCAATAATTAAAACTATGTTTATTTGGGGGCTGGAGAGATGGTTCAGAGCTTCAGAACATTTACTGTTCTTCCAGTAAGGTCCTGAGTTCAATTCCCAGCAACCACATGGTGGCTCATAACCATCTACAGTGAGATCTGGAGCGTTCTTCTTCCGGTGTGCAGGCAGAGTGCTGTGTAAATAATAAACAAATATTTTTTAAAAAATGTTTATTTATCCAACTATTTTTTCTCTGGGTGTGGTGTGTAATGTGGGTATGTCGTTCGTGTATGTGTACATAGCTGCTTGTGGATGCATGGTCAAACATGGAAGGCAGAGGTCAGTATCAGAAATCTTCCTCAATCACTCATTTATTTATTTATTTATTTATTTTGAGACAGAGTTTTTCTGTGTAGCCTTGGCTGTCCTGAAACTCTCTCTATAGACCAGGCTGGCCTCAAACTCGCAGAGATCCTCTTGCCTCTGCCTCCCAGTGGTGGGATCAAAGGCGTGCGCCACCATGGCCCAGCTCCATTTTTATTCCCCACACAGGGTCTCTCAATCTCTCTCAACCTGGAGCTCACCAGCTAGCTGACCAAAGAGCTCCTCCTATCTGCCCAGGCCTCCCCAGCACAGGGGTTAGATGCCGCCACGCTGACTTTCTATGTGGATGATGAGGATGTAAACTCAGGTCTGAATGGCTAGCCAACAGGTACATTACCAACTGATTCTCTCCCAAGCCCTGATAATAATACCAACATTTATAAAGCCATTCATTTAACTGTTAAGCAGAAATTTTTGCTTTGTTGAGTGCTTTATTGAGAGACTTGGGCAGCTTTTTATATCTAGCTTTACTAATTGCTGTTAATTGATTTGGGATGTATTGGGTGAGCAGGAAACACACATCAGGAAGAATTAAACCCAGTGTGGACAGTTTGAAAACATGACCAGAACAAATGCCATGTTTTTCGACTGAGGGTTGGCATTTTGTGCTCTTTTTAAATCTTGTTTCGAGAAGATTAATTTAGTGGGGATTTCCTGGCCCTTAAAGAGAAGCCATAATGTCTTCAGAGACTTGTTGCCTTGAAGGCCTCTCCCTGCTGAATGAGTGCTTCAAGCCTGTCCTTTGTGAGAGTGGCTGGCAAAGCAAAGGCTTGGGGGCCCTACAGAAGGTCACAGAGCCCAGGCATGGATGGCTGAAGTCCAGGTAGACAGCAGCCTATTTTTAATCAGGCAGCTAGGGGCTGAGGACTCTGTGATTCTGATTCTATTTGTGGAAATGTGCTACATCAGTCTGAAAAAGAGGCTTAAGATTTCTGCCCTGTTCCTGTCCCAGCTCTCCTACTCAAGGGGCTAGCTGACCTACTCAGTCCCTGCTTCACAGTTTCCTAAACCACTCCAGCAACTACCTTCCCAAGTGAGGAGATGCTCTCCCGTCTCCAACTACAGAGAAGTAAGGAGATGAAACGACTGTATACCGAGTCTGTGCTGGCATCCAGAAGGCCATGCTTTGTAAACCAGAAAGGAGAGAACAGTACAAGAGTTGCTGTCCAGGAAGAAAATTTTTGTAACCGCTATGTGGAAACTCAGTCTTTCATGAAACCTCCTGGCCCTGCAGCTGGGGGTTGCACGGAGCCATCCCTGGAAGTCATTTGATCTGCCTTAAAGATTGAGCTGGTCACGCTTGTAGCTGTGGCATTTAACCAAGCTGAGGATTAAGCTGCCCCATTATATCAGGGCCTAGAGGGGACATATTTATTCCTTTGTTGGCTCATTCTGAGAGGGAGTTTGTCTTTGCAGAGTGAGGGTCAGCCTTCTTTGGAGGTGAGCTAATGGGCTGTGTGGCAGGAGAGCATGTTTGGCTGAGGCCTCACATGACACTGAGGACTCAAAGCCGTGCCCACTCACAGGAAGAAAAGCCGGAGCCCCTGACCTACTGGGAAAGCTTCCAGGAAAGCTAATGGCATCTGATCCTCGCCCTTGCTCTGCTATTTCCATCTCAGTTGCATTATCTTGGCAACTAGGCCTTGTGGGAAAAAAAAAGAGAGAGAAGAAAAGAAAGAAAGAAACAGTTCCTCATCTGAGTGATGCAGGAGATGCTAGCATTCAGAGTGACCAATTCAGGCCACCTAGAACCTATGAATTTTAGATGCTTGCTGGCGAGACACATGCATGTAGACACAACACAGAAGCTACTGCACTAACTGTTCTCTATGGGGGAGAGGAACGCTTTGCTGGACCTTGTTTTTATCTTTTCGGATTGGGGAAAGTGCCTGTGAAGTCCTTGAGGGGAGGCCTGCTGTAAACATGAGCATCTTTACTGCTGCGTTATTGCGGACAGCGCCGTGGAGCCTTCGCCTTCAATACATGGAGCCCGCACACAGCATCAGGCCATTTGCTAGATTGGATGCCACTTTTGGTGACAGGTCAGGGAAAGACACTGGATTTGATGCAGACTGACAGGTCCGTAAATTTGGTTTCTAATTTTATGTATTTATTTCTTTTAAAGAAAAGAGAGAGAGAGGGAATACTCAGAGCCATGAAATCATTAAAACCAATTCCCTTTCTCTCCCCGAGCCCTCCCTCTCTGGAGTATGTGTGTGAAACAATCTTCGCAGCTCCTGAGCCCTCCGATGGTATCGATCCAGATGTGGAAATTGGTATTGACTGCTGCTGCTGCTCAGCGCACTTCCCCGACTTTTAAAGACACAGCGTATAGGTGATTTCACTTTGCACAGGACACAGCTCGGGAGACATTTACTGATCCAAACTAAGTAATACAAATTAAAAAATTGGGTTCTGCATCTCGCCTTCCCCATTAAGACCACGGGAACCGGAAGAGCTCCGGAGCAGATGGCAACGAGAAGGGCCCAGGCTGGCTCCTTCCCAGGCACAGAAAGGGTGATTTGTTTTGTACTTTATGTTCATCCTGATTACTGAGCAAGGCCTAGGTGCGGAGAACCTGGAACTGTGGTGAGGAGTGTGAGATAAAGACGAATCCTTCATAAAAATTATCATGGACGATGGTATCATTTATCTGTCGTGTTTGGACCCAGAAGTCTAGAATGAGTCTCCCTGGATGAAAATTAAGCATCGACAGCTTTTGTTTCTTTCCGGAAGCAAAGGAGAGAAGCCGCTCCCTGTGCCTTCTGATTGTTAGCAGAATTCAGTTTCTTGTCTCTTGGGTTTGGTGTCCCAGCTTCAGGAGACTGCTTACGTTTCCTGGCTCACGGCATCTTCTCCACCTTCATACCCAGAATGCGGTAGCGCACCGGTCCACTCTTCTGCCTTAACTTTCATTTTAAAGGACTCATGCAGTTAGCAGAAGAATCTGGAATTTGCCCCCCCCCCACCAAGGACTTTTGATTTAACCAAGTTCAAAAAGTCACTTTTCCAAGGGAGGTGACATATTCAAAGGTCCAGGCAGTTAGAACGTGGGCATACGTACGGAAGCAGTCCTCAGCCTGCTACAGATGTCCTGATTCTGCTCTACTTTCAGCCCAATTCCAACACATTCTGGGGTGGCTTAAAGACTGAAGAGTGAGCATTTGGTTTTGTGTATGTGTGTGTACATGTTTAAATGTATGTGCACACATAGGTATGTATGCACACATACAAACGTACACACATACATACGTGTACATGCACATGAAGGGCAAAAGATGCTCAATCATGTTCCACCCAAATGTTTGAACTGAGTCTGGTGTTCAGTGTTTGTCTAGGCTGGTGGCCAACAAGCCCCAGCCTCGCCTCCCTAGTGCTGGGATGACAAGCGCGTCCTCCTGAACTTGGTTTTTATTCATGGGGGTACTGGGGATCAAGCTCAGAAGCTCTTGCTTACACAACATGCACTTTACTGGTTATGCCATCTCTCCAGCACCCGATACTTGATTTTCAGCAATGAACAAGAATGTCATTCACGTGCAGTCACCTTCACAGTAGATACACACTCACACCAAGATCCAACTGGCTAGCCGTTCCTAATATCATACGTACAGCAGAGCCTGGGTTCTCCAGGGACAAGCCATTTAGAAAAGAGATATGGGACACTAACCCAAGGTTAGTTGTTAGCCATTATGGTCTGCATGAAAGAGCCTGAGACCTTGGGAAGGAATAGCAGTGTTGAGTGGGTGGTAATTTCCATCCCCAGCCCTAACACCATCTGGTTCTTCAAGGGAAGAAACTTTTAGTCCTTTTTTTCTAGTTCGATAAGTCTGTATTTGTTGTTTTGTTTTGTTTTGTTTTGTGAAACAAGGTTTCTCTGTGTAGCCTTGGCTGTCCTGCACTCTCTTTGCACACCAGGCTGGCCTCAAACTCAGAGGTCCACCTGCCTCTGCCTCCTGAGGTGCTGAGGTTACAGGGGTGTGCCACCTTGCCTGGCTGATAAGTCTGTGTTAGAAACTAGTGTACCCGTTGCCTAGCCTCACAGGGGCAGGTGAAAGCACAGCAGAGGGTGTTAGCAATCCCCACACCAGTCCTGTTCATACCTCGCCATTGCTTCCTGCAGGGTACCAGGCACCCTGGGCCCAGGATTCTCTACACACCCCTGTCTACTTCTCCGCTCCTGAAGCTGTGCTGTCTGTACTCTTGAAGGGTCTGCCAAGGCAGCAGCCTCGGTGTGACGGTACATCCAGCCCAGGGCACCTCTGTTTCCCTGTTGCTTCTGCCTATAGACAGGCTCATGTGCTTTCAGCCCATTGCAGGGTAACAGCCCCTTCGCTGAGAGGCTGTCAGCCTGAATGGTTAATTGAGACCTCCCTTGCACTGAGCTGGTACAGATGGCCATGAATGCGGCACTGTTAGACCAGGAGGAAGGCAAGGCATCATGAATATTTAATAAGGTATAAGTAAATATTAATGAAACAATTGTATCTCTAAATGGTTAAGCGACTTTCCATGTTCCATTTCATTTTTATTCCAACACGGCCCCCCACTACACACACACAAATACATATGCACACACACACACACATTTTATATATATATATACATTTTTCATTTGAGCCAGTAATTTCCAGTTTGGCCTTCTTAATGTAAGAATCCCCATTATGCTAAATCTAAGCCTTCCTGAATTCCTTCCTGAAGTTGAAAAAGCAGATCCCACCCTGAAGTTTAGACCTCACAATTTTCCGGACTCCCAGTGACACTCCTGAGCCTGGTCTACTCTGATTTCATGGCACGAAGCCACGCATGCCATGGGGAGGCAGGGAACGTTCAGTTGAGCTCATGTGTGGTAATTGCTTTATTCTGCATGAACTCGCTCTAATTCTCCCCAAAACAAGAGAGAGGCTTAATCTTGCAATATTAATGACTGCATTATTTACTCCTCTGCCTGGGATGTCTTTGGAAACATCTTTCTCTGGTTACTGCCCTTACTTTGTATCAAAACATCAGTGAGCTTCTTGCCTTTATTTCTCAATACCGTCTGCATATCCGCTCCTGTGCAACAGGAATGCTAAGAGAGAAGCTTCCTTAACATGTTTAGGGGTTTACTCAGTCCAGATTATGTCCCTGACCCTTATTTTGTCTACTTTTCCTCCTCTTTGGTTAATGTTCAGTCTTTCGTTTCATAATTGAGTTTTTAAGTTTCTTAATGTTAACGTTCTTAGCCCTCTTTTTCCGGTCCATCCTCCCCCTTACACGACTGAGGTACCCAGAGTCTCTTGCCTGACCTCAGAGTTGAGGTCTCCCACTTTCCTCTCAGGTCCTGACGGCTGCCTTGACAGGGTCTTTGTCCACAATCGAAATGCTCTGCTCTTTCACCTAATTTCCATGATCAAGTACCTTCCCTGTCTTCTGGGCTGTTTTCAGACAACTCACCCCAGGCGTTGCGCTAATGACCACACCCTGCCTCCCAGCAGAGATAAAATAATTCAATCAGAGGCACAAATGAACTCTTTCCACGGGCAGGTACAGCTGACTTTAAAGCCAACGTTCAATAAATCTTTGAATCTTCTTCCCAAACAAGAAATCTCTGAATTCCATAATCACGTTTTACAAGGCATATAAACCTATGTCTGTCCAATCTACTTTAAAGCCAATGTTTAATAAATCTTTGAATCGTCTTTACAGGTAAGAAATCTCTGAATTTCATAATCATGTTTTACAAGTCATATAAACTTTATATCTGTCTTTCCAAGGCGTTGGCACAATTTTCCTTAATTCTTTTCATTTATTTTTGTTTTTTGAAATCATAATGTAATTACATCATTTTCCTCTTCCCTTTCCTCCCTCTGAACCATCCATGAACGATCCTACATAGTTCTTTCAAATTTATGACTTTTTTTTAAAGATTTATTTATTTTATGTATATGAGTGTTTTATCTGCATTTACATTTGCCAGAAGAAGGAATCAGCTCACCTTACAGATGGTTGTGAGCCACCATGTGGTCGCCAGGAATTGAACTCATGACCTTTAGGAAGAGCAGACAGTGCTCTTAACCGCTGAGCCATCTCTCCAGCCCAATTTATGACTTTTTTTTAAAAAATGTACTTATTTTTATTGTATGTACTTTGTATTTTGTACTTTGTATTTATGTACTATGTACTTTGTATATAATGTACTTATGTATTTTATGTACTTTTATTTTATGTACTTTGGTGTTTTGCCTGCACATACGTCTGTGTAAGGGTGTCAGATCCCCTGGAATTGAAATTACAGACAGTTGTGAGCTGCCATGTGGGTGCTGGGAATTGGATCTGGCTGCTTTGTAAGAGCAACCAGTGTTCTTAACAGCTGAGCCATCTCTCCTGCCCCAACTTCTTCCTTTTCATAACTGTTGTTAAATGTGTGTGTGTGTGTGTGTGTGTGTGTGTGTGTGTGTGTACGCGCTCTAAATATATAAATACTACCTGTTCTGTCAGTATAACGTCACTTAAGTGTGTGTTTTCAAGGCTGACCACATAGTGCTAGATATCCAGTTGGTCTGTTCTTCCCTGAGGATGACAATTTCTCCGACTTTTAGCATTCCGTAGTTGCCTGCAAGTCTTTGTCTAGGATTGAGGTCTCAAGAGCTTCCCCTTTCCACATTGTTAGCAGGTCTAGTGGGGTCTTTCTTGTTCAGGTTATATTAAGGCAGTACGCTGGTCAGAGTTCTCAGTAAGATCATCTTTCTTAAAATATGAAGTCTCAGCATCTGCTTTGATACCCTGCACGATAGACCTTTGGGCAGAGTGCAGGGAATCTTATGAAAGAAGTGGGAAATAGTAAGAAGTGGAGAGGACAGGAACTCCACAAGGAGAGCAACAGAACCAAAAAATCTGGGCACAGGGTTCTTTTCTGACACTGATACTCCAACCAAGGACCATTCAGGGAGATAACCTAGAACCCGTACACAGATGTAGCCCATGACAGTTCAGTCTCCTAGTGGGTTCCATAGTAATGGGAACAGGGACTGTATCTGACATGAACTGATTGGCCTGCTCTTTGATCATCTCCCTCTGAGGGGGGAGCAACCTTACCAGGCCACAGAGGAAGACAATGCAGCCACTCCTGATGAGACCTAACAGACTAGGATCAGAAGGAAGGAAAAGAAGACTTCCCCTGCTAGTGGACTTGGGGAGAGGCATGCGTGGAAAAGGAGGAGGAAGGGAGGGATTGAGAGGGAAGGAGGAAGGGAACTACAGGGGGGATACAAAGTAAATAAAGTGTAATTAATAAAAAATTAAAATAAAAAATAATTTAAAAATTTTTTTAAATGTAATTTAAAAGAAGAAGAAAAAAGTGGAAGGAAGGAGTTAGTGATAAACACTGGATCAAGGACATTTTTAAAATAGTTTTTAGGCCTGTTTAATTCCAGCACTTGGGAGGCAGAGGTGCCAAGAGCAGAGGCAGGCACAGCCAGCCTGGTCTATTGAACAAGTTCTAGGACAACCAGGACTACAAAGAGAAATCCTGTCTCAAAAAGCAAAAGAACAACATCAACAAAAAATTAAACATGTGAATGAGCACACGAATACAAGCGCCCTTTGAGGCAAAAAGAAGGTACCACATCCCCTGGAGTTAGAGATAGTTATGAGCTTCCCAGCATGGGTCCTGGGAAATAAACTCCTGTCCTCTGCAAGAGCAATACATGCTCTTACGTCCTGAGCCACCTCAACTGACCACTACACCGAAGATCTTAAAATCTCTAAAGTCAGGAAACAAACTAAGACATGAAAAACCTCCTTTAGAAGATAAAGTTCAGGGCTGGAGAGATGGCTCAGAGGTTAAGAACACTGACTGTTCTTCCACAGGTCCTGAGTTCAATTCTCAGCAACCACACGGTGGCTCACAACCATTTATAATGAGATCTGTTTCCTTCTTCTGGTGTGTAGGTGTACGTGCAGACAGAACACTGTGTCAATTCAAAGGAAGACAAAAGAGTAGAACAGTTTGCAGAAGGTATTCTGAACAGTGAGATAAAGAGAGTGTAGAAAACACAGAGAGTTTTCCTTCTAATATATTTCCTCAGAAATGCCTCTCAGGTATTGAAACTGAGATGTGCAGAAGTCTTGTTCATAGCTCGTTGGATACCGTCAGCACTGTCCTAAGGGAATGAGATCAAGAGATGGAGCTTGGATTCTTTGCTACTGAGAACTGAGCTGGTCATATGGACAGTAGGGAATTTAGAGTTTGTAATTCAGAGACAGAATACGAAAGAAAACCCTACCACATGAGATCAGGGTCAAGTGGTGGACATGGGTACAAACAGACAGTTGGACAGCACTAATTGAAGACAGCAGAGAAGGGTCAAAGCCAAATGACAAGTAGGTGAGATGAGAAGTTGTAACTATCGCAGAGGACCATCTTGAGAAGTAGGAAGCGAGTCGGGTGTTCAGCACGTGGCTGCCCCATGAACAGGACGTAGTCCATACTTGTAACTATGCAGAGCAGCCTCTCAAAACACTCAAGACCTGATAGGACTTCTGTCATGTCATGTCATGCAAGGGCCTTCACTTTCCATTCACCAGAAATTCACTTCACATAACTCTAGAGTTTTCATGCAGTTGCGCAGATGTCCTTGGAAGGCACACCCTCAAGTACAATGCATGTAATATGACTGCCCTGCCAGGTGCCAATCATCTTATTTTCAGTACTGCCAACTCTTCCTTCTTCAGTATAAAAACATTTCTATTTTACTCCTAGGGTTTAATTGCTTTTGCCACATAATTCGTTGCAAGACTGAAACTCTTTTTCTTGAGATTTGCTTGAAGAGTCCTCTAAAATTCTGGTTTTTTTTTTTCTCCTTTATTTTTATTTTATATGTATGCATGTTTTGCCTCCATGTATGTCTATGCAACACGTGTGTGCCTGGTGCCTGGTGAGGTCAAAAGAGGGCACTGGATCCCCTTGGACTGGAGTCAGACAGTGGTGAGGTGTTGTGTGGTTGCTGGGAATAGAACTTGGGAAGAGCAGGTAGCATTCTTACCCATTGAGCCATCCCTCTGGCCCCCAAAATTCTTTCTCAACTATATGCAGAATGGGAAAGCAAGCTAGATGTTGTAGTACAAACCTGTAATCCTAGTACTCAGAAAACTGAGGTTGGAGGAATTGGGAGTTCAAAGCCAGCCTGGAATACATAGCTACATCGTGTCTCAAAAATATATTTACATTGTTCATGGGAATAAGGAAATTCAAGAGCACATGTTGAAGAAAGGTAAAGAAGTCCTTTAAAAGAATTTCAGCCTCTTTTGGATATATGCCTAGCAGTGGTATAGCTGGATCTTGATAAAGCACTATTTCTAATTGTCTGAGGAAGCACAAGATTGATTTCCAAAGTGGTTGTACAAGTTTACATTCCCACCAGCAATGGAGGAGGGTTCTCCTTTCTCCACATCCTCTCCAGCATGTGTTGTCACTTGAGTTTTTGATCTTAGCCATTCTGATGGGTGTAAGGTGAAATCTCAGGAGAGGACAGGAGCTCCACAAGGACCAAATATATCTAGGCACAGGGGTCTTTTATGAGACTGTATCTCCAACCAAGGACCATGTATGGATATAACCTAGAAACTCTGCTCAGATGTAGCCCATGGTACCTCAGTGTCCAAGTGTGTTCCCTAGTAAGGAGAAGAAGAACAATTTCTGACATAAACTCAATGGCTGGCTCTTTTGCAGCTCCCCCCCTCCTGAAGAAGGAACAGCCTTGCTATGTAACAGAGGAGGACTTTGCAGCCAGTCCTGAAGATACCTGATAAGCTAGGGTCAGATGGAAGGGGAGAAAGACCTCCCCTATCAGTGGACTTGGAAAGGGGCAGGGAGGAGATGAAGAAGGGAGGGTGGGATTGGGAGGGAATGAGGGAGCAGGATACAGCAGGGATACAAAGTTAATAAACTGTAACTACTATTAGAAAAATAAAAATTTAGATAAAAAAAGAATTTTAGCTAAGCAAAAAAAAAAAAAATTAAAGAGCATAGGACTAAGGAAATCAATCGCAAATAAAATTTTTTATTCCTGAATACAGATAATTTGAAAAACTTCTTTCCTCTTCAGAATTCCTGTTGATATCAGGCTAATACTTTTTATTTGGTTTGTTTTGGTTTTAAATGTACATTTGGTGTTTGGCCTAAGTGAATGTCTGTGTGAGAGAGTTGTACCATTGGAACTTGAATAACAGACAATTGTTAGCCTCCATGTGGGTGCTGGGAATTGAACCCAGGTTCTCTGGAAGAGCAGCCAATGCTCTTAGCTACTGAGCCATCTCTCCAGCCCCCTATTTGGTTTGCTTTTAAGTTCACCCAAAAGTGTACTGTAAAAAGAATGACTTTAAGTCTAGTGAGAAACACATAATGGGAGAAAGAAGGGAGCAGTTTTTCCTTTACTATTCTTACCCACTCACAAAGCATTTCTGAATTAGATCTATTCTTGTTTTCCCTACATAACAAAACACTTCTTCAGTGGACAACAGCTTGGCCGCCTTGTAGTCAATTCCACTTGACACTCTCTACCTGGAAGGAAGGTCACATCCCACGGGTGATACTCTCTGTTCCAAAAGACTGTCCTCTATTTCAGATGCCAACCAGAAATAATGGGTTGTCATCTAGATTTCTGAAAGGATGGCTATAAATTGATGCCCCTACCACTTCTCCTTGGATCTGATTAATTTGCCATAGAGGCTCACAAAACCCAGGGAAGCACATTTCCTAGTTCATGACAAAGCATACAGATAAACAGCTGTCTTAGAGATGTTTAGATCCGGGTACAGAGGCTTCCCTGCTCTTTCCAAGGGAGCCACCTGCCCAGCCTCTCTCCACATGATTAACAACCAGGAGGCTAATCAACAAATTTCCCAGGAGTTCCCTAGAAAGGTTGTTCCAACCAAATAGTTCTCAGATTAGACCACATACATAAGACAGAGTTGGGGGGCTGGGAATGTAGTTAACTGTTAGAGCACTTAGAAAGCAAGCAGAAGAACATGGGATTCAATCCCTAGTACTATCAAAAAAACAAAAACAAAACAAAATGAAAAAACTGTATACATGGTAGAGAAAGATGGACCTTAAAAAAAAAAGCCAAACCTTTAATCCCAGCACTCAGAGAGGCAGAGGCATGTGTATGGCTGTGAGTTCAAGGCCACCCTGGTCCAGCAAACTCTGTCTTGAAAAAACAGAAAAAAAAAAAAAAGCAATGCCAACAGGACACAAATGTGTACATAAGGTCCTGGACTCAATGTTTCAAAACAAATTTTGCTAAATGAACGAGTAGTCCAAGATGTAGTAGACACAGCTATTTCAGTATCATGGAATCACCGGGATGGTCTTCTATCTTTAACACACTACTGTAGTAGACAACAGGAAGTGGATATGGTCATTTCACGGAATGAAGACTCAAACTCAGCAAAGACTTCTGGGCATGCTATTTATTACGGGGCTCCTTCCTTGCTTCCTCGGGGATAGAAAAATCCAGAAAGCACAGGGCATCCTGAAGACCGCATCCATCTTCAGCTGTCTCATCCAATACTTTGTCCAATACCTGAAAGAAGAAATGCTTACAGCAACTTCCTTTGCTCCTGCCTCTTTTCGTTTGTCCCTTCCTCTTTCTGTTATTAAAAAGAGAAAGCGATGGACTGGGTTTCCTAATGCTCCCATCATCTGCTAAAATGACGTTATGGCTCATGGAATTGCCAAGCTAATTGGATTTTGACTCCACCTAAATTACTTTTAGGAATTCAATCTCTTGGTCAAAGCAGAAACAAGTGGGCTCCGGGGCTCCAGCTCAGGTTTTTAGGGGACACCACAAGTCAAAATCTTGTAGATTGTTCAAAGATGAAGCAGTCTTTGACTCATTAATTATGGGTTCATTGGGCTTATAGAAAAAAAAATGTAACAAATGTCCCTGTGAAGAGCATTTAAAACTCACCAGAGAATAAAGCTGAATAAGAAAACAATGACTCTCTATGCTGCCAAAACAGTATGAGATTCTCAAATGGCAAATTTGGAGCTAAATGCCTTCCTCAAGTAGCTACCAGCTCTATTCTGTGTTTCCTGTTGTTTCGTGTGCTATGGAAACTGGTCGTTCAGAAAACTGAAGGTGGATCTCTATAAAGTTTGACGTTGATGTACGTTAGACGCCCTGAGAAGAGAACCAGAATCTTTGGGCTCTGGTAGAATGCTCACCCAGCATGTACACAGATCTGAATTTGATCCCCAGCACTAAAAATCCAAAAGGAGCATTTCTTTTCTTAAGTTTAGCATTTAAGGTACATGGGAAAATGATGCTTATCACCATGAACAACAAATTCCCAGGACTGGATGATCAAAACGACAAATTAGAGATTGGATTATTGTTTGAATTGACCTTGAAAGAAGACGGAGCAGGAAAATAAAAACCAGCTGCAGAGGAGGAGTGTGATCAACGGTGTGTAACCGGAGCTGGGAGAACAAATGTCAGTGATGTGGGAAGGATGTTGCTGGTCGAAGACCTGGGAGCTGCCTCGATTATCTAACACACATGTGGGTCACTAAAGGGTCCTATCAGAGGTGGAAGGGTGTGACTGAATGAGAGTATGGGAGAGGTTGTGGAGGTCAGAATGGCAAGAGTGGACTGTATGTGGGTTTAGAAGGTAAAAGAAAGAAAGCTATGAAAGATGACTCAATGTTTTAGGATTTAAGAAAGACCTTATAACTCATCGTTTAAGACTGGGTCACATCCTCAGGCATTCTATGGCAAGTTTGTAGTGTCAAGGATTAAATCTGAGCTCTAAGAGTTTAGGAAATTGATGCAAGTTCACCCAGCCACCAATGGCAGAGTTAGAACAGGACTTCAGACTTGAAATACCTTATCAAATGCTGAAGTGGGAGCTGAAAGAGAAAAGAAACAGCCTATAGGAATGAATACTGTTGATGTTATCATAATGGGGCTCTGTGTTTCCCCAAAGGCTCACATGTTAAAGACTGGGTTACCAGTTAGTGACAGACACTATTAGAATCAGGTGGAAATGAGGAGAGAATAAATCCTTTAAGAGGCACATTTTTAAAATTATTGCTTTTACAGTTTTATTTATTATTATTATTTTACTACTTTTGCTTACATATATGTCTGTGTACCATTTTTGCCTGGTGCCCACGGAGGCCAGAGGAGGACAATAAATCCCCTGGAACTGGCATTAAGCATGCCTGTGAGCCACCATGCGGGTGCTGAGGATTGAACCTGGGCCCTCTAGAAGAGCAGCCAGTGCTCTTAGCCACTAAGCCATCCCCCCCGCCCCTAAAGGATGATGTACTTTGTCCCTGCTTGTCCACTTTTCCTTCCTCCCTCCGTTTCCTACCTACCATGAAGTAAGTTTCTTGGCTTTATAACATGGTCCCAACACAGTGTTCTGCCTCACCACAGCCTGAGAGCAGCCATGAGGCCTCCAAAATCACAAGCCAAAATAAATCTGTCCTGCATTAAGTAATTTTCCTCAGGAATTAAAGGCTGACTAACACAAATAACAAAGCTGAAGATAGTAACAACTACCACAAATATGACAATTTCATTCAGGGCACCCGTATGGTAAACCAGGCAGGATATTGGAGCTACATACATACGCTCGTTCCTATGATCATTTCACACTGCAGGCACTTTTATATCCACTGCACTTCACAGACGGGGAAACTGAAACTGCCAGGGGTTAAATGGCTCCCCTTCAGTCACAGAGCTGATAAGGGGCAGGTCTGAGTTCAAACCCCACACAATGCAGAATCCCAAATGTGTGTCTGAAAAGACACTGGGACCCCACAGAAGACAGATCCTAAAAGTCGTTAAAGCCTCGCATCCTGAGCGTAACATTTTTGGACCCTGAGAAGAGCATGTCTGATTGCATGCGGGTTGATGCTCCAGGTCCCACCTCTGAGAAAAAGGTATCAGATGGGTCTGATGCTCTTTGGGTGGATGACACCTAAATGAACATCAGTACAAAGTCCCAATTTATTTCTAATATCAGAGATCAGACCTCTACTCTTGCCTGATGCATCCAAAACAAAAAGGGGGAACTGTAGAGAGCTGCGTAATGCCGCGCCTTAAAGATGGAGCTGGTTTCCGCCTTCCACCTTCCCGATGGTGAGTGCTCTCTGTCACAAACAACTCCACATTTGGCTAAGGCTGAGGATCTGGCTTGCTTCCATGTATGTGGACCTATCTGCATTGCCCACGTGGCATGCTGAGGTTGGCTACCCAGAGGCTATTTAAAGTGGGCTGGCTTTACCCAGGATCAGATGATTGTTCAAGGTTCCTGAATAAATTGCATTGAAAAAAAAAAGTCGTTAAAGAGTCAGTAGCACATCAAATATAAAGATCAGGGTTGAAGACAGAGACAAGGTCAATGCTGAAGACCCAGAAACGCATGAGATGGTAAAAGTAAAGACCCTAAGAAGAGGAGATATGGGAAAGGAAGTCCCCACATTGGGAAAAGCCAAGAGTGATGAAGGTCTGGAGGTGACAACAGTCAATTACTTACTCCTTACATTGTTGTTGCTTTCATTTTTCTTCCTGAAGACTCTAAGCTGACCTGAGGATAAGGTCAAAGGGAAAGATCTGAATTCTGAGAGAAAGCAGTGTTGGTGGGTTCGTGTGAAATCTTGAAAAGGGAAGGGGAAATTATGTCATTACAATTTAATTTGTAAAATAAAAATAGAAAACAAAAGGGAAGTTTCTAAAAGAGTGCAAAGAAGCATGGCCTGCCCAGAAGCGCTTTCTTCTGGAGAGGACTTGTTTGTACAGAGCTCGCTGCTTCGACACTGCTGTTTTGCCACGTTCCCACTTTCTGATGCTTCACCTCATCTGTGGATTCCAATTTCTCCATAACCTTTGAGGTCAGCATTGCTTGATCTTGTGTTGTCTCTCAGCTGCAATTCTCAGGACACAGCAGCGTGCAATGATCTATCGGGTCCTGATTCTTGATGTCACCTGTCAAGGTTTGTTTGATTTCAAGGAACAAAAACCATCTAAATTTAGCTGAAACAAAAAGAATGTTCTTCCATTAAGTGGTGCCTCGCTACCCAAGGCCAGAGAAAGTGACCAATGAACAGATACTCTGATAACTAGGTACAAAAGATTCCCCCATTCTAATTCTCTCTCTCTGACTCTCCCTCCTTTTCTCCTTTCCTCTCTCCTCTCCTCTCTCTTTCCCTCCCTCTCTTCCCTTCCCTCCCCTCCCCTTTGCTCTCCTCTCTTTGCTCCCCTAAGCTTTGCTCTCCTCTCTCTGTCCCTCCCCTTTTCTCCTCCTCTCTTCCCCTCTCTTATCTTCCCTTCCCTCCCCTCCCCTCCCCTTTCCTCTCCTTGCTCCCCTAAGCTTTGCTTGTTTACAGGGTGAACCTTTCACCTTATTTCACATTATTTCTCTGTCGAGAAACTTCCCTGGTCACCCAACAGCCGACGAAGCGTCTCAATCTTGTGCCCTTACTCTTTTGGAGACCACATGTTTTCTGGGCTCTTCCTTCAGATCCTCACACAACAGAACCAGAGGATGACAACTCCAGTCTTCAGCTGTGACCAACAGACAGCTTTACAAGTTAAATTGTGGCTGCTTCAGCCCAAACCTCCTACAACAGCAGTGAGAAATTCTAAAACAGAAGAACTGGACCAGAGCTCCCAAACAAATAACTTCTTCCTTCATCCCTCTGGTCTACTGATCTTAAAGTCTATTGCTTACAGCTTAAGGCTGTAAGGGGAATGATCAGGAATGGAATAACCAAGGAAGGCAGCAGCTGAGACAACCACTGTGCATTTCAGCTAAGTAGACCTGGTCAAGATGGAGATACTAAAGAGGAGAAAGACAAGTGATACAAAGGAGGGCAGTTAAAGATGAAAATATATGTATTATTGCCAGAAAACTCAGTGGTGGCCATACTCATGGAAGAAGAGAAAACTTCGCACTAGGTTCAACTGCTCCTGTATTTGAGTCCCCAACCTCTTTGTAGGACCTTTGACACCAGCATCTAGCCAACCCAAATTTCCCTTGTTTACACACAAAAGCAAAAAACAAACAAACAAAAAACAGAACTGCTGGGAAGAAAGTTTTTGCTCCACATCCTGAAGATGGCTCCTGGTCCCCCTTCCTCTCCCGCCCTAGACAAGCATCCAGAAGGAGTACTCTCTATTACTTGGTGTCCGTATCTTCTTCTAGGCTTTGTTTTGCAAACCATTCCAGCTTGACCTCCTCCCTACCCCTGTCTACGCTGTTTGCTAGAGACACCAGTAGCCTCTAACTCTGAGACCAGCAGAAACCTTCCACTCATTGACTCCTCTGCTCTCTCAGCTGTATTTGATTCTTCTGGACGAATCCGTTTTCAGAGTTCATTCTTTCCAGGGCTCGCGGACAGTTCACTAAGACTCACTCTTCCTTTGCGATCTCCCGCTAATGAACTTGATGATCTTGGTTTTGCAAACCCCGGTGGTGTCATCACCCGTGCCTACCACGCTGACAATGCTTTTGTCTACGGGGCTATCATCCTCCCGTCAGCGGCTCCAAACTCCAGCCTGGATGTTGCACAGAGTCCAACACTGGTATCTCTAATCCATTTACCTAGACAGATGTTATTATTATGTATGTCATACCATGGATGTATGTCAGCCAAGGATGTTCTGATGCAAGGTGGGTCATAAGACCCCAAGGGATGGATCTTTGTAGCACAACCATACCTGCAGGTTAAAGAAAGTGAACTAACTAGCAACCCACTACCACCATTTTATCTCTCTCTCTCTCTCACTTGCTCGTTCACTCACTTGCTCCCTCTCCCTCTCCCTCTCCCTCACTCATTTTTATAGCCACTGACAAAACTCTGTTGCTAAGGCTCAATTGAGAATAGAAGACACTCTACCCTCCCCCTCCCGGCTTGGCTCCCTCGCAGCGAGCTACCCGGGATGTGGCCACACAAACCTAGGTCACCCTGAAGCTTACACTGTCACTCTTCTCTACCCTTGGCACCGCCTAATACTTATTAGCATTTCATCCGCAACCCTCAAACCTCCCTCAATTGTTTGAGTTTATATTTGTATCCACCTTGCCAATAGCACAATTCCAAACACACTGAAAATGTTTTTAAAATGCTTTTGTTGTCAAGCTTTCTCTCTCACTTTCATGCCTTCTCCACATAACAAACAGCCCGTGCTTTTAAAACTTCAGGTCTGATTGGATAACCGCTTCTTTCTGGGTTCACTGTGGGTTCTAGTTGGCTGGTGGTAGGGCTTTTTAGGGGGACAGTGGTATTGAGACAAGAACTCACTGTGTAGACCTCACTATGGCTGGCCTGAGACTTGTTATCAGGACCAGGCTAGCCTAAAAGTAGCAGAGATCTGCCTGGCTCTATTTTCCAAGTGCTGGGATTCAAAAGCATGTCCCACCAAGCCAGGCCCAGGTTTTCACTGTTCTGAGGTAAAGATCAAACTTAATTTTGTGACCTTCACCCTTTAGTAGGCAAACCATCCTTTCTTTTCTCCAATCTCAGGCCCGGTTACCCTTCCCTCTACAGTCAACCTCTGTCTCCTCAACCTCAGGACCTAGGCAATGCAACTGCTTATACAGAAAATCATCTTTCCTTCCTTCACTGCTTTGAACTCCTAGTCACTCTTCAAAGTTTGGCCCCATGGTCCTTATTCAAGAGGCCTCCTTGAAACTTTTCAGAATAGGCCTAACATCTCACTTACATATTCACACACCTGCCCTTATCTCTCCTTTACTTGTCACAACTTGGATTAAATAAGAATCATAGGTTAATTATTTAATATCTGTCTCTCCCATTGAAATGAACCCGTGTTGGTGGACACTTGGCCCAAATGGTAGTGAGCAAACATGCAGCAATGGACACACATCCCAGTGCTGAATATATTCAATGATAAAGTCGGGCACAGCACTTGGGAGGTAGAGGCAGGTAGAGTCCTGTGCGTTCAAAGCCAATCAAGCCTTCAGAGTTCCTGAACATCCAGGGCTACGGAGACAGATCCCCTCGTAAACACAAACTACATATTCAGTGAGTAAGGACTGCCTTTTCATCTTTCTGATTTTCTGATCATGATCAGAATAACAGAATAACCCAGCGAGCTTCTGAGTTCAGATTTGGGGCTAATATAAATCACAGAGATTTTTTTTTTGTATGAATATTTCTCACATCTGAAACAAAAATAACAGAAAACCTAAGGTATAGACATGATAGCTGCCTATGGACTTAGAAGGACAAGATAAAGTAGATAATTCACTTAATGAGAACTTGAAAATCTAAGTGACGGAGACATCAGCGAACTCCTAGAACAAAAACACCATTTCGGGATGTGACAGAAATGAACCAGGAGTCCATACCACCTGACATACATCCAAATATCTGTAAATGGTCCTGCTCCTCCCACCATCTCCTCAGAAAGAGCCAACTCAAAACGCAACGCCATCAAGCAATTCTAAAATATTCTGCCTTACAGTCGAGATCAGAACTTTTCACAAACACACCTCCTGGTATCTTTCTAAAAACATAAAAGCCAGAGAGGTTTTGGAATGCCTTGACTGGGTCATTCAGGGATCTGAGCTCTTCTGTGTGTATGTTCTGAAACGGAGATCAACCCGTCCGGGCTGTCGATTTGTCTTTCCAGAATTTACTCAGATTATTTACCCACATTATTGTCAGTGATTTAGGATACAAAACAATGTTGGTGATTCTGATAAGCACTGCAATCCTAACGATTGCCATTTTCACCCAGGACAGGGAGGCACCTTTGGAAGGGCCTCCTCATACCAAAATGTCCTTCACTCTTGCACCATGTCCTCTCATTATCCTGATTTTACAGGTGAGAAACCTTGCATGTGCACAAAGAGACTAGGTCACTGCCTCAAGTTACCTCAGTTTTCCTAAGCCTGGGTAAAGCTGAAACTTGAACTGAGCCACATTGAACGGCAATGCATACATTCTTCATCAGTACACTGCAGGATTCTAGGTTTGTTGCCAGAGTTTGTGTTGGATGGAAACTAGGATTGTTTTTTTAAGTGGTATGTATTTATAATTCTAGCACTTTAAAGACTGAGGCAGGGAGATGGTGGAAAATCCGAGGCTGGCTGAAGCTGCACTGTGATTTTTGAGGCCAGACTGGGCTACATAGCAAGGCCTTATCTTAAAGGGGGTAGGAGAGTGAGAATGAGACTATTAACAAGAAAGAGAGGCAGAGACATAGACAGAGACAGAGACAGGGAACTAGAGCCATGCTTGATGGTACTACACAACTGTAATCTAATCTGGGAAACTGAGGCAGAAGAATTACTAGGTCAAGGCCTACCTGGGCTATACAGAAGAGAAAAAAAGAAAGAAAGAAAGAAAGAAAGAAAGAAAGAAAGACAGAGAGAGAGAGAGAGAGAGAGAGAGAGAAAGAAAGAAAGAGAGAAAGAAACTATAGCCATGTTTGATGATACACATCTGTAATCTAAGGATGTGGAAAACTGAGGCAGGAAAATTACTAGTTCAAGGTTGGGGGGGAAGGAGAGAGAGGGAGAGAGAAGCAGACGGCGTGGAATGATGGTTTCAAGGGCTCTAATCTCCCAGCCATCAGTCTGCATATGTAATAACCCTGGCATTGCACATCTGCCCAGCCTGTTCAGTTAAATGTTATCAGTATCAAGGTCAGACCCTTTTCTTCCTCTCTCCATGATGTAAGAGTTAGTAGTTCAAGTGTGGAATCTAATGCTCAGATGCCCAGAAAAGGCTTAGGCATGCTGTCCAGAGGGTGCCAGGAAGAAATGTCAGGAAGGACAGATGCCAGGGCTGGTCACCGAGTTCCTCTCCTGACACCTCATGGCAGTGGGAGGCAAGTGTATGCAGCCCTTGAAGCCTCTCCCTTGCTTAATTCAATCACCAGGGAGAGAGCTACATGTATTGTTAAAATATCCAGCGATGGGTGAAAAGAACAGCACAGTCTCCGGGGAGTTTGAAAGGTCTCTGCTTTCACGCGCATGTAAAGTGGAGCAGGCTGTCTGCTGTAGTCTCTTTTGTAGTCCAAAGTGTTTGTGTGTTTTGAAGAAAATGATGTGAGTGCCGCTTTGTAGTTTTGCTAAACATTTAAAAGTGTAACACAGAGTCTTCTGAAGATGTAACTGCAATAGAAATACCTGGAGAACAGAAGAGGCCCAGACAGCAAGCACAGGTAGGGTCCAAAGCTTTGAACGTGATGTTCAGGCTGCAGGGGGATCAGACAAGCCTGCTGGAGTTACCAAAGCACCGTTCACAGACGCGGCAAACTGTAAGCCGCTCATATCCATGCTGGTGGTTTAGCTTATTTGCTGATTCTTCACATAGGTGTTTTGGAGAAGAACTGATGTATGTGCCTACAATGGACATTACCCAACAGCTCCGAGTTCATCAGCAGTGCACAAGTCTGCACGTAAACATGCTTCATCAGACACGCATGCAGGCTAAATGTACCAGAAGTCCTGCTCGACAGTCCTGGAATCATATCCATGAGATAGCCCCACGCTTTGAATCAATTTTCAAACTCGCATTAAGAAGTATGCTTGAGCGATGGGAAGTTGGCTCAGTGGTAAAGGTGACTGCCGAAGAAGCATGAAGACTTGAGTTCAGATCCCCAGCTCCCACAGAAAAGCTGGGCATCCACAGCAGGTGCATGCCTCTAAGTCCAGCACTGGGGTGGGAGGCAGAGATGGGGAGATCTGGAATTTTACTGACCATCTAGTCTAACTGAAATGGGAATCCCCAGGTTTACTGAGAAAACCTACCTCAAAAATAAAGACACTGATATCAGTCTATGTCCTTTATACATGCCTGCAGGGACAAAAGCATCCCTACACACACACACACACACACACATGGAAGGAAGGAAGGAAGGAAGGAAGGAAGGAAGGAAGGAAGGAAGGAAGGAAGGAAGGAAGGAAGGAAGGAAGGAAGGAAGGAAAGAAAGAAGACAGTTATAGGGAAAGTTTGTCTCATCTTTTTCAACTTTTTTCATTTATTTATTTTTAATTTTTGTTATTGTGTGTATTAGGAGCACAGCACACCACAGTGTGCACTGAGATAGGACAGTTTGCGGGAGTCGGTTCTCTCTAGGGGTGCTGGGGGTCTAATTCAGTTCACCAGGCTCTTATGGCTAGTGCCTTGACTCACTGAGCCGCCTCAAGGGCCCTTTCTCTTCTTCTCATTCAATGACTGAAGATGGGCAGTGCCCACCAAACTATAAGACCTAGGCATGTGGTCACAGCAGTGTCAGGACTGCATCGGTTCACGATCTCATTGTGTGGAGGCAGGGTCTCCCATCCCTCAAGCCTCATCTGCCTGATTTCTTCTCGTTTCCTGAGTTTGTTATGAGAAAGGCAGATGCACACATCACCCTCTCTCCATCCCGAACTGCCTCTGTCTACATCCCTTGTCTGTGTTGGGCTTTGTCAGTCCTTTTCTCCACACTGCATCTCTTTTAGTTCCAAAAATAGAT
Source organism: Meriones unguiculatus (assembly GCF_030254825.1). Classification (NCBI taxonomy): domain Eukaryota; kingdom Metazoa; phylum Chordata; class Mammalia; order Rodentia; family Muridae; genus Meriones; species Meriones unguiculatus. Next base: position 89,128,615 of record NC_083359.1, on the reverse strand, counting down.
CATTCAATTTAGAAAGAACAATTAACTGAGAAGAGGGAAAAAAAATCTGAATAGCAGAAGGCACTTCAGCTTCTCCGTCAGGTACAGAGTCACTGGCAGGGCCAGGCAGCATCTTTATTGGAGACTGTGTTTCATTCTTGAATATGAGCTTCAGGAATATCTGGGACTCAGAAAGGTCACACTGGTTTCTACAAGTCCCCCCAAACTCCCCTGTCAGCTCAAAACAGCCCCAGAAGGCCAACATGGAGGCTGCTTTACTGCGGCCATCTCACTAGCGCTTGTGCAAGATGTGCTCCATAAAGCACTGCTCGGGGCTTTACGTGATTTCTCGCCCGGTAAATATTTATTATCTTCTCAATACTTTGACCCGTCTCCTGAAACCTCGTATACCTGGAGCCCTCTAACTAGTTCAAGGAGATTTTCCTTTGAGACTATGGTCCTTTAGGAGGTGATCTTCACACACGGGAAGCAGAGCCCTCTGGGACCTGTCCAGAAGGTGCACTGCTGAGCCGCTTTTCCAGAGGAGCCGGGTGATGCCAGTGGGACTGAGAACCACTAACAGAAGGATTCTTCAGGAAGACATGGCCTCATTTCAAAAGTTAAAGACCCTCCAAAGCAGTAGGTCTCCGCAGTGAGTGTGTACTCTGGACAACATCTGTGGGTGCTTCGGCTTGTTATGACAGAAAGGAATGAGTGGGTACTATTGGCTGCTATAGGAGAAAGACAGAGACACTGGAAAATGCTGTGCAGTGGACAGGAAATCCATCCACAAGAAAGAATCAAGCAACGTAGCAACTTGTACGAAGACTGAGGGATTCCTCTGAAGGACAGGTACTGTGGTCCCAGCCTAGAATTCCCAGTCTCCTCCTCACAGGAATCCTAGAACATGTTTGTCTGTTTTGCTTTAATTGGCAGATATTCTCTGCACATAGCCAGTTTCATGAAGAAATTTTTCAGTCAAGTAGATCACATATAGGTCATTTTCACGCGTGGCGCCATCCTTTTCCTTTTCCCATACGGGAGCTTCTACTTTCATGTTATATGTGTGTGTAATTATATATATAAATATATGTATATGTATATATGTATACTTTATGTGTATATAACCTCAGATCCACATGTGAGAGAAAACACATGATATGTGACCTTATGGTCTGGCTTGTTTGATTTAACATGATCATCATCACTTCCATTCGTTTTCCTTCAAATGAGGTGATTCGATTCTTCCTTATGGGCGAAAAATAAGGTCATTGTTCATACGCCTGTTTTCTTTATTCACCCATTGGATGACATCGTAGCTAACTCCATAACTAGTTAGTGCCTAGCTAGTGGTGGACCAAGAAACGTCCTTTGGCTATGGTCCCAACAGTGAACACAAAGTAACTCCGTTTTTAAGTTTGAAGTCACCCTGCCCCTCCCCACAGTAACTGGACTCAAGGATTTGTTTTCTAATGGTTTGGAAAGATGCATTTCATACTGAATCATTTATTCAGCTTATTGATTTATGGTCAGCATATTTTAACGGAATTAGGTAGAATGGAAGCTAACAGAATGAGAATCTATATCAGGGCCTGCTTCGCATCATAAGGACAAGTGTTCATGAAGTTGTCATTTTGGTTTCACGTGTTAGCTTTAACTGTGGTAAGAGAGATACAAAGGCGTGTCGGATGTGTTTCTCTTATGCATCGTTTTATTATCAAGTGCGGTAAGTGTCCAGAAAGAGGTGGTGCCACTCAAATGCGAAAAATAAAACAGCACTCCTAGAAGACGGTGCTGAAACACATCTTCCTGAAACAAGGGCAAGCAGTCAAGAAACCGACCTGGGTGTGTCAAGCAGGATATGCAGATGTGTGGTGAGCGTGCAAGATGCGCTGCAATGGAAAACAGTGATTGAAGACTGTGACGTGACGTAAAAGCTCCAGAATATCTAAAATAAGATTGGCAACGCCCAGTGTAATGAGAACAGAAAGTGTGGGATATTTTACACGCCCCTAGCTGAAAGTGTAAGTTAATATAGATATTTTTGGAGAGCATGATATACTAAAACTAAGTCCTCACTTATTTTAAGATCTGCTAGCCCTGCTCTGAAGTCCTTCTGCCCATGTGCCATTAGATGCAGAAGAATGACCATTTCTCCGGAAGTTACAGCCTCATGTTAAAAACAACCCAAATGTCCAAATATTAGAACAGTTAAGTTATTAATGCATTTATATGCCAAAATATTACATGGTCGTCAAAAGCGATAAAGCAACAACCATTAATATCCCAAAGATAGCCAGACAATGGTGGTGTACACCTTTAATCCCAGCATTGGGCGGGGGGGGGGGGGACAGAAAGAGCTCTGAGTTCAAAGTCAGCCTGATCTACAAAGTAAACTCCAGACTAGCCAGGGCTACAGTGAAACCCTGTCTGGAGAAAGCCAAAATAATAATAATAATAATTCAAAAACAAAGTTGAGTTAAAGAAATCAGACACATAGAATACCACTTATATAAATGTCAATCTGTGAAAAACTAATTAGACTCATTATTAAAAGACTAGATGAGCTACATGTGGTGGTAGAGACCCTTCATTTCAGCCATTCAGGGACAGAGGGAGGCAGATCTCTGTGGGTTCGAGGTCGGCCTGCTCTAACAAAGCAAGTTCCAAAACAGTCATGACTAACATAGAGAGACCCTGCCAAAAGGTGGGATTAAAAAATGATGTTATTAAAATAAAGAAAGAAAGAAAATTAAAAATGATGCTATTGCTATTAAGACAAAAATGGACCTGGAGGCAAATGTCCCAGAAGCCTACCCTGCTGTAGGTCTCCCGCTTGTCACAGAGATGCCTCTGCCCATGGCTTCTCTTCTCTCTGCAGGCCCTCTGTCCTCCTGCACCGACTCTCCCCAAGTCTGACCTCCACCCTCTTTTCTTTCTGTGCTTCCTCTCCTACCTTGTTTCTCTCTTTGACCTCTTCTTCTGTCTACTCTATTTTCCCTTCTGTGAGATTTAAGTATCCTCCTAGTGCAGGAAGGTGAACACCAACACACCCACAAAATTTTCTACCCCAAATTTACCCTGCTTACAAGATGTGCAGGGATAAAGATAGAGCAGAGATTGAAGGAGTGTCCAACCAACGACTGGCCCAAAGGGAGACCCACCCCATGAAAGAGAGCCAAACCCTGACACTGTTAACGATACTCTGCTATGCTTGCAAACAGGAGTCTAGCATAGCTGTCCTCTGAGAGGCTTGAGAGGCTCTACCCCGCAGTAGATGGAAACAGATTCTGAGACTCCCAGCCAAAAATTGGCTGAAGCGTAGGGAGTCTTGTGGAAAAGTGGTAGAAGGATAGAAGGACCTGGAGGGGAAAGAAGCTCCACAAGAAGACCAACAGAGCCAACTAACTAGGGCCCAGATGGGTTTGCAGAGACTGAAGGACCATATCTGGATTGGACCGAGGCCTCCTATACAGATGTAGCCAACAGGCATCTCTGTCTTTATCTGGGTTCCTAGTAAGGGGAAAGGGGACTGTCCCTGACTTGGACTCTGTTGCCTGCTTTTACATCACTTCTCCCTGGCAGGGCTGCCTCATCAGGCCACAGAGGAAGAGGATGCACTCAATCATGATTCCAATTGATGTGCTAGAGTGGGTTGGTGAGGGAGACCTCCCCTTTTCTAAGGAGTAGGGGAGGAGGCATATAGGGAAGAGGAGCAGAGAGTGGACTGGGAGAAGAGGAGGGAGGGGTCTATGGTTGCTACGTAAAGTGAATAAATTCATTTTTTAAAAAAGAGAAAATGTTTGAAAATGGGCAATTGTTACCTTTTGTGGAGAAAACTAACATTATGACTGCAAAAAGATGCCTTGCAGCTCAAGGATGGTAGATCGGTACTAATCTATTCCCGAAGAATAGTATACCATCACTGAGGGAAGTCTAACAAGAGCTAAATATAGCAACCTAGAGGCAGAAACTAAGGCAGAGACCATAGAGGAAGGTTTCTTCTTGGCTTGTTCCCAAATGACTTGCTTAGCTTGCTTTCTTAAACAGCCCAAGCCCACCTGTCTAGATGGGCTGAGTCCTTCTACATCCATTAGCAATTAAGAAAATGGCCACACAGACACACCCGCAGGTCAACCTGATGAAGGCAGTTTTCCAGTTGAGGTTTTCTCTTTTCAGGTGTGTCAAGCTGACAACCAAGCTTAGCTGTCACAAGTTCTCTCCTTGTCAACTTGACACACAATACATCACTGTAAAACCGTACCCCTTCCTTTCTTGTTTACCGCGACATTCTCATGCCACTATTACAATACAAAACATAGTAAAACTTTTAAAATTTCTACCACCTTAAGAAATTCCAGTGACTTCAATGTACAAGTCTCTTTTCAAATCCAAAGTCTGTTAACTATGGGCTCCTGTAAAATACACAATAAGTTGCATACTTTTTTATTCCGACAGGGAAAAGCCAAAAACACAATTATAATCAGATCAAAGCAAAACCCTAGTCCAGCAAGGTAGCTCAAATCCTAAAGCTCAGCGTTTAACATACAGGACTCACTTATAATCTTCAAGGCTCCAAACAGCTTGGGAAATCCTACTTCTCCAGCTCTGCTGCTATCTCGTAGGCTCAGACCAGCTCCACTATATACCTGTCACGTGCCTGATGGTCATCTCCCAGCCTTAGCATCGGAAGTAGGCTGGGATCTCTATTTCAGCTGAGGCTGTACCTTCCACCAATGGCCTCATCAGGAACTCTGACCTAGCCACCAAGTCTCAGCCTCTCCCGAACGACCACGTCAATCCTGGAGTCCCCACTAGAGCTAAGTCTGTATCTCCTTCAAGAAGCCTGTGATCCCGATACTCATTTCCAAGCTGGGCTTTCAGCTTTAGATGCAGCCTCAGCCCCTCTAGACCACAGCTTCTGTGTGCTGACCCCCAGGAAACACTTCCTAGAAATGTCACCTCAGTGATGATGATCTCTTATTAATCTCTGATTTTTCAGCGCCTTAACCAGTAGCCACTATCCCGGTAAAGCATTAAAGACACACCCTCTTACTGAGCTACACCCCAAGACCCAAGATTAATTTCTGTTCAGGGAAGATTAAAGTTCTTTGTTGGCAAGAGACTAGCAGGTGGGAGGATTGAAAAGAACTGAACACGAAAATAATTTTCTATTCTGAAAACAAATTAAAATTCAGATGCTTAAAACAATTAATCTCAGAATTGTTTGTTTGTTTGTTTGGTTGGTTGGTTGGTTGGTTGGTTGGTTGGTTTTGGTTTTTTGAGACAGGGCTTTGCTGTGTAGCCTTGGCTGTCCTTGACTTGCTTTGTAGACAAGGCTGGTCTTGAACTTAGAACAATCCACCTGTCTTTGCCTCCCTGAGTGCTGGGACTGGAAGTGTGCACCACCATGCCCTGCTCACTCTCAAAATTTTTGCTTAGTCTCAAGCACTTCACTGATTTCATTTGTTTTGTGCTGGGAAATTCTCTCTCTCTCTCTCTCTCTCTCTCTCTCTCGTGTGTGTGTGTGTGTGTGTGTGTGTGTTAATTTGGGTCTGTACAGTGCCATGGTACATGGGCAGAGATCAGAGGACAACCTTAAGAGTCAGTCCTCGCTTTCTACCTTGTTGTGGTTATGTTGTCTACCCCAGGGTGGCTGAGCCGTCCATGAGCTTCCAGAGACTCCCCTATTCTCTATGTATTCATACGTCTACAGCTTTTGTTTGGACTCTAATGATTTAAGCTCAGGTTCTTGCCGTTGTATGGAAAATACCTTTAATCCGGGTCATCTTCCAAGCCAAATTTTTTTAAAATTCATACTTATACTTTATTTCTGAATAGTAGTGGTCATAACCCCCACCCTGAAGAATACCACCCAGAAATTTGGAAAGTACCAAGATAGATAGAGATGGTGGATGCAATGCTTAGAGAATGCTTTGACTCCACTGTAGCTTCCATCACCATGGGCTTTTTGGGGCACCTCAAAGAAACCATAGCACTTAGCAAAACCACCGTGTGCTGTATAATCTGGTTTGGAAACAAGATCTCACCCTTCTTTTCTACCTCTCAAAAGTCCTCTTCTACACTCCACAGAGAGGGTTTCTGGAGCCAGCACTGGATAAAACTGATAATGAAGCCGAGACAAAGCAAGTTTTGTAAATAACAGAACAAAATCAATTGGAAGGCTGCAAGCTGTTTTTCCATGCTAACCTAACTTTAACAGGATTGTAGAAAGAAAGGCTCTCAGCAATGACCAAAAGACAGAATTGGAGAAAAGATGGGAGTAAATGAGATAGGTAGAAATGGGTGAAGTTGCAGAAACCAAATGAACCAAAGCTGTCTTTCCTTGGCTTCCTCTCTGGTGAAAATGCCTGGAGGGTGAGGAACTCAAGCAAATTTGCTTTTAAGTGGTGAGGTTGGGTTTCAGTGAAGAAGTCACATAAGGTCCTAGAGTGGGAGGTGCTGTTTTCAGCTCCACCAAGCTGAAAACAGACATGTTTAAATTTTTGTTGAGTTACAGCATGCACATCTGTGCTGGTCATGATAGTATCCACTACCCATGTGTGGTGACTTAAATTTGAATTAATTCAAATTAAATAGGATTTACAGCTCAATTGCCCAGTTGTGCTAACCACATTTCCAAAGCTCATGGCTGCTTTAATGGACGAGTGCATGAGCACTTACCTCATCACAGAGCATTTGTCCTGACAGTGCTGATTCCTTCTCCATCTCTAAAGAAGAGACAGGAGTGAGGTGTCTGACCAGGGGTGAGGTGGCACAGAAGAGAGGTGACCAACTGGGGAAGGAAAGGGGTACTCAAGAGGTCTTCACAGAAGTTCTTCATGCTGGATCAGAAGACCACAGTTTCCTTCTTAGCCTCATTTCTAGAATGTCAGCATGAAAGATTACACACTCCATTTGAAACTTGAAAAATCACTACTTTAACTGATTCATTCATAGCCCAGGAAAAAAAAATACAGTTTTTGAGGGTTCCTAGCAAGAGGCCCTGATAGCTTATTCATTGTCTAGAACCAATCAAGCAAGGAGCCAGTCCCAAGCATTTTTAAACCAACATCTTAGTGCCTTGCACATAAATGTGAACAGAAGATCAGTTCCAGAACTGCAGAAAAATCTAAGACATAGGAAAGTTTCCAATGAAAATGTATGAGGAGGAAAGCTGCACTTAGGGACAATGAAGAAACCAAGAATCATGAAAGTTTAAGAGGAGGTATCATACTTGATATCTTGAGAGGTGAGAAATGGATGAGTGAGGCCACACAATTAAAAAGTCAAATGAGTTATTAGGAAATAAAGTATGTTAGAAATTTTTAAAAAATCAAATTTAAAGGTCAGAAAACTTGGTTAGATTTTTTTTCCAAAAAGCTAAAATAAGCAAACAGACAAGATGCTGCTACTACCAACAAAACAATAATAAATACCATTTTTTTCTTTTATTGAAAGAACTTTGAGGTAGAAAAGAAATGTGAGCTCTTGTCTCCAAATCAGTTTTACAGCAAACAGTGATTTTGCTAAATGGTGATTCTGTTTCATTTTCTGTTGAATTAAGTGATGACTCCAGATTTTTGGTTTTTGATTATTATTGTTGTTATATTGGGAGCATTGTGAGGAAAGAAATGCAGATAATCAACTTGAGGAGAATTACTTCAAATGCATAGAAGTTCCATAAAAGAGAACAGATGGAGGAGGAGATCAAAAAAATAATAGAAGAAAATTCCACAGAACTGAAGGCTCTACAAGTTCAGCTGGGAAGAGCATTGTGAATCCTCAGAATAACAGCTGATTGACATTGTGAACCAAGATGCAACATCATGAAATTTGAGGATGTCAGAGATAAATAAAGTGATTCATCATAGTGTTTCAAAGCACACATTACAACCAAAGATTATCAATTGCAATTGATACACTTTTATTATTATTTAAATCAATTATTTAATAAAACACAATTTTATTATATATGTAGGTGTTTCAAAAGTAAAACCAGTATTTGAGAAGGGAAAAAAAAAACAAAAGACAGGAGGGAAGAGATAAAGAAAAAAGGGGTAGGGAGTGAGGAAGTGGGGGGTGGTGAGCAAACACAATCAGAAGCAAATATACTATATTGAAACCTGAAAGACATTACACAAAGGGTGGATAATTACTCAGAAGGCAATGCATATATCAGCTTTGTGATAAAACAAAAACAACAAAACAAACAGGCAAACAAGAAACTTCAGGCCAGTAACTGAGAGAAAATGCTGAATGTGAAACCTCAAAGTTGGCTAGAGAACAGGGCTGTGCATTCACCCTGTTTTTGAATTTGTATCCTGCAAAGCAGAGTCAACTTCTGCTGTAACCCAAACACCCAGTGTCATTTTTTTTTTCGAGACAGCCCTTTGGAAAGAATACCAGGGGCTGAAGGAATCTCTCTGACCCTCACAAATAAGAAAAGAAAAAGAGAAAAGGAAGAAAGAAGGAAGGAAGGAAGGAAGGAAGGAAGGAAGGAAGGAAGGAAGGAAGGAGGAAGGAAGGAAGGAAGGAAGGAAGGAAGGAAGGAAGGAGGAAGGAAGGAAGGAAGGAAGGAAGGAAGGAAGGAAGGAAGGAAGGAAGAAAGAGAGGTGTGACCAACACTAAACATTCTGAATATCAGCATCAAAGTGTCATCAAAATTTACTCAAGATAGTGATTAACAATTAATGAATGATTCAGCTCCTTCAAGTTCTTCATTTGTTTGACCAAAGCCTTCTTTAAATATTTAACTTTTTATTTATGAGTATGTATGTGTGTTTGTGTGTGTATGCAGGTGAGTGTAGTGACAGAGGAGACCAGAAGGGGGTGCTAGAGTTATACACACTTGTGAGCTGCCCAGCACCAAATCTCTCCACATTGGTACCAAAGCCATTTAAGTGCTGATACACTCCAGGGAGTCAAGAAGGTTGGGATATAGTTTCTGCTCTGAAGAAGCTCTCTGTCTTCATCCTGTATGAATAGATCATTCTAGGTACCAATTTTTCTCTTAGTCTGACCTGCTTTTGTTTGACCAGGTGATTTTTTTTTTTTCTCTTAATGTAAAAGTCTAGTTTGGATTCTGATTTCTTTCAGTGGTTTACAATCACCATTGAAGCCTTCTGGTTTTAAATGTTGCTATGAAAAAGTTGGCTGTCATCTTACCTTTGAAAGTAACACATGATGTTGGGCATGATGTTACAAACCTTTAATCCCAGCACTCAAAGTCAAAGGCAGATGGAGCTCTGAGTTCAAGGCCAGCATGGTCTGCAGAGGGAGTTTTCAGGACAGCTAGAACTACACATAGAAACCCTGTCATGGGGAGGGCGGAGAATGAAGAGAAAGAGGGGAGGGCATGTATTTCCCCTAATCGAACTTGAGTGCTTCTCAGAAAGGGTAGGATCAGGTAGGTACCCGGGGATGGCTTTCATCTAAGTGAAGCAATTTGAAGGATATCATAAATTCTCAAAAAGTGGCTGTCTGCTTTTCACTGGCTTTGGGAAACTTTTAGCCAGGTTCTTTGTAAATATGACCTTTGCCCTAACTCCCTTTCCCTCCCATCCCCTCTCCTCTTTGCGTCTGTGTATGATATCCTGATTTACTGGGTCTTCCTTGAGCTGCTCTACGTGCTTGGCTGGTCAACTTGTCTATTGCAGTCATAATTTTAGTTATTTCAGTATTCGTCTCAAATGTTTCTCTTTCTGTACTTTGTTTAGGGACTACAAATCTCTTTTGCAGCTGTGAAATGTTTTCCATTTGTCTTGAACATAGAAGCCATGGTTATTGTGATGTCCACGTGCAATGATGTGCATTTGGACCACCTCTTGTGTATGGATTTCATTGTGTTGTCTGATGTTTACCTGTATCTGCTTGGACCTGCTTGTTAGAACGCCTGCTAATGTTTTTAATAAATGATGAGTGCTGCCTATACAAAATCATACAATTTGAGACTCAGCTGATGGTATTTTTTTCTGCAGGGGGTATGCTTTCTTGGGAGATCAGGGTACGCTGATGGAGACTAGAAATGTGTTAGCAGAATCCAGATTTTAGGCTTCATGGGGCTGGTCTATTTTTTCAGGTGTCCCATTTTCTCCCTGAAGTCCTGATGAGAATCCAGGAGCCCATCTCCTTTGAGCTCCTGAAATAATTTCTCCCTGCACTGTGAGAATATTTTCTCAGTTCCGTAACTTCTGGATCGTGACTTAAAAGACAAAAGCTGAGCTAGGCTTATGTCTACAAGCTCTTAGCTGGTAGGCCTGAGGTCTTCCCTGACTCTGTAACTCTCAAATGCTTCAAACAGATTAAAAAAAAAAAAAGCCCTTTTTAGTTGTTTTCTTATAAGTGCAAATCTCAAACTGTTTTGTTTTATTTTGTTTTTGGTTTGTTGGTTGGTTGGCTTTCATTTCATTTTGTTTTGTTTTTTTGAGGTAATGTTCTTACACTGAAACCCCAACTAATCTAGAACTTACTGTGTATCCCCAAATTGGCCTCAGTCTCATGATGATCTTCCTCCTAAACTTGCCAAGAACAAGCCAAGACACCAAGCTCATAATTACTTTCGTTTGGACTTTGAGAGATTGCTCAGTGGTTAAGCACACCTATTGTAGCGCAGCTCACAACTGTATGTAACTCAGGTCCAGCAGATATGAGGCCTTTGACCTCTAAGTATATGTACACACACACACACACACACACACAATTTAAAATAATAATAAAAAAATAGTTGGTAAAGCACACCTTTAACCTTTAATCCAAGTACTCTGGCACAAGCGGCCAGCCTGGCCTGTGTAGAGAGTCCCAGGAGAGGCAGAGCGACATAGTAAGATGTTGCCTCAAGATAATAATAATATTACTACTAGTGAATCCTTTTTGTAAAAACTACTTTTTATAACCTTGGAGAACGAAACCCAACCTAACTTTCTGGTTTTGTTGTTTGTTTGTTTATTTGTTGAACAAGTAAGTAATCAAGGTTTGATCTCAGCAGGTAAGAAGGCCAAGGCAAGTCCAACCTCCAGAGAGGACCTAGCCCAGCCCCAGTGGGCCAGGTCTTGCTTTACTAAGAGAAAAAGAACACGTTTCATTTCTCATGTTCATAAGGCCTTCGTTGTGGCATGGCTTCCACTGGTTGGAGCAGGATGGCCATGTATACACTTCGGCATGAGCGCCAGGCTCTGTGAGCTCACAATCCTCATTCCTGCTTTGTGCACACAGGAAGAATTCCATCTAACCCAAATCACAGCACAGCATTCCCTTGCTATTCTCTGCTCTATGTGATAAGTCGCATCTTGCTGTCAGCTGCATCATAATTTGGGAAAGTGTCAGATAAAATAATCTTTTAATCCCAACTAATGGAGGCACTTAATATTGATTTACAAAAGATAGTTGCTATTAACTTATATATTTAATATTGACTTTATGAAATGTGACGCAATGAAGAGAAACATAAAAATTTTCCATCATTTTGTCATCATTACTTAGTCTATTAAACTGCTTTATGCCGCTGTGGAATTTGTTGAAAATCAGAGTGCTAATTCAGGAATGCAAAGTTCATTGATTTCTCTTCACTTCTATCTATGTATAAATTCAATGTAAGGGAAAGGTTGCAGGCAACTAATTGTGTGATTGAATTCTACTAATTTTAAAATATTTTGAAACAGCAATTTTTAAAAAGGGGATGCATTAAATTTTAGAGCTAGAAAGAATCTTAGTTAACTTTCTCCTGAAGCATTAATTTCTTTCTTAAAATAAAATTGTATGAAAATACTTCACTTTGCATATGAAAACATAGATCCAACTTAATGCTAATGAGAAGAAATAAGCAAGAGAGAGAGAGAGAGAGAGAGAGAGAGAGAGAGAGAGACATTTTAAAAACTACAGTATGAGCTAGTTTGTGGTCGTGCACACCTTTGATCCCAGCACCAGGGAGGCAGAGGCACGTGAATCTCTGAGTTCAAGGCCAGCCTGGTCTGCACAGTGAGTCCCAGGACAGTCTGGACTATGCAGTCAGTGTGTTCCGGGACAGCCTGGGCTACACAAAGAAACTCTGTCTTGAATTGTCCCCCTCCCCACAAAACAAAACAAAACAAAAAAAAAACAAACAAAAAACACTACAATGTCAAACCACTCTTCTGTTCCTCTTTCCTAGAGTCATTGAGATGTTGCCATATGCCAGGCAAATAAACATTCATGTTCCCCTCAAGGTACCTCCTGTTCATAGGCAAATACCAGAAATAGAGAGTAAAGCGAACTGCATGTGGTTAATAAGGAGACCAAACAAATTAATAATTTTGCCTAAGGAACTCAAAAAAGAAATTTGTGCTGAAGTTAGCCAATGAGAGAAGAAAGGTAATGCTTAATTTAAAATTATTGAGACAAAGTTCAGCACAGAGATAACAATAAAAACAAAAAGCTGAAGACATAGCCTGTGGATAGCTTTGGAAAGCCAGAACATACTATGGGAAGGGACTGAACATTATCCAACAGAGAGCTTCAAACTTCCCAAGGGAGAAGAGACAAGGTCATTTTGGTTTTTCAGTACACAACTGGCTCAGCAGGGAAAGTACTTGCTAAGCCCAGTACCAAGGAGGTTGACACAGGAAGATTCCTCCAGCTTGCTGGCCAGTCGGTCTAGCTGAATCAGTGAGCACCAGGTCCGGTGTGGGGGGTCTGTCTCAAAGGATGGGCGGAAGGTAATTGAGAAAGACATCCCAGGTCGACTAGTCTATACACACGCCCTTGCTCATATGTGCACGAGCGCGCACGCATACACACTCGTGATACAATTATGTTCAGCATTTTATATTGGTGGTATAAAGGAAAAGGGATACGCTGGTGGCTGGCAGCCACACCAGTACTTCCTTTCTCCAGAGATCTCGTTAGCCCACTCGCACGGCAATTGCAAGACTTTCCCGAGTTTACGTGATTTTTGATGTGAATCCTATGCCCTGGCCATGCTCTGTGTCTGTGCAGGCTGAATATCTAGGGAGAAACAGGGGAATCTTGAGGATAGCTCATTTGGGAAAGAAAACCACTTCTTTTCCTTCTTCTGGGTCCCCAGTGTTTCTAGGTCCGTGAGTGGATTCAGTTGCTATGTTGATTAAAATAGACTTTGTACCAGTGAAACATTGGGCATTACTTCAGAAAACACAGGATTTCTTCCCTCCTACACTACGTCTAGGATTGGCTCGTCAAGGATTGATATGCTTTTCAAGGGAATGGCCACAAATTCAAAGCATTTCATTCCCATTTCTATCAGTAATGGTCCTTTTTATCGCATGGTGCAAAGATGACTCTGTTATCACCAGACATTATATCCTTATTATTACATCCCAGCCAGTAATGAGAACAAAAAGGGAATGGACATAAGCACCCTGTCTGTCCAATTTTGAGCTATGAAACAACAAATTGCCCCTATCCCAGACGCCCTGCACAAAAAAAAAAAAAATCCCCTCTGTCCAGACTTATGACAAATGACCACACATGCATGTAAAATAGTCTGCTATATTAAGTTATTTAACCAGGTACATTGATGTCAGAATAAACTGTGATTTGTAGGAAAGAATGTATGTTATGGATACAGAAGTAGCTGAGCCTGCCAGTCAATTTTCCATTGAAATACAGGGAGTAGAGCATGTCTGTATATACTATAGGATGTGTTGATCATTTTGATCTACAAGTACTAACAAAGAGAGGAAAGAAGGCTGAGAAATCCTAAGGGCGGAGGATCTCCTGAGAATAGAGGTTAGTCTGCCACAGCAAGTGCCTTTTCTCCACCCACACACACACCCACATTAATTTCTCTCTTTCACAGGTAAGATAAAGAATTTAGGGTTCCAAGACAGTATTGATCTACAAGTCCGGGCTTGAGGACAACATGGCAAGCTTCACAAGTATTACTGGAACAAATTGTGCAGACAAAGTTTTGCTGACTGGCTACAGAAGAGGCACAGTGTACTCAGGTTTAGTAGAAACTATAAGAAATAAGGTCAGGGGGGGGCTGGAGAGATGGCTCAGAGGTTAAGGACACTGGCTGTTCTTCCAAAGGTCCTGAGTTCAATTCCCAGCAACCACATGGTGGCTCATAACCATCTATAGTAAGATCTGGTGTGCAGGCAGAATGTTGTATAAATAATAAATAAATCTTAAAAAAAAAGAAAAGAAAAGAAATAAGGTCAGGTACGCATCTTGATTCTTAATTCCAAAAGTGGTCCCATTTCCCAACTACATCCTTTGCTAAGGGATGCCATGGCTTCTGCCATCAAGGCACAGAGTCCAAGCCTTGAATCTAAGCTGCCCATGGGAATGGTTTGCCTGATACAGCAGTGTGACTGTGCCTCAGGGTCAAGCTTGCAGCACAGAAAGACATTCCACGCTGCCCCTCTTGTAAATTTGTCTCCTCTATGTGAGTGAATCTAATAAATGATGGGAAACCCAATATCCGGTCACTTTCATTGGCCTAGCCCCTAACTAGTCCATGGGAGTAAGGCCATCTTAGACCACATTGGCTCCAGCTCCAGGAAACATTCTAGCCACCTTTGTTGTTACACTTCAGTGCTTATGTGTGTGAGCACATGTATCATGATCCCTGTGTGGATGTCAAGGGCAACTTGCAGGAGGAAGTTTTCTCCTCCCGCCATGTGGCTTCTGGGGCTAGAACTCAAGAAATCAAGCTTTGCAGCAAGAGTTGGTGCCTTCTGAACCACCCCACCCGCTCTCCTAACTCCCAGTGAGCGCTACAGCCAGTCAATTCTTCTAAATACAACTTGGGCTGGAAGAACTACGTACTTAGCTTATGGAGTGATGAGCAATAAAATTGGTTGTGAATTGAAGCCAATAATTTGGGAATTATGTACAATGAAATTTGAATTCCCTAAAATAAAGCCCACTTTAGACTACACAACTATCTACAACTATTATGGGATTATTACACTTATGTTTTATTTGTGCCTTAAGATGAATTGTTTTAGTCATCTGTGAAGGGGAACATTCCCAAATGATAAAGCTTGATTAGGAGAATAAAAGAGAAACTACAGTCACATGAGTTTCTGGGAGGCCTCTGTTCAGGAACTGTTTAGGATCTGCCAATGGCTGGAAAAGTATCTCTCCAACTCCCTCCAAGGCCCCACATGCTAAGGGTTTGGCTCCCACATCTTTGCAGCATTGGGAGTCATGGTAACTTTAAGAGGCAGGAGCTAATGGGAGGAAGTGCAATCGTGATTTTGGTGTGTGTGTGTGTTTGTGTGTGTGTGTGTGTGTGTGTGTACACGCGCGGTTTTAAGCTATTTCCCATGAGCTGAAATGTCGGCTCCTAAGACTCAGGAAGCTAAGCAGAATTTTCTAGCCCAGGAAACTTACAAGACTCAAGGAGTTCAGAAAGTGTCCCTCTTCACAGATCCCTTTTCCAGGGTTGTATGGGCAGTAGACAATTCCCTGGGAGGAGATGACTCTTCTGTGGAGGTGTCCACAGGTTGTGCAAGAGAGCTCCAGCTTTCATGAGTTGTCACTCATAGGGCGGTGGGCTTTTGGTGACTCAATCACCTGTGTGTCACCCTTGTTCCTGTAAACAACCTCTCATCCGTGCTCCTGTAAGTAATTCTAAAACTCATTGTTAGTTCACCAAGCTAGACCTGGTAAAATAATTTCTTTGATCTGTCTTCAGTGCCCTATTTAGAGGTCATGTATTGCAACGGATTCCCAAATAGGGACCAATCAGAGATATAGATAATTTGGGGAGAAGCAGTTAAACAGCCCTTGCAGTGGTGGTAAGATATACAACATAGAGGCTGATCTGTGTGAGAGTAGGACATCCAGAAGCAATCTCAATATGGAATACCATTCCCCATGAAGTATGAGATGGCCGTGTCAACTTGATGCAAGCTGGAGCCACCAGAGAGGAGGGATCCTGAATTGTGAAAATACTTCCATAAGACTGGGCTGTAGGCAAGCCTGTAGGGCATTTCATTAATTAGTAATAGATTTGAGAAGGTCCACCTCCTGGGCTGGTGGTTCTAGGAGCTATATAATAAAGGAGACTGAGCAAGCCACGAGGAGCAAGCAAGTAAGTAGCATTCCTCCACAGCCATTGCATTGGTTCCTGCATTCAGGTTCCTGCTCTGGTTGAGTTCCTGTCCTGACTTACTCCAATGATGAACAGTGATATGGAAGTATAAACTAAATAAACACTTTCTTCCCTCATTTGCTTTTGGTCATGGTGTTTCATCACAGCGATAACAACCGTAACTAACAAAGATGACATTTCTCCTTAGTGTAGTGGCAGTTGCTTGCACCCTGATGTAAGTCAGGCCAACTAGGTCAAGCTCTGTGTGAGAGAAAAATCCTTGTGAGGAATCCCAGGGTGGCCATCTTTCTCTATGTGGTTTGAGATAATAACATTCTTCCTTAATAAATGGGGTCTGCTGAACAAGTGCTAGGACAACTCCTGCATGGCCACCAAACTAAATAATAGATTGTAACCCCCAAACAGCACAAGGATAGGGTAAGAAGGCCACTGCTGAGCACTCGGGTGGCAAGACAAGTAACTGGTCTGTCTTCCTCAAAAGAATTTACCTTTGGAAAGAAGAAACTACCAAGAGTTGTGGCTACTATCTGCTTCATTAGCCTCTCATTTTTCAGGAAAAGTGAGCGTTATGGGAAAGAAGCTGGGGTAAGAAGAAGATGCTGTTTTGCTAGGTTTGTTTTTTGCTCTTCACAGCTGGTAGTACACAATGAAAAATAAGTATAACATAGGTCTGTGCTAAGGAGCCCTTCCAAGAATCCAAAAACAGTGGGAAGGGAGAGAACAAGGTAAAAATGACAGAAGTTTTCTCTGAAGTTTGAACTTTATCACAGAGGAAAGAGAAAATCTCAAAATCATAATGGAGACGAAGACTTTGGTAACGGCCCAATACAGGAAATGAGGATCATCAGGAAACACTTTGAATCTGGACTGCTAGACTTAGTGCTGGGGGTTGTTCTAATGCTGGCCTTCAAGATCTGGTTACACCTATCCTTGTTTTGTGAACCTGCCTAAGACATAACTGATTGGTTGATTAAATGGCCTATACCTGGGCAGGGCAGAATGGGGTAGGCATGGCTAAAGTTCCTGGGCTTTTGAGGACAGAGAAACACAGGAAACAGACAGATGGAAAGGAAAGAGAGGAAGAAAGAAGGATGTCACAATGGGTTAGCATGGAGAAGAAACCATGTGGGCAAAGAGAAAGGACTCTAGTAATGGTGTGGAAAGTCCCAGATGAAATATAAAAGCAAGTATTTATAAGATTATGAATGGAAGATAGTCCAGATAAAAAGGATTAAGGTGGGTGGCACCGGATGGGGGGTGAGGTGGGAGATGGATAGCAAGGATATTGAAACAGGGTAAATGAAATATCTGCCAGGCCCAAGGTAAATAAGGCAATTATAAATCTAACAGATATCTGTGTCTTATTATTTGTGATAGAGAGTAAAAGAATACCGCTGTGATAACCTTAGGGCTAATAATAAACATTATATGGTCCAACACTTTTTTATTTACTACAACAACTTAGGGATAACTTTAACACAATAAATAAAAGCACCTTCTTAGCTGGGCTTGTGAGGCTGTGGGACATGAGGATGAGTAGATAGCTTGACTGCTGTCATGGAAACAAACAAACTTTGTAATATAGGCACCCATTCCTCCCTAAGACGAGGCTGAGTAACCTGATACAATGGGAACCAGACTTGATGGACTGGTTCAGGTGAGCCATGAGGGACACTTGGTTATCACTGGCTGGGGTCCCAATAAGTGTGAGGGATTTGAAGACAATAATGGAAGGACAAACATTGCTGAGCAGGTTGAGTCTGTAAGAAGCAGTGGTTGGCGTATAGTTCACTGGTCCAGATAGGGTTGTATTCAGCAGAGAGTATGTGGGGGGTTAGTACTTTAAGCCTGGGGTGAAATATGCAATAAAGAGGATCTGAACTACTTAGATTGACATGTAAATATTTGGTGATGAAGTGCTAATGAAGTCAGCAGGGCATGGAAGGAGGGGAAAGTTGACACTGTCCCATCCAGGTCACTCAAATGCAACTGTGCCAAATGTTGTGTTGAGCTGGAGCAAAATTTTGCAAGAAGCAAATGCCAATGCTGTGAAAGAGAGAATGGCAAGGTAGTTCAGTTGAAGAAGACTAAAGCTTGTCAATGGCATTGGCGGCCACTCCCCCTGGTATAGTCTGTGTACCTTTCTCCCCTTCATGAAAGTATACTGAGAATAGAAATTGTTTATCTGGCACTGGCCCCTCTTAGAATCTAAGTGTGGGTGATGGAGAAACATTGGAGCCACAGTGACAACTCAGACCCTTTCATACACAGGGCTTGAGCAGCAGGTGAGGCAAGCAAAAGCATAGTCCCATGCCTCCTTGCCCCTGGATCGGGGGAAGTAGCACCCGATGGGTGGGGAGAGGTATGGCATCCCACAGCAGGGCCCCGGAATGAAGAAGTTAGTATATTTCATGGATAGTGGGCCTTGGTTTATAGAGTGCTAACTAAGATGGCACCTCCTCATCCATGCCACTGTATCCAGCATTATTCCTTCAATGAAATCTGTTGGAAATAATGGCTTTTTTTTTTTTACACCCGCTCTAGTTTCCAAATATAACACAGAGACCTGTTACATTTATAATAAGCTTCAGGGCCATAACTGGGCAGCTATTGATCTATTCTAAGTCTACTATGCTTGCCTGGCTACTTTCCAGCCATGTGCCCCGTAACCTGTCTTCTAGTCTCACCCAGGATGCTCATGCTCTATCTTTGTCCTCCTGGCAACTCCTCCTGGCCCGCTGACCTTCTTCCTCTCCCTCTTTCTCTACCTGGGATCCCCAGACTGGGAATAGAAGTCCCACCTACTGTCTTGTCTGGTCATAGGCTCTTCTGCTTCTTAATTAATCAATCAAAGATAAATTTGGGAGTAATTCTTAGACAACACTGAGTCAGGAGAGTCCTCAATAGCAATGATAATACCAGAATCTGTTAGCATTTACCTTACTGCCATTCAGAAACACACCTTAATACAGTGTGAGTGAAAAGTCACCTTTTCAGAAATTTTTGATAGATGTGGTGTTATCTCTTTGAACTATGCTGGGCCTTGCTGATGTGCATTTTTTGGTATGCCCACAGCTACTGACTCTCAAGATTGGTACCTGATGGGAGAAGATAGAAGTGGCTCTTCAGAGGTTCAACCCACCTTCTGTAACAAATTTTTGTTGTATGGAAGTTCAGGGTTGAACTCCAAGTGTCTTGTGGATGTGGGAAAGCATCAGGAAGAACAAGAAAAACAGCAGCGA